>NC_091863.1:96410679-97031663 GCF_037783145.1 Equus przewalskii
ACTGCCTGAAGCAAGGAAAATCTCAGGTTGTGTTAGCCCGACGCCGCGCAGTTTACTAGGTTATCCCATCCTTTTCTAGCACCCTTTTTGCAACCGACGTAGTGGTAAGAAATTAGTAGGCCAACCCTGCTTTTTTGTGGGTGCCACGATCTCTTGATTGATTACTATTTCCCTGCTACATCCAACACATTCTCAAACAAAATCCCTCTTCATTCAGCATAAAGAATTCAAAACTCTAAAAAATACCAAAAATTCCCTCATTGTTCCCCAAATAGTATGCACCTGATCTGGCCCCCAGACCATTAATCCCCCCCCCCCCCCCAGCTCGCCTCCATTAACGTTCCTACCACAAACTACTCTCCCCCTTGGCGCCCCTTCAGTGTCGAATCATTCCCCGAGCCAACCTCTTCACTCCGCATTCCCTCTCCTGGCGCTCCCCGCCCCCCGTGATCGCCCCCCAGCTCCGACCTAAGCCCTCCCCGTCTGGGAATCCCCCCTCCTCACTCCCACCCCAGGGCTTGGCCGGGAGGGTCTCCCCCCATTTCGGGCGAGCGGATGAGAGAGGGTGATGCCATTTGCACTCAGGTGAAGCGACAGAGGGGGAGACTGCGAGAGGGGAGGGCAGCCCACTCCCAACCATCCGCCACAGGCAGCAGACCCGTCCCGCCCTCTCCGGGGCCAACAGCCGGCCAGGCACCTTGCTCAGCGCCTCTTTCTTCTCCTTGTTTCGATCCTGTTTATCTTCCCCTTTGCTGCTGTCCCCCGAAGCCCCACCGCCGCTGCCTGTGGCCCCCGGGGGAGTCAAGAGGGTTACTCGCTTCTCCTTCGGCCTGTGCTCCTTCTCCTCCTTCATGGCCACGACTCCGCTCCTCGCAGTGGCAGCTCGGCCGGAACGCCGCTCAGCCGGGCACCTACGCCTCCCGGCCCACTCCCGTCGGAGCTCCGCCCCCAACAAACACCCCTAGTGATAAGCTGGGGCCCGCGTTCCATTGGGCCCCGCCAGGATCTCGCGAGACTTCAGGGCGTCCGGCTTCCCTTGGTGGAAAGGTTTTAACACCTGGTCTTAACTTCCCGCCTGCGGGGTCCCTGCGCCGCCCAATCTCTTCGCGGCCCAGACTCCCTCGGGGCCCGCTCTGCGCAGGTCATTAGCAACTCCGCCATCTTGACTAGAACAGCTCGGCCGCGGACTACAAATCCCGGCATGCAAAGCAGGTATCCGCCTCTGGCCGGGAGTTCTGGAGCCATAGATTTCTCAGGGTCTCTATTTGTGAGTACAGTAAATGGAATCCCTAATCTTGAAAGTTTGGTGTTTTTCAGATCAAAAGATAGGTTCTGCGAGCTGTACTTCGCTTCATTTCCCTCAGATAAACCCTATGTTATCCGAAGTTTACCTCACTGTGGGAGCGATTTGTATTTTCTATTATTGATTCTGAAGTGTGCTTTCAGAAGCTCTGGAATTTCCTTATCTTGATTAAGATTCAGAGATACTTAATTAACACTCATAAGACACTGATATTTAAAGGAGTAATATGACCAAAATGTATGAGATTTGTTTTCTAAGTAAAAGGATTCTATGATGGTACTGATGCCCCACAAGGAGGATAAAATAAAATAGAATCTAACTTGCTTTAGATGGGCTCACCCTCCTTCCTGCCTTAAAGAACGGCAGTTATACATTATTTATAATAGCCCCAAACTGGAAACAGTCCAAATGTCTGCCAACGGGCGAATGGATAAACAAAATGTGGTATATTCATGGAATGAAATACTACTTAGCAATAACAATGAACTGATAATGTCCATCAGCGTGAATGAATCGCAAAATGATTATGCTGAGTGAAAGAATCCAGACAAAGAGAGTACATGCTGTACAACCTCATTTATATCAAATTCTACAAAAAGTAAAATTATGATAGAAAGCAGTTCAGGGGCCAGCCTGGTGGCACAGCGGTTAAGTTCGGGTGCTCCGCTTAGGGGTTTGCCGTTTGAATCCTGAGCGGGGACCTATGCACCGCTCAACAAGCCATGCTGTGGCAAGCGTCACACGTATAAAGTAGAGGAAGATGGGCATGGATGTGAGTTCAGGGCCAGTCTTCCTCAGCAAAAAGAGGAGGATTGGCAGCAGATGTTAGCTCAGGGCTAATCTTCCTCAAAAAAAAAAATTAATTCTTGACCCAGACCAGCCCTGAATTTACCTAAATCCCAAGCAGACAATTAGGAAAGGAGTTGGATAATTTGTAAAGTATAAAAAAATTATTTCACACAAGTGTCTGCTGATTCTAATGTTTGCTGTGAAGGAAAGGATAATACTTTGTTTTATATATTAGCCAAGTTAAAGATATTTTCGAGAACTTTGAACTCCAATATAAAAAGGAGGATTACATAGTATAATTTTTGAGGTATCTTCCCATCAGTCAAGGATTATAATAAAAGTCGTTAACCAGCTGTTCCCCGTGTCTCCTGATGACATAAAACAAGAGGTGATGGAAGATATGACACAAGCGACCCAGTTTCATGGGAAACGAAGGTGAATTTCTTAATTAAAAAAACTTTTTAGTTTAAAATCGGTGGCTGAGGCTTGGAAGAGTGACATTAGATTCTGAATGAGAATACCACACTTTTGTAAACTTGTAAGGAAATCAAATAAGCTTTAAAATCCTGAAAATGTATAATTTTCTCAGGGGAATAATTTTACAGGGTATAAAAGTCAAACGAAGAATTGAAAGTTAATCATATTCTCTAATGTGGACTTAGAAAGATCCTGTGTACTGAAAATGAGATGAAATTTAGACGAAAGAAGACTTACAGACTTTCACAACAAAAACAATCCTGATAAAAGCTCATTTTTGCCCTGTGCTGGGCATGATAGGTGTGATAACTTATTTGGCCCTCACACCAGCCCTATGAAGTAGGTCCCTATTTTTGCAGTGGGTGAAATTAAGACATATGTTGGTGGCTCAGACTCAAAATTACATGGTTAGCAGATAATACAACTGATTCATGAACCTAAATTACATCTCTAAGGCTGGTAGTTAAAAAACGTCAACCCAAAATTACATTTATTTTAAAAATACTGGTAAATTCTCAGATGTAACAGTAACGTTAATAAAATGTTGTTTGTTATATTACAAAAATATGAAGAGATTTTATGTCAAATATTAAAGTACAGTAACACATTAAATAGATATTAAATAGATAAGTAAAGGAAGACAGTTAGAAAGAGTAATAATGGAACTTACAGAAATTCAGGTTTGTGGCATTTGGAGCTATAAAAAAAACCCCAAAGGAAAAAAAAAAGAAGAATATATAAGAAAACAAAAACAGGGGGCCAGTGCTGTGGCGGAGTGGTTAAGATCGCGTGCTCTGCTTTGGCGACCCAGGGTTTTGACAGTTTGGATCCTGGGCGTGGACATGGCACCGCTCATCAGGCCACGCTGAGGCTGCGTCCCACATGCCACAACTAGAAGGACCTGCAACTAAAATACACAACTATGTAATGGGGGGCTTTGGGAAGAAGGAAAAATAAAAAATAAAATAAAAATATAAAAAAATAAAGAAAACACAAGCATTAAGATCAGAAATGTTTTTTCTTTATGTATGGTAAACAACTACTAAGCAGCAACTTCTAAGGCTAAGGGGGAAAATGGTTCGAAATTAATATTTTCCTAATTTCGAGTAGGCCAGTGTCCCCAAGACAAAAAAAGTTCCAATGTTAAAAGATCTCCTAGTTCACGTTTTCTCTTTACGGACTTTATAGAGCCTTTGCCTTTTGGTTGTTTGAAATACTTTAAACCATTGTTCAGATAATCACATGAGTAAAGAATAATGCTGAGTTTAAAAATGAAATCATTGAGCGTCACCAGCTAAGAACAGGGTATTCAAAATAGAAAAGCTTTATCTTGATGATGTTATGATGACTAATTTTAAATTAGTCTTTCTGCTACAATAAAAAAAATCATTTGGATTTTTTTTTCTAAATTTTAAACTCAAAACTTAAAGTTGTTTGCCTAATTAATTCCCCAAATCCTTCTCAGGATGCACACAGAAGCAAAGGTAACAATTACCTATTGAATTTTTTTGAAGATGAGCATTGAGTTTTCTTACAGCCACCACCTCCCACAAACACACACGTGTGGGCACACAAGTAGAGTCAGAAAGTGTATGAGAGGAGGAGTGTGGCATACAATTATTTGTGCCTTCTGTCCACTCTCAATTAAAAGAGAAAAATGGAAGGGCTGGCCTGGTTCTCTAGTGGTTAAGTTTGCAGGCCGCGCTTCGGTGGCCCAGGGTTCGCAGATTTGGATCCTGGGCGCGGACCTGCACAGCTCATCAAGCCATACTGTGGTGGCCTCCCACATACAAAATAGAGGAAGATTAGCACAGATGTTAGCTCAGGGACAGTCTTCCTCACAAAAAAAGAGAAAAATGGACAAAGAATATTGAACAGAGAGAAAACATTTTTTTGGAACTAAAATATTCTGTTCATTTATGTACTTTGCTATAGATTACATTTCTCTGTACTAATAAAAAAAAAAAGCTGGAGAATATTTAAGACCCTATTACCTAAATAGGAAACCTTGTTACCTGACTAATCATCTTGAAGGCAAGTTTCTTTTTTTTTTAAAGATTTTATTTGTCCTTTTTCTTCCCAAAGCCCCCCAGTACACAGTTGTGTATTTTTAGTTGTGGGTCCTTGTAGTTGTGGCATGTGGGATGCTGCCTCAGCATGGCCTGATGAGCAGCGCCATGTCGGCGCCCAGGATCCAAACCGGGAAAACCCTGGGCCGCTGCAGCGGAGCACGTGAACTTAACCACTCGGCCATGGGGCTGGCCCCCAAAGGCAAGTTTCTGAGTAAGAGTAAATTTAACTATGCTGTGTTCTTTTTCTTCCTTTTTCTTTTTTTCATGAGGAAGATTGACTCTGAGTTAACACCTGTTGCCAGTCTTCCTCTTTTTACTTGAGGAAGATTCACTCTGAGCTAACATCTGTGTCAGTCTTCCTCTAGTTTTTGTATGTGGGACGCTGCCACAGCCTGGCTTGATGGGCAGTGTGTAGGTCTGTGTCCAAGATCCAAACCCATGAACCCTGGGCCGTGAAAGCAGAGCACGAGAACTTAACCATTACACCACTGGGTTGGCCCCAACTATGCTGTGTTCTTTATCATAAGCTACAGGAGGCCTCTCTATTGTGCCTCCCTGACATTCAGTATAAGGAGATGAGGACTCTTGTTGTGATATTTTACTAAAGAACCTGTCTTTACCCATCCTGTGTTAAGGCATGTATTCGCTCCAATAGCTTGTAAAACATGTTTTGGAGAATTTCATGGTGTCATAAACATGTCTATTGTAGAAAATAGTTTCAGCTCACAAATTTTATCCATTATTAATTACTCAAGTCATGGCGGACTGGCAAACCACAAGTACATAACAGTAGTGCTTCTGACAGGATTTATTCACAATGCAAGTCTTGATCTTGCATATACTTCCCCTTATTTCATTTAGTTATATTTTTCCTTTAAATCATAATTTACTGTTAACATTCTTATGACAATGTAAATGTTCATAGATGAGGCATATAATGCACTGTTATTATGCTTCCTTTCATATATGACATTTTGTTTTTCCTGGCGTTAATGATTATTTTGATTATTTTGTTTGATTGATTTGTTTCCTTGTACCTATTACTGATTTTTCCACCAAACCCCTCCAGAGATGTAAAACCCAACTGGAGAAGGTGAAACAAATCAGGTAGTGTATTAGTTTTTGTTTTTGTTTTTGTTTTCTGTTTGGAGAAATGTTGCCTCCTGCCATCTACCCTTCTGGTCCTGTAAGGATTGATTGATCCTTAGGCCTGCTACCCAGCCTTATCCTGGGACTTCACTTTGCCTTTCTTGGATTCTCCTATTTACTGGATGTCATTCTACTGGCTTTGCTCATTTGGGTTGTTTCCAATTTTTGGCTCTTCTATAATGTTGCTATGTACGTTCTTGTACCTGTTTCTTCATGCAAGTATTTCTGTTGGGTATATACCTAAAAGTGGAATTGCTGGGTCATAGGTTGTGCATATGTTGAACTTGTAAACTTGGATGGAAAAAAATTACATCTTTATTTTCATTAATTGTTAAATGAACTTTAGCATTCCTTCAATTATGAATGTAGGCAACAAACCATACCACTGTTAGCGCTACTTGGGAGTTTGACTGATAAAAGTCATAGATCTTTTCCTAGCACTTTACAGTTATTGCACATAACGTGAAATATGTACTGTTTACACTGATGCCTTCAAGTCCTGAATTTTCTGAGTTTCTACAGCACAAATTGACTTATATATATATATTTTTGAATTAAAAAAATTTTTATAGCTTTTTTTTTGGCTTATATCCTTTTGATTTCTCCCATGCATGTACTTAGTTTCATAATTCTTCCATTCAGCTAAGCAAGTTTTATGTCCTTGTGGGTCCATCTATTTTTTAATTATCTATTATCATTTTAGTAGGATCTCTGAATGTTGTGGAAATGAAAACATTTTTATTCTGCCATGTTTCCAAAGTGTTCTATATGGCTTTAAGTTTAAATTGAATCTGTAGTTATGTCTTTTTAAAATATTATTTATGTATACCCTTGATCTTTTTGATAGAGGTATGTCTATTATATTATTCTTTTCAAAGAACCACCTTTTCTGAGCCAGCCCTGATGGCCTAGTGGTTAAAGTTCAGTGCTCACCACGTTGGCAGGCTGGGTTTGCTTCCCAGTCGTGGAACCACACCACCTGTCTATCAGTTGCCATGCTGTGGTGGCAGCTCACATAGAAGAACTAGAACGATTTACACCCAGGATATACAACCACACACTGGGGCTTTGGGGAGGAAAAAAAATTAAAAAGAAACAAAAACAGAACCACCTTTTGGTTTTGTTGATCATTTCCATTTTTTGTATATTTGTTTCGTTTTATTACATTTTGCTCTTCTCTTTATTATTTTTTTCTGTCTGTCTTCTCAGGTTTAATCTACTCTTTCTCTAGCTTCACAAATTGAATTATTTATGCATTACTTTGGAATATTTTTTAAAGTGCATTTAACACTATAAATTTTCTTCATGATTCCATTTTAGATGCATCTCACATGTTTTTACACGTATTTTGTCATTCAGTTTTAACTTGTTCATGCTTTCCATTAAGATTTTCTCAGTAACTCATTGGCTATTTAGGGTTGTGTTTTAAGTTTTTAGATGTATGGTTTTTGTTTGTTTTTATTGTCCTTTATATGTTGATTTAAAATTTCAACATGCCTGTCTAATTTTTAATAAGTTTAGGGTTAATAAGTAACTTCATCATTCTTTCAAACAGTATATGGAGTTTTCAGTGCTTTAACTCCAAACCTTTGTATCGCACCATCTTTTTTGTTGTTGTTGAGGAAGATTTGCTCTGAGCTAATCTGTTGCCAATCTTCCTCTATTTTGCATGTGGGCCGCCACCACAGCATGGCTTGATGATCAGTGCAGGTCTGCACCCGTGATCCCAACCCATGAACCTGGGCCCCTGAAGTGAAACGTGCTGGACTCAACTACCACGCCACAGGGCCGGCCCACACTGTCTACTTTTTTATGTTATGGTTGTAAGGTATTTGGGTTTCAGTATTTTATCCTCCCCTTTTTATATTAACAGTTAGTACACGTTTAGATTTTGCAAAGTATTTGGTCACCATTTCTTTTTGCTTTTTTTTCCTTTCTGGGTTCAAGTTCTTTCTTGCAAAAATATTCATTTTAATAGTTATATCAGTGAGGGTCTATGATTACTAGACACCCAAACTCTTTATGTCTAAAAAATGCTTTTATTTCTCTCTCACTCTTAAATGAAAATTTAGCTGGATCCATTTAACTAAGTACCTCACCTCCTTCAAATCTTTACTCCAATGTTATCTTCTTAATGAGGTGACCCTGACAACCCTTTAATAACTTTCACCCCATTTCCTACCCCAGGCAATCTCAACTCCCTTACCTGTTTTTACCTATTATATAATTCACCTATTTGTTTATTTCCTGTCTTTCTCCACTAGAATGTCAGTTCTGTGGGGGCATGGATTTCTGTCTATTTCATTTGTAATGTATCCCAAGCATTTAGAAAAATCCCTGGCAAATAGAAGGTGCTGCGTTTTTAAAAAATAAATTGCAGTTGCTGAGTTTGTTGAATGAATATAGAATTTTTTTTTTTTCTTTTGAGGAAGATTAGCCCCAAGCTAACATCTACCACCAATTCTCCTCGTTTTTTCTTGCTGAGAAAGATTGGCCCTGAGCTAACATCCATGCTCATTTTCCTCTACTTTATATGTGGGACGCCTGCCACAGCATGGCTTGATGGGCAGTGCATAGGTCTGCACCTGGGATCCAAACTGGCGAACCCTGGGCTGCCGAAGCAGAGCGTGTGAACTTAACCACTGTGCCACCAGGCTGGCCCTGAATATAGAATTCTTGATCAACTTTTATTTTTCTTCATCACTTTGAAGATGTTATTCTGTCGTATCTGGTATCTGTTTTTTGAGAAGGCTGTGGTTATTCTTCTATTGTTACTTTGTAGGTAACCTCTCTCTCTTAAGATTTTTTCTTTGTTTTTGATGCTCTGTATTTTTGCTACAATGTGCCTAGGTGTGAATTGTTTCTATTTATCTTGCTAAGTACTTGAAGTTGCTCCTTTAGCTTAAAGACTTACTTTATTTCTAAAAGTGTCTGTCATTATCTCTTCAAATATTGTCTGTCTTCCAGTCTCTGCTTCTTGAATCCCTATGAGATGGGTGTTGTAATGTCTCATTTTCTCTACCGTGTAACCAGGTTTTCTTTCATCTTTTCTATTTCATTGTTTTACTGTGCTGGGTTGCAGGTGATTTCTTGAGATCTGTCTTCCAAGTCACTGATTCTTTCCTTGGCTGTGTCTAGTCTAGTGTTCATTTTGTCTATTAATTAAAATTTTTTTTCCAAAATTTAATGATATCATTTTAAAATTTCTATTTGGATATTTTTCAAATCCATCTTTCTTAATGCTTTAATATTTTTGTTTTATGGTTCCTATTCCTTCCTTTTTCCAAAAACTCTTTTAGATTGCTCTGTTACCTCTCGTTCCTCAGGTGTAAATTATCCCATTTGTTGCCTCTTTTGACCCCTCCCCAAGGCAGATAATTTCCTGATGTGGTCTGCAACCTTGGCTGTGAGCCCATCTTCAGTGGGCTTGCTCCCTGTAAAAGTCCCATATGCCTGGATATGAAAATATCCTTACAGAGAAATTTTGTGTTTGCCTCTACTGGGCCCCATGATTTCACCAGTTCAGATCTCTTTTACTGTATTTTTGTTGTTACTATTGCTTGTTTCTCAGCTTGAGGGATCTGCACTTTGCAGGTGTGAGGAATTTAAGCCCTATTCCCAAGCACCTCTGGGCATGATGCATACTTAGTGTTGCACCCACTTTTTGCTTTAGTTTACTCTTGTGCAAACTACCTGGGATTCTGTTTTGCTCCTCAATCAAATTTCCTCTGCTTTTGGTCTTCCTAACTCAATTATTTAGGATTAAGTTTAACTGTGTTTTAAAGTAGATAAAAGTTTATTTTGTTCTGCTATAAATTAAGTCAGAAGATGAAGTCCAAAGTGAGTATGGTGACCTAATGCTCATCAGGGACACAAGCTTGTTCTTTTTTGTTTTTGTTTTTGTTTTGAGGAAGATTAGCCCTGAGCTAACATCTGATGCCAGTCCTCCTCTTTTTGCTGAGGAAGACCAGCCCTGAGCTCACATCCATGCCCATCTTCCTCTACTTTATATGTGGGACGCCTACCACAGCATCGCTTGCCAAGCGGTGCCATGTCCGCACCCGGGATCTGAACCAGCAAACCCCAGACCGCCAAAGCAGAATGTGCGCACTTAACTGCTGCGCCATTGAGCTGGCCCCAAGCTTGTTCTTTATTGTTGCTCTGCCATCCTTAGTGTGAGTCTTCTGCCTCGTAGCTCATAATAGCTGCTTGAGCTCCAGCCACTTGAGCTGCATTTCAGCCAAAAGGAAGGAGGAAGGCAAGAAGAGCATGCCTCTTCTTTTAAAGAACATGTACCACTTCCACTTACATCCCTTAGCTAAGACTTACTCTGTAAGGGAGGTTGGGAAATGTTTTTACTAGGCAGCCATCAGAACTTCTTTTATTCAAGACAAAAGGAGATAAAGGATAATGGGGGAAAGGTAACAGTTTCTATCACACCCATTAAATTGTAAACCACCCTAGAGTGAGGATCCTGCTTTAGACCCTTTATAAAATTCAGTGCTCACAAGGAGCTCAATAAAAATCTCATCATTAATTTATCATTATTAATCATTTGAATGATTAATCCTCTCAGGAAACATTTATTAAGCACCTATTTTATGCCAGGGCCTGTGTTAGGCAGTGCAGCTACAGAAATGAAATGAACACAGGAAACAAAAAACTTCACTTCAAAGAAGTGTTGCTTTAAGCAAGTATTTGAATCATTAACAAAAGTTGTCAGGCAAAGGAGGAGGGGGAGAACATTCCAGGCAAAGGGAATAGGAACTGCTGGCTTGTATTCGTAGACCAGTGGTCTCAACAGGGGGCTCTTTTGCCCCCTAGGGAACATTTGGCAGCATCTGGAGAATTTTTTTGGTTGTCACAACCAGGGGACTGCTACTGGCATCTAGTGGGTAGAAGACAGAGATACTGCTAAAAATCTTACAATGTGCAGGTAAACCCCCCACATCAAGGAATTATTGGGACCAAAATCACAATAGTGCTGAGGCTGAGAAATCCTAACCTGGAGTATGGAATGCAAGAGGAGCAGGGGTAGGAGTGTGTAAGATATAAAGCCAGAGAGCTAGGTCTGATCCTAAAGAATCTTGTTTTCCTGCTAAAAAATTTGTACTTTATCCTGGAGATTGGGATGGGGAAATAAAGGAATTTTTTTAAAAAGTTTTTTATTATGGAAATGTTCAGGTGTGCCTAAAAGTAGAGAGAATGGTATAATGAACCCCTATTAAGCAGTCACTCAGTTTCAACAATTATCAGTATTTTTTTATGTGATCTTGGAGAGTGTGTTTATTTAAAACAGCAAGATTTTTGGGATTGGTGTTTAATGATAAGGTTAGTTTATTAGATCAAAGCATTTCATTTTGAGGAAACTAGTGAACTTGCATGATTGTTAGCATTTAAGGAAAAGCTACTTTATTCCCTGGCAGATGAAATGATATGTTAGCTGGAAGTTTCATTCTGTTGTTGGCACTCACATTTAGAACTTTTTTTAATTAAAATTTTTTATTTCATTGTGGTAAGAACCCAACATGAGATCTACCCTCTTAACAGATTTTTAAGTGTACAGTACAGTATTGTTAACTATAGGCACAATGTTTTACAGCAGATTTCTAGAACTTATTCATCTTGTATACCCATTGATTAGCAACTCCCCATTTCCCCCCTACCCCAGCCCCTGGAAACCACCATTCTGTTCTCTGCTTCTATGAGTTTGACTATTTTAGATTCGTCATCTAAGTGGAATCAGGCAATATTTGTCCTTTGGTTTATTTCACTTAGCATAGTGTCCTAAAGTTTCATCCATGTTGCCATATATTGCAAGATTTCCTTCTTTTTTAAGGCTGAATAATATTTCATTGTATGTATATACATTTTCCTTATCCATTCATCTGTTGATGGACATTTAGATGGTTTCTACGTCTTGGCTGCTATAATAGTGCTGCAGTGAACATGGAAGTACTAATATCTCATTGAGATTCTGATTTCAATTCTTTTGGATAAATACCCAAAAGTGGGATTGCTGGATTTTATGGTAGTTGTATTTTTAATTTTTTGAAGAACTTCCATACTGTTTTCTTTACAGCTGCACCAACAGTATACAAGTGTTCCAATTTTTCCACATCCTTGCTAACACTTGTTGTCTTGTTGTTGTTGTTGTTGTTGTTGTTAATAGCCATCCTAACAGGTTTGAGGTGATGTTGTGGTTTTGATTTGCGTTTACCTGATGATTAGTGATGTTGAATATCTTTTCATATATCTGTTGGCCATTCGTATATCTTTGAGACATGTCTAATCAAGTCCTTAGCTCAGTTTTTAATCAGGTTAATAGGTTTTTTTTACTGTTGAGTTGTAGGAATTCTTTACATATTTTGGAGATTAACCTCTTCTCAGATATATTGTTTGCAAATATGTTCTCTCATTCCTTAGATTGCCTTTTCACTCTGTCGATTGTTTCATTTGCTGTGCAGAAGGCTTTTAGTTTGATGTAGTCCCACTTGTTTATTTTTGCTTTTGTTGCCTGTGCTTTTGGTGTCATATTCATGAAATCATTGTCAAGAAATTTTCTCCCTATGTTTTCTTCTAGGAATTTTACAGTTTCAAGTCTTATATTTAAGTCTTCAATCCATTTTGAATTGATTTTTGTGTATGGTGTAAGATAAGGGTCTAATTTCATTCTTTTGCATGTAGATAGCCAGTTTTTCCAAAATCATTTGTTGAAGAGACTATCCATTCCCCATTGTATATTTTTGGCACCTTAATTTAGTAAAGTTTCAGGATACAAAATCAACATATAAAAGTCAGTTGCGTTTCTATACACTAACAACAAACTATCTGAAAAGGAAATTAGGAAAATATTTCCATTTACAGTAGCATCAAAAAATAAACCACTTAGGAATAAACTTAACTAAAGAGGTGAAAGACTTGTACAGTGAAAACTGAAAAACACTGATGAAAGAAATTGAAGACACAAACAAATGGAAAGATATCCCATGTTCATGGATTGGAAGAATTAATATTGTTAAAGTGTCCATAATACCCAAAGCGATCCACAGAGTCAATGTAATCCCTATCAAAATCCCAATGGAATTTTTTACAGAAAAAACAAATTCATATGGAACCACAAAGGACCCTGAATAGCCAAAACAATCTTAAGAAAGAACAAAGTCAAAGGCATTACACTTTCTGACTTCAAAATATATTGCAAAGCTACAGTATTTAAAACAGTATGGTACCGGCAGACAGATATTAAAAACAATGGAACAGAATAGAAAGCCCAGAAATAATAACAATGATCAATATTTTGCCAATATTTTTTCAACTATCACTGAAGAATTTTAAAGAGAAGTCACATGATGACATTTGCATTTTAGAGAGATCTCTGATGGCAGTTCCCAGGATGAATAGAAGGGAGTGTGACAGTGAGGAGAGAGAGCTGAACTAGGGCAGTCTATAATTCCTTACTTCCCATTATCTTTTGAACTCACTTCAGTAAAGTTCACACCCCTACAGGGCCTCAGGATCACACTTGTCAAGGCCCTCCATGGCTTTCCCTTCCTGCTGTCACATCCAGTGGTGAGTTCTGAGTCCTCATCTTACTGGGCCTCTCGGCGGCATTTGACATGGTTGCGACCCTTGCTTGCCTTGGCTTCTGGGACACCAGGCTCTCCTGGTTTCCTTTGGACTCACTAGCCAGTCAGTCGGTCCTCAGCGCCTTTTACTGGACTCTCCCTCCATCCTCTGGAATCTGGAGGTTGGAGAGCCGCAGGGCTCAGGCCTTGGACTGCCTCTCTGTGTGTTCACTACTTTGAGGATCTTCTCCGGACTCAGGTCTTTCACTGCCCCCTCTGCATGGGCACCTGCTGCTCTGATCCCTCCTCTGGGTTCCAGACAGATGCAGCTGCCTCCTTGATCTCCCCGGGGAGGTCTCAGAGGCCTCTCAAACTTAGCCCGTCCAAATTGAAGTCTTCCTGGGCTTACCCCAGGCTCCTCCGCAGCCCTCCATGGCATCTCCTTCCTTCAGCTGCGTAGGGAAAACCTTGGGGTCATCCTAGCACCTCACTCTCCTCTCACACCCCAACATGCAGATTCAGCAAATGCTTCCCATCCCACTTAGAGTGAGCTCTCTACTCCTTGCTGTAGCCCACAGGGCCCTACATGATGGGGTCCTCCTCTCCCTCACCCACCCCATCTCCTATCAACTTCACCCCCCACCTCCTTGTGCTGCTTCTGTCCTCCCCCACCCCACCTGCTTGTTCCTTGATCATGCCAAGCATGCTCCCACCCCAGGGCCTTTGCACCTGCCATGCCCTCTGCCTGGCATGAGCTTTCCCTGTTCATCCACGAGGCTTGCTCCCTCACTTCATTCAGTCCTGCTCAAATGCCGCGTGGTCAGGGAGGCCTTCTCTGATCACCCTGTCTAAAACAGCCCCTCTGGGCCCTCTCTCTTCCCATCCCCTGCTTTAATCGTATCCCTTTGCTCTGTGTCGATCTCTTCTCCTAGAATGTAAGCTCCATGGGTTTAGGGACTTGGCTTTTCCACTGCTGTCATCCCCACCACCTAGTGCAGTGTGTGGCACATATATATTGAGTCACAGAATGAATCAAACTGATCACGTTGTTCTCCCAGGTTAAAATCCTACAATGCCCCATGGCATCTCCATGCCTTTGCCCATGCTGTTCCCGCTACTTGGAAGGTGCTTCCTCCTCTTAGTCAGCCTGGAAAACTCTTACTCATCCCTCAAGACCCCACCCAACTGTCACCACCTTTGTGAAGCTCCCACGTCCCCAGGTAGTGTTAGCCAGGTGACCCTGAAGCATCCTGTACATGCCTCAGTTAATGCTTGACTCTCACGCAATTTATCTGTGTGTCTTCTTCAGTAAACTGTGAGCTTCCTGAGGGCAGGCGCTGTGTCTTCACATCCTGGATGCCCAGAGCCTAGTCCAGTGATTGCACAGCCTTAAGTATTTGGTCAAGTTTGCTGACTGACTGAATAAATGAACCAACAGATGAGGGCGGAAGGGAGTAGAAAGGAGGGAAAGAGGAAACCATCTCTTTCCCTGGAGGTGTCCTCAGGGTGCCTGGGAGCTCCTTACCAGGGAACTTCTCCTGCTCCCCAGACTAATCCTGATACTCTGCCTCCTCGTCCAAACTTTCTAGAAGCAGATGCTACCCTCTCTGCCACAATAACTTAGTTTCCAAACCCTAGAATTAGGACCCATGATCTGACAAGTTTGATTTTGCTTTTATAATGATGAGTTTAATGTTTGTAAAATGCTGGTCACATGTGTCTCAATCAATAGTAGCTGTTGTATGCTGCAGAGAGGTCAATTAAGGTAAACACTAAAAAATGTAATTAGGAGTTGGGTTGTACCTTAGCACAGGTACAAGCCTTTTGCTAAGTCTGGGTAACTTTAGCAAAAGTCATGACAGCAGAGTGGCGTATTTATCAGGATAGGTTAGGCTGTGTTGCAACTACAGACAACACCAGAAATTTCAGTGGTGTAAGACAACAAGAGTCTCTTTCTCCCTCCAAAGTATATAGCAGGGCCAAGCAACTCTTCCAAACAGCTTCCCTCCATGGGGTGACTTAGCAATTTAATAAGCTTTGGTATTTTAGCTTCACCATCTCAACATGAGGCTTCCAGGTTCACTTCAGCAGGGGAAGAGAGAAACTGGAGAACCACATAGAGCCTTTGTGCAGGCATTGCTTCTGCTCATGTTTCTTTGGTCTGATCTAGTCATGTGGCCTTGTGTAATGCAAGGATATTGGGAAGTGTATTCTTCCATGTGCCCCAGAAGGAAGGGGAACAGGATATTGGTCAGCATTAATCATGTCCCTCAGAAATGGTAAGGCCAAAAGAGGGCTTTTTGGTGAGCTAAAGAGGAAATGGGAGGAGAGATTGTCTTCCAGCAGGCAGTATGAGGAGCTCCATGCACCCACCGCTCAGTGCAACTGGAGAAGATTATTAAAAAACAACAGCCATTTACGGTGTCTGGAAATAATCCTAAGAGTATACACCAAATTAAAAAAATATCTATTCAAGATAATCTACTAAGATTCTATAAGAACAGCAAGAGCCTGTGGTATTTGAACTAAGACCGTCGTCTCCCTCTCTCTTCCCAGATCAGTGAGATGGAAGCTCCATTCTAG
The DNA here is from genome assembly GCF_037783145.1 of Equus przewalskii. Taxonomy (NCBI): domain Eukaryota; kingdom Metazoa; phylum Chordata; class Mammalia; order Perissodactyla; family Equidae; genus Equus; species Equus przewalskii. The sequence continues at coordinate 96,426,621 of NC_091863.1, forward strand.
ACTGGTGCATCCAAGAATACAGGGCTCTCTCTATGCAGCTCCTGGTTGGAGGGCTATCTTCCCAGAAGAGGCGGGATATCAGCATTTCTCATCCTGCCTCCCACTGCCTGTTGCTAGGGCTAAGTTCTGGGCTAGTGTGGCTGAGAGGTGGGGGTCCCTTCTTTCACCCATCCCCCTCAGGTGAGATAGAGGCTCTACTTTGAGCATGATGGGGCTGAAAATACTAGGGCCCTGATCACCCTTGCCCTGGCTGGTAAGGTGTTTCCACACTGGCAGAAGCAAGCTAAGAAGACCTGAGGCTACTGCCCCACCCCCACTTAGCACTCAGGTCCTAAAGTGGGGATGTCAGACAGAGAAGCAAGTCATTCACCTCACCCCCCAACTCCACAGTCTTGGTTTGGAGATTTTTCCTTGGGGGAAAAGCAGGTCACAAAATAGATAGATCCTAATTTCTTCCCAAAGGAACTGACTTCATTTGCAACATAAGATGAGGAAGTTCAAGCTTAGAAGGATATTCTCAAACAGTGGAGGTTGTGGTGAAGGGCCATTGGGAGGTGATTGGTAGATTCAGTGGAGATATAAACTAAACTGTAGGCCAGCTAATCTGCAAGAGAGAACTGCATAAGGAGACAGCTGGGAGGAGCCCTCCTGGGGTCAGAAGGTAAAAGGATAGAAAAAGATATATCATGCAAACAGCAACCACAAGAAAGCTAAAGTAGCTACACTAATATCAGACATAATAGACTTTAGAACAAAAAATGTTATTAGAGATAAAGAGGGACATCCTATAATGATAAAACGGTCAATCCATTAGGAAGATATAACAATTATAAACATACGCACTTAGTAAAAGAACACCAATATACATGAAGGAAAGTCTAACAGAAATGAAGGGAGAAATAGACATTTCAATAATTTTTGGAGACTTCAATACCCCATTTTCAATAATGGATAGAATAACTAGGCAGAAGATTACTGAGGAAATAGAAAAACTGAACAACACTATGAACCAACTAGACCTAAGAAACACATTCCATCCATAGAACATTACACTCAACAACAGGAGAATGTACATTCTTCTTAAGTGCACATGGAACATTTTCTAGCATGGACCAAATGACGGGCCATAAAACCAACCTCAGTAAATTTAAAAGTATTGAAAGAATACAAAGTATGTTCTCTGGCCACAATGGGATGAAGTTAGAAATCAATAACAGAAGAAAACTGGAAAATCTACAAATATGTGGAAATTAAACAACACACTCTAAAACAATAAATGAGTCAAAGAAGAAATCAAATGGAAAATTAGAAAATACCTTGAGATGAATGAAAATGAAGATACAACATACCAAAACATATGAAATGCAGAAAAGCAGTGCTTAGAGGGAAATTTATAGCTGTAAATCCTTACATTGAAAAAAGAAGAAAGATCTCAAATTAATAACCTAACCCTTCATTCTTAAGACACTGGAAAAGTGTCTTTTCCAACTTAACCTAAAGCAGGCAGAAGGAAGGGAATAATAAAGATTAGAGTGGAAATTAATGAAATAGAGAATAGAAAAACAATAGAGAAAATCATCAATGAAACCAAAAGCTGGTTCTTTGAAAAGATCAATAATATTGGCAAACCATTAGCTAGATTGACTAAAAAAACAAAAGGGAGAGGACTCAATTACTGGAGTCAAAAGTGAAAGAGGGGACATTACTGCTGACCTTACAGAAATAAAAAGGATTATAAATGAATACCATGAACAAGTGTATGCTAACAAATTAGAAAACTTAGATGAAATGACAAATTTATAGGAACACACAAACTATGGAAACTGACTCAAGAAGAAATATACAATCTGAATAGACCTATAACAAGTAAAGAGATTGAATTAGTAATAAAAATAATACAGAAAAATAGCCCAGGCTCAGATGGCTTCTCTGCTGAATTCTACCAAACATTTAAAGAATTAGTAACAATACTTCACAACCTTCCAAAAAATAGAAGAGGAGTGGACACTTCCTAACTCATTTTATAAGGTCAGTATTACCCTGATATCAAAATTAGACAAAGACTTCACAAGAAAAGAAAATTATAGACCAATCTTTCTTATGAATATGGACACAAAAATCTTCAACAACATACCAGCAAATTGAACCCAACAACATACAAAAATAATTACACACCAAGACCAAGTGGAATTTATACCAGGAACACAAGGTTGATGTAACATCCAAAAATCAAATAATTTAATACGCTGTATTAGTAGAATAAAAAACAAACCCTCAGAATCATCTCAGTAAACACAGAAAAAGCATTTTATAGAACTCCAATATCCTTTCAGGATAAAACACTTAAACTCAGTATAGACGGGAACTTCCTCAACCTGAAAAAGAGCATCTACAAAAACACAGCTAACAACATACCTAGTGGTCAGAGACTGGATGCTTTCCTCCTAAGAGCAGGACCAAGACAAGGAGGTCTGCTCTCACCACTTCTATTCAGCATAGTACTGGAGGTTCCAGCCATGGCAATTGGTGAAGACAATGACTAAAAGACATCCAGACTGGAAAAGAAGTAAAGCTATCTCTCTTGGCAAATGCAGTGATCATGTGCACAGAAAATCCTAAGGAGTCCAGCATGGTTACAGGCTACAAGATCAAGATAAAAAATCAATTGCATTTCTATACACTTGAAATGAACAATCTGAAAACGAAATTAAGAAAACAATTTTATTTCCAATGGCATAAAAGATAATAAAGTATTAGGAATAAAGCTAATAAAATAAATTTAATACTTACAATCTGAAAACTAAAAAACATTGTTGAAAGAAATTACAGATTAAAATAAGTGGAAAAACATCCTGTGTTCAATTGGAAGATTAATATTAACATTAATTAATATTAAGATGGCAATGCTCCCTAAATTGATTTGTAGATTCAATGACATCTCTGGCAGAATGCCAGCTGATTTGGTTATAGAAATTGACAAGCTGGTTTGAAAATTCATAAGGAATTGTAAGAGATCCAAAATATCCAAAACTGTAGGAGGATTCACAGTTCTTGACTTTAAAACTTACTACAAAACAACAGTAATAAAGACCTTATGGTACTGGCATAAGGATGGACAGATAGATAAACAGAATAGAAGTGAGAGTCCAGAAATAAACCCATGTGTGTATGTTCAACTGATATTTTACAAGAGTGCTAAGAACATTCAGTTGTCTTTTCAAGAAATGGTGCTGGGTCACTGGATAGTCACAGGCAAAAGAATGACATCGAACCCTTACCTCATGCTGTATACAAAAATTAACTCAAAATGGATCAAAGAGGGGGCCGGCCCCGTGGCCCAGTGGTTTAAGTTCGTGCGCTCCGCTTTGGTGGCCCAGGGTTTCTTTTTTCTTTTTTTTTTTTTTTTCCTAAAGATTGGCACCTGGGCTAACAACTGTTGCCAATCTTCCTTTTTTTTTTTTTTTTTTTAAGGATTGGCGCCTGGGCTAACAACTGTTGCCAATCTTCCTTTTTTTTTTTTTTTTTTTTAAGGATTGGCGCCTGGGCTAACAACTGTTGCCAATCTTTTTTTCTTTTTCTGCTTTATCTCCCCAAACCCCCCCATACACAGTTGTATATCTTAGCTGCAGGTCCTTCTAGTTGTGGCATGTGGGACACCGCCTCAACGTGGCCTGACCAGCGGTGCCATGTCCGCACCCAGGATCCGAACCCCGGGCCGCCGCAGCGGAGCGCGCGAACCTAACCACTCGGCCACAGAGCCAGCCCCCGGCCCAGGGTTTCGACAGTTCGAATCCTGGTCGTGAACATGGCACCTCTCATCAAGCCATGCTGAGGCAGTGTCCCACATGCCACAACTAGAAGGACCCACAACTAAAAATACACACTATGTACCAGGGCATTTTGGGAGAAAAAGGAAAAATAAAATCTTAAAAAAAAAATGGATCAAAGACCTAAATGTAAGAGCTAAAACTATAAACTCTTGGAAACAGGGGTAAATCTCTGTGACCTTGGATTTATCAATGTATTCTTTGATATGACACCAAAAACATGAATAACAAAAGAAAAATGGATAAATTGTACCTCATCAAAATTAAAACCTTTTGTGCTTCCAAAGAATACCAACAAGGAAGTAAAAAGACAACCCACAGAATGGGATAAAATATTTGCAAATCATATATCTGATAAGTACCCAGAATTTATAAAGAACTCTTACAAGTGAACGACCAAAAGACAAACAACCCAATTGAAAAATGGGTAAAGGGCTTGAACAGACATTTCTCCAAAGATGATATATGAATGGCTAATAAGCTCATGAAAAGATGCTCAATGTCATTAGTCATTAGGGAAGTGCAAATCCAAACCACAGTTAGATACCACCTCACATCTACAAGGATGGCTGTAAAAAAAGGAAAATAAGAAGTGTTGGTGAGGATGTGGAGAAATTGGGACTGTCTTGCATTGCTGGTGGGAATGTAAAATGGTGCAGCTGCTGTGGAAAACAGTTTGCCAGTTCTTCAAAAAGAATAAGGAGCATTTGCTTCAAAAAGTTAAACATAGCCTTTCTATATGACCCAGCAATTCTACTCCCGGGTGAATACTCGAAAGAATTGAAAACAGGTACTCAAGTAAGTATATGTACACTCCTTTTCAGAGCAGCACTATTTACAAGAGCCAAAAGGTGGCAAATGCACAAATGCCCATCAACAGATGAATGGATAATAAACAAGTCGTGGTATATACATATGATGGGATATTATTCAGCCTCAAAAAGGAAGTACTGATGGTACATGCCACAGTGTGGATAAACCTTGAAGACATTAAGTGAAAGAAGCCAGACACAAAGATTATGTATTGTATTGTTCTATTTATATGAAATATCTAGAATAGATATTTCTGCAGATATTTCTAGATAGCTACATCTGCAGAAACAGAATGCAGACTGGTGGTTGTCAGGGAGTGGAGGGAGGAGAGAATGAAGAGCATTTGTTTAAGGGCACAGCGTTTTCTTCTGGGGTGATGAAAATGTTTTGGAATTATATAGAGGTGGTAGTTTCACAACATTGTGAATATATTAAATGCCACTGAATTGTTCACTTTAAACTGATCAATGTTATGTGAATTTTACTTCAGTAAAAAAAAAAAAAACGTTTTAGAAGAAGTTAAACAGAGCATATGACTTAGCATTTCCACCTAGGTATCTCCCCAAGAGAAATGAAAACGTATGCCCCCGCAAAAATGTGTACATGAATGTTCATAGCATCGTTTTTCATAATAGCCAAAATGTGGAAACAACCCAAATGTCCATCAACTGATAAGTGGATAAAAAAATATGTAGTATATCCATACAATGGAATATTATTCAGCCATATTAAGGAATGTATTGATACATGCTACAACATGGATGAACCTTGAAAACATGCTAAGTGAAAGCAGGCAGTCACAAAAGACCACATATTATATGATTCCATTAATATGGAATGTCCGGAAAAAGCAAACAGAGAGAGACATAAAGGAGATTAGCGGTTGCCTGGGGTCGGGGGTGAGGGGGGATGATGAAGAGTGACTGCTAATGGGTATGGGTTTCTTTTGGGGGTGTTAAAAATGTTCTTGAATTAGATAGTGGTGATGGTTGAACAACCTTGTGAATATACTCAAAGCCCCTCAAGTATATACTTTAAGATTGTGAATGATATATGAATTATATCTAAATAAAGTTGTTACAAAAAAAGAGTAAATGGGAGGTGAAAAAGGAAAGCCTTTAAGTATACATTATTCTTGGTTTGGTGAGAGGGAAGGAGAGAGAAATAGCTAAAGAGGAAGGCTGGGGTCAAGGAAAAAGACCAATGGAGTGATTGCCATAAAAGTCAGCCTAGAGGTTACCTGTGTCTGTGGGGGGGCCGTTGTAATCAGGAGAAGGTACATGAGTGGCTTCTTGAGTGTTGTCAGTTTTGTATTTCGTGACCTGGGTGGTAGTTATGCAGATGTTCCTGTATAATCGCTTGTTATTCTGCAAAGTTGTGTTTTCTGCATTTTTCTGTATGTCCATCTTTCCTTCTCAATATGTGGTACCACCTTCCACCCGGTTGCTCGTGTCAAAAATCTTGGGGTCACCTTGACTCTTTATTTTACGCCCCATATCTAACCCACCAGGAAACCTTGTCAGTTTTACTTTCAAAATACATCCAGAATCTGACTCCTTCTCACCACTACCTGGTTTGAGCCACTGTCATCTCTCACCTGGGCAACGGCAGTAGCCTTCCAACTGACCCATCTGCTTCATCCCTTGACCCTCCTGCCCGGGTTTATTCTCTACCTTGCAACCAGAGTTCCTTTTTTCCCCTTTGGCTTGAAGATATTTCTTAATGAGATATAATCTCATACAATGAAATGCACATTAAGTATACATTCCAGTGAGTTTGGACAAATGTAGACACTTATGTAACAAACATCCCGATTAAGATATAAAGCATTTCCACTATCCCCCAAAAGTTCCAGAAAGGTCCTTTTTAAAGCCAGTGTCAGATCATGTCACTCCTCTGCTCGACACCTCCCAGTGGCTTCCATCTCACTGAGAAGAAAAGCCCGAGTCCTTACAGTAGCTAATAAGGCTGTCCACAGTCTGCCCCTCCCTCCATTACTTACCTAATCCTAGAGCTCTTTCCTTTTCCTTGAGTCCACTCCAATTACACTTCTTCCTCACTGTTCCTAGGACATGTCAGGCACTTTCTGCCTCAGGGCCTTTGCTTGGTGTTCTCTGTCTAGAATGTTCTTCTCTCAGATACCTACTTCATTTAGGTCTCTGCTCAAATATCACCTGATCAGAAGAGGCCCTCCCTGCCCACCCTATTTAGAAGAGCATCCCCCCACACTGCACTCTTATCCTCTTGCTTTGCTTTATTGTTCCTCATAGTACTTACCTCAATCTGATATTACGTATCTGTACATACAAATCTATTACTGTCTCTCATGTCAGTTCTGTGAGAGCAGGGACTTGAGTGCTTTTGTTATGGCTGTATCTCCAGTGAGCTTAAATCAATGCCTGGCAGGTAGTGGGTACTCAAAAACTATTCAGTGACTGTCCACAGCCTGCAATCTAGTCCCGTTTACCGTACCACCTGGACTAGTGCACCAGCTCCCCCCCCCCAGCTGATCCCCCCGTCTCACGTCTGGCTCCTTCCTTCCCCACGCTGCAGAATTATCTTTTTACAATTCACATCTGGTCATCTCACTCTCTTTCTGAAAACCCTTTGATGATGTCCCTTGGCCCTTCAGATAAAGTCCAGAGTCCTTCACATGACTTGCAAGGTGTCTGCTCTTTGGCCCTGACTGCTTGGCCCGCTCGTCTTTTGCCTCCAGCCATCCTGGACTGCTTTGAGTTCTCAGCTGGAGCCGGTCTCTCACTTCAGGTCGTTTGTATATGCTTCTTTCTGCCTGGGCTCCTCTTCCTCCCACTCCCCTTTCCGGTCTGTTTGAGGGTCATTTTCTAGGGGAGCCTCCTCTCACCTCTCAGACTAGGTTAGCTCCTTCCGAGTCCGGCTGCAATCTCATCTCTGCTGTTTTCTTTTTTTTCCATATTTAATTTTTTTACATTTGTAAGAACAACTGTTTACTTTCCCCCTATGAAATGAAGTTGCACCATTTAATTAAAGGAGATAAAAATAGTTCTGACTTTTAAAAATATAATCATAAACTTGTAAACATGAAAAATACTTTGAGTACACTATCAATTTATGTGCTTTTGTGAAGTTATGATACCTTTTAAGAATCTGCTGAATGTTGTGGATCCCAAGAATAATACTCATTTGCATATATTTTGAATACTCTTAAGTTTCACACACAGGTATGAAAAAATGTATGTGGAGTAGTAGACGAATATCATCTTTCGTCTTTCAGCTCTTTAAGACTTTTTTTTTCCTGCTTTTTTCTCTCCAAGTAGCCCCAGTACATAGTTGTATATTCTAGTTGTGGGTCCTTCTAGTTGTGGCATGTGGGATGCCGCCTCAGCATGGCCTGATGAGCGATGCCATGTCCGCGCCCACGATTGGAACCGGGGTGAAACCCTGGGCCACCGAAGCAGAGCGCGTGAACTTAACCACTTGGCCACGGGGCTGGCCCCTAAGACTAACTTCTTGATTTATGCCTTTAATCCCACCCCCTCTCATTTCTAGACACCTTCTAGAGCTTAGTCATCAGCACCATTCTTTTTCTTTCATCTTCTTTGTTTTCTCCTGGACCTTTTCCCTCAGCTTATATAATACATAGCAATTCAATGTATATCTTTTTCCATAAAGCTTTATTACTTTTGAATAACTTTCTTAGTATAAATTCTAAAGAATAGTAAAAAATATATGTAAGAACCATTTTTTATGATTCTTTTGCTACTCGTTGCCATATTTCTTTCCATGACACTTTTTAGAACACTCTCTTCCTTTGCCTTCTGTGGCAGTGTATGCTCCTGTTTTTCTGTCTGCCTCTACAATGTTCTCTTTCTTGTTTCCTATTTGGCTGTTTCTTTGTCCCATCGGTTAATACTGTTTCCTGTGTGACGATTTCTTAAGCCCTTTTCCCAGCAGGCTTCTCATGTATCCTCTCTATACATTCTGTTATAGAATGTCTCTCATTCTATCAAGTGAGTTTATGATTCTGAACTCCTCTAAAGCTGGGATTGGGCTAACCCTGAGAGCTCAACCCAGTGCACTTTTTTCCTTGTACTCATTACATTTGTCATTGTTTGATGTCCAGCTCCATGAGGACAAGGGCTGTGTCTGTCTTTTTTTTCTAATATCCCCTATGCCAAACATAGGCCTGACAGAGCAGCTGCTCAAAGAATATCTTTAAATGGATTAATGAATGTGAATAAAAAAACACTCTAACCCACAGTTTATTTTTGTATCTGTTTCCTGGGATCAGCCCAGATTCTAGTCAGATCAATACAAATATACTAATCATTTGGCTGAACTGGCCTCCCTGCCTATCAATCCATCCAATAGCCTGCAACCACAGTAACATAAGAAAAAGTCCGATTGTGTTCCCATCCCCAAACCTCTGCTATCTCATTACCTACAGAATGTAGCAAAGCTCCTCAGCTTGGATTCAAGGCTTTGGCTCCAATTTCCCTTTTCAGACCTCTCTGGGTTTATTTATTAAGTTCTTATTATATGCCAAGCAGTGGGCTAGTCACTGAGGAATTCACAAACTAGTTGGGACATCCGGTACATAGATTGACTTTAATCGGGCGTGGTCAGCTCTATTACAGAGTCTGTGAGAATAGTTTCAGATAACGGCTTATAAATACTAGGTTTTTGCCCTCTGCAGGTTCACAAGTTCAGTCTAGAACTGCGATATCCAGTACAGTGGCTGCCAGCCACATTTCAAGTGCTTAACAGCTGCATGAAATAGTGGCTATCATATTGGACAGCACGGCACAGACCATTTCAGTCATCCATGGAAGGGGAGTTACCTATAGGTGCTTCAAGGAGAGCAAGGGCAGTTTCCCACACATGCACCCTGTGGTGCCAGCTACCAGTCCCCCAGCCCAATTCGCCCACTCAAACCCACCCCCCGACCTTGGCTGGGGTGTGTTTGAAGTAGTACAGGCTCCCAATAGAGATAATGCATGAAAGTACTTTTGTAAACTATTAAGTGATACGGAAATGTGCTAGAACAAATAGGTTCAGTTCTTGCTTTCATCACAGCTTTGGTTACTTCAGCAAAGTCTAGCCCTTTTCTCGGACTTCTCCCACCCCCAGGATTTATGCCAAAGGATTGTGAGAAGTATCTGTTACACACAGGCAGCATTTACAAAGTAAAAATTCAGATTATACCTACCTCGATGCTTTTACAAGCTATCCATCCAGGACCCTACTTCACCACCCGCCTTTTCCTCTGTCACTTTCCTTAGAAAGGAAGGACACGAATTGAAATTTCCAAAACAAAATATTTATTTTGAGATTTGAGAATAATGGGAAAACTAAGTAATGGGAATTGGACCCTCATCGGGGTCTTCTGGGAAATCGGAAGCACCACCCTCTTCCGCAGCTCGATGCTTCTCCAGTTTAGCGATCAATTCTTTCGCTGGATTGAAGACGCCATTGGTTTGCTGGTCACAGACATAGCAGCGCGGGGTGGTGCGGAAATGCTGCAGTGCACAGCTCTCGCAGAAATAATGCCTGCACTTGGTGACAACTGGGTTTTGGAAGGTCTGGCGACAGATGAAACACTTGAATGGTATTTCCTCATCATCGCTGCCCACTTCATAGTTTTCGTCCTCATAGACACCATAGCGACCCTCATCAAGCTCACGTTCGATCTGCCACCCATGCTTGTAATCTGAACGATCATGGAGGAATTTGCAGCTATCTCCGAAGCCGCAGAAGCCAGTCTCCTTGTAGTCCTTACAAATGTCGGGCTGGTAATCCCAGCGCACGGTGGCGCGTAGATGCTCGGGAGCTCGGATGGGGCCTTTCCTCACCATCCCGGAGGACGCATTGCCCATAGACGTATCCTTGGGCTTCATGTATTTCTGATAGTTGTTGATTCCCCGATAGATCTTGTCATCTTCCTTGCCCCTCAGCTCTTCCTGGATCTTCTGGCTGCGCTCAAAGATGGCCTGTGCGTCACGCTCCTTCTCTGTGTCTAGCTCGTAGACAGCAGTCGCCCCCATATCCTCTGGCCCCACGGGTTTCGCCGAGCGGGTGGACTTATAGACCACGCCGAGAGTCTCGGGCTCCTTCTCCTCCTCTTCCTCGCTACTCAAGTCCCCGTAAGCCACCTTCTGTTTACCACTGCCACGGGTCTTCTGTATCATTGGATTGTGGGTCGCCCTCTTCTTTTCAGGGCGAACCACAGTGCTGCCTTCTTCGCTGCTGCTGCTGCTGCTGTCTCCGCGCTCTTGGTCGCGGACTGGGCGCTTTCTGCGACCTGCAGCTCCTTTCCGCCCAGGCTTTTTGAAGAGGAAGGTGCACACCTGCTCTGTCATCTTTCCTGGAGAAAGTTCCTCTGCCATTTTGGAGTCCCGAGCTCCAAAACGGCTGCGGCGTGGTGGGTAGTACGGGGCCTGTTCACGTCACTTCGCGGCGAGCGCTCGGCGGCGAGTCGCAGCAAAATAAGCTGCGGAAAGAGGACTGCGGGAGCGCGGGAGGGCGAGAGCGCGAGCATGCGCCACTCTTGAGCCCTGCCGGACTCCGTCGCTTCCTCCAGAGGCGTACGTGACCCCGCGCCGCTCGCGGGCTGCCGCGGAGCTTACCGGGAAGGGACCGAAGCCGGGTCACCTTTAAGACGCCTGGAGGGAAGCGTCTGGCGCAGGGGACCGTCCCGCGATGTGGTTCGAGATTCTCCCCGGGATGGCCGTCATGGCCGTGTGCTTGCTCATCCCCGGGGTGGCCACCGCTCGCATCCACAGGTTCACTAACGGGGGCAAGGTGAGGCAGCTTCCGCGGCCCGGCGGCTGACTCGGCGGACTGGCGTTACCAACTGGGCGGTGGGGCAGGGGGCCGGCCGACTCCGGAGCCTCTCCGGGACGGGGAGCACCGAGGGCGGCCCTCCCGTTTCTTTGTGTTGCCAAAAAGCGGAGGCTTGCGGAATGAAGCCCAACGCAGAGCACATTCTACTCCAGCAAGAAGTTGCTGGGTGAAGAGTGGACAAGAGGGTAGAGTAGAGATTCGGGGGCTGGAAGGTAGGAGATTCGAAGAGGTAGGTCCAAACTCTTAGGCAGAGGGAGGCATCAGTTAGTCTTGTCCCCGCTCGCTCGACCTCCAGTCTCCTTTCTTGCTGGATTTTGACTTTAATTTCTCGCCTCCACGTCTCGGTAGCTTCTCGGTTTTTACTTCTTCCCCACCCTTAATTAGGTTTTTACCTTGACATTTTTTTATCCCCCGCTTTCTCTTGCAATCCTTTAGGAATTTACCGCAAGCTCCTGTTATTCACATCAGGATTGTAATTTTCCTCTCTTCCTAGTACTTCACATCATCTCGGGAATACAGAGCACAATGTATTTGTTTTCTGCTTTTGTGATTGTCCTTCATGTGTGATCTACCGCTTTTTCTGCTCATCAGGGTCCCAAAAGGAAACAGTCATGTCTTTAAAAAAAAATAAACGTAAGGAGGAAAGGAAAAAAATGATGCTGGTTAAAATGGAAAGTGTAAGAACTCATGGTTACCATCTTAATTGTAAAATTTAGTGGTCCGATGTTATTTAGGATTATTGTCTTATTGTTAATTTGTTTTTTATTTCAGTAATGATTCCATTTTCCTATAATGTCACTTATTAAAGTTCTAGTATCCCTCTATTGGGTCACTTATCTTTATAAACTGCAATAATAATTTCTTTTAATTGTAGGAAAAAAGAGTTGCCCATTATTCATATCAATGGAGTTTGATGGAAAGAGATAGGCGCGTCTCTGGAGTGAATCGTTATTATGTGTCAAAGGTAAGATGGCTCTGATGCTAGCCATCTGTCAGGGACGTGGGTTCTGGTAATAGTTTGCCAAAAGTCTTACAGTGCTAATTTAATTTGCATTTTCTTGTCTACTAGTGAGGTTGAGTAGCCTTTTACATATTTAATATTTGTATTTCCTTTTCTGTGGATTGTTTGCCTATATCCTTTGCTACTTTTTGATTTATAGGGGTTCTTTGTATATTATGGATATTAATCTTTTATATGTGGCAAATATTTTTCCCAGTCTGCTGTTTGTCTTTTTCAACGTATGATGTCTTTCATCAGACAGTTTTTAATTTGATGTTCAGTTTACCATATTTTATCCTTCTGGACTTGGGGTTTTATGTCTTGCTTACAAATGACTTTACTACTCAAGATGATAAAAATGCATTCTTACAAATTTTCCAAATACTGTTACAGTTTCTTTTTTCTTTTCTGTTTTTACATTTAGTGTTTTGACCCTTCTACAGGTCGTTTTGGGGCATAATGTGAAACCGGGATTTAACTTTACTTTTTTCCGATAGCCAGTTGTCACAATTATCCATTTATAGAACAGTCCATTTTTTTATTTGAAATACCACTCTAGTAAATTTCCATATACACATGGGCCTGTTTCATCAATGCACTCTTCTGTAATCCATTGGTTTACCAATTCCTGCACCAATGCCATATATAAAGAATTACTGTAATTTTATATTTGATTGAATCATATGAAATTGGGTTTTTTTAGGTTAAAAATGGCCAAGTAGTAGCATTTTCATATGGTTCAACCTAATAGTATGTTCTTATATCTTGTAGGAGTTTGTCCTCATTATTCTTTGAAAATGTTTGTTACTTTTTTATATTTTCTCCTTGCTCATTCATTCTTCACAGTGAACCTAGGTAAATATTCCATTTTATAGATGAGAAAACAGAGGGTCTGAGTGACTAGATAACACAAAAGGACTCAGCCTAGGTGATGTGCCTCTCAGTATAGTGCTATGTGAGAATCTAATCTAATGAAGGTGATGATAGAGATCTACAAATCGAGAGCAGTATTTCTCAAGTATGGTCCAAGAATAACTGTCAGGATCACCTGGCATATGAGATACAATGCAGATTCCTAGGCCCTTGGCCAGACCAAATGAATTAAAGTTTCTACAAGGTGGCAATTTTAATTCCTCTCAAGGTGATTCTTTCTACAATAGTAAACAAATATCTGGACTGTGTTATTTTAACACCTGGAAGACATGTCATCACTGATTAATGTTTTACTGTATAGTTTCTCAAGTATTTGGTTGTGAACTGAGTAAGATAGAGTGGGTCTTCTGAATCAATAGTGTCATGCTTACAGGGCAAGAGTTCTGGAGTTGCGAGGGTCCCTGAACTTGAATTCTGGCTCTGCTGCTTCCTTACTGACTTGAGCAAGAGACATTAAACCTCTCTGAGCCTCTATTTCTTCATGTGTAAAACAGTGGAATGAGGCTAGTAGTATCTTCCTCATGTTGGCTGTCATTTTATAGAACAGTTTTACTATGCTGTCCCCTGACTCTCTGAGGATGCTTTATAGAAGGATCCACATGGTAACTATCTAGTTGCTTGACTTTAGTTCTGTTATGGGGGGGTCTTTTTACATAAAGTGATGTGTTTGCTGCTGTCAGAAAAAGAAAACTAGAAATCATTATAGGTGATTCTTTTCGCTTTAGTGATTATAAAATTCAGTCCAGTTTATTTTTAGAGTTAGAGCAGTGTAGGATGTGCAGGTCCTTTCTTTAATAACAGAGAGTGCCATTTAGTGACACTGGAAATAACACATGTACATCTTTGATGGGAGAAGAATTCTCACATTTTCCTTTTTAAACTGTTTTTCAGGGTTTGGAGAACATTGATTAAGGAAGCATTTTCCCGATTGATGAAAAATAACTCAGTTATGCTCATCTACCCCTGCTAGAAGGTTATGCAGTGTATTGTGTGTTATGTAGTATCTAATAAAAATAAAACAAAAAAGTAAAACCAAAAGTTTTCTTTATATTTTTTCATAGTACTACACAAGATGAAGCAGTCTACCCAATGTAGCTTTATCACTTTAAAAAAACTGGAAGGCAACTGAGGCTTGTAAAACTACAGACACAATTGTACACCAGGCACCTATCACTGTTCCCAATGCCTAATGTGTCATAAATGGTAGTTGCTACTATTGTAATAGATACTAATATACTAAAAACCGTTGCTGCTTCAGAGATTGCCAGGAGAATACAGAAAGAGAAGTACTTTTTTTCTAGTTCCTTTTCTGGGTGAATCCTATAGTGGTTAAAATTCCAGTTAGGATGCTTTAAAACTGAGATTGCACCTTCAACTTTCATTCATTCTGTATCTAACACACAGTCTTCGCTTAAGTGTTGACTTCTGTTTTAGTGCAGAGCAGCAGCAACAGTCATGTTTGTGAAAATGAGTGTACTGACGGTTTGAAATACAGAGTTGCATGTTCAACACTAAAGGTAACCAAATAATGTGAGGATCTGAACAGGTAACTGCTGTAAAGGTGGTGATAGTCCATGTGTACACATCCACACCCCAGATGACCACCGGACCTATAGGTGAGAAAACGAAATTGTTTTTCACCTCCATTCTTTATCTAGCATAACATTTGATCTGCTGATGACCCTTATCACACCCGTACTCTGTGGTTTCCGTCAACTGCATCTGAGAGGGCAAGACTTAGAGGGGAAGGAGGTGGCAGTCACACTTAGAGTAATATTCTATATTGTGCCACCCTGTGAGGATGAAATTGTTCAAGGAAAGCCGTGGTCAAGACTACAAACTTAGTACAACCTCTAGTCTACACTGAGTGCTGCACAGGCCTCGTTTGGTTGATCGTTAAGAGAACTGTCTCTAGAAAGGAAGAAAGAGGGCGGTGAGTACAGATAGGGATACGGAGGACTTAGTGACAACGTACTAAATCTACCGATGTTTCAGGTCTGTTACCTCTCCACTGTGCCCCTAGGCAGGGATCGTCCACTGAGTTTGCCTCCTTAGGTGAGTGTCAGGGCTGTACAGTTGGGGGCTACAAAATGACAGGTAGACCTCGCGTCAGCTTCAGCATTCGGGTCCGAGGTCTTCACCTCCCTTTTCTGTGGCACCTGCTGTGAAATTTAGCTTTATTTTTATACTCTACTGCCCGGGAGTGAACCAGATGAAAACACTTTGAAGCTAAAAGATTATAGTGGTGCTTCATAGCCTGCATTTCTCTGATTCTTTGCAAGTGCAATTAACCAGAAGGGTTTTCATAAAGCAGCTCTGAAAGATGTGGTCCAGCCACTGACCTCGGGCCCGGAGGTTGCCTCACTTAAGGCCAGTTGAAATGATGCTTGGGAAATGATGCCACTCATTTGGTTTTATTCCCTGTCTTTAATTTTTAAATAGAGATTGTATTCACCAAAAATGCCCCAAAATCTAACAACATAAGGTATTCAGTGAAAAGACTTGTTCTAATCACCTGTCCAGCACCTTCCCTGTTGTCACACCACCCCGAAGAATCTATGCACATATAAATACAAACGTGTTCTGTCTTCCGTGATGGTAACATCTGACACACGGCTTACCTTTAAGTCACTTGTTTGGAAGAATGGTTCTTGTTTGAAATTACATCCACCAGGCTGCCATAGTTATTTCTAGGGTCAAATGAAATAGTCAATAGGAAAAGACTGAAAAAGGTTAGAGGAAGCCATACACATTCACAAGGGGGAGGAAGAGATGGCCCTGCCCTTTGTTTGGGAAATATTTTTAAGTGAAATATTTATGAAAAAAGAACATTCTAGAATCAGCAGTTCCAACTTATAGGACCTTAGACATTGATTCCAAGTTTTGATTCCTCAGATGAGGAAACAAAGGGTCAGGGATGGGAAGCAGTTGCTTAGCTAGCTAGTGACAGAACTAGGTCCAGGATCTTGGTGTTTTGACTCCCAACTTAGTGTACTTTTAACTGTTCTTTGTGGTTCACTTAAACACTGCTGAGTAAATGCTACATGCCAGGCACTGTGCTGTAAATGTGAATAAGACACAGCCTTGCCCCTAAGGAGCTCACAGTCAGTAGGGGTGACAGTTAATTACAGGATGGGGTGATGAGTGCTATGACAGAAGTTGGAGGTGGGGCTTGACCTAGCCACCTGTTGCAGGGAAGGGGGAAGGGCTTAGAGTCAGTTTCCAGGTGCTGCCCACACCAAGCCAAGGCTTGAAGGTTGGGTAGGATTTACAAGGTAACTGAGGGGAGGACATTCCACGCAAAGAAAACAACATGAGTGTGGGGACACAAACTAGCATGGCTGTGTGGGAAACATCTACAAGCAGTTGTGCAGAACTAGAGCAAAGAGTGCGAGGCAGGAAGGAGAGGGAAAAGGGACTGGAGAGGTTGGCAGGGCCCGGAATATGAAGGGGCTGGTCTATCTCCCTCAGGGTGCTGGACTTCCTCCCCAGGGCAGGGAGCAGGAGAGTGAGGTGGTGACTTGCATACATCGGCCTGGCTGCTCTGTAGAGAACGCACTGAAAGTGGTTCTCAACCAGGGTGAGTTTGTCCCCCAGGGCACATTTGGAAAATTTGGGCACGTTTTTTCATCGCCACAGCAGGGGGAGTTAGGGGAGGTGATCCTGACATCTAGTGGGTAGAGGCCAGCAATGCTTCTAAACGTCCTATAACGCACAGCACTGGCCTCTCCCAGGACAGTTTTAGGTAGCCCAAGATGTCCATAGTGCTGATTGAGAAACCCTGAAAACAGTAGCAGGATCTCCATCAAGGAATACACCAGGAAGTGGGTTTTTTAAAAATTCCTACTTAGGGGCCGGCCCCATGGCCAAGTGGTTAAGTTTGCACGCTCTGCTTCAGCGGCCCAGGGTTTTGCTGGTTCGAATCCTGGGCGCAGACATGGCACCGCTCGTCAGGTCATGCTGAGGCGGCGTCCCACACGCCACAACTAGAAGGACCTACAACTGAAAATACACAACTATGTACCGGGGGGCTTTGGGAGAAAAAGGAAAAATAAAATCTTTAAAATTCCTACTTATTCAGGAGTATACGGGAGCAATTCCCCTTCTTCCTCCCGCTCCTGGTTCTTTTTCATTAAAGTTCAGATTCCAGTAGAAAAAAGGTGGGGAAGACAGTGGAAACACTGAGCATTATTGCTACAAGAAAACAAAAACCTTCCTAAGTGTTTGAGTTTCTTTGGTATACCTTGCCTATCTCCCTGTGTGCTACCTACAACATGGCCGGGGAGTTTCTCTTTCATTCAGTAGATAGATTTTTCCTTCCAGGCCTAATACCCTTTGTTTCTAGAGGCCAGAAAACAGCACAGCCCCCAGAAGCCCACTCTCCTCTTTTATGTCTAAGACCCTAGTGTTTGGGGTGGGGTGGGTCAGATCTCCAGGGCAACCCTGGAGATTTCATCCAGTGTAAGAGCGGCCCAGTGTAGTTATGACTGTGGATCAGAACATCAAGGCATGGCATCAGAAGTCCAGCCATCTGGGAACAGCTCTGCCATAATACTTTTGTTCTGAGCAAGGCACTGCTCACTGAGTCACTTACCCTGTGGCAGACCTGCATGCTCAGGGATGGCTGGAATGTTCTGGGAGGTCTTTGTGACGTCATGACTCTCAGGGATCTGTCCATCTGGGACTGACCAGCACAGTACTCAGGGTTTGTGGCCTTTACTGTTGGAGAAGGGGCCTTGCTACATTTGACTTGCTAGTTATCTTTTCCGGTGAGCACCCCTTATCTTCCCAGCTGGCCGGTAAGTGCATTGAGGGTGGGAACCTTGTCTTACTCAGCTTCACTTCCCCACAGTGCCCGCCACCTGTGCACTTTGCAGATACTTCAACACATGTGCTGGCTGACTGGGTTCCCCTGAAAAGAGAATGTCAGCATTTAGCCAGAGCTTCATCACTGAGAGCGGACAGTCTTGCGAGGCATAGGCAGAGAGGAGGCAAGAGAAGGGAGGAAAGAGGGGGAAAGAATAAGATAACTAAGGGAAGGGGGTGACAGGTAAACATAAGGGTACAAGGGGTGAAGAGGGCAGAAACTGAGAGGGAATGAACCAGACTGAAGGGACACAGAGGGTAAAGGATATAATTCAAGGCCCAGGGTGTGGAGTCCTGAAGAGAGGGCCCTCAACTTTAGCTCTGGCCGGTCTTCCTTGTGCTGTGACGTAAACCACCCCTGCCCCCGGGGCCTCATCCCCGATTGTCCTCAATTTAGGAAGAAGCGAACAGGGTGGAGACCGGTATGGGTCTCCAATGCAGTTGTCCCTAGTGAGCACCATATCCTTGCTACAAATTCGCCCCCACTTCCCACCGGCGGGGCGAGTGAGGCGCCCGCCTGCCTCCCGCGGCGGTCGGTCCAGCCCCCAGGCGGGCGGCGCGGGGCCCGTCACATAGCCCGCCCCTCGGTCTCCCGGGGAGCGGGCAGACGCGATGCCCCCTCCCGGTGGCCTCTCCTGCGTCCTCGGCGACCGAGGCGTCCTCGGCCTGCTCCTGAAGGGTCCCCGACTTCCGCGGCGGCGCGTCTCTGAGCACAGGCTCCACGCCTTGCAGGTGACCCGGCTCGGCCACGAGCGAGGGCTTGGGCTTCGGGAGGCGGCGCCCCGCCGCTGGGGGAGGCTCCAGGCGGGGCGGGGCGGGGGCCGGCAAGGGGGGACCTGGGCTGGGGGCTTCCCAGCCTGCCCAGTCTCTTCCTTTCCTAAGCAAGGAGGGGCTGGGCCTGGAGAGCCTCTGGCCAGCTCCTCCTCCCCGACCCCACCTGCTCCTCTCCTAGCTTCCCTCCATCTCCGGGCTTCCAAGCCACTTCTCCACGCTTCCCTGCCCCGGGGAGAGCGGAAGCATCCAAGCAGGGCGCGGTTTGGAAGAACCTGCCCTCAGTACTGCCTGAGGGTTCAAAAGGCCTCTCAATCTGGACAGCCCCCAGGCCAGAATTTGTCGCTTCAATGAGGGGCTTGGCTGGGGGGGAGGAGGTAAAGTTCTGGCCCCCGGAGTTTAAGCTCCTCTTTCAAAGAAGAGCCTTTCTAATCTGCTGGGAAATCTCTCCTGGCTCCCCCCAGGGAAACATTTTGCCTACAAGGAGTTTCTCATCGCTTGCCTGCATGTCTCCCTCCCCCGCACAATTAAGAATCCCACCGCCCGCCCTCCCAGGCAGGTCCTCACCCCAGGCCTCTCACCAGTGGCCCCAGGGCTTCTTAGCAGAGGTCTTGCTGCCCTTGCCCACAAAAGCTTGACACAAACCAAGTTGGAGCTCTGCCTTTTTGGAATGCAGCTACTGTGGGCCTACTGCTTCCAGCTTCCCCGACTCTCCCCCGGGGAACCCAGGAGAAGGGCAAGGCTGTGCATCAGACCTGAAGCCAGTCATCATCATCACTAGTATATGTAGCTCTGGAGCCTGCGTGCTCACCAATGACACACAAGTCCTCCTCCTGGCTTGGCTGCTGGGTATTGGGCCTAAACAGTGGGAGCTCAAGACACACCTGCCCCTGTTGTCCCCATTGGGGAGGTGGCGGGCTCTTTCTGACTCCTCTTCTTTTTTTTTTCAGATTTTATTTTTTTCCTTTTTCTCCCCAAAACCCCCAGTACATAGTTGTATATTCTTCGTTGTGGGTCCTTCTAGTTGTGGCATGTGGGACGCTGCCTCAGCGTGGTTTGATGAGCAGTGCCATGTCCACCCCCAGGATTCAAACCAACGAAACATTGGGCCATCTGCAGCGGAGCGCGCGAACTTAACCACTTGGCCACGGGGCCAGCCCACTCTTCTTTTTGATTCTGTCTGTTGCAGTTAGTCTCTTCCCCATCATGATCCTGGAGCTAATGTTTATTGAGCACGTAGAGTGTGCCTGTCCTTGTTCTGAGTGCTCTACATGAATCGCCTCATTTCATCTTCTTACCAGTCTTATGAAGTGACTCCTCTTAAGATCCCCATTGTACACATGAAGCTCAGAGAGGTGAAACAACCTGCCTAAAGTCACAAAGCCATTATGTGGCACAGCAGGGATTTCAAACCCGCTGTCTATGATCAGAGTCTCTGTCCCTCCGACGAAGCCTCGCTCCCTTCCACCCTTCTCCCTTCCCAATCCGCTTCCCCTCCCTCATTCCACCATCTCAGCAGCAGGCTCTGTGTGCGGGACCTGGATGCATGTGGTGTCTTCCAGGCAGCGAGCTCAGCATTTCACCCTGGATAAAGAGGACACTTAGCAAAGCACTGTCTTGTCTTTGGTGGCATTGAAACCAATTGTCTCAGGGTGAGAAACCACCCACTCCAGATACAAAGCACAGTGTTTAAGGGCAGGAGTTCTGAGACTTAGGCTCTTCGTAGATTAATAAAGTTAATAAAATAAAACTGGGTCCTAATGTAAGGCCAGCAACTTTTGATTTCACCATTTAAAAGAACACTATTTATACTACAATTAATAATAATACCAGAAATAATATCTAACCATTATAGAGTTTATGATGTATCAGGCGCTGTTTTCAGTCTTTACATGAGTTTTCTGATTTGGTCCTCATAAAAAAACCTATTCTGTAGGCATGATTCCCATTTTATAGACAAGGAAACATAAATGTTAAGTAAATTGTTCCTGAGTCTGTGCTGATAACCATTATAGTATAAGATCATCCTTGATTCATAAAAGACATCTTGGAGAACAATCAAGCACAGAAGGGAGGTCCTAACCTCAGAATTTGGCAATAAATAAGTAAAAAGCTCAGTCAACGGGGTCAGACAGCTCTGGGTTTGAGTTTGAGGCAACTTACTTAACACTCTCTGTGCTTCACTTTGTTCAGCTGTAATGAAAATAGGAATACCTGCCTCAGGGGGCTGTTGTGAGGAGTAAATGACTGGACACACACTGAGCCCTTCACACAGTGACTGGCACATAATAAGGACCCCATACACATCAGCTGCAACTTTATTATTACTATTCCTCCTGGCACGGCCCCGCAAGCTCACCTCTTGCTGGAAAGAAGCTGAGTATGGACACCACAGGTGGTCCTGTTAATGAGGTCAGATTGTTGTCATGACCGACTATCCCTCTCCGTCACTAACAGAAGTCAGAAATATTTGGGCTTTGCTCCCCATTGGTTGAAACTGGTGTTGCCCTGGCAGCGCTTGTAAACATTCCGTCTGGGAATCTGGGGAAGAGCTGCCGAAAGACTCTGAGGCTTCCCCTGGCTACTACAGCTCCAAACAAGGATCTGATCAGTCAGGTATCGGGGGTTGTTAAGGGTGGGAGGGCTCCACAAAAAGGACCTACAGTGGTTCTCCCCATTCATCACCGAGACCCCAAACTTCACCACACCCCGGACCCTTCCCACCCATTCTGCCCATCTGGCCTCTCATTAGGAAGGGAAGGGGAGAAAAAGAACTAAGAGGCCAGTCGGAGGGAGGACAAAGAGTGATTTGTCCCCGGGGATATGTGAGGATAAGACCTGAGCTGCTTCCTGAGCCTTGCTCCCCACGTCCCCTCTCCTGGTGGAGCACAGGGCTCTCCCAGGGAAGTCCTCTGGAGGTCCTTGCATGGATAAAGCTCCCACCTCATTTGCTTGCTGTTGGAGGTCACAGATTTAGCTTCCAATCAATTCATCAATAGGCAGTTTGCTGAAAGCCAAGTCACCCAATGGGCCATTTTCTGAAGGATCAAGTTGCTGTGTGGTTAACTCACCATAGCCTACTGAATTTACCAATTTACTAAAAAACTCTGTTGTTGTCTTTAATTACAGAGTTTATAGCAAATTGCTTTGGCCAAATTGGCATGGCCCTTGGGCTGGGGGGAGCCAGTTCTCTAGGGTCAAGGACAGCCTGGGAAGATTCCATTTGCCCAGCAGATGACCCTGCCCCCGGCCCCGGGTGCAGCAACAGGGAACTGAGGCAGGGCAAACTGAGCTTAAAGTGCTGATATGAAGACCCAAATGAACACAAGTCAGCACTATCGCCGGAATGTTTAAAGGCTTTCAAACCATTCCTGGACTGACGCCATGGGAACTAGGTTGCCTTGGGCAACACCCACCACACCCTGGGACCAACAATGATGTCGAGAGAAAGGGAACAAAAGGTGAACCTTCTCTTTTGTTTTTGAGGAAGATCAGCCCTGAGCTAACATCTGCCAATCTTCCTCTTTTTTGCTGAGGAAGACTGGCCCTGAGCTAACATCCGTGCCCATCTTCCTCTACTTTATATGTGGGACGCCTGCCACGGCATGGCTTGCCAGGCGGTGCCATGTCCACACCTGGGGTCTGAACTGGCAAACCCCAGGCC
This sequence comes from Equus przewalskii, assembly GCF_037783145.1. NCBI lineage: Eukaryota > Metazoa > Chordata > Mammalia > Perissodactyla > Equidae > Equus > Equus przewalskii. The sequence goes on from NC_091863.1 coordinate 96,449,317, forward strand.
ACTGAAGTGGAAGGTGCGCACTTAACCGCTGCGCCACTGGTGGCCCCCAAGGGTGAACCTTCTTGAAAGAGGCTCACAGAAAGAGCAAGCACATTCTGGACTCCAGATGGGAATGTGAGAACAGGGCACCACGATCCTTTGTGACTTTTGAAGGGAGGAGAGCAGTGTAGTTAAGAGCAGGGGCTGTGGAGCCGGACAGTCTGGGTGTGAGCTTGGCTTCCTCGTTTCACGTGATCACAAGAGTCCCTCTCTTTATGACTCAGGGTCCCAGCAGGGAACTGTTGGTTTATGAAAATTAGCATAGGTAGAGAAGGGTTAAGTAAAGGGAATATTTACAAAGGTGTGGGCAGACAGTAGGGGAACAAGGGCAAGTGCAGCTCCCCGGGTCTAGCAACGGTGGGGCCACAGGGCCGAGGGGAGAGAATGGTTACCCTTACCAGACTGCCAAGTTGTGAGAGGGCTGCCCTGGGAGAAGCAGGGGCCTTCTTCACGCAGCCAGCCACAGGTGACCCTGTAGGGAGAGAGCCCCGTGGGGAATATATACCTCGACCTCACTCTCCTCCCTTCAGCCTGGTCTCCCCATTGTGTGAAACCTCCTGGAAGCCTGAAGGCATGGGAGAGCCACTGATGCGGTCCAGTCAGGTCAGCCTTCCAGGGCAGAGAGCAGGGGAGATGGGAGAGAGGGGATCTGGAAGGGCAAATGGAAGGCATCCAGTGGATGATCCCATAGGGCTGTGCAGAAGTTAAATGCAACGAGGCACATTAAACACCTCAAAATGGGGAGTTGCTAGTTATAGGAAAATAAATAGGTCCCTTTGGCAAGAGATAGCTACTTTCACACAGCACCCTCAATGCAAGGATTGCCCGCAAGAGATTTATAACTGTGCTAGAAGTAAGTGATTCCTCACAAGTGAAGAGACTTAAGTATAGCAGGGAAAGAGAATCCAAGATTCAAGGGAAACAATGTAAAAAAGATGGAAAATGTGCAGAAGGCTCCTAGCTGTGTGATGAACCCTTGTTCACAACCCTGATAACTCTAATTTTCACAATCTCAATAGATGTTAAAGGCACTTGGAAAATTTTAGCTATCATTTGTGATAAACATCTTACTAAAATAGGAGCAGACAAATATCTTTTTTTTCATTTTTAAAATTATTTATTTATTTTTTTGAGGAAGATTAGCCCTGAGCTAACATCTGCTGCCAGTCCTCCTCTTTTTGCTGAGGAAGACTGGCCCTGAGCTAACATCCGTGCCCATCTTCCTCTACTTTATATGTGGGACGCCTGCCACAGCATGGCTTGACAAGCAGTGCGTAGGTCCACACATGGGATCTGAGCAGGCGAACCCCGGGCCAGCGAAGCGGAAAGTGCGAACTTAACTGCTGCGCCACCAGGTGGCCCCCCGACAAATATTTTCTTGACGTGACAAATCTTAAGGCATAAACCAGCATCATACTTAATGGAGTAACACCAGAAAGCATGCCCATTGACGTCAGACACAAAAGAAGGATGCTCATTATCTCCACTTTCACTTAACATTTTTCTGGAAGTGTTAACCAAAGCTAGTACTTCTACATTTCAGAAAAAGGTGCAGTAAAAAATAATAGTTTCTGATGGATAATATAGTCATATACTTGAAAAATCCAAGAGAAAAAACTGAAAAACCAACCCCTCCTATGCTGTATTGCCGATAATCATTTGAATTCACTTTATCCTTAAAGAGCCACGTGCCGTCCGTCACCTAAAGCAGGGACTGGGGTATGAGATACTATTAAAGCCTCAACTAGTAGTCAATGTCGTTAGACTCCAGAAGTTAGAACTCATTCTACTGGATCTTGATTGAAGTCTTCATGGTCATGAGAATCGGAAAATTCCTGGTTTTCAGGAAAAGTAGATCTTAGCAGCTAGGCACAAAGGCTAAACCGTGAGGCCTCACTCCCACCCCAACTCCTCATCGCCCCCATAGGGGCAACAACAGTTTCCTGTCTTGTGATTTTTCAAGAGATATTCTGTACTCGTACAAGGGCGTACACACGCACACGTGCACAAGTTAAAGGCAACTTACTGAGTTTCTTTTTCCAGGCAAAAGAAAATGAAACCAAAAAAAAGAGTCAGATTTCAGGAAATAGAGGATGTGAAGAAAAGTCCTACAAGACAGGTGCCAGCTAGAGAAGACAAAAGCAAGGTGACTGAACTCGCGCTAGCTTTAGTTACGAAGGCCATCGCTGCTGCTGTTAAGACTGTGGAAGGTAGTAATCCTGTTTAGACGCCTAAAGGATTGTCTCATTACGTAATGCCACACGGCCAGGCAACTGACACATTCACAACTTGTTTGCAGACACTGATTACCCCATCAAAAACATCAAGTGGATCACACATGGTGAATTCACAGCAGAAAGGGGGCGGAGACAAATTGCGGAATTCGTTTCGGTAAGTTTGTTGACCGCTCCAGTTTGGCACACAAGGGTGAAAAACAATAAAAAGGCTCTTCTTGGATGAAAAGTTTCAAGTCTAGGAACCCTAGGAGATGATACCAAAAGGTGACTAGAGTAAGTAAACATTGTCTTCATCTGGGTTCCAAAATCAAGATGGGATAGTCTTTGACGGTGAAAAGTACAATCGTATTTCTCAATGTTGTATCATTCTGACTTTATATTTCCCTAGGAAATTCTGATATTCCAAGTTAAGCAATTTTCCCATGTTGCTGCATTAAATGGGGGGCCTAGTGGTCTAGGCAGGGAGCTGCTCCTGCAAAACAGGAGTTCTCCATCACCAACATGTGAATGTTCATATAAACAGAGGGATGTGGCTAGATCCAAAGTCTTTGACTTAGCACTGGAAGGTACTGCCCGCATACTAAGATGTACATGATGATGAACTCCTCTTTCTTTTCCTCCTGTGCCTGCCTCTGACCCATCTGTGTGGCTTATCCTGGCAGCTCTGGGGAGAGGGCCTTGGGATGTTTTGAATAACTGGTAGGGTGGATAAAGAAGAATGGCTTGAAATCCCTTCTCATTGTACTTCCATGGAACAGAGACCAGTTGAAACTGGTGGAGGCAGATCCCCCCACCTCTGTCTCTGTTCCTCTGGCCAGCCCATCAAGGCCTACAGCCCCAAGGGCACTTTCCTAGGCCCTAGGAAGCCTGATCAGGTGGGAACAAGGGAAGGTCAGGGATTTCTGGCTCTATATCCTCTCTCTGTGCTCTAGTGGGCACAACTCACCATTCCCATTACAAGAGGTATCTAGAGCATAACGCAGATGAATGGGGCAAAGTACTAGTTACTATTGGGCCTTGTTGCTCTGGAGCATACTTCCATTTGGGTTTGGACAAAAGCCCCTGCCTGCTGTACCCAGGGTTTATGAATCAGACTGGAATGGGACACAGAACAAGGAGGAAAATGTTCCCATGCAAATCTTACTGGTTATTTTGAGCAAAAGGCAAAAGTAAGTCCTGACAATGGCCTACAGGGCCCCACATGATCTGAGTCCCCTCCTCCCTCCCTACTTGCTGCTCAGACTCTATCACCTACTACCTTTTCTCCTTCACCTTGCTCACTCCGGCCACATTACCTCCTTGCTGTTCAATTGCCAGGCATGCTCCCACCTCAGGGCCTTTGCACTAGCTGTTCCTTCTGCTTGGAACTCTCTCCCCTGAGACCTATTATCATGGTTCATGTCTTACTTCTCTCCAGGTCTTTGTTAAGATGCCACCTGCTCACTGAGGTCTTTCCCTGCCACCTCATCTAAAATTGCAACCCTCTCTCCTTCTCTGATTTATTTTTCTCTCAGTACTTAGCTGTACCTAAGATACTAGATTTTACTTCATTACCCTATTGCCTTCCTTCTTCAACCAGATCATATGGTCCATGAGGGCAGAGACTTTTGTATTTTTTTGTTTTTCGTTTTGTTTTGATTTTGGTTTGTTTTTATTATTATTATTATTATTATTATTATTAGAGCAAGATCAGCCCTGAGCTAACATCTGCTGCCAATCCTCCTCTTTTGCTGAAGAAGACTGTCCCTGAGCTAACATCTGGGGCGGAGACTTTTGTTCCTTGCTCTGTCCCCAGCCCCTAGAAAGGTCAGGTAAGCAGCAGATGCTCTAAAAATATATGTTGAATACATGAACAGATTTAGTCTCTTCATACCATTATTTCTTCACAGATGAAAAGCTAGGTCAAAGTATTTGTCTGACCTACTTTGTAGGGCTGTCGTGTGGATAGAAATGATCAGAAAGTAGAAGGTGACTGAAAAGCTAAAAGCTCTATATAACTGCCGACATAAATCACCCTGGACCTAGCGCCACTAATGCGGCGAGCCCTAGAAGTGAGTGGACCACTTAAGTGCCAGGCATTTCTTTTTTTTATTTTTTAAAGATTTTTAAAATTTTTTTCCTTTTTCTCCCCAAAGCCCCCCAGTACATAGTTGTATATTCTTTGTTGTGGGTCCTTCTAGTTGTGGCATGTGGGACGCTGCCTCAGCGTGGCTTGATGAGCAGTGCCATGTCCGCGCCCAGGATTCGAACCAATGAAACACTGGGCCGCCTGCAGCGGAGCGCGCGAACTTAACCACTCGGCCACGGGGACAGCCCCGTGCCAGGCATTTCTCATGGAGAACTTTCTCAAGCTTATTGCAGATTTCCACCGTACACCAGAGGATGGCACTGCTAAGCACTTCACATGCATTATCTCATTTAATCCTCACAACAAACCTGTGTGTGTGTGTGTGTGTGTGTGTGTAAAATCAGTGCACCCATTTTACAGATGAGGAACCTTGAGGCTCAGAGAGGTTGGACAATTTGTCCAAAGTCTTTCTGATTAAGCAGCAAAGTAAAGTTTTGACCATAGGTCTGTCTGATATATTTTTTCCACCATAGTAGGAGAGGTACTTTTTGATGACAAAAATAATACAGAGTTTTACTATCAATGAAAAATGCAAATTCAAAATATTTTAAGGTATTGCAATGTGAATAAGAATGATTAAACCTGGTGTCAGAAGGCCTGTGTGTTTGTGGGGAGGGAATAGGAACACTTATACATTGCCAGTGGGCACAGTAATAGGTTTCTTCTCTTCAGGAACACAATCCGGCAAGAAGAATATACAAATAAGTTCTTTATAAGAGAAAAACTGGAAAATCCTCAATGCCTAACACACAGATAAAATTATTTTTATAATAATAAAATAAGACATCATTATTAAAAAAAACCCAGTGAGCAAAAAGACACAACGCAGAAAATGAAAGTTCCCCTTCCATCCCCACAATACCCAGTTCTACTCCCTCAAAGGTCACTTACCATTGATAACAGTTTTGCGCATATACTTCCAGGGGCCTGTTGATTTTGAGCATCCAATAATATGTAATTGGCTAAGCCATCCACAGTAGAGTAGCACAATGAGATACTGTTTCCTGGAAGCGAGTATATGAAGCAATGTAACGTAAAAATCACAAAACACTGGGGCTGGCCCCGTGGCCGAGTGGTTAAGTTCGCGCGCTCCGCTGCAAGCGGCCCAGTGTTTCGTTAGTTCGAATCCTGGGCGCGGACATGGCACTGCTCATCAGACCACGCTGAGGCAGCGTCCCGCATGCCACAACTAGAAGAACCCACAACGAAGAATACACAACTATGTACCGGGGGGCTTTGGGGAGAAAAAGGAAAAAATAAAATCTTTAAAAAAAAAAAAAAAAAAAAAAAAAAAAAAAAAAAAAAAACACAAAACACAAGGATAACGCACACTCACTGGAGCTACAGAAAAGGTGGTTGCCCGCGCGGTGATAAAAATGGGAAGAGATTGGCCTGATGGAGATAGTTGAATTTAATGTGTCTAAGGCTGTCTTAGTTCACAAAAGGAAAAAGAAACGCTAAGGAGCCAAGTTGAGAAGAAGGAAATCTTAGAATTGAGGCCTCCAGCGGGGTGGAGAGCACGCTGAGCTGGCTGCTCCGGGGTCCTGGGTCCTAGCCCCAGCTGTTGTTTGAACTGTCCCTTCCCATAGGCCCCAGTATCCTCATATACAAAGTGAGGGACTTCCTTAGATGGTCTCTAGGGACCATTCCAATGCTACAGTCTGTGATTCTGTGACAGACTAAATATTAGGGCTGAAAAAGTATATCGAGTAATATAGAAAGGTTGGAAAAAAAGGGCATGCTCCAATGGGCCTCAAGGGGTTTCCTGTCGGCCTCTTTCGTTAAAAGGAATAATGATCTAGGTAAGAAGACACAGTCCCTAATCTCAAGGAATCTGGAGTCTGGTGCTCGTCTCTGGCTGACTAAAACAACCGACTGGGTGCAAGTTTGAAATAAAGTAAGCTGAGGCAGAAGGACAGCCTACTATTTTTTTTTAAGGAGGGCCTGAAGCCTTTTTACCGTCTCCGCTCACACTCCCTCCCCAATCCCTGGGATCATTAGACGGCCCCACTGCCTTCCTTCTGGGCACCTCCATCTTGATTCAGAGGCTTTTTGGATTCAGAAGCTTCCCGTGCGCCAGGAGCCAGCTCGGGGGGCCTCAGCTGAATTGAACTCATTCAATACCTAGAGCATCCAAGGTCCGTGCTAAGAGTCAGGGATGCACCATGACTTCTGTGGGCCGTAGGCATTAGGAAGATCGTGTTTTGGAGGGGAAGCTTCTCTGAGGGTGTAGACAGGGATCTGGATGATCCTGTTGCCTGCCTCATTCCTTTTCTGACCTTGTTTTCTTTACATGCCACCTATGGCTGCAATGAAGTGAGCCTGATTTTCAAAACCAGCTTGTGAAATCAGCCTCCTTACTTTCTAGTCCCACCTTCGGGTCTCCCAGAGTGCAGTGAGCAGAACACAGGTTCAAATCACTTTCTAGTTATTTTCCAATTAACCAAACTTGCCTCCCAAGTAAGGGTGTGGAAGGAGGTCAGTGTGTACGTGTGTGCGGTGTGGATGTACACAGAGGCATCTGAGCAGGCGCCTCAGCATCCCAAAGCCCCATCTCAAGTGATGTTCGCGGTATTCCCTCGTTTCATTTCAGCTCCACCTTTACTCTCCTCCGCCATGCAGATATCTAAGAGTTGACTCTACTTTGAATTCCAATCAAAAATGTTAGAAATGGACTCCAGAAGCAGGGCTGTGATGCCTACTGTTGTGCGCTGCCTTTATCTAGAGGATGTGAACAGAAGTGTGCTTTTCTTTCTCTGTGTGCTTGTTCTTCTTTCTGCAAAACAGACTTGGGAGTGTCAGCCGCGCTGGGTGCACTACACAGATTTTAGAGAGAGGCGAGACTTGATTCACAGCTTCCACTACATCTACTGTGTACGCTGGAGCGCCCCAACTGCTCAGAAACCCCTCCTACAAGTCAGTGTCGCCGCCCGCTTCACCATCAAGATCAACAAGAACAAGCCTCCGGTAAGCTCTCCCTCTTCTGCCCTGCTCCCTTAGATGCGACCAATGAGAATGGAGACTTCTCTTGTCAAGGTCACCGATGACCCCTTTGTGTACAACTTAATAGTCATATTTCTCTCCTCATCTTGCTCGGCCCAGCTGCACACGTGCCAAAGCTCATCACTCCCTCCTCCGTGAAGCATTCCATTTGTCTTCCAGAACAACATACTCTCCTGGTTTTCCTCCTCCCTCACTGACCATTCCTTCTCATTCTCTACTACTTTCTCCTCCTCCCACCAACCTCTTCATCTTGGAATGTCCCAAAACTCAGGCCTTGGACCTCTTCTCTGTATTCACTTCCCTGATGATCTTATCCAGTCTCCTAGCTTTAAGCGCTACCTCCAGCTTATGATTCCCAAATCTATCTCCAGCCCAGACCTCTGCCACTTGGATGTTTAATACACATCTCACTTCTTGTATCCAAAACTGAACTTCTGATTTGCCCTTCCCAGCCCGACCTCCCTGCAGTCCTCCTCATCTCACCTGATGGCCAGAATCCTTGGTGTCACTCTCGACTCTCTTGCATCCCTCATCCGATCCAATCGGAAATCCTGTTGGCCCTACCTTCAAAACTAGGTCCTGAATCCAACAATTTCTTACTGTTCTACTTCTACCACCCTGGTCCAAGACACCGTCATCTCTCATCAAGATTATTTCAGGGGACTGGGCCTGTGGCCAAGTGGTTAAGTTCACGCACTCCGTTTCAGTGGCCCGGGGTTTCACTGGTTCGGATCCTGGGCGCGACATGGCACGGCTCATCAAGCCACACTGAGGCGGTGTCCCACATGCCACAACCAGAGGCACCTACAACTAGAATGTACAACTATGTGATGGGGGGCTTTAGGGAGAAGAAAAAGAGGAAGAAGGAAAAAAAGGAAGATTGGCAACAGATGTTAGCTCAGGTGCCAATCTCTAAAAAAAAAAAAATTATTTCAGTAGCCTTCTAACAAGTCTCTCTGCTTCCACCCCTGCCCTCATCATGTGTCTTTTCAATATAGCAGCCAGCCAGAGTGAGCCTTGTAAAATGTAAAATGAATTTATGTCACTCCTCTGTTTAAAGCGTACTTCCCAAACTTCAAAGTGCATGCACATTACTTGGGGATCTTGTTAAAAGGAAGGTTCTGATTCAGCAGGTCTGGAGTGGGGTTTGAGATTCTGCCTTACTACGAAGCTCCCAGGTGATGCTGATGCTGCAGGTCCAGAAACTACATTTTGACTAGTGAGGGCCCACAAAGCCTTGTGTGATCTGGTCCCTTGCTATTTCTGCTTCCTACTATTCTTCCTCCCTCACCTACTCTGCTCCGGCAGCTCTGTTCTTGGTGCTCTTTAATAATCCTGGCAGAGTCTGCCTCAGGGCCTTTGCACTTGCTGTTCTCTCTGACTGGAACACTCTCCCCTAGCTATGTGCATGGCCTGCTCTCTTACCTCCTACATGGCACTTTCTATCACACCCACCATGCATTTGCTTTCTCCATAATACTTTATCATCTTCTGATAGCCTCTATATTATCTCGCTGTCTGCTCCCTCTACCAGACTGTCTACTCCACGAAGGCAGGGATTTTTGCCTTGCTGTAAAACAAGACCTGGCAAATAGTAGGCACTCAATAAATTCTTGAAGGAATGACTGCTTGTAGCCTCTAGGTAGACGGTGAAGATGAAATACATCGATAGCTGGTGTGAAAGGAGTCAAAATAACATCCATGAATGCAGGATTAGGGTTCTCAGAGGCCAGGGATGGTACCAAGCATAATGCCTAGAACATAGCAGACATACAAATGTTATTTGTCCTCTGCCTTCCATCCTTCCACAGGAGTTATCTGAGGCTCTGCCTGACTCTAAGGCTTTATATATGCCCACACAGTGAACCAACTATGTCCTGTATTCATCCTACCCTAGTACAAACTTATCTTTTCAGAAAGTTTGGAACCTGGAGTAATCTAAAGAGATAAAATATGTGGAGCTCTCACTTTTCCTGGTCATATATCCCACCATCAGCTGTCTTGCTAACCAGTAAGGTTAGAGATCAGAAAGTAAGGCTGTGGAGGTAAGCAAGACCATGACCGGAGACCATACAGAGAAAGGGCTTGGGAGACAGGCTCTTGCTCAGAATTCCAAGTATAATTTTGGAGCGGTGAATGTGTGGGGGCCACTGAGACAATATTACAACCTACATTTTTTTTTGTGAGGAAGATTAGCCCTGAGCTAACATCTGCTGCCAATCCTCCTCTTTTTGCTGAGGAAGACTGGCCCTGAGCTAACATCCGTGCCCATCTTCCTCTACTTTATATGTGGGACGCCTACCACAGCATGGCCTGCCAAATGGTGCCATGTCTGCACCTGGGATCCGAACGAGCAAGCCCCAGGCCACAGAAGCGGAATGTGCGCACTTAACCACTGCACCACCGGGCCGGCCCCTACAACCTACATTTTTATGCTGCTTTAAAAATTTTTTGGGCTAGCCCTGGTTGCCTAGTGGTTAAGTTCAGCACGCTCCACTTTGGTGGCCTGGGTTCGGATCCCAGACACCGACCTACACCACTCGTCTGTTGGTGGCCATGCTGTAGCGGCAGCCCACATGAAAAAGAAAAAAGAAGAGGAAGACTGGCAAGGGATGTTAGCTCAGGGTGAATCTTCCTCAGCAAAAAAAAAAAAAAAGTTTTTGAACCTTGTTACCTCTTTTATTTCATTCTTATGCCTTTCCTAAGAGGTCAAGTAGGTACTATCAACTGGAACACGTAAAGGGAAATGACTTACGCTCCTATTAATGAGGAGCATAAGCCTTTCCGGTCTTGTTTCTAATATCGTGGAGATTCTTAAGGTTATCTGTTGCCAAGAAGATCTGTTGGGGAACAGAGGTTTGAAGTGACAAAGAACTAATACCTATAGACTCCCAAATCATAAAGAAAATGAATTCTAGAAACTTAAGAATATACATATGGACAAGTATAGGGACAGAAGGAATTATGAGTTGCTATGATTGCTCTAGGCTGACAGTTGTCCTGTTTCTCTCTTAGGATGCACCTATTGATGTCTCTTATGTCTTTGAGGGCCAATCACTAGTTCACAGGTAATGAACACTTGGAGACTTATTTTAAAAGGGTGGTGGAAAAAAGGTCATGACACTGCAGGAACCCAGCAGGCTATAGCCACAGATAATTGCCATAATGGTCACTTCTCCTTTTTGGACCACCTACCCCATTAGGATGGGCTAAAAGTAGGATTCTGCCATCATTCAAGAAATTTTTCTTTTTAGTGTTTTGTTTTTCAGTCATCAGAAACTTGAGGATTAGTTGCTGGACTATAGTTGGGCAAAGTGGGTCATGTCTATTATTTCTATGGGAAACTTCACAATCACATGGAAATAACTCATGTATAATAATCCTTTTCATCTGTATAGCAGCTCTCTTCAAGAATCTTTACTTAAGAGCTCATTAATCCTTTTATTGATTGGGCCTAAGGAATAGACAGAGAAAACCTTCGCACCCCCCCACCCCCACCCCAAAAGGCTTTTTGCTCACTAGGAATGTAAGAGAAAAACAGGAATCAATCTCTGGCTCAATGTTTTGTTTCATTTTAAAAGCTTTTGATGTGTTTGTTTTTCTTCCTCTGCAGACCAGGCACGAATCGCCCTCGAGAAAAATGGGTAAGGGACATGGTTGAAGCCAAAAATATTGTAATAGAGTCAACTGGTCTCTAATTCAATTGTGTCTGGTGCTTACAGAATGTTTTAGGATTGTATTTCTAATCGGAATGTATTAAAAATACGATACTGCACATCAAACCACAGAATATTTATTGAATAATAAACTTATGCATTCATTCGTTTTCCATTTAGCAACTGCCATCACGTTAGCAGAGTAAGCAGTGAGTTGTTCCCTCTTTTTGTAAAGTTTCTTCCATCACTATCTGCATCACTCAGAGTCTTACAGGCACAGAAGCTGAGTTTAGAGAGTTGCTAAAATTCACCTGTCAGACCAAACTGAGGTTGGTACTCAGCTGCTTGCTCCCCCATTTGAGCCTAATTCTCCAGCCCAGATGCACCTCTTTATGCGCGTAACCGAGGGACAGAAAAATGACAACAGTTCTACAGCTCATAATATAGCAGTCTGAAGGTTTCCCTACTCACAGACCCCTTCATTAATTGCAAGTTAAGCCTCACTGTTAAACAATACAGTAAACGCTGAGACCGAGCATGCTGCCTGCCACAACACAGCATCACAACTGGATGGCAGCAGGGCAGCTTGAGGACTGGGGGCAATGAAACAGGCACGGGTTCAATCACCACCCTCACTTAGTTCTTGTCTTCTTCCCATCCTCACACCAGATCATCACTTGTTCCTACCATCCCTGTGAGGCTGTCTTGCCTGGTTGCAAAGTTTCAAAACAGCAAAGACAAAATTACGTTACAAGTGATTACCTACAGGTAGGTCAGAATGTGTCTTTACGGAGACAAGCACTGGAAGGGAACACAGAATACTAAAGACAATCGACACGCTAAGACTGTGGGTAATTTTTTCTGTCTTCTCTTTTCAACATTTGTGCAATAAATAAAAAAGGAGGGGAAATCTTAGCAGAGCAACAGGCAAAGGACGTGGGAAACTAGATAAGTCTCCTCGGAGAATAAAACATATATTTCAAATACAACAGCCCTCCTGTTTGACCCATGGCTCAGGTGACTAAACACAGTTGGAAGCAGTAACTCTCATGAGCTGAAAAGAAAATACTTCTAGCCCTTCTATTCTTCCCTCCTCTTTCCCAAAGAATACGCTACTGAAGCTGTTCTTTGGCAGATCTTTCCGGAACAAACCCTGACGAAGGAAATGGTAAAGTTCTGAGATAAATTAATATATTTTCTTCCATTTACTCAACAAGCGTTTGTTGAGCATCTACTCTGTGGAGGAGACAGGAGAACACAATGAAAATCCACAATATTCATTTATCACAAAATTGTTGCATTTAAACTACCTTGCCTACTGAAAACGAGAGAAGAAATTCATTCAGTCTCTAGTTTAGGAATCAGTAACAAAAAATAATGTTCTTAGAGAACAGCATTTTTCAATGGGGATTATAAATTTAGGTTTTATTACACAGGGAAGTAGATGGATTATGACTCTCAAATTCGGGACCTAGTTTCTTTTTAACGTTTGGAAACAACAGATTTATTAGGGGAGGCAGCAATGATGAGAAATAGAAATTACTTTGAATTCAGGGGTCATAAATGTCGCTACATGCCAATTGGCTGTTTAATTAGTTGTGGATTAAAGGTAGACATTTTCCTAGAACATATGTTAAATAGTAAAACTCTTGATCTATACTTAAAATATGACTGCCTTATTTTAAAACTTTGAAAAAAACCACCTTAAACTATTATAAGGAGAGAGGGTATTTTATAACAGGAGAGTCAGAATTTCCTCATCACACAGGTGATTTAAATTTATCCTGGGCACGTGATAACAATGCAATTCAAAACCACCTTAACAAAAACAGCCAAAACTTCCACTGTCCCCGCCCCCTTCACTCTTGTGGCCTAACAACTAAAACTGAACAAAATAAGGGAAGGAAGAAGACCATAATCTCGGAGTCCCAGAATTCTCCATTTCTTCAAAACGTAAAAGTCAACAGTAGCCATAAAAAAGTGATAAAGTGAGGGGGTTCTATACAAAGTTAAACTGAATGATAGATGCAAAAAATAAACCAAAAGGTTTAACAATGTTTAAAACGAAATCTGCTTATTACATAAAGGACAGACTTAAAAATGTTTAATATCATTTTAGCTTCATCTTTATAAAACAGCTAAGTTAAAATAATGGTTCATTATATTTTTCCCTATTAAACTTCTGGTCACAGTTGACTCCCATTCATTTCTAGTATGCAAACATGATCTAAGCACAGCTTAGATGGGAATAACGTACTTACATTGGCACAACAGTAGACTTTCCAATATTTTGTAATTTCAAGGAACCATTTTTAAGTAACCCATTAAGAATTTTAAAAACTAACATTCACATTTTCAATTCAGTGAGTCCGTGGGTTAGTTTGCTTTTTGGTTTGTTTGTTGGTTTTGGGATGGAGGTAGGGACTAAAACCAAAACACATTATTTCCAGGGCAGACTATATATGATACAAGCCAATCTTCAAATTCCAGATTAACTTTTTTCAGCAATGCCTTCATTTTGTTAACAAAAGCGGCCTCCTGTATGTTTCTGTCAAGTCCATTTATAACACATTCAGCGTAGAGGAATGATAATTTGCCACAAGTTCGGCTGGGGTGGGGTTGGGGGGCGGGCATCACGTAGAGCTGATAGGAGCCTGGTCGCACGGTGCGAGAGTTCGGTTTCTCACATCTCACTGACACTTTCTCTCAATGCCACTCCCCCAATATAGTAGGATTGCATTCACAATTTGGATTTATAAACCAGAAATTCATATTGGTCAATCCAAAATAACCCGAAGAACTTGCTCAAGTTACATCAATGAGCAGCTTTTTATTGAAGGACTGAAAAAATTAAATAGAAGGCACAGTAGCACTGTAAAGCTTTTTCAGATCATCATAATCCTTTTGTACGTATATATGGAACCAAGACTTCCTTTCCTGTTGTTAAAAATGTCTGCTGAACAATCAGAAAATCCTTATTTGTCATCTTTCCCTTTAGTTTTCCTGTATACCATCTCTCGAAAACTGGCCAGAATCTTGTTTTCTCTCTTTCGTCTCTCTTCTTGGTTAAAGGATGCGAGGGCTCTCTTCTCGTCAGCACTGTAGATCTGGTTCTCTTTCCGCAGTCGCACAGCCTCCATTCGGCGATGCCTGGAGATAATTTTATTTTTGGCTTAATTTCTCAGTAATTATTCTCATACACTTCCTCACTAATCCTTTCTTAATACAGAGTAGTCTATTTAAAAAACTGACAAGCAGAAACTTTTTATAATGGGTTAGATTTTCAAAAGATCATTCGTTTCATCTGCTGATGTGTCCTTTATTCATTTTTTATTCATTTCTAGTATTCAAATAATGATCTCTGAGGTTCTGTCAACATGGTGAATGTTATTAATTTCAAATACTAAGGGCATAAGTCTAGTTCTGTTGTTTCCAGTAAAACAAAGAGAAATGGTCAAATTATTAAACTTCCTAGGTGGTGTGTGCTTTTGTTGAATTGATAGTAGGATAGATGAAAGACTTAAGTTGTCCTCTATCAGGCAGAACTTCTTCAAGTTTCTAATTTATCATACAACCAAAAGAACCAAGTCTAAATCTACAATTGAATTTTTTGGTGAGTTTTGTGAGTGGATTTAACTTCCTTAGAATCTAGTAGCAGCTCAAAGAAAAGAAAGAAGGGATTTAGCCCAAGGGCCAAATCAGGAAAGTACAGGGGCAGGGGCAGAGGGGAACTATTTCATCATCTTCAAAAGGTCTGCTTATTTAGAGGGAAAACTTTCCTCTAAATGAAAACCTGCCTTTTATGTATATGTAACCAATCCTACACAATCAGTTCAAGATGAAGCTTGAGCTATGTCTAGAAAAAGAGAAAACTGAGTAAGGAGAAGAGGGTAGAATCATTTCAAATTTGTTGGAAGGTGGGGGAGTGGCAGGATGGAGAGTCAATGTATGACAAGGAGATAGAAATGGCAATGTATTTAGGTTGCTCAGGGTACTGTGAGTAGAGCAGTTTATCTGGACCAGGAAGTGCTATGTGAATGATGCTGTAATAAACATCTACGTACATGTCTCCTGGTACATTGAAGATTTTCTTTGAAGTATGGAGGTATGGAGTTGCTGGGTCATAAAGTATATGAATGCTCAACCTTCCAAGATGATGTCAGACTATTTTCCAAAGTGGTTGTACCAATTTACACCACGACTAGCAACATTTAAGAGATTCTGTAGATCCACATCGTCTCAAATGCTTGGTATTATTACAACTCTGAACTTTTGTCTACCAATGGGTGTAAAATGGTATTTCAGTATGTTCTTAATTTCCATTTCCAATGATAATGAACATCTTTTTATGTATGTGTAGGCCATATATATTTCCTCTTCTGACAAATGCCTGTTTGTGTCATTTTCCCACTTTTCTTTTGGGTTGCTTATAGGTATTCTTTAAATATTCTCAATACTAACTCTTTATCAGTTATGTATATTGCAAGATCTCCTTCCAGCTTGGAACGTGTCTTTTTACTTATTTTAAGATGTCTTTTGATGAACAAAAGTTCTTACCTTTAACCTAGGCAAATTTATCAATATTTTATTTTATGGTTAGTGCTTTTTTTTTGTCTTCTTTAAGAAACGCTTCCCCACCCCAAGATCTAACAGATATCTGCTCATGTTTTATACTAAGAGTGTTAAAGTTGTTTTCGACATTTACGTCCTGAATCTAGCTGCACTGATTTTTAAATATGGTGATATAGGGTTCTACTTTCATCTTTTTCCATATGGATAACCACTTTTTTCCTGTTCCATTTACTGAATAATTCCTTCTTTCCCCACTGATCTGACATGCCATCTCTTTCATATACCAAAGTTCCATACATGTATGGCTCTGACCCTGGGCTCTGGATTTTACTCCACTGAATAATTCATTTGTTCCCTCACGCTTTCTAAAGTGCTGTAAGCTTCATAATAAGTCCTCACATCTGGTAGGGCAAATCTTATCTTCCTGCTCTTCTTTAGAAGTGACCTGGTTATTCTTGGCCACCATCCAATATAAATATAAATTTTAGAACCACCTTATTAAGTTTCATGGAAAACTCTGTTGTGATTTTGATTGGAACTGCACTGAATCTACAGATCAATTTGGGAAGAACTGACAGCTTTATAATATTGCCTTCCAATCCACGAACATGGTATCTCTCCATTTATTTAGGTCTTCTTTAATGCCTCTTAATAAAGTTTTATAGTTTTCCCTGTAGAGGTCTTCAATATCTTTTGTTAAGATTTATTCCTAAGTCCTTCATATTCTCTGCTACTATTAAAAATGTTATTTTTGAAATTTAATTACATTTTCTAGTAGTTTGTTGCTGGTCCATAGAAAGGCAATTGATTTTTGTGTATTAACCTTATATACAGCCATTTGTTAAACCCTCCTATTGTTTATAATTCATCTGAAGATTCTTTAGGATTTTCTGTGTAAACATTCACATCATTCACAAAAACTGACAGTGTTACATCCTCCTTTCCAATCCTCTGCCTTTGATTTCTTTTTTCTCTTACTGTGCTGGCCCTCAGATATAATGCTTTCAAATGTCAGTCCTCAGAATTCCAAGATTCTGGAGGTGCTTCAGGGGTTCTACAAGTATTTGCCTCCAATCTCATTTAAAAATATTTACCTACTTTTAAAGGTTTATAAAGTTTAAAAAATCCAAAATTCAGTTTGATCTTGGTACTGATGCCTTATTAGTTCATTCTCATCGTTCTTTTTGGTACTTTCCTTTCTCTTCCCTAATTTTATATTCATTTCCCCATGTTGAACCTGATGTCTGTCATAATCTCTGTTCTTCATTCTCAGAATCCACAGAGAACTGAAGGCAAACTCAGAAACTAGGAAGCACTGTCTCATGAAAATCCTTTCCTAACTACCAGAATGTCACATTCCTCCTGGGGCAGTGATAAATAGCTGAATTTAACTATATCCTCCAGATGATAAACTATCTGTACCAAAAGATGAACTAGGAAAGGACACTGGAAAGACTGATTCTTTAAAGTTGGAGATATAGCTGAGTTTGAGTTTGAGGCTGTCAACTAAAATTGACAACCACATTTATACCAGTAAAACCAATATTAAACCAATATTTATACTCTACTTTTCATTAGGAATGATCACTTAATGAAAATCAACCACCAAAATATAATTCTGATAGTGAAAAAGAAGGAAAAGATCTAATCATGGAAACTGACCTCAATGCCAAGAACATACCTGCTACCACTCATTACATAACCCGAGCATTCAAATGATGCAATTTCTTCACTTGTCAAGCCAATTTCACCTCTTCGTGGGATACGTTTTCCAGCTTTTACATATTCAGCCATAGCTGCACCTTCACCAGGTAACAGAGCATGGCCATAGCTACAAAGTAATTCAGAATTCAGAAAAGGTTCACTGTAAAAAGCACATCATCTAAAGAGATCACAAAAAAACATTTTCTCTCAGAAAAAGGCAGGAACAACAGTTACTGAGTAGCAGCATGCTGGGAAGCCCAATATGAAATTAATTAGTGAACACTGCACTATGACCTATATAACTACCCCAGAAACGCAGAGATACTCTGGAAGAACAAAAGAATTGATGTGAGTGAGTACATATTCATGGTTTACATTTAGGGATCAATTTATCCCTACAGATATTGCCTTTACTGCTTTTGCCTCCAGTGAATTCCTTTTGCCTTTAAACAAACAAAAAAAGTAAAGAAATAATATATCTCAAAATAGCATTGACTTTTTAGACCTATCACCAATAATAATGGTAACAATTATCTACAGTAACAATTATCTATTTAACTTTCATTCAAGGGCACTTTAAAAACTACCATCCCTTCATTCAATTCATTGAATGCTTCTTGAGCACTTATTAAATTCAAAGCTGGTAATACAAAACTAATCTCTCTTCCTGTGTAATTTACATATTAATAAGGATATAACTGCAATACAACATAGATTACATAATACATTGCACAAAAGAAATAGAAAACGCTATGAAGAACAAAGGATTAAAGGGGTAGGAATCACATCTACTTATGGAGGGGAGGTATTGGGAATCACACATGCCCCCTCTTTTTGAAAATGGCTTTGAAGGATGTAAAGATTTTAACAGGAAGAAATTGGGGTTGGGGAGAAACCAGGGCTGGGAAAACAAGGGAGGGCATGTCGGAGGAAGAAATAAAGTGAACAAGGCACGATGTGGGAAAGTACCCAGTAAATACAAGGAAGTTTTAGTTCAGCTCAGTTGGAACCTGGGATATAAATAAGGGATTAGAGAGACAGAAGCTTGGAAAGGTAAGTTAGGGCCACACTTTGGGGAAGGTACTGTAGGTACTGTAAATACACTGTTACTTACTTCAGAGGTTTATCATCTTGAGAGGCAAGTGTTTTTGGTGCCTCTGGGCCAATCAAATCTGAGGGTTCTTCAGGCTCTGCACAAAAGATGTTTAGAGACATATTCACATTTTGACTAACTGGTTAATTTAATGTTTGTTCTGAGTCAAAGTCTATCCGAAGAACCTACTTGATCGGTCCTTCCAGGGATTCTCCAGAAACTCTTCTTGGGAATCTTTAGAGCTTGAATCACTGGAATCTTTTCTGCTCTTCTTAGACTTCTTTTTCTTGTATTTCTTCCTGTAATGATTATAATTGGATACAAATGAACTTAATACTCCCATGTTAAAGGGCACATTATTTTTTCAAGGCAATGAAAGACTGCATTAAAATGATCTGACTTCTCAGCTTATTCAAACTTGTTACAGAAGAATTTTAATTAAAAAATATTCTCACTTATTTAACCAATCATGTTTCGCTATAAAAAAGATCCCTAAAGGGAACAATGAAATACTATTCTCATGTTGTAGAAAGGTAACAGAAATAAAGCAGTTTAAAAAACAGCTCTTACCAATTTGAACATAAATAATTTTAAGTGTAATGGATTAATATACATCAAATATGTTTGAATTCTTGGGTTTATAACGATACTAAACAAATCCAACTCATTATTTTGAAAACTCATAAAACAAAAAAGTAGGGGCCAGCCCCGGTGCTGAGTGGTTAAGTTCGTGCACTCCACTTCTGCAACCCAGGGTTTCACCAGTTTGCATCCTGGGCGTGGACATGGTACCACTCATTAGGCCATACTGAGGCAGCGTCCCACATAGTAGAACTAGAAGGACCTACAACTACAATATACAACTATGTACTGGGGGGCTTTGGGGAGAAGAAGAAAAAAAAAAGATTGGCAACAGCTGTTAGCTCAGGGCCAATCTTTAAAAACAACAACAACAACAAAAGTAAGCAATTATCCTGCCCTTCCTAGGCAAACTGTACTTCAGGGTAACCAAATAATTGATGCGGGTAGGTTTGTCTTATAGAATTATTGTAGCTAATAAGTGAAGAAAGCCAGAATTAGACTATCACTATTTTGCAATTCCTAATGAAATAAGGGACCTAGGCAATGAACATGCATGGCTGTTAATACGACAAAAAGAGACAAGTAGACATTATCTGCCTCCTGGTGGAAATACGTAGTACCACTTAGGAAGTATTCCTGCCAAAAACTCAAATCTGAACTTCGTCAAGTCTCTAGATCTAACTATCAATCCACAGGAAATACAAAGGACAGAGAACACGTTAAAAGGACACATCAAGGACATAATCAGCACAATCCACACTGCAGGAAACTCCCAAGGACAAACGAATTAGTTTCTTCAACAAATAAATTACATGAGCAAAAGGGAAGGAGAACTTATCAATTTAAAGAGATGTAAGAGACATCAACCAATCACAATTTATGGACATTATTTGGATACTGATTTGAAAAAACTGCACAAAAAACCCCTGTGAGTTAAGGAATTATCGAGTTGAGGATTGTTATTGATAACAGTATTGTGGGTTATGATTTTTTTTTTTTAAAAAAGAATGCCTAGGGGGCTAGCCTGGTGGCGTAGAGGTTAAGTTCACGCATTCCACTTCAGCAGCCCAGGATCGTGGGCGTGGACCTAGCACTGCTCATCAAGCCACACCGTGGTGGCATCCCACATAAAGTAGAAGAAGATTGGCATGGATGTTAGTTCAGTGACAATCTTCCTCAAGCAAAAAGAGGAAGATTGGCAATGGATGTTAGCTCGGGGCCAAACCTCCTTACACATACACAAAAAAAGAATGCCTAGTTTTTAGAGAAATGTGCTGGCTTATGGATTAAATAATATCTGGGATTGGTTCAAAATAATGGGGTGACAGTGGAGACTGCCCACGAGTTGATAATTGTTAAAGTTGGGTGATGGTTATATGGGGGGTCATTATACTATTTTATGTAATTTTATATATATTTGAACTTTTTCATGATAAAAGTTGAAGGAAAAAACTGACGATCTGTGTTTCTTCTTCTTTTCCTTTTTCTTTGCTTTCTTTGCTCTCCTTTTTGTATCTTCATCTGTAAATTAGAGCACATTACAATTAAAAAAATTTTAACTCTAAAACCCCAATACTTTCGAGTAGATAAATATCCTATTACTGCCCTATTTGTTGTTACAGAGAAACTAATTCATTCAAACATTTATTGTTACTTGTCAGGAAATGTGGTAGGCACTAGAAATTAAAGTCACGCTCAGTATTTGGTGATAGAGGGTAGGATTATTCATTTTATTGCGTGAGATAACAGTATTGTGATTAAGTTGGAAAATGTTCTTACTTTTTATAGCTGCATACAGAAATCTTTAGGGTGGCAGTGTGATATTTATAATTTACTTTGAATATCTCAGCAAAGAACCCATATTTGAAACAAATATGTCATCATACTAACAACTATTAAAATCTAGGTGATATGTATGTGGTATTATACTATTCCCTTTACTTTCCTGAATGTTTGAATCTTTTCATGATGAAAAGAGAAAAAAATCTGTGTGTCGGGGAGGATGCTCTCCAGGAGCTCAGGCTTAAGGAGGAGACAGAGGTGGAGAGAGAATTAGAATCCGGAGTGAGAGACGGAGGTGCGGGGTGCTCTGGGTATACAGAGGAGTCTCAAAATCAGGCCGATTTGGGGAGGGTGGTTGAGGAATGGTGGACCAGGAAAAGGTGACTCAAGCTAGTTTTCTTTGAAGCAGTTTTACTACGAAAGTAACACGTGCCCGCCGCTGAATGAGTAAGCCGAGCCGCACGCAGGGAGAGATGGCACTGTAGGCAGACCGGCTCTTGGCACCAAGTAAGAGTCAAGAGAAGGAAGATGGCAGACTGAGGAAACAGAAGCCGTTCTCAGGCTACAGAGGACGCTGTGAGAGGGAGGCACAGGGTACATGTGATTAGAGGGGGATCAGTCAGGTCTGACCTTTACCCTGAGGCGGCCGAAGGATTTTAAGCAGGGGCTGACATGCTCAGGTGTGTGCTTTAAGAAAGTTCAGTCTTCCAGCAATGAGGAAGAAAAGCGACCACGGGGGCCAGGAAACCCAGGCGACATCAGAGGAAGGGGCCCCTTTGTGTGATGTGTCCCCAGAGGAGGTACCCTGTCAGTCATCAGCCAGGAGAAGGCACAAAGAGGTGGCTTTTGTGATGCGCCAGCCCACAGGCCGTGTCTTCCATAAATGAGCTGCCAGCCTGAAGGGGGTCCTTTAGGGTGTGCCTTTTTGAAAATTGCACAAAGGTGCCCAAGGAGTGTGAGAATTACACAAAAGAACCCTTCCACGGGGCTGATGCAGGCTTGTACGACTCGGTTTGGCACCACGCGTCTTGCAGACCAACCCCAACTTAGTTTGGTGCCACAGGCCTTGTACAACTACACACAACCAATCTGGAGTGACCCTGCTTAGACTGAATCCCACCAGTGTGACCTGGAGTGTGGTACTTATAACCTGCTCTGCGCCTCCATTTCCCCGTCTCTAAGATGGAGCCTACAGTTACTGTGTGCGTTAAATAGAGAACGAGTATCAGCACTCAGCGGGTGCCTGGCACGAAGTCAGTGACTGTTCAAAAACTCTTGGCTATTACTATTGTTTTTAAGAGCCTTCTTCTAAGATAAGCTTTAAGAAGTACAACTAGTTTTGAAGCAAGGCTTGCAGAAGGATGGTTTTCTTACCGCTGGAGTCTGTTTCAGAATCAGAGTCACTGTCACTATCTTCAGAATACTTCTTGTGTTTTCTTTTAGAAGATTTTTTCTTTCTTCTTTTCCTAGATCTTTCTTTTGAATGACTAGATTTCTTCTTCTTCTTCTTTTCCTCTACATAAAATACAAATAAAAAAGTAATTTCTAAAGAAGTATTTCTGAGTATCAATTTTATTGTATTTGAAATACTGAAAAGGAATAGATGATAGGCAATTTGAGTAAAGGCGAAGTCTAATATTCAACTATTTATAAACTTTAACTTCTCAATAAAAAGTTCCGTATTTATAAAAATACCTTCTGAAGAGGAAGCTGAAGTGGTGCTTTTCTTCGGTTCTTCATCCTCTACTGGTGTGTGTTCATCAGAGCTGAATTTAAAGAAAATGCTTGTAAGAATCAGAAAAGTGATGACATATGGACCCTAGAGTATAAAAATATGGAATTAAAATTTTTCAGTAGCAAATTGACTGTCCAAGGACCATTAAAAGCGATACTGGAGCGCTTCTGTAAGAGTCCAGTTCAAGATTCTGCCACCTTCGTGATAACAGAATCATTTACTCTTGCATATGCCTTTACAGTTTACAAAGCGCCATTCAAACTGACAGCAGCATGGAGGATTTATATGTTCCGAAGAGACCAAAGGACAAAAGTAAGCAAAGAGGAACCAGAAGGAGAGATGAAAGAAACTGGAGACAAGAAGGCTGAGGGCAGACTTCAGTCACAATTTTACTCCACGTGTGTAACGGACATACAGTAGGGCAGCAAGTGTTCCGTTTCCCCAGAGCAGAAAGAACTTAACACTCTGCAGTATAAAGAGACCTCACTCTGTTGTAGAGAATCCTGAAAATGAGTATTATTAAAGTTCTCTAATCGTTTAGAAAGGGAATTCCTCTGTCATAGAATCTTTTCCTCTGAAGAGCACAGCTAGAATAATTTAGGTGTTGCCTAGAAAATTATTTTTAGGATTCCTTCCAATTCTAATTCTTTGAGTTCAGATTCTTCAAGCATTTTCCAAAGGTATCTATAAGAACAAGTTTCAGCCCCTCAACATAATCAAGGCCATATATGACAAGCCCACAGCTGACATCATATTCAATGGTGAAAAGCTGAGAGCTTTTCCTTCAAGAGCAGGAACAAGACAAAAATGCTCACTCTCACCACTTTTATTCAACAGAGTATTGGAAGTCCTAGCCAGAGCAATTAGGCGAGAAAAAGAAATAAAAGGCATCCAAATTGGAAAGGAAGAAGAAAACTGTTACTATTTGTAGATGACATATTATATATAGAAAATCCTAAAGATTCCACAAAAAAAACTGTTAGAACTAATAAATGAATTCAGTAAAGTTGCAGGATAAAAAAACAATATACAGAAATCTGCTGCATTTCTATACAATAATAATGAACTACTGGAAAGATCAATTAAGAAAAGAATCCCATTTATAATTGCATCAAAAAGAATAAAATACCTACAAATAAATTTAAGCAAGGAAGTGAAAGACCTGTATGCTAAAAACTATAAGACACAGATGAAAGAAACTGAGAAGACACAAATAGAAAGATTTTCCATACTCATGAATTGGAAGAATTAATATTGTTAAAATATGCATACTACCCAAAGCAAGCCACAGATTCAATGAAATCTCTATAAAAATTCCAATGGCATTTTTCACAGAAATAGAACAAATAATCCTAAAATTTATCTGGAACCACAAAAGATTCCAAATAGCCAAAGCAATCTTGAGAAAGAAGAACAAAGCTGGAGGCATCACACTCCCTGATTTCAAAATATACTACAAAGCTATAATAACCAAAACAGCATGGTACTGGCACAAAAACAGACACACAGATCAATGGACAGAATTGAGAGCCCAGAAATAAATCCATACATATATGGTCAATTAATTTATGACAAAGGGGTCAAGAATATACAATGGGGAAAGGACAGTCTCTTTAATAACAGGTGTTGGGAAAACCAGACAGCCACATGCAAAAGAATGAAACTGGACCACTATCTTACATCACACACAAAAATGTACTCAAAATCAATTAAAGACTTGAACGTAAGACCTGAAATCATAAAACTCCTAGAAGAAAACATAGGCAGTATTTTTTGCATTTGACGCCCCAAAAGAAAAGGCAACAAAAGCAAAAATCAACAAGTGGGACTACATCAAACTAGAAAGCTTCTGCACAGGAAAGGAAACCATCAATAAAATGAAAAGGCAATCTACAGAATGGGAGAAAATATTTGCAAATCATGTATCTGATAAGAGGTTAATATCTAAAATATATAAAGAACTCACACAATTCAATAGCCAAAAAAAGAAACAATCCAATTAAAAAATGAGCAGAGGAGCTAAACAGACATTTTTCCAAAGAAGACATACAGAAGGCCAACAGGTACATGAAAAGATACTCAGCATCACTAATCGTCAGGGAAATGCAAATCAAAACCAAAATGAGATATCACCTCACACCTGAAAGAATAACTATTATCAAAAAGACAAGAAATAACAATTGTCGGCCAGGATGTGAAGAAAAGGGAACTCTTGTGCACAGTGGTGGGAATGTAAACTGGTGCAGCCACTATGAAAAACAGCACAGAGGTTTCCTCAAAAGATTAAATATAGAACTACCATATGATCAGCAATTTCACTTCTGGGTATTTATCCAAAAACACAAACACTAACTTAAAAAGATATACACACCCCCATGTTCATCAAAGCATAAAAATGAATGAAATCTTGCCATTTGTGACAACATGGATAGACCTTGAGGGCATTACGCTAAGTGAAATAAGTCAGACAGAGAAAGACAAACACCATATGATCTCACTTATACGTGAAATCTTAAAGGAAAAAAAACCCAAGCTCATAGATACAAAGAACAGGTCGGTGGTTGCCAGAGAATGGTGGGTGGGGGGTGCGTGAAATGGATGAAGGTGGTCAGAAGGTACAAACTTCCAGTTATGAGAGAAATAAGTCGTGGGGATGTAATGTACAGCATGGCAACTATAGTTAATAATACTGTATTGCGTATCTGAAAGTTGCTAAGAGAGGAAATCTTAAAAGTCCTCATCACACACACAAAACTTTTATAACTATGTATGGTGACGGATGTTAACTAGACTCTTTGCGGTGATCATTTCACCATATATACAAATATCAAATTATTATATTGTCACCTGAAACTAATAGAATGTTGTATGTCAATTATACTTTAATAAAAAAATTGTAAACATTTCTAAAAATTAAAAATAAAAAAGGACAAGTTTCAGATAACAATGCTTTATCAGCCTGTCACAAATGACAGGTTTCCCTGTCAAGCACACTATCTCAACTAACCTCAAGGAGACAAAGAAATAGAGGAGAGGGAAGAAGCAGCTAACAATTAGCGCTAAAGAGAAAAAAAAATAAGGAAAAAAAAAGCATTAAGCCTTTAGATAGTATTGGATACAGGAAAACTAAACAAAACCATATCGGTATATTCATTAAAAAAAATCCTTTTGTAATACTAACATTGGACATGCAATCTGCTACTGGGTTGGGAAAAAATAATTCAAAATAATATAAATGCATTACTTAAGACTGAACTTCCTATGAACAGGAAATTAGCACCCCAAGAATTATAATTTAAAGACAACAATTAGCAAGCTAAAAATCCACTAGTAACAGGTTTTAATCCTTAGGTACGTTCCATGTTTTTAAAACTTAAGGGGTAGAACTGCGTAAATCACAAGAAAGAGATGGATGGTTATTAGTCTTTGGGTGGTGAACATGATGTAATCCATACAGAAATCGAATGGTAACGATGTACACCTGAAATTTATATAATGTTATAAACCAATATTACCTCAATAAAAAAAATGAGGAACATTAAAAAAAAGAAAGAAGAAAAAACATGAGCTGCACTTAAAGTTCTTTGCTTAACAAAATTTTGACAATAGACTCTGGATTTAAACATTATATTTAAAAAATATTTTTTTTAATCACTTACTCTGGTTCTGGATTTTTTGGAGAAAGTCCCCATACTTCAGGAGCTCCTAATTCTCCAATTCTCTCTCTCTCACTTAATCTCCTGGAAGACAGAAGCATGTAAATTATAACTCCATGACTAAATTCTGTTTCCTAAATATATAATCAAATTCAAAGGAGTCCAGTTAAGTCCTATTTTCCCTTTACATTTTAAACAAATTAATAAAAACTTGGTTTAAACGTAAACTTAACACTTACGATCTATCAGAACAACACTTATGTTCTGATCATACTATCAAACGGTACAGATTACAGACAGCCAGAGAGGCCGGGCCAGAAACGCAGCCCGGGAGGCTGGCCAGTGCATCCCTTCTGCCGCATGCAGGACAAAGCTCCTAACTGCTCATTTCACCTTCCCCAGTATGTGACAGAAACAGTTTCACGTGTGGAAATCACTTCATTTGTTTACACACATTTATGAAAGTAAACAGAAGTCTTTATTTTTGATTTGGTCAAATCTTCCATTTTCAGAAACTCAGGAACTAATGAAGAAAATAAAAATGAAGCATTAGAAGCAGAAAACAAAGGGAGCTCTGAAAATGAAAGAAAAGTTTTATTGGACAAAAATTGTACTCACTGAGACACGGGTTTGTTTTTTGTTTTCTCTTTAATTCCTCTTTGGAAAAGGAGTACATTCTCTACTCTTGAAGGACACTAAAATTCTTTTTCTTGTTTTATGTTTGCGATTTCTTCTTTTAATTTTTGCTATTACTCATAAACAAACAAACCACAACAACTAAGGCTCAATTCCTCAAAGTTTAGCTGCTTGTGACTCCACTTATTTTTCAAAAAACCTTACAAAGTAAATATAATTGGTTTGATTGTCTGAATAAACTACTTTTTTACTTCTTTATTCAGAGGGAAAGGTATTATAATCATGCAGAATCAGATTCAGGTTTCCCACTTGGAAGAAACAGCCAATCTAAAAGGGGCCATCCTTAGGACGGAAGCTGGAATATATGCACACAGGGAAGAATGCCTGACAGGCTGCAGAGAGCAAGTAGTTCAGTTCTCCTTCCTGCTGCCACCCGGCTTCATGTGTACTCTCAAGATAAATCACTTATCTTCTAAATGGACGAATGTAAATTTCATCCAAGAAGTTCCAACATCTTTTGGTGAAGACTGTCCACTAAGAAGCTGGTTGCTTTTTGATTGACACAGCCTGGGGGGGAACTTTGGAAACATTGAATCTGGAGAGGTAGGTCTCCAACCTAACTCAGGCCTGTTTTCACTGTTGCTGCTCCCACGCACGAAACCCTAATAGCTGACACTTAAAGACTATTTATTAGGGCCCAGGCACTAAATCATCACAACTCTAAAAGCCTTCCTGCTAATTGTATCCCCTTTTAAATTGGGAAGAAATGAAGCTCAGAGAGGTTAAGTAATTTGCCCAAAGTCACGCAACTATTAAGTAGCAAAGCACGGCCTCAAACTCGGGCAGTCTGATTCCGGAGCGCGTCCTCTTCATCACTGTGCTTTACGACTTCCCACTCCTGGAAGAAAACGATTCATGAAGACCTCTCTCAGCGGTTCGAACCTTAACCTGCCCCTCAATGCTTCTAACAATACTTTTAAATTCCTTGTTTTTTTAAACACACAGTGTCTCTAAAGCACTTAGTACAGTGTCTGACACATCATTTAACACTCAATAAGCATTAGATATTAAGGCTTACACAGCAATAATTATAACCCTTTTCCTTTCTCCTTCTTAAACTAGCCATGTTTCTACTTCAATACTCTCATTCGAGGCGACCCGATCTCACCCTGACCTCATTTTTCACGGTCAAGATTGAGACCTCTTAACAAGACCTTTATCAACACAGCCTAACCTCCAGTTTAGCCGGTCACTTTTCCTACATTCATTCAATCATCTTGTCTCAAGAGGTTCTTCTTCTCTCCAATTTAAACCCTTAATCTCAACCTTTCCCAACTCGTTACAAAGCATTTCCGTTTACATATCGTGTTATCATCTCAAACTTGTCTGATCATTCAACAAGCAATGGTTGCGCGCCTACAAAGTGCTAGGCACTGTGAATTTTGTGATCAATAAAATAGGGCTCCTCCTGTCCAAGAGCTCAGTCTAGTGGGGAATGAAAACATGCTCACGAATGACAACGAGACAAGCAAGGAAATGCTGTAATTCGGTAGGTCTGAGGCTCTTGGCCATGTCCGATACAAGCCAGGAGGCAGAAGGGGGTGGCGGGAGACCAGAGGCACTGCATGAAGGGGCTCGAGGATGAGTGGAATCCTAAGGGAAGAAAAGGGCGAACACGGTGTTGTCGTGGGTGGATTGAAGGAAGGGATGAAAATGGGCGCAGGCAGGCGGAGAAAGAAATGCGAAGAGTCAGAAGCGGGATGAACGATAAATCGCACTCGGATGGCAGGTGGGCTCGTGCAAGAGAAGATGCGGCCGTGTCACTCACTTCTGCCGTAGACTCTCCTCCCTCTCCTTGTCCAGGAGGCTAGGCCACGGCTTGTCGCTCCCGTAGGGGCGTGAGTAGCCGCCATAATACGCGGACGAGGAGGCAGAAGGGAAGGGGGTGCCCCGCGGCGCAGAGGGCCGCTCTCGGGAGCGCGAGCGCGAACGTGATCTGTAGGACTGGTTTCGGGAGCCTTGGCTGAGGCCGACCAGCTGGTGGCTGAGGCCGTTCCGATCCCCGGACCGAGAACAAGAGTGCGAGCGGGAGCGGCGGCCCCGCGGGGAGCGGGCGGATTTGCTGGGCTTAGGGCTCCTCGACGAACTGCGGCGCTTCCCCCCAGAGCCCGAGGCCTCCCCCTCTGGGCTGCGCGAGTCAGACACCGGAGCCATCCCTGCTGCCGGGTCCCCCGCGGGGCGGGAGGAGGGGCGCTCTCGCGAGCCTGGGAAGATCTCGGCGCCTTAGCTCCCGGGACCCCAGGCCGCGCCACTACCCAAACCTGGGAAAGCTTGGGAACAGTTCCGGGTAAGTCGACAAATCCCGTCCCCAACCAAGGAGGGCCTTCTGCCGACAGGACGGGATGTGTGTATCGGTATAAAGGAGCCGGTGAGGCAACCGAGTCCGCGCATTCTTCCGGTTCCGAGTGAAGCTGCTCGGTTGAAATACTTGAAGGAAAGGACGACACACGGCGACATGACACATTTCACTGAGCAGCCGTATAAACAACAAAACCTATGTAATTTTATATACGTATATGTTTGTATGTATATTGTATGTATGTAGGAGTACACACGCACACACAATTTTTTCTTTCCAATCCCAAGCAAAATAAGGAGAGTTTATCAAATTGATGGTGAGCTATGATGTCTAAGCCCCATATTGCCCAGTTAGCTTAGAGGGCACAAATTCTGTGTTAGTGACTTGAGCCTGATACACTCCAATTAAGTTCGCAACCCAGAGAAAAACTGCGTATTTATCCTCCAGCCACCTATCGCCACCAATGTGCTCCAGCAAAAGGAATTTGTAACCTCCTCCTCATCCAGCCCCTTAAACTGGTCCCATCATATGCTACTTCAGCAATACACGGTTAATGGTCATTATTTCTATTCATTTTATACTGTTTTTAAATGAAAAACCATTCGAACACTAATTCTGACTGATTTTTGAAGGCACGAAATTCTGAATCCAGTGTACTAGTAGCTAGATGGTCTCTGGGCCTTTCTGCCTAAGAGATAACTTATTAGACAGTGAAAACTAATGCCATTGATATTGGAAATCTCCTTTTTTTGGAATTTAAGGGAAAGATCTATGGCATAATGTTAAATGGAAAAAGTGGACTATGCTATTGGATATCTTCTATTTTAAAACAACTGGTCATGGGGTGAGGACCAAGAACTGAATTGAGTAAGAGAAGTTATGTGATTTGGGATGGGAAGTTTGGGAAATTTCTAATAAAAGTTTTCAGTGGAAAACCTATGCCTAACTTTTGTGACACTAGGCTGTACACTTTTGCATCAATTGCCTATAAAAGCCAACTTTGCAATAGTGCTTGGCCTACCTACCCAGTGGTTGGTAGGAAAGCACTTTAGTTCCAATGAGAAAACCCCTACCCCTGCACCTCTGATTGGCATGATACTCTTCTTGCTCAATTTCCTTGGAGCAGCCTCTGTTTCTTGAATAGGAAGTGAGGTGGAAGCCAGAACACACAGGCAGGTACAGGCAGTCCGTGGAGTTGGGCAGAGGTTGAGTCCTGTGGAAGCCCAGCCCAGCCAAGACAAGGAATCATTCATACTTACGTTGATCCATTCTTTACAGGAATTAATTTGTCTGTGTGTTACGGGCTTCCATTAACTACTTCTATGCAATTGATGTTGCCTGGACAGGTGCACGGCTGTCACCCAGAGCACTAAGGCAGGGTCTGGGTTGTGGAAATGGGGGTTGAGGTATTGAGAGTTAGGGGGACTCTTTTGTGGTCTGTGTTTGTTTGAATTTGTAGCTGCTTCACAATTATACCAACAATTGTTTTAGAAGTTGCAAGACTAAAACAAAGTTTTTAATCACTGTTTTGAAAGGATTTATGGGCTCAAAACCTGAACTACATACTTTTAAAAAATAACCGTCTTCCCAAATACTTCTTGGTTGATACAAACTTGTGATCTCTAGCAACTCTACTGGAATGCTGGCTTTTTCAGTACCTTTAACACATGGCTCACCAGGATTTCTTCTCTGATGATGCATTGATGTCCCATTTATAGAGAGTTTGATGATATTAGGCCTCTAGATGTATGGAAAATTCCTCAAAATATTGGGTCAGCCAATATGAATTTCACATTGGAAAAACTGTGCCATAAATGGAAAATTATTTCTAATTTACCTCACTGGGATGAGCTGTTCCTGCCAACAGGTAGAAATGTAGCTGAAGCTTGTGGGAGTATTCTGATGACCAAAAATAACACAGAATGAAATGAATGATGTGACCATTCCAGGATGCATGTGAGGTAAAGATTGTGTGTGTGTGTGTGTGTGTGTGACAAAAGATAGAGAGAGGAAAGAGTGAATAATGTACTGCTCAGTGCGTGACTTGGATGAAGAATTTGAGTGCTTTGCTGCTCACCAGGCCCCTAGGGGAATAGGATGTTGGCCAACTATGCTAGAGGCTAATACTGAGCGTGAGGAGGCTCATCCTTAATATCTGAGGGAGGTGGAGCATAAGGAAGCTCCAAAATCTGGCAAATAACCCAGCTCCCAAAGCACAGCCAATGGTTGCGGTGTCACAGATTCCAAATAAAATTGAAGAACCATAAATTCACATCTATGTGTGAAAGAGGAAAAAAGGGAAAGAAGGTCGAATACAGAGATAAAGAAGATACAGCCGTCTGCTCCTACATTGCTTAACTCCAATCTACTGATGTTCTTTATTTATGGCATTTAGGGTACAAAGCTTTCATTGTGATGATATTAAAAGATGAACGTGTTGCACACTGGCTATTCCTTTAAGGACAAATATTAAATATGGAACTGTGGCATTTGATTTCCTCAGGCTGTTCCCTTCTTCTCTTCTGCCTGCTTCTCCTTCTCCATCTCCCCCTTCCTCCTTTTGCTTTAAAAATCAAAGAACAGGAGTCCCTCAGAATGCAGTTTTGCAAAATGTAACCATCACTACATACTTTTACATCTATTATCGGATAAACCACACCAATAAACCAAAAACCCAAAGTCAGTGCATCTTGAAAACATTGGATTCAAACATGTGGAGATGCTAGCAATATTCACACTTTGATCTTGTCTTGCTTTAGAAAAAATTAGTAGACTTTATTTTTTAGAGCAGTTTTAGGTTTCCAGAAAAATTGAGCAGAAAGTCCAGAGAGTTCTTATATACTCCCCCCACCACGCCTGCCCTCATAGTTTCCCCTGTTATTAACATTTTGCATTGGTGTTGGTACATTTGTTACAATTGATGAACCAATATCAATACATTATAATTAACTAAAGCCTATAGTTTATGTTAGAGTTCACTCTTTGTGTTGTGCTTTCTATGGATTTTGTCAAATGCATAATATCCTGTATCTACCATTATAGTATCATACAGAATAATTTCACTGTCCTGAAAATCCCCAGTGCTCCACCTATTCATCCTTCCTCCCCTGCCCTCTTCCTCTCCTCCCCGACTCCTAGAAACCACTTATCTTTTCATTGTCACTAAAGTTGTACCTCTTCTAGAATGTCATATAGTTGGAATCAGACTAGCTTCTTCCACTTAGCAGTATGTATTTAAGATTTCTCCATGTCTTTTCATAGCTTGATAACTCATTTCTTTTTATCACTGAATAATATTCCATGTGTCATGGATGTATCACAGTTTATCTATTCATCTATTGAAGGACATCATGGTTGCTTCCAGGTTTTGGTGATTATGAATAAAGCTACTGTAAACATTCACGTGTAAGTTTTTCAAAGATTTTATTTTTTTTCCTTTTTCTCCCCAAAGCCCCCGGTACATAGTTGTATATTCTTCGTTGTGGGTTCTTCTAGTTGTGGTATGTGGGACGCTGCCTCAGTGTGGTCTGATGAGCAGTGCCATGTCCGCGCCCAGGATTCGAACCAACGAAACACTGGGCCGCCTGCAGCGGAGCGCGCGAGCTTAACCACTCGGCCACGGGGCCAGCCCCTCACGTGTAAGTTTTTGTGTGACATAAATTGCCAACTTACTTGGGTAAATACCCAGAGGTGGGATTGTTGGATCTTAAAGTAAGAGGGTGTTTAGTTTTTTAAGAAAGTGCCAAATTGTCTTCCAATGTGGCTGAGCCATTTTGCATTCCCACCAGCAATGAATGAGAGTTCTTGTTGTTCCACACCCTTGTCGGCATTTGGTGTTGTCAGTGTTTTAGATTTTAGCCATTCTAATAGGTGTGTATTGGTATCTTGTTGTTTTTGTCTTCAATTTCCAAATTATATTTGATGTTGAGCATCTTTTCATATGCTTATTTGCCAACTTTATATCTTCTTTGGTGAGGTATCTGTTCAAATCTTTTGCCCACTTTTTTTTTGTGTGTGAGGAAGATTGGCCCTGAGGCAACATCTGTTACCAATCTTCCTCTTTTTGCTTGAGGAAGATTGTCACTGAGCTAACATCTATGCCAATCTTCCTCTATCTTGTATGGGATGCCGCCACAGCATGGCTTGACAAGTGGTGCTATGTCTGTGCCCAAGATCCAAACCTGTGAGCTGCAGGCCGCTGAAGCAGAGCACACGAACTTAACCACTACACCACAGGGCCAGCCCACTTTGCCTCCTTTTTAATTGGGTTGTTTTCTTACTGTTGAGTTTTAAGATTTTTTTTGCATATTGTGGATACAAGTCTTTTATCAGATACATGTTTTGCAAACATTTTCTTCCAGTCTGTGGCTTGTCTTTTCATTCTCTTAACAATGTCTTTTGCAGAGCACACATTTTTTTATTCTAATGAAGTCCAATCAATTTTTCTTTCATTGATTGTGCTGTGGGTGTTGCATCTAAAAACCCACTGCCAAACCCGAGGTTACTTAGATTTTCTCTTATGACATCTAGAAGTTTTATAGTTTTGTGTTTTACATTTAGGTCTATGATCCATTTTAAGTTAATTTTTGTGAAAGGTGTAAGATTCATTTTTTTTTTGGCATGTGGATATCTAGTTCTGCCAGCACCATTTGTTGAGAAGACTATCCTTGGGGCCGGCCCCATAGCCGAGTGGTTAAGTTCGCACTCCACTTTTGTGGCCCAGGGTTCGGATCCTGGGTGCGGATATAGCACCGCTTGTCAGGCCATGCTGAGGCGGCATTCCACATAGCACAACCAGAGGCACTCACAACTAGAATATACAACTATACACCAGGGGGCTTTAGGGAGAAAAAAAAAAAAGATTGGCAACAGATGTTAGCGCAAGTGCCAATCTTTAAAAAAAAAAAAAAGAAAAGACTATCCTTTCTCCATTGGATTGCCTTTGCTCCTTTGTCAAAGATCAGTTGATTATATTTACGTGAGTCTATTCTGGGCTCTCTATTCTGTTGCATTGATCTATTTGTTTATTCTTTTGATGATACCACACTGTCTTGATTACTGTAGCTTTATAGTGAGTCTTGAAGTTGGGTAGTGTCAGTCTTCTGGCTTTGATCTTCTTCAGTATGAATTTGGCTATTCTGGGTCTTTTGCCTTTCCATATAAACTTTAGGATCAGCTTGTCAATTTCCACAAAATAACTTTGTAGGATTTTGAGTGAGATTGTGTTCAATCTATAGATCAAGTCGAAGAACTGACATCTTAATATTGACTCTTCCTATTGATGAACATTGAATATCTCTCCATTTATTCATATCT
Source organism: Equus przewalskii (assembly GCF_037783145.1). Classification (NCBI taxonomy): domain Eukaryota; kingdom Metazoa; phylum Chordata; class Mammalia; order Perissodactyla; family Equidae; genus Equus; species Equus przewalskii. The sequence continues at coordinate 96,483,815 of NC_091863.1, forward strand.
TCTTTGATTTCTTACATCAGAGTTTTCCACATATAGATATTGAGATATTTCACATATTTTGCTAGGTTTATACCTAAGTGTTTCAACTTTTGGGTATAATATAAATGGCGTTCTGTTTTTAATTTCAAATTCCAATTGCTCATTGCTGATATATAGGAAAGTGATTGACTGTTGAATATTTACCTGTGTCCTGCAATTTTGCTATAATCATTTATTAGTTCCAGGAGGAATCTTTTTTATTTTGTCAATTCCTTGGGAATTTCATCCTGGATAATCATGTCATCTGCAGACAAAGACAGTTTTATTTCTTCCTTCCCCATCTTTATAGCTTTTACTTTGCTTCGTGTTATTGCATTAGCTAGGACTTCCAGTTCGATATTCAATAGGAGTGGTTAGAGGGGATGTCCTTGATTTGTTCCTGATCTCAAGGTGAAAGCATCTAGTTTCTCACCATTAAGTATGATGATGGCTGTAGGCTTTTTATAGATGTCATTTATCAAGTTGAGGAACTTCCCCTCTGTTCTTAGTTTGCCAAGAGTTTTTAACATGAATTAATGTTGGATTTTGTCAAATGCTTTTTCTGCATCTGTTGATATGATCATGTAATTTTTCTTCTTTAGCCTTTTGATGTGATGAATTACATTAATTGACTTTTGAGTGTGAACCAGCCTTGCATATCTGGGGTTAATCCCAGTTTGTAATTCTTTTCATACATTGTTGGATTCGATCTGCTAATATTTTATTGAGGATTTTTGCATCTATGTTCATGAGAGATATTGGTCTTTAGGTTTCCTTTCTTGTAATGTATTGCCTGGTTTTGGTATTAGGGTAATGCTGATCTCATAGAATGAGTTAGGAAGTGTTCCTTCTGCTTTTATTTTCTAGAACAGATTGTAGAGAATTGGTATCATTTCTTCCTTAAATGTTTGGTAGAATTCTCCAGTGAACCCATCTGTGCCTGGTGGTTTCTGTTTTGGAAGGTTATTAATTATTAATTCAATTAAAAAAATAGATTTAGGTCTATTCAGATAATCTATTTCTCTTTGTATGAATATTAGTAGATTGTCTCTTTCAAGGAATTGGTCCATTGCTTCTAAGTTATCAAATTTGTGGCCATAGAGTTGTTCATAATATTTTTTATTGTCCTTTTAATGTTTATGGGATCCGTAGTGATGGCCCCTTTTTCATTTCCAATATTAGCAATTTGTGTCTTCTCTCCTTTTATCTTGGTTAGCCTGGATAGCGATCTATCATTTTTTATATTTTCAAAAGAACCAACTTTTAGTTTCATTGATTTTCTCTATTTTCCCATTTTCAATTTCTTTGATTTTTGCTCTGATTTTTATATCTTTTTTTCTGCTTACTTTGGATTTAATTTGCTTTCTTCCTCTAGTTTACTGAGGTGGAAACTAAGATTATAAATTTTAGATCTTTTTTCTTTTATACTATATGCATCCAATGTGATGAATGTCCCTCTATGCACTGATTTCATTGCATCCCACAAATTTTGACAAGTGGTATTTTCATTTCCATTTAGTTCAAAATATTTTTTCAAATTCTCTTGAGATTTCTTCTTTGATCTATGTGTTATTTAGAAGTGTGTTTTATGGCCCAGAAAGTAGTCTATCTTAATGAATGTTCCATGTGAGCTTGAGAAGAAGGTGCATTCTGCTATTGTTGGATGAAGTATTCTATAAGTGTCAATTAGATCCAGTTTATTGATGATGCTGTTAGTTGAACTATATTCTTACTGATTTTCTACCTGCTGTATTTGTCAATCACTAATAGAGGAGTATTGAAGTCTCCAAGTACAATGGTGGATTTTTCTATTTTTCCTTGCAGTTCTGTCAGTTTTTGCCTCATGTATTTTGACACTGTGTTGTTAAGCGTGTACACATTGAGGATTGTTAAGTCTTATTGGAAAACTGAGTCCTTTATTGTTATGTAATGCCCCTCTTTATCTCTGATATTTTCTGTGTTCTGAAGTGTTCTTTGTCTGAAATTAATATACCTACTCTAGCATTCTTTTGTTTGGTGTTTCTTTCTCCATCTCTCTCCATCTCTTTACTTTTAATCTATCTATGTCTTTATATTTAAAATGGGTTTTTGTAGACAACATACAGTTGGGTCTTCTTTTTTTATTCACTTTGACAGTTTCTGTCTTTTAATTGGCATATTTAGACCATTCACATTTAAAATGATTATTGATATATTTGGATTAATATCTACCATTTTTGTAACTCTTTTCTGTTGTCTTGGTTTCTATTTTGTCTTCCACTCTTTTTCTGCCTTCTGTGGTTTTAATTGAGATTTTTATAATGATTCAATTTTCTCTCCTCTCTTAACATATCAATTATACTTAAAAAATTTTTTTGGTGGTTTCCCTAGAGTTTGCAATATACATTTACAACGAATATAAGTCCACTTTCAAATAACACTGTATGACTTCACTGGTAGTTCAAGTACCTGGTACACAGTATTCCCAATTCTTCTCTCTTGTCCTTTATAACGTTGCTGTCATTCATTTCACTTATCCATATGCTATAATCGCTGACTACATTTTTGATATCATTATTTTGAACAAACTTATCTGTTAAATCAATTAGGAATATGAAAAATTAAATATTTTATTTTACCTTTATTTATTATTTCTCTAACATTCTTCCTTTCTTTACGTAGGTCTGAATTTCTGAACTGTATCATTTTCCTTCTCTCTGAAGCACTTCTTTTAACATTTTTTGCAAGGCAGGTATACTGGTGACAAATTCCCTCACTTTTCGTTTGTCTGAGAAAGTATTTCTCTTCACTTTTGAAGGACAGTTTTGATGGATACAGAATTCTAGGTTGGTGGTATTTTCCTTCCAATGCTTTAAATATTTCACTTCACTCTCTTCTTGCCTGCCTATTTTCTGAAAAGAAGTCTCATGTGATTCTTCTCCTTGCTCCTCTATAGAGACTGTTTTCATCTGGCTTCTTTCAAGATTTTCTCTTTGTCTTTGATTTTCTACAGTCTGAATACGGTATGCCCCAGTGCAGATTTTTTGCTATTTATCCTGCTTGATGTTCTTTGAACTTCTTGGATCTGTTATTTGGTGACTGCCATTAATTTGGAAAAATTCTCTGCCAGTATTACTTTAAACATTCCTTTCTTTCTTCTCTTTCTGGTATTCCCATTACACATATGTTACACCTTTTGTAATTGTCTACAGTTCCTGGATATTCTGTTCTTTGTCTTTCATTCCTTTTTCTCTTTGATTTTCATTTCAGGAAGTTTCTGTTGTCATATTGAGAAGTTTCTGTTGTCATATCTTCTAGCTCATTGATTCTTACCTGCCTTGTCCAGTCCATTGATGAGCCCATCAAAAGCATTCTTCATTTCTGCTATTGTGTTTTTTATTTCTACCATTTCCTTGTTGGTTTTTTTTAAGATTTTAAAAATTTTTTTCCTCAAAGCCCCCTGGTACATAGTTGTGTATTTTTAGTTGTGGGTCCTTCCAGTTGTGGCATGTGGGATGCCACCTCAACATGGTCTGATGAGCGGTGCCATGTCTGCGCCCAGGATTTGAACCGGTGTAACCCTGGGCTGCCAAAGCAGAGCACGCGAACTTAACCACTGGGCCACGGGGCCGGCCCCTACCATTTCCTTTTGATTCTTAGAGTTTTTATCTCCCAGAATTACTCATCTCTTCTCGCATGTTGTCCACTGTTTTCCACTAGAGCCCTTAGCTTATTAATAATAGTCAAACTCCAGATAAAATAATTCCAAAATCTCTGCCATATTTGAGTCTGGTTCTAATGCTTGCTTTGTCTCTTCAGAATGTACTTTTTTTTATTTTTAGCATGCCTTATACTTTTTTGTTGAAAGCCAGACATGATGTATTGGGTAAAAGAACTGAAGTAGATAGAGTTTAGTGTGAGGTTTTATGTTTAGCTGGCTAGGAATTAGGCTGTGTTACTGTTTGCTATAGCTGTAGATGTCAAAGGCTATAATTTCCTCTAGCGTCCTTGCTTTTGTCTCCCCTGTCATTGTTGAGTTTCCCTAGAGGCTGGTTCTTAAATAGAGTCTGAGGCTTGCAATTCTTTTAGCTATAATCCACTGTTATCATACAGGAGCACTATTGATATAGTGGTAAGGTTGGGGGGAGGGGAAGCATTCTAGTCTTATGGTTAGATCTTAGTCTTTTAGTGAGCCTGTCTCCCTGAGCTGTGACCTTTACAAGTGCTTCTCAGTTTCTCCACCCTTCTCTTCAGCTGAGACAGGAAGGCTGGAAGGGGCTGAAGTTAAGTATTTCCCTCCCCCTTGGTCAGCTAGGCTTTGATGAAACCCAAGTTGCTTAGGCTCTGCTAAAACAGTTTCCCTTCAGGGCAGGCCTTGGTTAAGGAAAACAGGGAGCTCTGGACATGTTTCAAAATGATTGCTTTTCTCCTCCTCCTGCTGTAAGCAGAAGGGCGTTTTTCTCCAATCTTTACAGTGACAACTTGTTGGGGTTCCTAGAGGTAAAACTCATGAAAGTGTGGAGTTCCCTTAAGGAAGATACCCCAAAAGTATTAACACTCAAGGTAGTTCATACTGAGCTTCTAGAAATTTGTCAATTACAGTTTAATGTGTTCCTTCTCATACTGGCTCCAACTGTGGATTTCTGCTCTTGGGCTTATGTTCCTGGTGAACTGTGTTTCTCTTTATTGGTCCGTCTCTCTATTTTTCAGGGCAGCAGTTTGCCTGGTGATCTCAATTCTCTGAAGGATCTAAGACGAGTTGTTTTTAGTCTGTTCAGTTTTTTCTTGTTGTGAAAATGAGAATGACTTCCATACTCTACATGTTGGACAGGAAATTGGAAGTAAATCCTTTCTTGCTTTTTAAAGTATGAGAGTTCTATATTTCCATAATATTATGTGTTCACACATGGCTTATCATTCACACAGGGAAAGAGACATCATGCTTTCTTTGAAAGATAACAGCTTAATCCACTAATTTATTTTTATATTCAGTTTGAGTCAAAGCTTTCATTTTCAATATTTATTACGGAATTTTATTCCCCTCCCCTTTTTTTTCTTCTTTTTCTCCCCAAAGCCCCCCCCCCCCAGTACATAGTTGTGTATTCTAGTTGTAGGTCCTTCTGGCTTTGCTATGTGGGACGCCACCTCAGCATGGCCTGATGAACAGTGCCATGTCCGTGCCCAGGATCTGAACTGGCAAAACCTGGGCCACTGAAGGGGAGTGTGCAAACTTAACCACTCGGCCACGGGGATGGCCCCTGGAATAACTTTTTTTTTAAAGATTTTATTTTTCCTTTTTGTCCCCAAAGCCCCCGGTACATAGTTGTATATTTTTAGTTGTGGGTCCTTCTAGTTGTGACATGTGGGATGCCACCTCAGCATGGCTTGATGAGCAGTGCCAGGTCTGTACCCAGGGTCCAAACCGGTGAAACCCTGGGCCACCAAAGTGGAGTGCACGAACTTAACAACTGGGCCACGGGGCCGGCCCCTGGAATAACTTTTTTGAAACAACCACTTTTCATTTTTCTTTTCTTATTATGTTGTATGTATCTTACATGTTATACGTTGCCTTAAATCCTAATACAGAGAATAAATTGATGAATGAATGAATAACAAGAAAGATAGTTTAAAGCAGAGAAAAGGGAACTCATTTAATTGGTGAAGGTAGAAGAATAAATGAGAAATACCTGGTTCATACCCAATGGTTTAATCTGCTTAATTTTTATCCAGAAATATTGTATGGAGATATAGTAAATTGAATTCCTAATTCAGCATAATGTCCAAGATATGGTGTTATTTTGGTTAATGGAATGTTATGATGAACTGAGAATGAACAGACAACCTGTGTTTTTTGTTATTTCCATCTTTTCTGTTGAAATGTGAAAACATGCATTAGTACATTTTTCAAATTTTACAAAGAATTATTGAAGTGAATTAAATATTCGATTCAAAGAATTCCATTGTAGCCACTTGTCAGCTTTGTTATCTTGGGCATATTATTTAATCCCTCTCTGTGTTAGTTTCCTCATCTGCAAAAAAGAGTAATGGTAATTCATGCATATTACTTAGCACAGTACTTGGTACACTGTAAGCCCTCAGAAAATTGTAGCTGTTATTATTGTCATTATTCATTATTGGTACATGTAAAGAACCACCTAGGTAGCTGTAGTAGGGGAAACAAAAAGCATAGAAGACTCAGCGAGTACTTAAGGTACTTACTGTGTAGGTAAGGGATACAAGAATTACAACACAAAACAGTTAAGTTCCATTGGGAGGCCATTGTTTATGACCTTTCTTGCCAAATGAGTGATCCACACTTCAGGCCTATAGAAGTACAGAGAGGGGAGACAACAGCTGGGCAGGCTAGGTTGAAAAAGGAAGGAGGAGGAGGAATGAAAGGAAGAAAAGGCAAGAGGGAAATAGGCAAGACCTCAATGAACTGGCTAGATTAAAAACGGGGAACAGGAACAGAACAAGCAAAGGCATAGTGGTTAAGTTCGCGTGCTCCACTTTGGAGGCCTGGGGTTCCCTGGCCTGGATCCCCGGCGTGGACCTAGGCACGGCTTATCAAGCCATGCTCTGGCAGGCGTCCCACATATAAAATAGAGGAAGATGGATGCAGATGTTAGCTCAGAGCCAATCTTCTTCAGCAAAAAGAGGAGGATTGGTGGTGGATTAGATCAGGGCTAATCTTCCTCAAAAAAAAAAAAAATCAGATTGAGAAATGAACATGGCATGTTCTGGGGATCTGCTGTGAGGTTGTAGTGTCTCAGAGTCATCATTCACGTACCAAATTTCATTACAAGAAGACTATAGCTAGAAAAGTCAGACAATTTGACAGAATGTGCCTGACTCTTGGGACTTTCTCTAAATGGTGACAATGGAAATAGTAGGAAAAATAAAAAAGATAAAAACTCAACAAGGGAAAACAAAAGACTCTTTCTTGACAATGTGCCTTTTCCTGCAATAAATATGCAATATTATAAACCAAAATTCCCTCCTAGTGTGATTCTGTTTAATTGAGATACTGATGCACAGTACTATAAGACTACCAGTGGTGAGGGAGAACAAGGTGTGCTTGTGAAAAGGGCCCTGAAATGTCGAGGGAGTATTCTAGGTTATTCGAAATCATGCCATTTGTCTATTGCCTGTGGATTAAGGTCATCTCATCGTTCTCAGGGGAAGGATTGGTGAGAAGGAGCAGGCTGAGGCTAATGGACCTCAATTTCTGCCTTGGATCTGGTTGCTACTCTTGGGCAGCCACCAAATGACCAAGAGCTCTCTTTCCTCATCTCTTCACACCCCAATCTTGAACAGCGTGGTGGTCAGCCTTCTTGGGTCCTGTTTGGAAGGAACGGACCAAACACTCTTTTAAGCTGAAGTGTTAAGCAGAGTTTGGAAATGATAGAATGCATTCGTCTAATGGAAGGACAGGTTTGGCCATGGAGACCCCTGAAGTCTAAGTCTCTATGTTAAAAAAGGGCAGAAGGGCCAATTTAATGCCTTGCAATTCCTCTGTCTGACTCCCTGTTGCAGCAGAAGTTTTGAGGTGGTGGGTGGGCCCATAGAATTCATTGGATATTATTGGAAATTTCTTCTGGTTAAAATGAAGAAATATCCAAGAAACGACCAAGGTGGGGTGTTAGAGTTGGGGACGTGGGCTGGGGCCAACCACATTGTGAGACACCCCCCACCCTCCCCGCTTTTGGACTTTCCCTCCCTCCTTATGGTGATTTCCATTCTGGTGAAACCCCTTCAGGTGACCAGTGGAGTGAAAAGGAGAGTAGGAAAGAGAGAAAAAGCCAGCTCTGTTGCTGGACCTTGGGATGGGGGCTGTGGAAGGAGATGTCAGGAACTCTTTTGCCTAAGAACCTGAGTTCTGTTTTTCCTTTCTCTTATACAGCCCAGCTGGCCAGAGCCATCTCCTTGTGTCCCACTGGCTACTACCCACAGGAGGTACCGAACTGCCAGCCTCCCTTTACTACCCAGCCTCCTAAACCTGATCAACAGCTCTGGACCAAGCTGTCAACATGGATTTCTTCCTCTGCTAGGTCACCACAGCCTCCTTTTCCACTTCCTATTGAAAAACATCCTTTATTTCCTCCTTTGTCTCCCGCATTCAAGGGAGAAGTGGACAAAGACTTTTTCTTGGTCTCTACCTTGCCTCATTTTGTTTCCCTAAAGCAAGATTCTTGGGCCTGGAATAGGAGAAAGTTGTGCTCCAAATCTGTGATGCTCATAGCAGCTCTCATTTTGTCTGGGTGCTGTGCTTCGGATGGGTCTAGGCATATCAGTTAGGTACCCAGGCCTGAATGCCAGAATTCAAACTTTTGTGTGCCTTGATTTGGAAAGTAAAGAGCGTGTGTAGGAGGTGTCTTTTCTATTCTAGAGTCTAAAATATTGTCATGTAAATGTTGGGAATTCAGACATTCACCTTAAGATGTACCCTTTGCATGGGGTGGGGGAATACAGCTCACTGCAGTTGAAAATTATACTTATACCATTTCACCCAGGGTCCCTTCCCCATAGCTACATGTGGATATCTGAGAAGGAGCAAGTGTGACATTGAACAAGGCAAACCACAAATTATCAATTTCAAGGAGAATATTAATTGCTTAATGACAATTTCCAAGCTATTAACCTTTATTCCTAAAAGAGTTAATTCAGCACAAGTGCAGAGCTGGCCTTTGCTCATGGGTGTGCCACTGGTTGGCAGACTGAGCTTTGCAAGGAGATGGGGAGAAATGAGGGCTGCTGTGTTGGAAGCACATATAGCCTTTTGTGAGGAGGGTACACATTTCATCCCTCTCTCAAGGACTGAAATTGTGGACGCCAGGAGACTGAATGCCTGCAGGAGAGGTTGATGACTCTTCCTAAAGGTAGAATGACTCAGTGATGAGGCTTTGGTGGGAGCTTTGGGTCTTCAGCCTTTTGAAGGAAAGAGTTCTGGGCAGGATGGAGGTGGTAAGCACTGAGGCATTGGACCCAGGCTGGTATGTGTTGCCCATAGCTGGATGATCCAGGTCTCAGGGGAGGGCATGGCCACCAAGAGGCTGGTCTTCTCTGGGATGAACTCTGTGTGCTTTCTTGGGCGGGCCACTCCACTGCTCTAGGCCTATGTCCCAAATTTGTGAAATGAAGTGAGAAGATTGGATGACCCCAAAAACCCCTTGCAGTGCAGAAAGACTATTGAGGTCTCTTCCTTTAAACCGAGTACACAAGAGAAAGGTGCTTTGCTTGGAAGAGCCACGTGACACAATGGGACTGGTTCTCTGTGGTTGCCAGCCTTTTACTGCAGGGCCCATGAACATTTGTCTCACTTGCCAAGATATCTTGTGTGAGAGTTCCACAAAGGAAAATGAGAATATGCCTGCTAAGAAAGATGATGTGGCTAAGGCAAGGATTTGCTCTCACTGGAACGCCATACCGCCTTGGCTTAATGGGAGAGAGCATCAGGAAAGCCTTAAATTAATCCCCAAATAAAAGTCATGTCATGGAGCATTCTTATGATGAGGGGTATGTGATGAGGGTTATGTTGTCATAGCAACTGACTCCTGAGGTGTCCATTCAAGGTTTTGAGAACCCCGGTCCACATCCTGGGGTATAAGAAGTCAAAGGAGACCAAGTTGGGCTTACCAGTCAGGAAGTTCAGTGAAGGACTCTATTTGAGCTCCACTATTTTACTTCCAGGATTCCAACACTTCCCAGAGGGGTGACCTCAGCACCAAGTGGCTGCATGGTAAAACAGGAGCTCCATATATGTCCTTAGAGCACGTCCAGTTATAAGCACAACACCCCATAATCAGAACTCAGGCAAAGGTATTTCTGTTCTTTTTAAAACAACTCAGAACAAACTCCATTCCCCTACTTTGTATACATTTCTAGTAACTTTTCTCTTTATGTAAAAACTCACTATTCACATTTGTCTCAAGGGAGATTGTACGATTTGATGTGAAACAACTTTAGACATTCTAGAAAGCGAGATCCAGAACTTTTAGATTACTGTAAAATGCTGAAACTACTATATTCTTCCCCAGATCGTGGCTACAACTTTTCAGCCAAAATTAACATCTACGAAGACCACCTGTCTTGGGTCAACCTGCTTCCTGGTAGCCAATGTTAATGACTGTTTTACAAATCAGTGTTATTTCGTTATATTAGAAAAATTAATTTCTGATCTTTACTTTTGAGGTATTTGAAGTGTATTTTAATAGAAATGCTTTTGTGGGATTACTTGTAGAAGATCTCTCCCTTTTGGAACTTAGACTGAGAGGAAATTATTATCTGCAGCAATTTTTTTTTTTTAAGGATTGGCACCTGAGCTAACAACCGTTGCCAATCTTTTTTTTTTTTTTTCTGCTTTATTTCCCAAACCCCCCTGGTACACAGTTGTATATCTTAGTTGCAGGTCCTTCTAGTTGTGGGATGTGGGACGCCGCCTCAACGTGGCCTGACGAGCGGTGCCATGTCTGCGCCCAGGATCTGAACCCTGGGCCGCCACAGCGGAGCGCGCGAACTTAACCACTAGGCCACGGAGCCAGCCCCTGCAGCAATGTTTTGGATATACCCTCTGCTACATCTCAGCACCCTGACTTAATTCTTCTGGAACCTGGAAGAAGTAGAGATGCATTGAAAACAGTATATATGTCTCTTTGAGACCCCATATGTCATGGGAAAGGGTATTCGCTATTCTTCCAGGCACCCTGAGCGTGGAAAAAGCATGTTCTCTGTTAGAGCATGTGAGACTAGATATGAGTGTTAACTGCAGGATTCGAGCTGAGGACCACTTGGCTTTCAGTCCCAGCACGGCAAAGTCACGTGTTCGATTGGGAACAGAGAGTAGAGTCAGAACTTGGTCTGATAGTGTCCTGTGGCTTTTATTTGTACAGACCCTGTAGTTCTGTTCTTAGGGTACTTAAAGCATTGAGGAACCTGATGTTCAAAAAGAAGGATGGGGTCAACACTGGGAGACAAGAAATTTTGTTTTCCGAATCATCTGGTGTGGCCGGCCATGGGCATGCACAGGTGCATTCCTGGGTGTTCCTCACTCCCAGCACGGGCTGGCCCCTCAGGGTAGCATTAATCTCCTCTCTGTGCAGAAGGCCCACGTTACATGCAACTGCTTTGCTTACGTTTAATACCTACCAGTCGGAAGGGAGGAGAGAAGAGAGGAGTGAAAGTTGTGGACAACGTAGCAAAAAGCACATGCTTTCCTCAAAAAATAGACCTTTCTTTCCACCGGGAGCATATAAGCTCTGTGAAACTGGCCATTTAATTTTTTTTTTTTTTGAGGAAGATTGGCCCTGAGCTAACAACTGCCAATCCTCCTCTTTTTGCTGGGGAAGACTGGCCCTGAGCTAACATCCATGACCATCTTCCTCTACTTTCTATGTGGGACGCCTACCACAGCATGGCGTGCCAAGCGGTGCCATGTCCGCACCGGGATCCAAACCGGCGAACCCCGGGCCACCGAGAAGCAGAACGAGCTCACTTAACCGCTGCACCACCGGGCCGGCCCTGAAACTGGTCTTTGACTGTGGGAAGAAATTCTGCTGTAACCATGGCACCTTATCCTAGCATTCACTTCATAGTAGGACCTTGGTGTTCACAATTCCCCACTTTTAACAGAAACCTCCCTTCAAGAAGCGTTGCATTGCTCGAGATTGCTCAAAGCTAAGGTTGTACTAAGAAGAACTTAATGCTTTTCAAAAAGTGCCCTGGCCTCCTTCTCTGTGCTCCATTTTTGTCTTTGTCATTTTCTATGCTGGAAATTTCACATGAAGAAGGCATCATGAACAAACGACTGCTTCTATCTACTGAGTGATGTTCTGGGTCATTCCTCAGAGGACCAACTCTCCCTGCTTCGAGCAGCCATGAACCAAAGGATTCCCTTTCAGCGTTGAATTAGCAGGAATCCAGGTTCTCTCGAGGATGATGCAGGTGACATAACACATTTGAAGATGTGATTGTCTGCCTTGGAGCTGGGGCAGGTACAATAAGCCTCGCTCTGGCCTTGATGGAGTCTCCTCTTCTGTTTCCTTGGAAGCAGCAGGACCTTCGGGCCAGAATGCCTCCTATTCCCCAACGTCTTTCACAAAAATGGAGGACAGTGAACAGAATCTTGAGCATACTGAATGAGAGTTCAGCAGCCACCTTCCCATAAAGCCCTGTGATTAGCCTCTTAGGAAGTTCCCTTATAGTCCAGCATTGGGCCTAAATGTTCAAATTAGCCTGGATGGGGCTCCACCCTGTCTAGAAACACACTGTTCTCACACTAGGGACTCATCCCGCCTCATCTTGCATATGCATGTGGTCCCAAAGGGTGAGGATGAGGATGGAATGATGGAAGACAGAGGAGAAAAAGTGTGGGTCAGCGTAAACAAGCCTTGGGTACTTGGAAAACTTCTGTGATGTGTACAGACCTATTGATGGTGACTCAGGGATTCACCTCATGAAAGGAGGCCTCCTTGCCATTCTCTTTGAATGGCATTCCATTAGAAATTCCCATCCCTGCGCTATTAACTACAATTGATGCACAAAAACAAACATGCTGAGAAGGCACATCTTTAGTGAAAAATACAAAAGTGTGCCCTACTCAATAAACAGGGCACTGACTTTGTTCATTTATTCAACTCATTTAACAGGCATTTGGGCAAGTGCTCTAGAGGCTGTGCTATGCACAATTAGAATGTGGCAGAACACTGTTTTCCAAACACAGTTATGGAGACCATAACTTAGTAAAGAGGGACCACAAAATGGCCACTGATGATAGGGGCCCATTCCAGGGCACAAGAGGCAAGGCCAAAGGGAGGCAAGGGTGGAGGAGGCATGGGTGGCACAGGCTGCCCTGGTGACAGTGGCTTCAGAAGAACTCATTTCAAATTGGACTCCAGAAAAAGGATGGCATATAGGGCCCTTCAAGGATTACGCTCACAGGGTGGCTGGGGGCCCTTTTTAAAAAAAAGATGGGGGGCACATTTCTGAACACTAATGCCCTCTGAGATTTTCTCAATTTGATTTCCTGTACTTAAACCAAACTTTGAGTCAGAGAAAAAAGAGATTAGCCTAGTATATTAAGCAATTAACGTCATAATAGAAAAGCACTACAACATAAACTTCTTTATGACATCAGATTGTCAACACCACTGGGAGGAGCTAGGTCTTTGTTGGTAAGATATTTTGGGAAAGTGACCACCCCAGCCCCTTCCCCTCCATTCACCCGCAGTGACCATCTATGACGTGCCGAGCTTTGGACCAGCCTTCTGGCTTTGTCTCTCTCCTCCCGCCTTCGATGTTCTTGGAGGGTTTTCCCGGCTCTTGGATGTGGGGCTAGCTGATGAATGGCACTTTCTTCCTGCTATTCATGCCGTGCCTGGTCACAGGATGAAGCAGTGTCGGTCTCCTGACAGTGGAGCATCCTGCTGTCCCGCTGCCTCTGCCCCGTGCTCTCGGGGGATCGTGTCTCCCTGGCTGTGGGGGAAGCTGAGCATGGTGAGAGCTCCTTCAGTCTAAAGTCCACATCCAGCAGGAGGGGGGTGGACTTTGGAACAGGTTTCCCTCAAGGGTATCGAAGGGGTCCTTCACCCTCTGAAACCTCTGGGGAGGGGAAAAGATGGGGTGACAAGGAAGGGCTAGTCAGGGAGGGCCCAGGGGTGTGTGGCTCCTCTGACTGGGATCTCAGAGTTGCTGATGCCCTGGACACCGCCTTGCTATTTCAGCCTATAGGGGTAAGGAAAATTTAGCCCAACTGGGTCTAAATTCACTGACATTCACCAGCATCAGACCCGCAGCCCATTCCCCTCACTGCACTCCCGGACGTGCTGTGGAGCAGAGCAAAGAAGGTCATCCTGAACGCTGTTTTTATTTTGGACAAATTCTCTCTTAACACAACTGATGGTCCTCTATGGTCTCGCATGGTAACCTTTCACATAGGAGTCAGACATCACTGCCTGAGCCAAGGAAAAAGTATTTCAGAGGAATGGAAAGCCTCCCTCGACCCACCAAAGAAATGCCACAGAACCTGCCTCTTCCAGACAGTACCGTCCCAAAGAGAGACCCTTCCAGGTCAGAAATTCCTCAAGAGAATACTCACTCCTAATGCTGGCTTTGCGCCCCAAGTTGGGCTGGATGCCACTCTTTTCTAACCAGTTCACCCTTCTTGGGTCAGTGGGACTTTATCCAAAATCGTTCTACTCTGTTTCAAGCTTTAGACAAAGTTCCAGTTCACAAACCTCTCTCTCAGCCTCCACCATCAAGTCATGCTCTCAGCAAGGTTTGCAGACTGACCCAGGAGACCATGGGAGAAAAGCGAACGGTAGGGCTGCCCCTTGCTGCCCTGCTTTCCTACAGGCTAACAGCCACTGCAGGAGGCCCAGGCCCTGGGACTTTTCAGCTGTCCGCCAGCCGGCCTGCCAGTCCAGAAGGGTCTCCGTCTCGGTGGCAGTAAATAGACCTGCGCGCCTTGCTCGGGTTGTGTGTTCTTGGAGTGGGGATCATTCCCTGACCCCAGTGCCTGAATACGCACACATTCGCTCCTTTAGCTAAGAGCTCAGGCCCGGTGTTCAATCTTTGCAAGAACTTAATACAGTGGACCCCTCTCCTAACCTAAGACCTCGATGCATGAAGGTCCCTCCTTCCCAGATGAGACGGAGCCTCGACATGACTCCACACAGAAGTGCTCCCTAGGAGATCCCAGTGTTAGAAGGAACTGACCTTTACTTCTGTTTCCCTTTGGACAGGGAACTGGAGAAGCAGTTTGGTTCTCTTGGACTTTTTTGTTTTCCCTTTAGGACCTCAAGTTCCCTCTGACAGTGCACCATTCTGGTAAGCTGGGCTTTACACGTCCCCTGTTCGACTCGCCCAAGCCCCCAAAATTCAAAACTCACTTCCCAAACATGCAGAAGGCAACCAAAACAACAAGGTGAGATTGTCGAGAACAAAAGCATCCAAGTCCTGAAGCAGGTTTTAGAGTGGCTGCCCTGCAGATTCGCTTTCTGCAGGTTTCCTGACCTGCGCTCTGGCTTCAGCCACATCCAGAAGTAGTCCAAGCTCCTTTCTGAGGGGAGAAAATGGCAAACCGGCTTCGGAGTCACGGAGGAAACCCGAGAGATAAGGTAGGTTTCATGCTTGTTTTCCAAGCTCTGTTCTCCCAAATGCCCCAGCATCGTGCACTTCTGTAAGCCCCAGCTGCAGGCTCGCCTCAGGGACGATTTTCCTTTGTGTGCCAAGTTGAAGGGAGCACTGAAAAGCTCAGCTCTCTGGATTCGTACATTTTAAGGGAGTATTTAAAACTCAAGACGAATGCACAAGAATCCCACGACGACCAAATGATCACAGTTTGAAATAAAGGCAAGATCCCACCGCGCACTCGCACCACGGTGCCTCCGTCTCCTCGCCCTGATCTCCATCCCGATGCAACAGAAGGTTCTTTACCAAAACAGACGCGCAGCCCCGGTTTCCTGACTGGACTCCCTTAGGGACGGCCTGCAGGTATTTCCCTTGATGCCCTGGAGGCATCGCCCCCACCTCAGGCTCCAGGGCGGGCAGACGCCAGTGGCTGGAGCCCCCTGGGGAGCTCTGGCTCCGGGGTGGGGGTGGGGGTGGGGGGAGGGACAGAGAGCTGGGAAAGAAGCCAAGGCACCCCGGGACTGAGGAGTCCAGTGTCCTAGAGAATGCGCGCCTCCAGAGCAAGCCGCTTACCGCGCCAACACGTCGGGGTATTGAGTGCGCTGCAAAACGCTTTCCAGCCCCTTCAGCTGCAACCCGGTGAACGTGTGACGGTGGAGACGTTGCTGTCTGTCGCGGGGCTGCGGACCCTCGGTGGCCGCGTGGGCCGCCTGCTGCTGCTGCTTCTCTTGGTCCCTGGGGCCCGGAGCTCCTGTGACAATGTGGCCTTGTCCTTCTGCTGCTGCTTCCTGCTCAGTTTCGGACCTTGGATCCTCCTCGACGACGTCTTCCCCTGCTCCAATCCCTGAGATCACGACAGGCTTGGTATCTGGAAAGGAAAAGAGAGACGTCTGGGCGTTGGAGCGCAGGAAGCGTGGGGCACAGGCTCGCCACCTGAGAGCAGCGACCGCGGCCGCACAGCAGCGGTGGCCCGTGCTCAGCCCTCTCCCAGGGAAAGGACGCTTCCTTGAGTTGGCCACAGCACCTGTCCCGGGCCAGGCACTCACCTTGCAGTTCCTGCCGGGGTTCTTCGACTCCCAGGCTGCGGGAGCCGGGGTTCCTCGACTCCCGGCTGCGGGAGCCAGGGTCTCGGCGGCTGCACCCGGGCGGAGGCTCCCTGTCCCGGGCGCTGTCGCTGCGGCTGTGCTCTGCTCCGAGAGCCGCCGCGATGCCCGGGTCGGCTCCTGTTGCCGGTCCACAGTGCATCTACCTCCGGTTCAAGGTCTGCAGGCTCTGGGTTAGAGGACCGCTATTCCCATCACGTCCAGTCGCGCGGTGCGTTGGTGGGTGGGACCTGCGGGGTCGCGCACGCGGCCAGGGCGGGACCCTAAAGGAGGTGGAGCTCGGACCAGAAGGGGGCTGGGAGGGGGCGTGTAAGGGTGGGGCAGGGGAGCTGCACCCCGCAGCTTCGCCGCCCTCCCCGCGTCTGGGGCGGGGCCGGGGGACTGGCCTGAGGAAGGGGCTTTGCCGGACGGTGCCAGCCGATTAGGGGCGCGGCTAGAGCCGGGGGATACGAGACGTCACGCTAAGCCCCTTAGCCCTGGGGGAAATGTTGGGAGGACGTCTCTCCGCCTGGCCCTCGAGGCCCGCCCGTGGGCGCGGGGCTCCTGGCCCCGAGGTCTTGAGGAGCGAGAGACGCAGACCTGGCGTTGGAGCAAGCGCCGAGCCTCTGGCGGCCCCAGCGCGCTGAAGGGAAGGGACTTTTCCTCGCCTTGTGGGCTGGGAGCAGGACGCTCCCCTCCAGGAAGTCCGTAACCAATGAGGAATGGGACTCTGGTTGTGTTCCATTCTCCCCCAAAGTCCACACAGCAGCCTAGGGGTTCCGATGAAACAGTGAGCTAGGAGATTGCTTGCTGGGTGGTTGCCAGACGCGCTGAGAGCGGAGCCCGCCTTGCTCGCCACCGGTGCGGGGAAGCGGGAGCTTGGGGCTGGGTTTGCAGAGCACTCTCGCTGCTCAGATGCACACTGCCAGAAATCCAAGCCGTCCCTCGCCAAAGCAACAAGTCCTCCAGGTCGGAGCAAGGAGCCCACGTCAGAGTACAAGGGCAGAACCCTGCCCGGTGTTCTGTGCCTCCGAGAATGCTTCCACTGCGCCTGGCCCTTCCTTTGGCCCTGGTGGCGACTGCGGAGCACGCAGCGTCTGCTGGGCTCTGCTCTGCTCTGCCACCTGCTCTGGCCGCAGGTTCCCTATGAAAGCGCGGGGTTCCCGTGCGGGTCCTGGGGCAGGGCCGGGGATTGGGGTTAGTTCCCGCTTTGTTCTGCCCCTCCTGCTCCGGGTCCTTTGCCCCCCTGCCCTCCCATACCCTCCTCTCCCTACTCCTCCTCTTCCTCTTCTTCCCTCTCTTCCTCTAGACCTGTCTTCCTGAGCTCTTGCTCTCCACTGATACAGGCCACCTAAAAGAGAGCCAGGGCAGAGTGAGGCCTCTGTCTCTCCATCAAGAAGTGTGTTGCAGGTGCCCTGGGACCTGTTGATATCCTGAGTAGTATTGGGACCAGCTTCTGATAATGGCCCCTGCTTGACGATGTCTGAGATTTATCCCGTTTAGACCTTCACAAGGTCTCAATGATCTACACATCATCAGACCATTTAATAAATTACGTGAAATCATTTTCGGCTTTTTCTCCCCAAATCCCCCCAGTACATAGTTGCATATTTTAGTTGTGGGTCCTTCTAGTTGTGGCATGTGGGATGCCGCCTCAGCATAGCCTGATGAGTGGTGCCATGTCCACGTCCAGGATCCGAACCCAGGAAACCCTGGGCCGACAAAGCAGAGCCGGCGAACTTAACCACTCGGCCACAGGGCGGCCCGCTGCAATCATTTTCATAGGCTCCTCAAAGTAGCGTGGGCCCTACTCACCTCAGCTACTGTGCAAAACAGCTAAAGATCCGTGGCCTCCGCCTCCTGTTCCCCGAGGGTGGGTGGGTAGGAAACCAGTTAGAGGAGGATGGTTGGATTCACTGGGAAAAAGCTTCCAAGGGATTTCACTCCCACAGCCTGTCCCTGACTTTGAGGGAGGTGTCTCCTCCTAGGCTGGCCCTGGCTGGATTCTACAGGCCTCCCCCTTCCCTGGCTGGATACCCTGGGATCAGTTTTGGCTTGGGATCCGTTATCACAGGAGAGACCTACAGTGGTGATGCTCATGGCCTGTTAGATGAGCTAGAACGTCCCTTACACTTGGGGTTGTGTAGTCTCTCACATCTGAGATTTCCATGAATTCTTTATAGTCATCAAAAAATATATGTCATATTGGCATTCTTTACAATAAGATTTCTAAAACTCTTATTTCTCATTGAAAGGATGCATCAGGAATATAGATAACTGGGAGTAACCTGGTAACTACTTTACCAGACATCTAGAACACTTTGAATCTAAGGTGCTGGTAAATTTGCTCTTCTGCATTCTTCTTCTTTTTTTTTTTTTTGACTCTTCACTTAGTAATGTCGATCATGACAAAGACTTAGTTAAGATTTCAGTAGAGTTAACCGTATAAATAAAAATATTTGAAGCCAGAAGGCTAAAAACACATTTTTCTTCAGTGTTAGTCTTCATCGAAACCACAAGGAGATCCCACTTCACACCCAGCAGGATGGCGATTCTCAACAAAACAGAAAATGAGAAGCGTGGTGGGGACGTGGAGGGGCTGGAACCCTGTGCCTTCCTGGTGGGAATGCAAATGGTGCAGCTGCTGTGGAAGACATCGTGCTGTGGTGGTTCCTCTGAAAGTGAAACCTGGAATTACCGTATGACCCAGCGATTCCACTTCTGGGTATACACCCCAAGGAACTGAAAGCAAGGACGTGAGCAGATATTTGCACTATACAGAACAGCTGAGAGGAGGAAACATGTTGATGGAAACCTGTCCATCGCCAGAAGAGCAGGGAAGCAGAACGTGGTCTAGACACACAGTGGCGTATTCTTTAACCTTACAAAGGAATAATGTTCTGACACGTGCTACAACACAGATGAGCCTTTCAGACATGAAGCTAAGTGAAAGAAGCCGGACACCAAAGGTCAAATACTGTATGAGTCCATTTACATGAGATCCCTACAGTAGTCAAATTGATCAAGACAGGAAGGAGAGTGGTAGGTCCCAGGGGCGAGGAGAAGAGGTGTTGGGGAGTTATGGTTTAAAGGGGGTGGAGTTTCAGTGTGGCAAGGTGAAAAAGTTCTGGAGATGGGTGGTGGTGATGGTTGCAGAGCCACGGGAACATACTTAATGCCACTGAACCGTATGCTGAAAGAGCATGAAGATGGCACATCTTATGTGATGTGCATTTTATTGCAGGAAAACCATAGCAGTCTCAATTCTCGGTGGAGTAACGATTGTGTCCTATAGAGACTGGCGCTTGGGGTCTAGTTCCTTAGCGATAGGGAGAGATGTCCAGAAGAAGTAGCTGAAGTTGGGAGCAGGAATGTAGGTTCTTCTGGATTCTCAATTCTTTGTCTCCTGGCGGGCTCATGAGTTAATCGTGTAGATGAATCCTGGGGCTGAGGGAACTAATTCCCGAAAGAATGTGAGTAGAAGGAGGGGAGGCCTTCCTTGAAGTGGAAGACACATCCTCTCCATCTAACTTGGTGTTTCATGTTGAATGCATCATAAATTGGAGAGGAACAGTGGTGCCTAGGGACCTCGTTTACAGGAGCTATCTAGAGAGAATGACAGATACTCATTGACGTCTGGAAGTGCAGAAAGACATTCTTCTCAAATCGAAATTCTTTCTTTTGGAATAAGGGGTTAGTATGATAGACACTGAGGGGGACCTGGATGATTAGTTGAGTCTAGATTATGAGGGATAGCTAGAATAACCAGTCCCAACCGGGAAGCTGAGCACCACAATCTTCTCATGTCCAAATTCTTCCTCCTTGTTCTAATCACGAGTTCAAATTGTAGGGCTATCCCGTGGGATCTAGGGAACGCGATAACTAGGGCTACCTTGAGGGAACCAGAAAAACGAGTTGCAGGTGTGTGAGGGCTTTCTGGGCGGACCCAGGGAAAACTTATGACCACAAGGGGGCAGTAGGACGCACAAGCTTTCTTTGAGCCAGGACTTGAGAGTTTTGGGTGTGGGGAAGTCCTTCGCAGCAGGAGAACTGTCCAGAGACAGGCAAGGGTTCACGGGTGCCACCATTTGGAAGGGGAGGAAGGCAAGTGAACGCCTGGGGGAAAAGGGGATCAGTGCGGGGGGCTTATGGGTCTAGGTGACCTCATTTAGCAGCACCTCGGAGAGTAGCTGGGTCACAGAGCCCCAAAGGGCAGTGGTGGCTTATGGGCTTTGGGGCCCAGGTCTTCTCCTCTCTGTGGCCAGCGGATGATGGGCACAATTTCACGGAGCATGTCGAGGAGCTGGGCTCTCCATGGCCAAAAATGTGGTTATTTCCTATATGTTGGAAAGAATTGCATGTGTGAAAATTGGAGCGTGTCTCCAGCAGGCTTGTGAGGTCATAGGTGTCAGCCTGCGGTGAAGACATCAACAGGCTGGGGCCAGTAGACAGAGGCCATTTTCGGCCTGGTGAAGACCACCATCTTTTCCACCCTAAATTCACATTTCCTGTTGGAATCCTAGATGAGTGCCAGCTGGAGAGAACTAGTGATACCTGGGCAGCTCCTTTACCAGAGTTAACTGGAGGTGAGTAAGAGAACTGATGAATCCAGGAAGTGGGGAGATCCCTCTTCTCAACACTAGCTTTTTATCTCTTGTTGGAATAGGGACTTAGTACAAGACATAGCGACTGGTCCCTAGGCCACAAGTTGAGTAGAGATAGCAGGTGATCATGACATGCAGCCAGGAAATGGAAAGGGACTTATTCTCACATCTAGCTGCTTCTGTGCTGTTGAATGTGTGCACTAGTCCAAGAGGACATTGGTCCTACCTAGGGAGCTATTTGATCAGCGGTATCTAGAGACAACAAGGTACACTGGTCTATTGATGATGTTGAGAAAACCACTGTTCCTTCTCTCGTCGACACTTCCATATCTCTTTAGCATGTGGAAGGAGTGCTGCAAGTAAGGGGGTTTACCGAGTGTAGACGTATACAGAGGTAACTGGATATGATCTGAATGACTAAGTGAAGGCAGAAGGCTGAAAAGCAAATACTTCTCAACTCGCCTCTTCTCACTGGAACATGTCAGTCCTATCGGCGATTCATGGGAATCTCTATCTGCGGGGTCCGGTGGAAGCAAGTAGTGAGAATTTTTTCTCTTTCTAAACTTAGATTAGCAGGAGAAAATATTTGGGAAACTAGTTTCTTGTGTGACTCTGGTAAATTGGGTAGAGTACTCTTGGCTTTATTGATCCTTTTCCTCCCAGAGATAGACACTGTTTTTCTTTTGTCTCTGTCTTTCGTGTCGTGTGTACATAGGGTAGGACGCAGGCATAGGCCCTGTAAGCCTGTGGTCCGGGCCGGCCCCACAGGCTGGTGAGTTGGTGGTCTCACCAGACCGGCGTCTAACTAGACAAACTTTGCTGTGGGTTAATGTGCACACGAAGTGAAAGCTATTGCTAAGGGCATCTTGGAAGCCAAAAAGACCACAACTTTGGCGGGCGCGGGTGAAGCAGGTAAGAGTCATTAGGGAGCTCGCCACCTCAAAAAGTCTCTCGTGGAAGGATAAGTTGGTCACGGAATGGGGTAGATGACACGGGTCCCCTGCCAACTTCAAGAAAATGTCCATGCAACGACGAGGCACTCTGTAAAGCATACACAATCCCCAACCCCTTGGCACCTCCCTCCTAGGTATTATTCTGGCTCCAAGGGACCCAAGGCTTAGCTAAAACTGTCACTGTGCATATAAGAAAAAAACTGGATGAGGTTTCTCCTTCTGTCTTGTTCTGTGTCCTGAGAATTCGGCTTCTTGACCAGTGAGAATATTCTCCTTGGTCTCCACCATATGGAAGGGGCATTTACCAGAGTGCACATTGGTGGCCAGTCAAATAGCCTGGGGTTCCGAGCTATCTCTCTGTCCGGCTGTGCCAAGCTCTCAGGAGAGTTTGTCATAAAGGGCCCAGTCCATAAGGGCCTTTGTCGTCTCAACCTTCGTTGCTTGATAGTGCTGGAAAAATCCCATTCCAGTAGCACCTGCCTGGTGTCACAGATTAGCAGGTCTCCGACTGGAGGCATCCCACACTTTCGTGGGAGACCGGAGACGCTATTTTCACTACACCATCCTTACCGCCTGTGCAACGCAGGTCTTTCCTTTCTCTGACTAGTTCTGGGAGTGAACTTTTGGGTCATGGGGGCTGCATCACCTGCGCCCTCTCCAGGGACGCCTCTTGTGTCCATGGTAAAGACTTATTCTGAGCCTGGAAAGTTACCTCTGGGTCTTTCCTTAAAAAGGCTTATTGGGTTGAGTTACTGTTGGAATAAATATACAACTGGAGATCCTACTCGTCAAAGGCCAGACAACAGATCTTTTGAATTGGAAAAACTTCTATATTTGAAAAATATTTTAGAGAGCTCTCATAAGAAGCAGCTGCCTTATTTGTAGTTATGGGAAGATCAAATTGAAAAGAAAACCCCCCAAAATATCATGGCTAGCCTTAAGGAATCTCTTAATAAATTGAAAGAACAGAAGTCAGACTTAGAGCAAAGATTAATAAGCAAATTCAGGGGCCAGCCAGTGGCGCAGTGGTTAAGTTCGCATGTTCCGCTTCGGCGGCCTGGGGTTCCCTGGTTCAGATCCTGGGAGTGGACATGGCACTGCTTGGCAAGCCATGCTGTGGTGGGCGTCCCACATATGAAGTGAAGGAAGATGGTTGCGGATGTTGGCTCGGGGCCAGTCTTCCTCAGCAAAAAAGAGGAAGACTGGTGGCAGACGATAGCTCAGGGCTAATCTTCCTCAGAAAAAAAAAAAAGGAGCAAATTCAATGAGAATTCCCCTTCTCCTCATTCCTATGCTCCCCTATATCCCCAGCTCCCTGTCCCTGATTCCCCAGAAGATCTTTTGGATCTCTGGGACCCTGGTTCAAACCCTCTCCCCCAGGACTTAGCTCCTCAGCCAGTTCCCTTAGATCCTAGAATGCCGACTTCTCCAAAGGGCTTTCAGCTGCCTGTTTTAACTTGTCTCTCTAGAGGACTTACAGGGGGCACTCAGGCCTGACCTCCAAGTGAGAGGCATACAGGTTACTTGTGTAAATGCTGAAAGCCAGGAGGTGAATTTAGTAGAGGTGGCCAGGAAAAGCAGAAAGGTTCGCTTTGCTGTCCCTTACAACTCCTCCTGCTTTCCAGGGCTCTGTCATCAGGCTGTGCCAGCTTCAGGGGTTTCTATGCAGTGTCCATTGCGGATGGATCCTGGACCTCCTCCGCAGAGAATTCACGTCCCCTGGACAGCAGCCGATCTATTGAACTATAAAACTCTCCTGCCTCCATTGTCAGAAGATCCTACTAAGTTTAGAGAGGAATTAGAAAGATTAGTGGCGGGGCGGCCCGGCGGCCCGGTGGCGCAGCGGTTAAGTGCGCTCGTTCCGCTTCTCGTTGGCCCGGGGTTCGGTTTGGATCCCGGGTGCAGACATGCACTGTTTGGCAAAAAGCCATGCTGTGGTAGGCGTTCCACACATAAAGTAGAGGAAGATGGGCACGGATGTTAGCTCAGGGCCAGTCTTCCTCAGAAAAAAGAGGAGGATTGGCAGATGTT
Source organism: Equus przewalskii (assembly GCF_037783145.1). NCBI lineage: Eukaryota > Metazoa > Chordata > Mammalia > Perissodactyla > Equidae > Equus > Equus przewalskii. Next base: position 96,507,608 of record NC_091863.1, read on the forward strand.
AGCTCAGGGCTAATCTTCCTCAAAAAAAAAAAGAAAGAAAGAAAGAAAGATTAGTGGCTATTCATAACCCCACCCACAGACATCTTGACTGGCTGCTAAGGGGCGTTCTTCCAGCCCGTGATTACACTGTAGTTATCAGACAGGCCAGAAGACTCCCTGGAGAAAACACCCCTCACGGCGGCGGGGGGCTGGGGGGGGTGGGGGGGGTAGGGGGGGTGGGGGGGGGATTGATGGCCAGACCCTCTCCCAGGAGCCTGCAAATGACCAGGAAGTGGTGCAACTAGAGGCTGATATTCAAGGTTTAATAGGAGCAATTTTAGAGGCGTTTTCTCCCAAAGTTAATTGGTCAAAAATTGAATTATGCCCTCAGAAAAAAGGGGAGCATCCGGAAGCCTTTGTTGAGCGTTTTACACAAACTTTTCAAAGCCACACTGCATTCAACCCGGAAGCCCCAGAACATAGGAATCTCCTAATTTCTGCTTTAGTTGGAAACTTTCTTCCTGAGACATACAAGAAAGATTCAAAATAGTGTGGTTGGTGGGTCAGGGCAACCATTACATGTAATAATGGTAGCTGCTACACAATTCTTTGAAAATAGCAGGAGAGTAAAAGAAAAAGAGAATTAAAGACAACTCTTCTCGCTTTACAAATGGAATCTTTTGAGAAGCAAAAAGGCAGCTCTGAAAGTAAACTAAAGCCCGCTCAGAGGCCTCCCTATTGACCTCCAGACAGTTGCAGGTATTGCAAGAAAGCAGGGCATTGGGAAAGAGAATGTCCTGCTCTTAAGAGAAGGGAAAGTTTAAAAATTATCCTTGCTTGGCCCCAGAACCCCCAGAAGGCTTGTTTTTCTCCTCCTCAGGGGCATTTCTCCCTAAAATGATGGGGTCAGCTGGTCCTCACTCGCACCCCTGAGCCTACCATTAAACTTAAAGTAGACGATCAGGAACTGGATTTTTTAGTTGATGCTGGTGTGACTTTCTCTACTATCTGTTGGAAGGATTTATCAGCTGTGGGTTTGTCATATATGGACTTTATTACGTTGAGATACTTTCCTCCTATACTCATTTTATTCAGAGTTGTTATCAAAAACAGATGTTAGATCTTGTCAAATGCTTTCTCTGCATCCACTGAGATGATCATGCGACTTTTATTCTTCATTTTGTTAATGTGGTGTATCACATTGATTGATTTGCAGATGTTGAACTATTCCTGCATCCCTGGAATGAATCCCACTTGTGCATGGTGTATGATATTTTTCATGTATTGTTATATTCGATTTGCTAGTATTTTGTTGACGATTTTTGCATCAGGTTCCACAGTGGCCTGTAATTTTATTTTTTTGTGTTTTCCTTGTCTGGTTTTGGTATCAGGGTAATGAGAACGAGTTAGGAAGCTTCCCCTCCTCTTGAAGTTTTCGGAAGAGTTTGAGAAGGATAGGTATTAAGTCTTCTTTGAATGCTCAGAGGAATTCACCAGGGAAGCCGTTTGGTCCTGGACTTTTCATTTTGGGGAGGTTTTTGATTACTGTTTTGCTCTCCTTACTGGTGATTGTTCTATTCAGATTCTCTGTTTCTTCTTGATTCACTTTTGGGAGGTTGTGTGATTCTAAGAATTTATGCATTTCTTCTAGATTATCTAATTTGTTGGCATATAGCTTTTCATAGTATTCTCTTATAATCTTTTGTTTTTCTGAGGTGTCCATTGTAATTTCTCCTCTTTCACTTCTGGTTTTATTTATTTGAGCCTTCTCTCTTTTTTTCTTGGTGAGTGTAGCTAAAGGTTTGTCAGTTTTGTTTATCTTTTCAAAGAACCAGCTCTTCATTTCATTGATTTTTTTCTATTGATTTTTTTAGTCTCTATTTCATTTATTTCTGCTCTGATTTTATCATTTCCTCTGTACTACTGATTTTGGGCTTTATTTATTCTTCTTTTTCCAGTTCCTTTAGGTGCACTGTTAGATTGTTTGAGGTTTTTCTCGTTTGTTGAGGTAGGCCTGTACTGCTATAAATTTCCCTCTTAGAATCGTTTTTGCTGTATCCCATAAATTTTGGCATGTCATATTTTCATTTGTCTCCAGATATTTTTTATTTCTCCTTTGATTTCTTCATTGACCCAGTCATTGTTCAGTAGCGTTTTGTTTAATCTCCGCATATTTATTGCATTTCCGACTTTCTTCCTGTAGTTGATTTCTAGTTTTATACTGTTGTGGTCAGAAAAGATGCTTGGTATTATTTTAATCTTCTTCAATTTATTGAGACTTGTTTTGTGGCCTAATATGTGATCTATCCTGGAGAATATTCCATTTGCATTTGAAAAGAATGCGCATTTGTGGGTTTTTGGGCGCATTCTTCTGTATATATCTACTAAGTCCATCTGGTCTAAGGTATCATTTAAGGGCAGTGTTTCCTTATTGATCTGCTGTTTGGATGCTCTGTCCATTGGTGTAAGTGGAGTGTTAAAGTTCCCTACTATTATTGTGTTACTGTTTATTTCTCCTTTTATGTTTGTTAATAAGTGCTTTATATATTTAGGTGCTCCTATGTTGCATGGATAAATATTTACAAGTGTTATATCCTCTTGTTGGATTGTTCCCTTTATCTTTATGTAGTGCCCTTCTTTGTCTCTTGTTACAGTTTTTGTTTTAAAGTCTATTTTGTCTGATATAAGTATTGCTACTCCAGCGTTCTTTTCTTTCTCATTTGCATGGAGTATCTTTTTCCAACCCTTCACTTTCAGTTTGTGAGTGGCTTTAGGTCTGAAATGGGTTTCTTGTATGCAGCATATATATGGGTCTTTTTTTCACCCAGTTGGCCAGCCTATGCCTTTTGATTGGAGCATTTAGTCCACTGACATTTAAAGTAGCTGTTGATAAGAATGTACTTATTGCCATTTTGTTACTTTTTTCTGTATGTTTAAGTAGTTCTCTGTTCCTTTCTTCTTCTCTTGGTTTTCCCTTGTGGTTTGATGGCTTTCTTTACTATTATGTTTGGGTTCCTTTCTCTTAATTATTTCTGTATTTATCATAGGTTTCTGCTTTGTGATTACCATGAGGTTCATATATAATAACCTGTGTATATAGAAATCTATATTAAGTTGATGGTCTCTTAAGTTGGGCCTCTTTCTACAAGCTCTACTCTTTTAGTCCCCTTCTCCCACATTTTATGTTTTTGATATCATATCTTACCTCTTTTTTGTGCATATGTATCCATTAGCCTCTTATCATGGAAGTAGATGATTTTAGTACTTTTGTCTTTTGACCCTCATCTTAGCTTCATACACGGTTGATCTGCTACTTTTACTCTCTACTTGCCTTTACCAGTGATTTTATTGCTTTGTTAGTTAATTTCTTATCCCTATTTGTGATTTTTCTTTTTTTAGTGAGGAAGATTGGCCCGGAGCTAACATCCATTGCCAATCTTCCTCTTCTTGCTTGAAGGAAGATTGTTGCTGAGCTAACATCTGTGCCAATCCTCCTCTATTTTATGTGGGATGCCACCACAACGTGGTCTAAGGAACAGTGCTAGGTCCATGCCTGGGATCCAAACCTGCAAACCCAGGGCTGCCAAAGCGGAGTGTGTGAACTTATCCACTATGGCCAATGTCCCAGCCCTTGTGGTCTTTCTTTTCAAGTTAAATTAGTCCCTTTAGCGTTTCTTGTAAGGCTAGTTTCTTGGTGATAAGCTCCTTTAGTTTTTGCTTGTCTGAAAAACTCTCTCTCCTTCCATTCTGAATGATAAACTTGCTGGGTAGAATATTCTTGGCTGTAGGTTTGTTCCTTTCAGCACTTTAACTACACCATGCCACTTGCTTCTAGCCTGTAAGATTTCTGCTTTGAAGTCAGCTGATAGCCTTATGGGCTTTCCTTTGTATGTAACTTGTTGCCTTTTTCTTGCAGCTTTTAGGATTCTCTCTTTATCTTTAATTCTGGGAGGTCCAGCACCTCCACCTTCAGATGTATGGCTGCGAGGGTCTCTCAGGTGTCTTTTGGGTTGTGTGAATGTGCTCTGTTGGTATATGAATGTACTTTTCATTGTATCATAGCGGGAGAGTCTGAAGGGAGGGCTCACTCCACCATGATGCTGATGTCACTCCTCTCTGTGTCTGTTTTTGTGCCAGTAGAATGCTGTTTTGATTACTATAGTTTTGTAGTAAATTTTGAAATCAGGGATTGTGATACCTCCAGCTTTGTTCTTTTTTCCCAGGATTCCCTTCACTATTCAGGATCTTTATTGTTCCATATAACTTTTACATTCTTTGTTCTATTTCTTTGAAAAATGTCATTGGAACTTTGATAGGGATTGCATTGAAACTGTCACTATTTGCAGATGACATCATTTTATATATAGAAAACCCAAAAGAATCCACCAAAAGACTTTGAGAAATAATAAATGAATATAGTAAAGTTCCAGGATACAAAATCAATTTACAAAAATCAGTTGCGTTTCTATACAATAACAATGAAATAGCAGAAAGAGAAATTAAGAATACAATCCCATTTACAATTGCACCAAAAAGAATAAGACACCTTGGAATAAATTTTGCCAAACAGGTGAAAGGCCTGTACATTGAAAACTATAAAACATTGTTGAAAGAAATTGAAGAGGACACAAACTAATGGAAAAATATTCTAGCTCTTGGATTGGAAGAATTTAAAAGTCATTGTATTGTGCTTTTTCTTTTTGATAATTTTCTTATCCCAATATGTGATCTTTATTTATTTACTTATTTTTGGTGAGGAAGATTGGCCCCGAGCTAACATCTGTTGCCAATCTTCCTCTTTTTGCTTCAAGAAAATTGTTGCTGAGCTAACATCTATGCTAGTCCTCCTCTATTTTATGTGGGATGCCACCACAGCGTGGCCTAAGGAGCAGTGCTTGGTCTGTGCTCAGGATCCAGAACTGTGAACCCTGGACCGCTGAAGCAGGGTGCATGAACTTGTCCACTACACCACCATTCCAGCCCCTGTGGTCTTTCCTTTTCCAGTTAAATTAGTCCCTTTAGCATATCTCGTAAGGTTAGTTTCTTGGTGATAAACTCCTTCAGTTTTTCCTTGTCTGGAACACTCTCTCTCTCCTTCCATTCTGAATGATAAACTTGCTGGGTAGAGTATGCTTGGCTGTAGATTTTTTCCTTTCAGCACTTTAAATATATCGTGCCACTCCCTTCTAGCCTGTAAAGTTTCTGCTGTGAAGTCAGCTGACAGCCTTATAGGGTTTTCTTTGTATGCAACTTGTTGCCTTTCTCTTGCAGCTTTTAGGATTCTCTATCTTTAATTCTTTTTTCTCTTGAGTTCATAATAGTTCACATCATTGTGAAATTTCAGTTGTACATTATTTCTTGTCTTTCACCACACAAGTGCTCCCCTTCACCCCCTGTGCCCACCTCCCACCCCCTTCCCCCCAGTAACAACTGAGCTTTTTCCTTCGTCCATGTGCTTGTTTATATTCCACATAGCAGTGAAATCACCTGGTGTGTGTTTTTCTCAGTCTGGCTTATTTTGCTTAGCATAGGTCCCTCTAGGTCCATCCATGTTGTTGCAAATGGGATTAAATTTTCCCCTTTTTATAACTGAGTAGTATTCCATTGTATATATATATATATACCACATCTTCTTTATCCAATCATCGGTCAATGGGCACTTGGATTGTTTCCATGTCTTGGCTATTGTGAATAGGGCTGCAATGATCATAGGGGTTCATATGTTACTTTGGATTGTTGGTTTCAAGTTCTTTGGATAAATACCCAGTAGTGGGATAGCTGGGTTGTATGGTAGTTCTATTTTTAGGTTTTTGAGGAATCTCCATACTGTTTTCCATAGTGGCTGCACCAGTTTGCATTCCCACCAGCAGTGTATGAGGGTTCCTTTTTCTCCACAACCTCTCCAACATTTGTTATTTTTCGTTTTGTTTATTTTAGCCATTCTAACGGGTGTAAGGTGATATCTTAGTGGAGTTTTGATTTGCATTTCCCTGAGGATCAGTGATGATGAGCATCTTTTCATGTGCCTCTTGGCCATCTATATATCATCTTTGGAGAAATATCTGTTCATGTCCCCTGCCCAATTTTTGATCGGGTTGTTTGATTTTTTGTTGTTGACTTGTGTGAGTTCTTTATATATTATGGAGATTAACCTTTTGTCAGAGATATGATTTGCAAATATTTTTTCCCCATTGGTGGCTTGTTTTTTTGTTTCAATCTTGTTTTCCCTTGTGGAAGCTCTTTAGTCTGATGAAGTCCCATTTCTTTATTCTTTCCATCGTTTCCCTTGTCTGAGAAGACATGGTGTCTGAAAAGATCCTTTTAAGACTGATGTCAAAGAGTGTACTGCCTATATTTTCTTCTAGAAGTCTTGTGGTTTCAGGTCTTACCTTTAAGTCTTTGATCCATTTTGAGTTTATTTTTGTGAATGACATGAAAGAATGGTCGATTATCATTCTTTTGCATGTGGCTGTCCAGTTTTCCCAACACCATTTATTGAAGAGACTGTCTTTGCTCCATTGTATATTCTTGGCACCATTGCTGAAGATTGTCCGTATACGTGCGGTTCCATTTCTGGGCTTTCAGTTCTGTTCCATTGATCTATGTGTCTGTTTTTGTGCCAGTACCATGCTGATTTGATCACTATGGCTTTGTAGTACATTTTGAAGCCAGAGATTGTGATGCCTCCAGCTCTTTGTTTCATTGATCCTTTCTAGCGCTTTTTTTGTTTCAATAGCATTGATTTCTGCTCTGATTTTTATTATTTCTCTCCTACTGACTTTTGGCTTTGTTTGTTATTCTTTTTCTAATTCAATTAGGTGTAGTTTGAGATTGCTTATTTGGGATTTTTCTTGTTTGTTAAGCTGAGCCTGTATTGCGATGAATTCCCCTCTTAATACAGCTTTTGCTGCATCCCATATGAGTTACTATGGTATGATTTCATTTTTATTTGTCTCCAGGTATTTTTTGATTTCTCCTTTAATTTCTTCAATCATCCATTGCTTGTTCAATAGCATGATTTTTAGTCTCCACATCTTCCTCCCTTTCTCAGCATTTTTCTTGTAGTTAATTTCTAGCTTTATAGCATTGTGATCGGGAAAATGCTTGTTATTATTTCAATCTTCTTGAATTTATTGAGGCTTGCCTTGTTTCCCAACATATGGTCTATGCTTGAGAATGTTCCATGTGCACTTGCGAAGAATGCGTATTCTGCTGTCTTTGGATGGAGGGTTCTATCTATGTCTATTAAGTCCATCTGGTTTAGATTTTCCACTGTTTCCTTGTTGGTTATCTGTCTGTATGATCTATCCATTGATATGAGTGGAGTGTTGAGGTCCCCTACTATTATTGTGTTATTATGAACATCTTCATTTAGGTTTGTTAATAGTTGCTTTATGTACTTTAGTGCTCCTGTGTTTGGTGCATAGATATTTATAAGCATTATTTCTTCTTGAGAGAGTGTCCCTTTGATCATTATATACCGCCTCTCCTGGTCTCTCTTTACCTGTTTTATCTTGCAGTCTACTGTGTCTGATATAAGTCTTGCGACACCTGCTTTCTTTTGTTTGCCGTTAGCTTGGAGTATCATCTTCCATCCCTTCACTCTGAGCCCGTGTTTGTCATTGGAGCTGAGATGTTTTTGCTGGAGGCAGCATATTGTTGGGTCTTGTTCTTCAATTCATCTCACCACTCTGTGCGTTTTTATTGGAGAATTCAATCCATTTACTTTTAGGGTGATTATCAATATATGAGGGCTTAATGCTGCCATTTTATCATTCATTTTCCGGTTCCCCTGCATTTCCTTTGTTTCTCGTGCTGTGTATTTTTATCTACCAGTCGAGTTATGTAGTTTTTTATGTTGTGTTTCTTTGTTTTCTCCTTATTTATTATTTGTGTCTCTGTGCTGCTTTCTTGTTTGGTGGTTACCATGACATTTGTATTCAAAATCTCATGGATAAGATTGTCCCTTTTCTGATGGCCTCTTATTTCCTTAGACTAAAGTGATTCAGTCCTTTTCATCTTCCCCTCCTAAGCCATTTTTCTCACATCTTATTCCATCTTGTGTTATGAGTTTGTGCTTAAAATGACAAGGTTATCTTTGTTTTTGGTGTTTTCCTCCCCTTTGTCTTTAAGGCCACACTTGAGTATTTGCTATCCTGCTCTGATTCTGTCTACCTATTTATCTCCTTACTCTGTGCTTTGTAACCCCCTCCTCCCTTTTCTTTCAGGTATGAGGGCCTTCTTGAGGATTTCTTGTAGGGGGGACATCTCACGGCTACAGACTCCCTTAACTTATGTTTGTCTGGGAAAGTTTTTATTTCTCCATCCTATCTGAAGGATATGTTCACTGGAGAGAGTATTCTTGGATGAAAGCTTTTGTCCTTCAAAGATTTGAATATATCATTCCATTCTCTCCCAGCCTGTAAGGTTTCTGCAGAGAAATCCACTGAAAGCCTGATAGGGGTTCCTTTGTAGGTTATTTTCTTCTGCCTTGCTGCCCGTAGTCTTCTTTCTTTGTCATTCACTGTTGCCAGTGTTACTACTATATGCCTTGCAGTAGGTCTTTTTACATTGACATATTTAGGAGATTTGCTAGCTGTCTTCCACATGGATTTCCATCTCCTTCCCTAGGTTTGGGAAGTTCTCTGCTATTATTTCTTTGAGCAAGGTTTCTGCTCCATTCTTCTCTTCTCCCTCTACAATACCTGTAATTCTTATGTTGCATTTCCTAATTGAGTCGGATATTTCTTGGAGACTTTCTTCATGTCTTTTTACTCTTAAATCTCTCTCCTCCTCTATCTGGAGCATTTCAACATGTCTATCTTTCATTATGCTGATATGCTCCTCCATGATGTCCACTCAAGCATTCGGGGAATCCATATTTTGCTTTATTTCTTCCATTGTGTCTTTCATCTCTAATCTTTCTGATAGATTCTTCTTTATAGATTCAATCTCTTTTGTGAAGTAGCTCCTGAACTCGATTTGTTTCTTTACATTCTGTTTTAACTCATTGAGTTTTTTGATGATAGCTATTTTGAATTGTTTGTCATTTTGATTACATATTTCTGTGTCCTCAGGACTTATTTCTGGGTACTTGTCATTTTCTCTCTGGTCTGGATATCCAGTATAATGTTGGTATTGCCAGAGGGAGTCACTCTGTTTTTCCACATCTGGGTGTTATTTGGTTGCAGTTACCGTCTATCACCACTGGGTGGTGGTCGAGAACCACATAGTCTGAGCCCTCTGTCTTCAGCCAAGATTCCAGGTGCTAGAGCCACACAGGGTGGGTGAAGGGAAGGGTACTTTCTCCTGCGTGTTCTCGGGGTTTGCTCGCTCTGCTCTTGCTATCTGCTCTCCTGGGGTGTTGGCTTGATAAGGTCACACCCCATGCAAGCTTTTGCCCTGGTAGAGGGCTTCACTCTAGGCTTCAAGGATCCTTGGAGATCCTTGATGTTCCTGTGATCGAATGCCCCCCTCCGTTCCTTCCCTCTCAGAGGCTGCCCACAGTCCCGGATCACAGGCTCTAGGGGAGGAAGCAATGTTTTCTCTTACCCTGTTCCACCTCCTCTGAGGAGGCATTCCAGCCTCTTGACCCTCCATCGTATGGCTGCATGGGTTTCTCTGATGTTTCTCGTGTTGTGTTAGGATGTCCTCTGTTGGAGTATGAATGTTCTTTTCATTGTATGTTGGAAGGGAGAGATTACTGGGAAGAACTTACTCCGCCATAATGCTGACGCCACTGGTTTTATCTTTAATTCTTGACATTTCAATTATAATCTGTCTTGGTGTGGGTGTCTTTGGGTTTATCTTGTTTGTTGCTCTCTGTGGTTCCTGTAGCTAGAGGTCTGTTTCCAGCCTGAGGTTAGGAAAGTTTTCAGCTATTATTTCTTCAAATAGATTCTCTGCTCCTTTGTCTCCCTTCTCTTTCCGGGACACCTATAATATGGATGTTAGTGTGCTGGACGTTATCCCAGATTTCCCTTACACTGTCCTCGTTCTTTTTAATTATTTTTTCTTTTATCTGTTCAGCCTGGGTGATTTCCTCTAGTCTTGCACTCAGCTCGCTGATCAATTCTTTTGTGTCATCTACTCTGCTATTGATTCCCTCTACTGAATTTTTCATTTCCAGTAGTGTGTTCTTCATTTCTGATTGGTTCTTTTTTCATTTTCCAGTTCTTTGTTGATGTTCTCACAGTGCTCATCCAGTCTTCTCCCAAGATCAGTGAGAATCCTTATGACTTTTTGTTTGAACTCTTTGTCAGGTAGATTGTTTATTTCTGTTTCCTTTAGTTCTTTTTCTGTGGATTTGTCCTGTTCCCTTATGTGGAATGTATTCCCTTGCCTCCTCATTTTGCCTCTTCCTCTGTGCTTATGTCTATCTATTAGGTAGATCAGCTATGTCTCCCAAACTTGGAGAGGTGGCCTTAAGCAAGAGATCCTTTATGAGGTCCAGAAGTGTGTTCCCTCTTTTCACGAGTTCCAAATGTTCCAGGAGTGTCCCCCTGTGAGGGCTACCTGTGTCCTTCTTTTCTGGCAGGGCTGCTCTTGCTTCATGTGCCCAGGGAGGCTTGGCTGTCCCCCCGGCTGGTTGTAACGCTCAGCTGCATGAAGCTGCTACAGTCACTTTGGTCTTTTTATCGGGCGTGGGGGCCCCAGCACAGTTGGTTGCAAGCTCTAATAGCACATTCCTGTTGCAGGCTTTCTGTTAAGTGAGTAGGCTCCCAGCTTGGCTTGTTGCTAGGCTCAGTGGCTTACAATTGCTGTAGGCCCCTAGCCTACAAAGCTGTTGTCAAATCTCAGTAATCCAGCTGGCTGGGGCTGGCCCCAGGTGTGGGAGCACCCAACCGTTTCAGGCGTTGGAAATTGTGGTTGATCCCCTAGGTGGCTGTTTGAGAATCCCAAGCCTGCTGCAGCTGACAAGCTCCAACTCCCGCAGACCCACACACCCCATCAACACAGTCCTGCCCCATGCCCATGTCCTGACTCACTCAACTCGACCCACTCACCCTGCTGCAGAGGCCCCACACACTTCACCAACACAGACCTGCCCCTCATACATGCCATGCCCTGCAGAGGCGTAAAGCTCTCCCACCCAGATCCCCCACTCCTCCCGGGAAGCCTTCATACCTTAAGATTGCTCCTGGCTGGCTGTGAAGCACCATGGCTAGGACGTGGTTTTTTCCTCTCCAGAAAGGGATTTCTGCCTCTTCCACCTCAGTCAGAACTGTCCCTTGTTGTCAGGGTTCTTTTTATCCAGTTTTCAGTTCTCTCTCAGGGGAATTGTTCCAAGAGTATTTGTAAATTTGTTGTGTCCAGGGGAGGAGGTGAGTTCAGAGTCTTCTTACACCACCATCTTGACACTGGATTCTAAAATATGTGAAAATATATTTGTAAATAATATATAAAATATCTATATTAACAAAATTATATTAAAATATCTATTTTGCTCTATATTTTAATAATTTAATAATTACATAGTATAAATATGTAATAATTATGTATTATTACATTTATATCATTATATAACATGAATTATCATATAAAATAGTATGAACTTTAAATATATTTTTTTTTTCCTAAAGACTGTCACCAGAGCTAACAACTATTGCCAATCCTCTTTTTTTCTCTCCTGCTTCCCCTCACTGCCCCCCAGTACTCAGTTGTATATTGTAGTTGTGAGTGCCTCTGGTTGTGCTGTGTGGGATGCCACCTCAGCATGGCCTGATGAACGGTGCCATGTCCACGCCCAGGATCCGAGCCAGTGAAACCCTGGGCCGCCAAAGTGGAGCACACGAACTTCTCCACTTGGCCACGGGGCCAGCCCCAATATTTTTAAATATGTAGAATATAAAAAATATTTTATAAATATTTGAAGCTGACATGCTTTATTAAAGGCATTTTTTAAGCATTATTAGTGCACATGATTCTAAAATCAAATTATTGTTCACCATTCATTCAAATACTGTGTAAAATTTACATTTATACATATTTTACATAATAATAAACAATATTTTGTGTTTTATGGCCACGCACTAGTGCAGGCACACACCAGCATGTCCCACTTACTGCAACTGGTGGTGAGAAAGCCAATGGCTGGCATCTAATATGTAGTACTGCTGTGTATGGGTTTGATATGATTTCAAATCCACTTGTTTGGGATTTAAGTGAAGTTGTTTTAATGCACCTGCTTATGACAAAGACAAGAACTTGTTGTTTTGGTATAAGAATGAAGTTGTGTCAGGATGTCATTGTCTCATCTGTTGTCATTGATAAGAACTCAGTGGCTCAGCTGATGATGAACCCTGCTGGGGGCTTATCATGTAAGAACATGTTGGAGAAGCAAGGATGGCAAGGGGGTTATAAATGCCCAGAGTTTGTGAGGAATAGCCGAGCGTGTCGGTCTGGGCAAGGTGACTCTTTGCTGACCTAAATAAGCTCTGCAAAGATCCTTGGGACATTAGCTTCTGCTGTAGTAATCGTGACTCTTTTAGGGGCGATGGTGAAAACTGAGCGGTGGCCCCTCAAAGATCATCATGCCCACCAACGCCAACTCCCTCATTCCCTAGCAATGTGCTCTAGCAACAGGGGGCTTTTATTTTGCACTGGCAGCTGGACGTCAGCTCTCCCATTGGCCAATCCGCCTCTCCTCAGAAGAAACTCATAGGAAAGGTACACCTCAGACTAAATCTGGACTTTATCTCTTTTATGTCCCCTTGCCTGGAACAATAGTGTAATTAATCTATCATCGTTTTAGAATATGTTATTTATTTATTAGCTTATTAAGACATATTATCCCGTATGCTCTTGGCTTGTGAAATTCCTGCAGTGAACCTGTGTTAAATAAACTGCCGGCAAAGACAAACTCAGTCTCTGAGCATAATTTTGACCCCAAAACAAAACAAGTACATATGCTTTGAACCTGATGCTGACACACTGTCACCAAGATCAGACACTCCGAGACAATTCAACTCGGCTGCTGGTTACACCTCTGGACCCAACGAGGGATCGCAGCACACTGCAGGGCAGAGTCTGCAGAGACGCACAGCTACAGCGACAGCACTGAGGACAAGGAGCCTCTACCCGGGTGCCGCGCGATGAAACTGGTTACCTGGGAGTCAGCGAAAACCAGGAAAACCGCATTGTCAGTGGCTGGATGGTGACAGGTACTTCAGTGAACTCCAGGAAATGACCTTTCCCTGGGACAGTGGAGCAGACTGATGCTGAGCTTCTCTCTCTGCTGCTTTCAGTTCCAGGCCCTGGCCTCCTCCTGCCCTTGAACCCTGGCATCCAATGCCCTGATCTCTCTACTTGCCTTTTCTCCTTTCCAGATGCAAATCCTCCCACGACCTCAGTGATTGCATCACATGGTGACTCAGGAAGTACCACCCGAACCTAAGGAAGGAGCAGCAGCACCGGCGGCACCAGTAAAAGGCCATGTTGGTAGGGGGAGCTGCTGGCCCCATGGACAGACAAAGAGAACCTCGGGGGTGGCAGGCGGGAGCCCAGGCATCCTGAGGACAGGCAGCGGCCATTCTACTGCACCGCTTTCACCCTGTTGCAGGTACCCACGGAGCAGGAGAGCATCTTACAACAAATTCCCTACTCAGGCATGTTAGCATGGTAAGCTTCGTGCTCAGGCGGTTCTCCCTTTCCAAGGGACCCCTGGCTAGACCCAGGCCTCATTTTCTTCCCAGAGCCTCTTCCCTCCCTTCCTGAGCCAAAGGACAACTAGGGATCCCAAGGCCGTGGGGCCCACCTGTCCTCAGGCCCCAGGGTAGAGGCAATGCCTCCTGGGCACCAAGGTAAGTATTTTCGTGCAGCATTAAAAGTGGGCAAACTTTGGCCTGTTGCTAGGGTTTTGTAAACAGTGTTTGATTGGACCCAGTGTCGTGATCAAGGTGAAGAGAGTAAGGCATGGTGCGTAGTGCGAGTGAAGTGTCAGATCCCGTCTTTATCTAAAATTTTGATAATTTGTTCATAATTATCATAATTATCATCAATTTTGATTTTTTAAAATCTCGCAAAATGTATTATGTATCTGGAATCCCGAGTTTCTGGTGCCCCTTAGATTTAGTCTGGAGGGAAAACCACCCCTAAAGCGAGGCCTCAGTCTGGATATTACAGAATAATGTCCCGGGGAAGAGGGGTTGTGTGATAGGTATTTAAAAGCAAGTGTGATCTGAGTATGGTGTATTGAATTTCATCTGCAACTCCAAACACAGAATCTGTGGTTTTCTCCCCTCAGAAAGGAGCTTGCAAGATTCATGCACGTGATTGAGGCCAGCATGCAGGTCAGTATAGCTGAAAAAACGTATTTGGCAAGGCAGCCATTCTAAAATTTGCTTCAAGACTTGGACATCTATGTTGCGGACATTCTCAAGTTGAGTGTTTTTGTTGCCTTTTCCATGTTTGGAAAATAAGTTTTGAACTTTGAATCTTTGTGGGTGGGAAATGGGATATGTAAACCCCACTTTATGGGACTTTCTCATTACCAGAAGAAACATGATTTCCTAAAGAAAGAAAACAGAGTTGAACTACTTCTTCTAGGCTTTGTATACAATTAGATATATATGAATAATATATCTAAGTAATATAAAAATATATTCTTTTTTTTTTTTTGAGGAAGATTAGCCCTGAACTAACTACTGCCAATCCTACTCTTTTTGCTGAGGAAGACTGGTCCTGAGCTAACATCCATGCCCATCTTCCTCTACTTTATATGTGGGACGCCCACCACAGCATGGCTTTTGCCAAGCGGTGCCATGTCTGCACCCAGGATCCAAGCCGGCGAACCACGGGCCACTGAGAAGCGGAACGTGCGCACTTAACTGCTGCGCCACCAGGCTGGCCCCTAGAAATATATTCGATATGATATAAATAAATATGTGCACATTTGCATGTGTATACATACACATGCATATATATATATGTATTAGGGAGGACTTCTGTGTGGAGACTATACGATGGAAATAATAACACTATCTATGTCATAGAACTGATGAGGGGAACAAATGACATAATGCACATAAGTACCCAGCACAACGCCCAGCGACAGAGGAAGCCCTGAGAAATGTTCAGTACTATTACTCCATGATATAGCCTATCACCGCGGTACAACCTGTGGCATATGTGACATAGTGGGAAGAGGCCTGGTTAGGAGTCACACATTCTGGTTCCTTTAGAGATACACGCTGAGATATTTACAGATGAAACGATGCGAGGCCTAGATTTGCATCGAAATAATCCAGGGGCAGATGCAGGGGTGTTGGAGCATTGGTTAGGGCATTGATGAAATGCGACGGCTGTTAATAACTGTTGAAACTGAGTAATGAGGACGCGGGACTCATGCTACGATTCTCTCTGTATATGTTTGACATTTCTCATAATAAAAAAATCATGTTTTTAAATGATTGGCGTTACAAACTCAAATGTTGAGAAGGCCAGGCGTGAGAACAGCAAGGAGGGTGGGGACTGGCACGTGTCTTTCCCAAAGGGGACGGCTGGTATTCAGCTCAGCTCAGCGTTGCTGGGCAAGAATGTGGGTCAGGATGGCCAGATTTTCCAGCTTTTCAAGACTGGCCCCAAATCAAAATGCTGGTATGAAACCTTTCATTCTTTAAATGTTGGCAACTAACTGAGATGTTTTACCACAAAGCATGCTGGCCACCTAAAACAGGTCCGCAGAATACACTCAGCTTGCAGCTGCCCATTTGTAGCCCTTGCCTGAGAGCTAACTTTCAACAAGTTTCATTCGCAGAAGCAGAAGAATGTAATTAAAAGCACTCTTAAGGCCAAGAATCCTAGGTTGCCATTGTTCCACTCTGTCGTTTCTCATTATAAGACCTGCTCCCATACATGTTTTGGTCTCTCCCCTCCATCCCTGCCTGTGAGTTTCTCTACCTGGATGCTTCGCTCGGCTTACCTAGTTCTGATCTCAAATTTTTTCCCACTGATGCCCAAGACATTAGGAGCGTCTGAGAGGAGGCCCCAAGCTAACGAACCAGGACGTGCTTGACCTGCTCCTACTTGCTGGCACATTTTCTAACGGTTCTTCACGATCACGGGCATACTGAGTGAATCTTAAGAAACATTATGCCTCAGGGACAAGGTGATAGGCTGGGAAGGTCAGAGCACCCAGCAGAAGAAAAAAAGGATTTTATGAAACATTCACATCCAAAAATATATATGTTGTTTACCAGTAATTCAAACGTAACTCAGCCTCCTGTATTTTTAATGCTAAATATCGCAACTGTAATGTAAACCTATTGTCGTTTGCATAGGAAATATTTTCAATACTTTGTACTCTTTTTCCCATTCCATTTATATTTTTCTTTTCATTCAGGAGAAATTAAAAAACATGTACTTTGATTTGAGCCATTCCTATATGATACACACATGTGTGCATCCATGGAAATGAGCCACTGGGGCAACCGGTTCCCTGCAGCCTTCCGGCTCCTCAGGAGGCTCTTGGAGTCTAAGCTGATGAACAGGAGACTGTGTCCTTTCTCAGCCCCATGTTTGCAATGACGCAAGGGAAGGGCATGGGCCACAGGACATCTCCACCAGGGAGTGACCCAACTGGCATTTGAAATACTGGTGGCACAAGCTTTCAGCATCACAGCAACATGCCTCCACCACAGTATGAAAACCGACAGACGGATGGTGTGGTTCCCTGACCAGGAAACAAACCCTGTCAGGTAGTGAGAGCACAGAATCTTAGCCACTAGACCTCCAGGGCTGGCTACAGACATATACATATAGAGATGTATAAAACGGTACACACCCTATATTATATAATACGTGATACACACACCCACACACACACATATACATACAACCTACACAAGCTGGATTGACTGTGTTGTTGATACGGCCTCTCTGTGAAATATGTCCTGTGGCCCATGCCCTTCCCTTCAGTCATTTCAACGTGGGACTGAGAAAGGACACGGTCTCACGTCCAGCTTAGACTCCAAGAGCCTCCTGAGGAACCGGAAGTGTGCAGGGAACCGGTTGCCCCAGTGGCTCATTTCCGTGGATGCACACAGCCCTTCTCATGGGCTGAGCTCACTCTAGGCACGAGAAGGGCTTTGTTGACTTACTCACAACTATTCTCAAGGTGTCTTCTGCTTTGGGCAGGTGTGTGGCATTGTCAGTCTCGAAGCCAAAGTACCAGCTCCCAGAGCACCTGCAATTTTGCACAATTCGGGGAAGACTTCCAGGGCGGCTCGCCAGACCTCTCTTCAGACAGAGAGGGAGCACCTTGCTGATCTGTTCCTCAACCCGTATCTAAGACCACCAAGTAAATGCCAGACGTCTTCTGGGAAGGTCTTTGCTACCTCAGAGTTTGTTGCTCAGGTCTGCCAGATGGCCTGGGAGGAAAATAAGAGGATGGAGCCAACACTCGACAAACTCAGCTATTAAAAGTTCCCAGGCTTGTTGGCCTTGGTCAAGGCCATCCACCCTTCATCTATATTCTCCAACCAATAAGGAGAGGATTCCTTACTGAATGCCTACTAGGTACACAGCACTGCTTTGGGGTTCTGCATGGGCAAAACTGAGAAGCGTGTCAAGTGCAGGGAGTTTACAATCTAATTGAGAAATCACAAAATACACACACACACACACACACATACATACTGCATTGACCCGTGTACATACACATGCATATACATCTGTGCTCCATACATTTAAGAGTGGCTCACAACCGAGGTAAGGGGTGATAGGAATCTAATGACTTGGTCCCATTTCAAAGGCAGTAAGAGCTCAGAAGATGAGAGTACTATGGGCTGGGAAGGCTTCTTACAGGAGATGGGGACTGAGCTGACCCAAACATCTGAAAGTCAATGGTAGTTAGCACATTGCATTTCTTTTACCATCAAGTAGACTAAAAGCAAATAACTTTCCAATCATAGCAAGGACGAAGGATGTCATATAAGGTTCCCCTCTGAAAGGGCCCTGCAGAGAATGCGACCATAGGGAGCAGCCCTTGAGGATTGAGCCCAGGCAGCCGGAGGTGAAGACATCCTTGGGGGTGGTGTCTGGTTCATGCTTCACCACGTGGAGCCGTGGACGGCAGTGGTTGTACAAGCTTCCTGGTCATAATGGCTTACTATTTCAGGCACAATTTAAAGAAAAATCATGGAATTTTACCCTTAGCTCCTGGTTACGGTAAAAGGATGCAACGTTCCAGGGTCTGGGCAGGGAGTTAGTGTGCAAATGATTCAGCTCCCTGGAACCAACCTGAAGAGCCTGTGGTGTCCTATGACAGGGCAGCGAACACAAGAACTGAATCACTTTCATTGCCACACACAACCACCAGCAGTCATAGACATGTAGGGGCTCTCTTTAATTTAGTCCATCCCTTTCTAAGGCAAATGGCCCCCACGAGTTTTCCTCTTACTTTATCAGTGTAGACACAGCAAAACTTACATCCTAAAAAAAAAAAAACTGTAAAATGTCACCTTGCAGGCAAGTGGGGAATTCTGAATACAGACGACTGGGTGATGATACCAAGGGAATACGGTTCCATTCATGCGCCTGGACGGCACTGTGGTTGTGTTGGAAAAGCCTATCTTTTTTAGAAAGTGCACACACATAAAAATATAGAGATGAAAAGACATATTGTCTTGAGTTTCTTTTAAATTATCACAACAGAGGAGAATGAATGGGAGGGGAGGAGGACGAAAGCGAAGAAAGAAGGAAGAGAGGGTGGGAGGGACAATGAAAGAGGCTAGAGGAAGCAAGTTTGACAAAAGCCTGATAAATATGGAAGCTGGATGATTATTTTTATGGGGGTTCATTACAATATTCTTTCTACTTTTGTGTATGTTTGAAGATTTCATGATAACAGGTATTTTTAAAAATGAAGAGGCCAGCGCCGTGGCCGAGTGGTTAGGTTTGCCTGCTCCGCTTCTGAGGCCCAGCGTTTCACCAGTTTGGTCCTGGGTGCAGACATGGCCCCGCTCATCAGGCCATGCTGAGGCAGTGCCCTACGTAGCACAACCAGAAGGACCTACAATTAGAATATACAACTATGTACTGGGCAGCTGTGGGGAGAAGAAAGAGAAAAAAAAAGATTGGCAACAGACGTTAGCTCAGGTGCCGATCTTTTAAAAAATAAATAAACAAATAAATAAAAAGTCAAAACCCTTAACACAATTGACAATAATAAAAATCACCCCCTATATTTTTACTGGTAAAATTAGCAATGTAGCTTTCCATACTTCATTCTAGCTTCACAAGAATTCCGGGAATAGCAAGACATGGAAACAACCCACGTGTCCATTGATGGATGAATGGATAAAGAAGATGTGGGGTATACATACATATGTATATGTACGTATGGATATTTACAATGGGATATTATTCAGCCGTGAGAAAAGAGAAAATGCTGCCATTTGCGACAGACTGGGCCGTTCTCGAGGACGTTATGCTGAGTGAAATGAGCCAGGCAGAGAGAGACAGAAAAACAGAGAAAGAAAAAGTATTCCGTGAGACGGTTATCTTTAGCCATTAGTAGTAGTAATAACAGTCACCCTATTTTATCGTTGGGACACTGAAGCTCAGAGAGACGATGAGGCTTGCTCAGTGTCACGTGACAAGAACATAGGGGCCGAAGTTCTCGCTATGAGGAGGAAACAAGAAGAGCAATGCTGTGCGCTGAATCCCACTTCAGGTGTTCCAACTCCCAACCTGGCTTCTTTACTCAAACCCCTGGGCTTCGGTATTTTGGCAGGGGGATGGTCAGTGCCATCACGCACCCCCTTGAGAGTGTGGAAGGCGCGCACACGCTTAAAGTCACAGTGCCGGACAGATTTACATTCGAGTTCCGAGAGACTCACGATCTCCCTGGTGGCCAACCATGGCCTCCAAATCAGGAGCCCCACGTCCAGACAATGTGCCCCACCCCAGTCACTGCAATGAATGGAGCCAGGTAGCACCCTAGACTCTCCCCCTCTACCCCGCATCCTAAGACACTGCTCTCACCAAGTCACTGCCGCTGACCAAAACACTTACAGTGACCCACGCCCAAATCCAGGCATTCGAACTCCTCCCATAACTTTGGCCCCAACCCACCTTTCAAACTAGTTCTCACCCACACCAGTGTTGTCTTCAGGCTCTCCCTCCAGCTCCCCCTCAAAGTCACGTGTTACATGCACTCACTCTGCTGGCCCACTGGCCGTGTGGGGGTTCCCTGAGACAAGCTTGCACTTGGTTCCTCCTCGGGCAGCTCACGCCACTTCTTGTAACCGGGATTCCCTGCACAGCTCAGCATCTGCCAATGCCTGACCCATCCTGTGAGGTGCAAAGGACACCCTCTTCCCCACAAAAGCCAAACCTGCTTCTAGCACGGGGTGCTGAGAACAAAGTGTCTTGCAAGGTTTGAATCCTGGCGCACTCCCGCCGAGCTGTGTAACCTTGGGGGAGTCAGTGAACGTCTCTGAGCCTCCATTTCCTCGGTCAGGAACTAAAGACGGTGATGGTCCCCTCCTCAGGGGAGGGCTGGAACACACCGATTAGCCAGGCCCTGGTGCGCGGTGAGCTCCCACATGATGTCGCCAGCATGAGCAAGCACAGCGATGTGCCGCTCCAAGCTCTCATATCCACTCGGGAGCAGGGGCTACGCTCCATGTCTGGCACCTTCAGTCACAGTGTGGGCTCACGTGCGGACTGACCCCACTCGGTCTTGACCCCTTAACTCCGGCATCAGCTCAAGATGTCTGAGCCTTCACCATGGGCCTTCCTTGTATTACTTCATGCAAACTTCACAACACCACAGAGGAGGTACGGTCACGATCCCATTTTACACATGCGGCACCTGAGGCACAGAGAGGTCAGCTAACTCCCCCGGGGTCACAGAGCAAGTAAGTGGTGGGGCTGGGCTGCCTGCCTCCAAGCTGTGGGGCCTCCTGCTCCTGGGTGGGCCAATCCGCCTCCCCAGATGGTGAGAACCGACGGCGCCATGGCCAGCTGGGCCTTCTCAGCCCTCCCCACACGGCTGCCCTGCATACGCAGCAGCCGACATGGGCTTCTTGCGTGAAGCATGTACATCTCCAAAAAGACACGGTAGGGACGCCATTTTCACAAGAAGACATCCTCTCCTCTCCTCGGTGCCCACACTCAGATGATAAGCATCTCGATCTCCTCTCACGGGCCCTCATGAAAAATAACCAGGAAAAAGATGGAAGTAGGAAATGGGAGGCAACAGGGTACGGTCATTCATAAAGTTTTTTTAAATCGTCTCTATTAATCTTCTCGCAACCGCGTGTGTTAGCTTCTACTGTTGTCTCCATTTGGCAGATAAGAAAACTAAGACTAGGGGAGAATAAGCAACTCAGGTTAGCGTGGGGGCCCCGCGCAGGGCACCCCAAAGTATCCCACAAGGGCCTATGGATGATTTTGAATTAAAGGTAAGAAGCTCGAGAAGCGGCCAATGCAAAAAGGGGCTTTCCCCCTCCTCTTTCTGTTTCCGCGGAAAGCAGGAAATAAATGTCCCATGTGGAAGGTACCTCCCCGCCACCAGGCGACGGAGACAGCCTGATCGCCAGAGCTAGGGAATTCGGGGCCAGGAAGCCGGCAGACACAAAATCCGTTACTTCGACTAATTTGCTACCTCAAGCCTAAACTCTGCTTAAATTCCTCTCTAATTACACACCCCAAACCTAAGCTTCTCGGTCCTGACATTTTCGCACAGATTGTTTCTCTGTGTCAAAAGATGTAACAAGCAGCCTGCTTTGCCCATCTTGGAGAGCGTCGTTCGTATGATCTCCAATGTGGACCTATCAAATTGGCTTTTCTCCTGTTAATCTGGTCTCGTGTCAATTTTATTCTTAGTCAAGAGGGGTAGAAGGGGGAATTTCCCCCTGTGGACCAGACCCAAGGCCAAGCTCCTGTTCCTGGAGTCCCGGGGAGTATGGCGAACTCTGACTTCAGCCTCATTGCAAAAACTCAGAGCAGGCAACCTCCTGGCCAATCATACTAGTTTACTATTCCCTGCCTACGACTGGATGCTGGATATGGAGGGCTGGGCCAAGAGAGATTCTCCAAACATCTCTCCAACGTCTACGGAGCTAGCGTGGGTTCTCTCGCTTCCCCTGCACAAATCGGCTGGAACGATCCAACGCAACCCCGTCTTCCTCTGGAAAGACAACCCAGGAGGTCGGGCGTAGTCGGGCAAAGGGCAACCCGGAGTCCCAAGTTCTGTCCTGGCGCATGCGCCCTCCTTGCAGGCACACCCTCCCATTTGATGGCCACGCCCCTGCCGTATGGGCACCTCAGCCCGCCCAATCGCCAGCACATGGATGTTAGCTCAAAGATAGTTTTCCTCAGCAAAAAAGGAGGATAGGGTAGGAATGTTAGCTCAGGGCTAATCTTCCTAAAAATAAATAAATAAATAAATAATAGAATTAATTTCTATCTTTGTAAAAAATCACATGTATAAAAGAAAAGAAAGTAAATAAGAAAAGATTCCCCCTATCATAATCCCATCAGTAGAGGTGGGGAACCATTGCCAACATTGTTGATATGCAACAAAGTATATTCATAATATCATTTTATACATAATATTTATAATTTTTATCTGTTTTTCATATTTATACTTTTTAATTATATTTTTTTCAGTAAAAGATTTATCCTGAGCACCTACCAAGGCAGGATGTATAGATTTGCTTTATCTTTTTAAAAGACTGCTTAGAATTCTAGTGTATTGATACACTGTGATTTACTAAATCTATTCCCTATTGATCAACTTTTGTCTCCAGGTTTTTGCTCTCACCAAAAAAATGCTTCAGTGAATACATTTTTATATGCATCTTTAGGATGTTATACCAGAATATCTGAAGAATGAATCCTTTCAAGTGGAACTTCTTGGCAAAAGAGAATGTCTCTTTTACATTTTGACAGATACTGCCAAAACAGACTATAATTTTACATTCAGCCAGACTAATTTTACTGGTGTCTCATGCCAGTGGTCTGCCTTCGGTGTACTGGCGTAGGCAGCCAGCTGTGGATGGAAGAATTTACTGAGTCAATTAATGCCAATTTGCATCCAAGGTTGGCCTATGATAGCTGATATCAAAAAACTAGAACAAATTATCACAATTTAAGTGAAGGAATTTAAAGACCCCAGGAGCCATGAATATTGTTAGGCTCCTCTGTCCTGTGTTTATGGTCCACAGGCACCTCGAGTTATACTTTTTACTCACAGTATTTTCTCCTTCACTATTAGAAGCAATTGTCAAAGAAACCTCTGCTACACTGGAATCGACACTCTTGACAATTCTTTCTCAGCCAGGAATCCTGATGCAGAAGCTGGCAACTCAGTGGCAGCCTCAACAGGTTTGAGAGGAATCAAAAGTGTCCTGGTCCAATAGGGATAGTTAAGTGGCATATGCAAGTGGATGATCATTTACTATCAGCAGAGAAATGACTAGTAGTCTTGGTTCAGGAAATAGCCAGACGCGCATTGATTTCTGACCTTTCCATATGGACTACAGTTTTATGAAGGGGAAAATATACACTAAGTAGGACTGTACACTAAAGATTTAATTTTTTTTTCCTTTTTAATTATGAAAGTAAGACTTGAAAATAGACACTTTGATTCAAAAGAGCTTGTTAATCATTAAATCCAATAGTTTCTAGATAGGAGTTAATCCATCATTCCAGAACCATTGAAGAAAAAGAATGCCTGGGAGCCGTTGTGTGCTTACAAGAATACCTCATGGAACTGTCTCGTAGCCTCCTCTGGTATGACCTGTAGCCTTTTATCTTTGTGTCTGTTCTGTAGAAGAGAAATAAACCAATTACTAATGCCCAGGACAACATAATTCCTTTGTCCATAACACCACTGTAATCTGATTGAGGTCAGGTTCAGTTTACAAATGAAGTTCTGGTTCCAAATAGGCTTTTGGTCCAAGTTCATCTGACATAGATTATTTCTCTGGTTTAGTATTCTAATCCTGATATTGGTTCTTATGGACAAATGGTCATAAGAACATGGAAAAATGTTTCCACATATTATAAATCCTGATATTGGTTCTTATGGACAAATGGTCATAAAACATGGAAGCCTGTTTACACCTATCTAACCCCAATGAGTTCAAAGATATTTCTGAAAGGACTGAAAATATTGGCACAACCACAATGGACTTGTTTCCCATTCTTGCTAGAGCAAAACACTCTTCGCTCCTCAAGAATGATGTTGGATTACTGTAAACTGACCAGGTAGTGACTCCAAGTGTAGAGAATGTTTCTGATATTATTAGTTTTTTACAGAATATTAATATACCACCATGAATTTGGAATGCAATTGTTTATTTGATTTTAAATTTTTTTTATTCCATTGTTTTCAGACTTTCATAGACAAGTTTCTTTTACAGCTGGGGCAGGAGTAAGTTCTTCATTCTTGTCCTTGCTTGTTGCATGGGCCTATTTGTAAGGTAAACTTCACTTGGTCGCCCTGTATAAATCTTTCTAAATGTTACTGGATTTTGTTTGCTAGTTTTGTTGAGGAGTTCTGTGCCTATATTATAAGAGATATTGGTCTACAGTTTCTTATTCTTTTGATACTTTGCCTGGTTTGGGTATCAGGGCAATAGTAGCCCCAGAAGTTAACTCTCCTCTTCTCTTCTTGTGAAAAATTGGTATTAATTATTTTTTGGATGTTTGATAGAATTCATCAGTGAAGCCACTTGGTCTGGGTTCTGCTATGTGGGATGTTTTAATTACTAATTTGATCTTTTTACTTGCTATGGGTATATTCAGATTTTCTATTTCTTCTTGAGTAGGTTTTGGTAGTTTGTGTCTTTCTAGGAACTTATCCATTTCACCTGAGTTACCTAATTTGTTGACATACAGATGTTAATAGTACTCCCCTAAAACCCTTTTTATTTCAGTGAGTAACATCTCCTCTTTCATTCTTTATTTTAGTAATTTGAGTCTTCTCTCTTTTTCTTTGTCAGACTAGCTAAAGATTTGTCAACTTTGTTGATCTTTCCAAAGAAGCAAACTTTGGTTCATTGATTTGCTCTATTTTTCTAATCTCTATTTCATTTAGTTCTGTTCTAGTTTTTATTATTTCCTTCTTTCTACTTACTTTGAGTTTAACTTGATCTTCTTTCTCTTTTCAATAGTTAGATTATTGATTTGAGATCTTTCTTCTTCTTTAATTTATGTCCTTACAGCCATAAATTTCCATCTAAACACTGCTTTAGCAGCGTCTCATGTTTTCATATATTGTTTCTTCATTTTCATTTACCTCAAAGTGTTTTCTAATTTCCTTTCGATTTATCCTTTGACTCATTGGTTATTCAGCAATGTATTGGTTATTCAGCAATTGTTTCATTTCCACATATTAGTGAGTTTTACAAGTATTCTCATTATTGATGTCTATTTTAGTTCCACATGGTTGAGACTATACTTTGTATGACTTCAGTACACTCATGCGTCTCTTAATGTTAGGATCCTTTCTGAGAAATGCATCCTCAGGTGATTTTGTTGTTGTGAGAACATCGTAGAGTGTACTTACGAAAACCTAGATGGTATAGCCCACTACACACCTAGTCTGTACGGTACTAATCTTATGGGACCATTGTCCTATATGCAGTCTGTCATTGACCAAATCATCGTTACGCAGCACATGACTCTACTTTTAAATTCACTGAAACCTGTTTTATGGCCTAGCATATGGCCTCTCCTAGAGAATGTCCCATGTGTGCTTGAGAAGAATGTGTATCCTGCTGCTATTAGGTGGAGGAGTCTATAAGATATCTGTTACATTTAGTAGTCTGTTCAAGTCTTCTGTTTCATTGATGATCTTCCACGTGATTCCACCCATCATTGAAAGTTGGGCATTTAGATCTCTAACTATTATTCGAATTTCCTATTTATCCTTTAAATTCTCTCAGTTTTGTTCCATGCACTTTGGGTCTGTGGCTAGAGAGAATTTGTCTACCTCCCCTAGAATATTGACACTTTTTGCAAATATCCGCATTCCTCTCTTCTTTGTTTCTTTTAGCCCTCTATTCACACATCACCTTACTGGAAGAGTGTTTCATGCATTTTTCCTTATGTTAGGTGAAAGAGCAACAGCCATGACCCCAGTCACCAAGCATGCTCAACTGCTTTACCATGGCTCACTTGTTGTATCTATAGCACTCAAATCTTCTCAGTAATTTATAAAGTTTTTTATTGTTTTCCCATCATCCCACACCAAAATATAACCTGTAAATTATCAAGGACTTTGTTTAGTTCACTTCTAAATCTCCTGCATCTAGGCCAATCCTTAGCTTGTAGTGGATGCTCATTAAATACTTGCTGAATGAATTGAACAAATGAACTGGAGCGGTGGTCAGCATACTTTTTCTGTAAAGAGACCGATAATAAATATTTTAAGCTTGTGGGCCATAAGGTCTCTGTCACAACTGCTCAACTCTGCCAACATATTTTGAAAGCAGCCATAGATGATACGTGAACAAATGAGCATGGCTGTATTCCAGTAAAACTTTGTTTACAGAAACAGGCAATGGGAAGGATTTAGCCCACTGGTTGGAATTTGCCAACCTCTGAACAGGAGGATAACAACTACAGGAAAAAACTCAGTGACAAATAATGACTTCAGGACAGCACCAATGGCTTTGCCTATCGATTCAGAAACTGGACACACTATTATATTGTATTGTGGAAGGGGTGATTATATTGTAGTTGTGCCTATAAGCATTGGATTATGGTGAGCATTAAGATTTGGATAGACGCCTCAAGACTATGGGCATATATGCCTAGCACACATGGATTTATCTTTCATTCCACAAATGTTTATTGATCACCTATCTGTTTGGCAAAGCCCTAGTCAGTGGGAATAGTATATTAGACATATTGTGTTGCAGTGTGTTAAATAAGCATTTCGTACGTTATCTCATCTAGGTTCCTTTTTCAGAAAATTTCTTTTCATGCTGCAGTTTGGGCAATGGTTCATGTCATCTTGCTTCCCTGGCAATAGCTGGTTAAATCACGAGAAACGAATACTAAGCAAATCCCACAACATGTGAGACTCAACTTAAAAAGATGTGCTGAGGCAGAATGTTTCCTCTTAAGCAGCTAGAACTTGGAGGCATACAGATCAGAAAGAAACAGAACTGGAGTCTCTGAGTCATTTTAATGGTGGACTGCTAGCATGAAGGTTTGTCAACTGCTCCTGGGAAGATCCTAGAGCTTCTTTGGTCCAGAACCACATTTCACTTCCAGCCTTATTTAGGCCTGGCCTTATTTCTTTCTTACAATAAATCTTTAAGTTTTCTTGCTATCACACTATACTAAACTAAAACACATCTCAGACTGAATTTGATTATCTGGGATGGCTTATATTAATAATTTTAGTTGAAAGTTCAAATACATCTGTAGCAAGCATGTTCTACAATTGTTTTTTCCGTTGGTGTTCATTTGTTTATTTTCAGCGTAGGCAAGTGAAAGAAAGATTTGACTTTAAGTCACTTAGGTTCATTCAGAGGAGTTATTCCTTTCAGATTTTTCAGAAATATAAGTTCTTTTGTTTCTCAAAAGAGAAATTCAGAATTTAAAATGGTTATTTCACAGCGGGAAAAATTTGTTTCAATATGATTCCCACATGTAAGAAGGTATAAGGCGAGAAACTACACCTCAATATCAGCACACAATTTTAGGTGGCTTGGAGCATTTGGGGTTCTATTAAAACAGTTGAAAGAAAAAAAATCTACACAATTAACTGTTAATGGTTGACAATAGCTCTTGTAATGAGAGAGAGAGGAAAAGTATTAAAATATTTCGCAGTATTTCCATTAATTTGAACCAATCTCTTATGTTATTGTAAGTTATTTCCTGAATTCCTCCCTATCCAGCCATTGAATCTTATTCTCAAGATTGTTTTCAGGTTTTTCAGTCTCTTCCTATCGAAAGAGCCTTTCGTGCAGCTCTAAAAACAAAACGTAGCCTTATTTTGTGCTTGACATTTTGATGATTTCTCTGTTTATATATACGTTTATGTGCATGCATGTTTGTGCATGTAGATATGTGGGCATTCATGCTAACATACATTAAAGTATAAAAGCATCTAATAATAGGCAATTTAACATTTTCATTGTAGAGGAAAAATTTGCATTATTTGCATCTTTCTGTTAATTAACAAGTGTGTTTTCTAATTACAGACACAGCCATGGGGGCTGCTGAGTGAACTGAAGGAAGATTAGGAGAGAGTAAGATGAAAGCTGTAGCTTGGAGCCATTCATATAAAGCTCTGTAAGTCATAATATGGGTTGATTTTTACTCTGAGATGGGAGGGTTTCTAGCAGAGGAGTGACAGATCCTTTTAAGAAGATCACTCTGGCTGCCATGTTGAAAAAGCAGAGGCTGTAATTGTCCAGGCATGAGATAACGGCGGTTTGGATGAGAGTGGTGGCAGCGGGAGGATGATTGGAAGCAGTCAGATTTGTGGCATGTTTTGAAAGCAGAACCGATAATAACAAATATGTCATATGAAGAAAGCACTTGCTTTTGTTGACTTTTATGCATCCTTCCAGCATATCTTCATGCATGCACAAGTAGATAGACTTAGTTTCTCAATTTACTTGACAAAGTGCACCAGGCTGTATACTAGGATGTGGGCACTTATTTATTCATTTCATTTAAGGATATGGAGCCATTTGGAGCCATTTGGAGCCATTCTTGTGTCTGTACATGGAACGCGCAGTCTCTATTTAACTTGTCCCTAATAACAGACCTCTGAGGAGTTTTTGACCTTGTAACTAAACCCGATGCTTCCATGATCAGCCCTGTACATGAATCATTTCTGCACATGTGCAGGTCTACCTGTTAGATAAATCCCCTGGAGGAGGATTGCTGAGTCAAAGCATAAATGCATCTGCAATTTGAAGTCTTCATTCTCAAATTCAATCTTTGGAAAAGCTTTTTGAAAAGCCGCTATTCTTTTCCATTTTAAAAAAAATTGTGTCTGTAAGATGTATGTGGCTGAGTGGTTTTGGTTTGTTTGTTTGTGTACTCTGAAGAGGCTCAAAGAAAAACATTTTGGAGCTCAGCTTCAGAAATGTATGAACCTTTATGGTTGGATTTTTTATATTTTTTTTCCTTGTCTTTCTGTTTATTTTTATAATATTATCCTTTTATTGAATGTTGTTCCTTTAAAAGCTTTCTAACAAGATGATTATGGACTCCAACTGTCACCCAGCCTGGGTGTGAATCTGAGCTCCATTCATCTGTGACCTTGGGGAATTTACTCAAACTCTCTGTGACCTATTTCCTCAGTGGTAAAATGTGAATAATAACCATCCTATCTCATTGGGTTGTTATGAGGTTAAGTAATTTAAAATATGCAAAAGCACTTAGAGCAATACTTGACACAACATGAACACTACTCAAGCGCTGGATAGTTTTAGAAGTCACTTCAGCAATTTTGTGAAAAAAAGTAGCTACAATAATGATAATATTACTTTATTATACATATTATACATTCAGCTTTCATTTAGACAGAAGACTACATATAAATTAATTAAAATTAATTAGATTCATTCCCAATAATTTACATATAACTTCTTCATATGTAAAATATTCTAAAAATATCAAATTGGGAGCAAAAAACTGTTTTTGAAATATGTCCAGACTCTGCCAAGACAGCCAGATAGTAACTTCTTTGAGATACACAGGCACAATCTAGGGTAGGCTTGAAAAATTTAAAAAGAAGACCAAAAAAAGGATATAATTGCATTAGATAATTATTAAAAGTTTCTAGTGGAATTTTTATATTTTCAATTAAATTTACATATGGATTTGATATTGCTACAGGCTGGGTAATATCAACATTTCTAAATATTATGTGAAACACAAAGGTTATTGTTGGCTATTTAAGAAAGTTGGCAGAGAGACAGTTGAATTTTTAAAAAAGAGAACAACAGCATTTCCTCCAAAAAAGATTTAAGAGGCTCACATTATTTCAAAAACCAAGAGATCGTGATAGTAAGCTGTCAAGTGAGGAGATATCATTTGGGGTGGGGAAGGAAATAAGAGGGGCCTCTGGGCTCTAGGGGTGTTATGATACTTGATCTGAATGCTCATTACATGGGTGTCTTCAGTTTATGGAAATTGATTTAGATGAACGCTCATAATATGTGCTAACTTAAAAATATTTAAAAAAACATTCACATGAAAAGCTTAGCACGTGTAAATCACGCCCTTGAGAGAGCAAAACGTCCCTCAGAGGAGCCTCAGTTGTCACACTGGCAATGAACTGGGAACCTTGCAGGAGGTGATTTCCTCCCAGCTTTGGCCCAGAGCAAGTTTGTATTTACCTGTTTAATATTTCAGGGTTCTGAGTATATTTTGCTGGAATAAAGATAACTGCATCCATTTCGGGGACTGCTCTAACAAAGTACCGCAAACTGGATGGCTTCAAATAACAGAAATTTAATCTCTCACAGTTCTGGAGGCTGGAAGTCTGCAATCAAGGTATCCACAGGGCCATAGTCCTTCTGAGAAGGAGCCTTGCTTGCTTCTTCTAGCTTCCGGTAGCCCCAGGCGTTCCTTGCCTTGTAGCTGCAGCAGGTCAACCTTTGCCTCCAATGTTATGTGGCATTCTCCCCTCGTGTGCCTTTGTATGTTTCTAAATTTCCCTTTTAAAAGACCACCGGTCATATTGGATTAAGGGCCCATTCTAATTCAGTATGACTTCCTCTTAATTTGATTACATCTGTAAAGACCCATTTCCAAACAAAGTCTCACACACAGACACTGGCGGTCAGAACTTCAACTTATCTTTTGGGGAACACATTTCAACCCATAACAGTATCCAATGCCAAAATAAGCTTTCAAAGACTCTGGGTTAGAAAATACAAATCTCATGGAGTTCTGGGTTTTTTTATCCAGTTCGAGCAGAAAAATGGTCTTAGTATAACTGAATGTGCCTAGCTCTGTGGCCTCAATGAATAATAAACCTGCCTTAGAATGCATTGCTCTTAAGTACAAGATTAACTGTCCATCTCTTCTTGATGTCTTCCCCAGAAAAAAAGTACTAAGCCACATCAGGCTCATGGGTCCTGTGATGGTGCAGCAATGCACCTCCCACAAAATGAGGGAACGCTGGTGGTTTTTCCTTTGTTCCCACCAACCTTCCCTTTGCCTGACGGATCATCTTAGTCTTCCTGTTTGGGAACATAATTCGACTTGGTCTTCTAGATCTTGAACTTCATTCACCCCTAAACATTTAGAAATCCATGTTTTCCCCACAGAAAAAGGAGCCAAATGCTTTCCTAGCTAAGCTGAGATCTGGTTGAGCGACACACTTGTTATTTATGTATAAATCAACAAGATGTTCCCCTTTGGCGCTCATCCCTTTAACGTGCTTTAATATTTCAGAACTGTTGCCAGAAGATTCTAGATTTCATTTCATCTTGAACCACATAGTTCATTTTCATATATTAGATCACAAATGATTGGAAAACAAATTCTAATTGGCAGGTAGCCATTTATGCTAAATCTAGTAGCGAGTGTTAAGCTCTGACACCTTCCCCTTGAAAAGGCTTTTGAAATAAAATTAAAATTCATCATTCAGAGTTGAATGTTTTATGCTGCTGGGAGCTAATTACCACATGCATCTCAGAAGTGTGTGCTTATCTCTCTTCCAGGCCACTTGTCTTAAACTGTAGGCTCTAGTTTCTACAGTTTTCTGCTAAATCCTCCAGCTGCCAAGTGGGATAGGACTGTTTCACAAATTATATTCTCGGGAGACCCTGGTTTGATCCAGGTGAGTGACAATGCACCTGCTCATTGCCAGCCCTGGCAGGATTTATTCACACTGAAGTGGGATTAACAGCTGTCAACTCTGATATCTACCTGGGAGAAGAGAGTGGTGCATCATGAAAACAAATAGAAAAGAGAGAATAAAGTTAGCCACTGCTGGGCTAGAGTCAACTTTTCAGTCAAGCGAATTGGGGAATATTAAGACGGGTCTACCAAAGCCCAACCATCCTTCTCTCCATTTTGTCCATTTTTGCCCAGTGTCTCCTGTTGCCTCTTGATCTAGACAAATCATAGAGCGATATTTTTTTTCCTCTTGAGCCTGCAGCAGGTACACTACCTTGGTTATCCAAACTCTTCCTTATGAAGGAAGACAAATACTGTCTCTCTGGAATACTTGGTTTGGCTTCTTCAGTTCCTAGAGAGAGCCCGTTCTTTGGATTGCCCTTCAACCATCTCATTTAATAACTGTGTACTTCTGGGTTGCACCTTTCTATCTAGTGTCTGATCCATTATTTGCCTTGCCTTATGCCTACCTTTGCCTTGGCCATGCACCCTGGGTTCTGTTTTTATCTTTTGCTCTTGCTGACCCTCCATATTGCTTCAATAGCAATTCTAAAGTATTCAGGTTTCCATTTACTCAACTCCATTTGACCATGGACTTCAGAGGTTTTCTCCTATGCTTTTGCTGTCCACTAGTCCAAGGAAGTCAAATACTTGAGACTTGTATTGCTATTCCCACATCACCTCATGCATCATAGACATTGCTCATCCATCTACTCCATTGTTCCTTTCTGACCTGACCAGAGCCGTAGAAGACTTAACAGACTTTTTCAGACAACTGCTGCCAATTTATCAGAGTTGGCACTTGAGATGAGCAGTACTATCTGGCCCTTGTCTGGGCTTGTAGCCAGGTTCCATGTCGTCACCCTAAGTCCATAAGTGCTCAATTCTGAATGAGGATATGCTCAGTAAGTATTGGTGAAATGAATGAAATAATGAATGAATGGAAAAATGCCAAGCTTCTTGGACTAGTGATGGAAACTGCAATGCTAGGATTCAAAGTGTGATTCCAGTATTGACTGCTGTGTAGCCTGAGGAAGTTTCCTGCCTCTGTGAATTTATCTGCAAAATGGGTATACTGATAATAGCATCCACTTTATAGGATTATTGTGAGACAAAACCAGGTGATCTCTGCAAAGCTCTGAGCAGCGTGTCTGGCATTTTATACCTGCTTAATACATATTGGTCATTATTATTGCTGTTTTTATCAATTGACTGCCATATTAACTAAAATCGATACTTTTGCAGGGTTTCTTTTCAGTGTGAATCTGATTTATTTTTAATGTTTTTTGATACTATCCCTTTAAGCACTAGAAATAATGGGTTTTCCAAGTATACAGTTTTGTCTCCTAATAAATGGGCCAATTTGTGATGTCTTTAAATGCTTAGCAGAGAGGAAACCTTCCTAGTCAAGTTTTCCATTTCAAATGGACTTGGTCTTATCCTAAGAAAGTATTTATCTGCAGATACATTCACATGAAAACTTTGGTTAATGCTACCAGTTAATCCTTTGAAACCATTTGATGCTGGGTCTGTTTAGAGAAACATTGTTACACCAGCATACACAAACATGCAAGCAGATTTTTGATACAAGTGTTGACAAAAATAATCCATAACCAATCTATAAATGAAAATTTGGGAGAGTTTATTCCGAGCTGAAATCTGAGGACCATGGCCCGGGGCGTTTCTTCCAAAGGAAGAAAGGGCACCAAAGTGAGGTATACAGAGTGGTTATATAACCCCACATAGGACGTTTCACATATGATTGAAATGTCCCTCCCACAATAGTCACAAGATTGCCTGTCAGCATAGAGCTTGATGGACACAGCAGGTAGTGGGTCTGCTATCTCAGAGGGCATAGCAGGAGGCAAGCCTATTGTCTTGAGCTGGATGGTCACAAGTGAGCGCAGCAATCAGTTCCTAGCCTAAGGAAAGATGCTTAATCCTTAAGGGAATGCCAATGTTGGGAGGGGAGGGAAGTTGCACCTTTATCTCAAGGGCCTTTGTTCTTGCCATAGGGAATATCGAAAGCAGATATACAATGCATGCTCAAAGGCCAAGGTCAGGCCCCTTGGAAAGACAAGGTCAGGCCCAATTAGGTTTACACCAAATGGCTTCCTCATATTCTCCAATATATCCTATTGCTTACCATTTTTATTTGTCACAAGTTTTGTGTTATATAGTTAGAAACAAGAGCTCACATTCTCCTTTTATTTGAACTTATTTATTTAAATTTAACTATCCAAATGGGTCTACCAAGGGATGGTAGTAAACCTGACAGTTACACCTGGCTTTGATATTACTTACTATTGAGCTGTCCTCAGATTCCATGTACAGAGTCCTGAATCAAGGGGTACTTCACCAAGATAATGCAGTTGTATTTATTGACCACTCAGCTGGCAGCTTTATGTGAAATACAAATGCTTATTTATCCAAAGAGGGTAGGTGCAGTATTACACTGAAGGAATGTACAACCAAACCAAGGTCTTTTGCTCCTCCAGCTGTTTCTACCATCAGTATAAAAATTGGATCTCTTATTTAGGAGATTACTGGTGTGTTATGTTGCTATATGTCAGGAGAGTACCATTAATCATACCAAAGATGGACTTTTGCCCCAGCTCTATTTTATTTTATAATTGATTTATTCCTAAAAGTAAACAGATGAACAAAAATTCTTAAAGTTGGTGTGCCTTTATTAAGGAATCTATAGAAATCACTATGATTATTATTTTGCCTAAATTCCAAATGTCTAGTTCTTCATTCCCTGCTTTTCAGAGAGATCAAAAGCATCTGAAAAGGAAAAGCCAGTGATGCACTTATAATGTACCTTCCCGTCAAAATGGAATTTTTTCAAGTATTCACTGGCTTTCTAAGGTCTGCCTGATGAGATTTTCACTATTTCCCTTTGGGTGAATATTGATAATTTGAGTTTCTAACGGTAATTTTTCCCTCAAAATTTAATATGGCTGGACATTTTAAATATCAACTCATTGTTCTTATTTATATTCCATCCCTTCCTGGAAACACATAAAGTTTATCAGATTGAACATTTCCTTTTCCTCTTTTCAGATTCCATAGTACAAATATTGCATACACGTTTCTGAGCCAGGTGTAACTGTCAGGTTTACTACCATCCCTTGGTAGACCCATTTGGATAGTTAAATTTAAATAAATAAGTTCAAATAAAAGGAGAATGTGAGCTCTTGTTTCTAACTATATAACACAAAACTTGTGACAAATAAAAATGGTAAGCAATAGGATATATTGGAGAATATGAGGAAGCCATTTGGTGTAAACCTAATTGGGCCTGACCTTGTCTTTCCAAAAGGGCCTGACCTTGGCCTTTGAGCATGCATTGTATATCTGCTTTCGATATTCCCTATGGCAAGAACAAAGGCCCTTGAGATAAAGGTGCAACTTCCCTCCCCTCCCAACATTGGCATTCCCTTAAGGATTAAGCATCTTTCCTTAGGCTAGGAACTGATTGCTGCGCTCACTTGTGACCATCCAGCTCAAGACAATAGGCTTGCCTCCTGCTATGCCCTCTGAGATAGCAGACCCACTACCTGCTGTGTCCATCAAGCTCTATGCTGACAGGCAATCTTGTGACTATTGTGGGAGGGACATTTCAATCATATGTGAAACGTCCTATGTGGGGTTATATAACCACTCTGTATACCTCACTTCTTTGGTGCCCTTTCTTCCTTTCGGAAGAAACGCCCCGGGCCATGGTCCTCAGATTTCAGCTCGGAATAAACTCTCCAAATTTTCATTTATAGATTGGTTATGGATTATTTTTGTCAACACTTGTATCAAAAATCTGCTTGCATGTTTGTGTATGCTGGTGTAACAATGTTTCTCTAAACAGACCCAGCATCAAATGGTTTCAAAGGATTAACTGGTAGCATTAACCAAAGTTTTCATGTGAATGTATCTGCAGATAAATACTTTCTTAGGATAAGACCAAGTCCATTTGAAATGGAAAACTTGACTAGGAAGGTTTCCTCTCTGCTAAGCATTTAAAGACATCACAAATTGGCCCATTTATTAGGAGACAAAACTGTATACTTGGAAAACCCATTATTTCTAGTGCTTAAAGGGATAGTATCAAAAAACATTAAAAATAAATCAGATTCACACTGAAAAGAAACCCTGCAAAAGTATCGATTTTAGTTAATATGGCAGTCAATTGATAAAAACAGCAATAATAATGACCAATATGTATTAAGCAGGTATAAAATGCCAGACACGCTGCTCAGAGCTTTGCAGAGATCACCTGGTTTTGTCTCACAATAATCCTATAAAGTGGATGCTATTATCAGTATACCCATTTTGCAGATAAATTCACAGAGGCAGGAAACTTCCTCAAGGCTACACAGCAGTCAATACTGGAATCACACTTTGAATCCTAGCATTGCAGTTTCCATCACTAGTCCAAGAAGCTTGGCATTTTTCCATTCATTCATTATTTCATTCATTTCACCAATACTTACTGAGCATATCCTCATTCAGAATTGAGCACTTATGGACTTAGGGTGACGACATGGAACCTGGCTACAAGCCCAGACAAGGGCCAGGATAGTAAACTGCTCCTATCTCAAGTGCCAACTCTGATAAATTGGCAGCAGTTGTCTGAAAAAGTCTGTTAAGTCTTCTACGGCTCTGGTCAGGTCAGAAAGGAACAATGGAGTAGATGGATGAGCAATGTCTATGATGCATGAGGTGATGTGGGAATAGCAATACAAGTCTCAAGTATTTGACTTCCTTGGACTAGTGGACAGCAAAAGCATAGGAGAAAACCTCTGAAGTCCATGGTCAAATGGAGTTGAGTAAATGGAAACCTGAATACTTTAGAATTGCTATTGAAGCAATATGGAGGGTCAGCAAGAGCAAAAGATAAAAACAGAACCCAGGGTGCATGGCCAAGGCAAAGGTAGGCATAAGGCAAGGCAAATAATGGATCAGACACTAAATAGAAAGGTGCAACCCAGAAGTACACAGTTATTAAATGAGATGGTTGAAGGGCAATCCAAAGAACGGGCTCTCTCTAGGAACTGAAGAAGCCAAACCAAGTATTCCAGAGAGACAGTATTTGTCTTCCTTCATAAGGAAGAGTTTGGATAACCAAGGTAGTGTACCTGCTGCAGGCTCAAGAGGAAAAAAAATATCGCTCTATGATTTGTCTAGATCAAGAGGCAACAGGAGACACTGGGCAAAAATGGACAAAATGGAGAGAAGGATGGTTGGGCTTTGGTAGACCCGTCTTAATATTCCCCAATTCGCTTGACTGAAAAGTTGACTCTAGCCCAGCAGTGGCTAACTTTATTCTCTCTTTTCTATTTGTTTTCATGATGCACCACTCTCTTCTCCCAGGTAGATATCAGAGTTGACAGCTGTTAATCCCACTTCAGTGTGAATAAATCCTGCCAGGGCTGGCAATGAGCAGGTGCATTGTCACTCACCTGGATCAAACCAGGGTCTCCCGAGAATATAATTTGTGCAAACAGTCCTATCCCACTTGGCAGCTGGAGGATTTAGCACAAACTGTAGAAACTAGAGCCTACAGTTTAAGACAAGTGGCCTGGAAGAGAGATAAGCACACACTTCTGAGATGCATGTGGTAATTAGCTCCCAGCAGCATAAAACATTCAACTCTGAATGATGAATTTTAATTTTATTTCAAAAGCCTTTTCAAGGGGAAGGTGTCAGAGCTTAACACTCGCTACTAGATTTAGCATAAATGGCTACCTGCCAATTAGAATTTGTTTTCCAATCATTTGTGATCTAATATATGAAAATGAACTATGTGGTTCAAGATGAAATGAAATCTAGAATCTTCTGTACAGTTCTGAAATATTAAAGCACGTTAAAGGGATGAGCGCCAAAGGGGAACATCTTGTTGATTTATACATAAATAACAAGTGTGTCGCTCAACCAGATCTCAGCTTAGCTAGGAAAGCATTTGGCTCCTTTTATCTGGGGAAAACATGGATTTCCTAAATGTTTAGGGGTGAATGAAGTTCAAGATCTAGAAGACCAAGTCGAATTATGTTCCCAAACAGGAAGACTAAGATGATCCGTCAGGCAAAGGGAAGGTTGGTGGGAACAAAGGAAAAACCACCAGCGTTCCCTCATTTTGTGGGAGGTGCATTGCTGCACCATCACAGGACCCATGAGCCTGATGTGGCTTAGTACTTTTTTTCTGGGGAAGACATCAAGAGATGGACAGTTAATCTTGTACTTAAGAGCAATGCATTCTAAGGCAGGTTTATTATTCATTGAGGCCACAGAGCTAGGCACATTCAGTTATACTAAGACCATTTTTCTGCTCGAACTGGATAAAAAAACCCAGAACTCCATGAGATTTGTATTTTCTAACCCAGAATTCTATTGAAAGCTTATTTTGGCATTGGATACTGTTATGGGTTGAAATGTGTTCCCCAAAAAGATAAGTTGAAGTTCTGACCGCCAGTGTCTGTGTGTGAGACTTTGTTTGGAAATGGGTCTTTACAGATGTAATCAAATTAAGAGGAAGTCATACTGAATTAGAATGGGCCCTTAATCCAATATGACCGGTGGTCTTTTAAAAGGGAAATTTAGAAACATACAAAGGCACACGAGGGGAGAATGCCACATAACATTGGAGGCAAAGGTTGACCTGCTGCAGCTACAAGGCAAGGAACGCCTGGGGCTACCGGAAGCTAGAAGAAGCAAGCAAGGCTCCTTCTCAGAAGGACTATGGCCCTGTGGATACCTTGATTGCAGACTTCCAGCCTCCAGAACTGTGAGAGATTAAATTTCTGTTATTTGAAGCCATCCAGTTTGCGGTACTTTGTTAGAGCAGTCCCCGAAATGGATGCAGTTATCTTTATTCCAGCAAAATATACTCAGAACCCTGAAATATTAAACAGGTAAATACAAACTTGCTCTGGTCAAAGCTGGAGAAATCACCTCCTGCAAGGTTCCCAGTTCATTGCCAGTGTGACAACTGAGGCTCCTCTGAGGACGTTTTCTACTCTCAAGGGCGTGATTTACACGTGCTAAGCTTTTCATGTGAATGTTTTTTTAAAAAAATATTTTTAAGTTAGCACATATTATCAGCCTTCATCTGAATCAATTTATAAACTGAAGACACCCATGTAATGAGCATTCAGATCAAGTATCATAACACCCCTAGAGCCCAGAGGCCCCTCTTATTTCCTTCCCCACCCCAAATGATATCTCCTCACTTGACAGCTTACTATCACGATCTCTTGGTTTTTGAAATAATGTGAGCCTCTTAAATCTTTTTTGGAGGAAATGCTGTTCTTCTGTTTTAAAAATTCAACTGTCTCTCTGCCAACTTTCTTAAATAGCCAACAATAACCTTTGTGTTTCACATAATATTTAGAAATGTTGATATTACCCAGCCTGTAGCAATATCAAATCCATATGTAAATTTAATTGAAAATATAAAAATTCCACATGAGAAACTTTTAATAATTATCTAATGCAATTATATCCTTTTTTTTGGTCTTCTTTTTAAATTTTTCAAGCCTACCCTAGATTGTGCCTGTGTATCTCAAAGAAGTTACTATCTGGCTGTCTTGGCAGAGTCTGGACATATTTCAAAAACAGTTTTTTGCTCCCAATTTGATATTTTTAGAATATTTTACATATGAAGAAGTTATATGTAAATTATTGGGAATGAATCTAATTAATTTTAATTAATTTATATGTAGTCTTCTGTCTAAATGAAAGCTGAATGTATAATATGTATAATAAAGTAATATTATCATTATTGTAGCTACTTTTTTTTCACAAAATTGCTGAAGTGACTTCTAAAACTATCCAGCGCTTGAGTAGTGTTCATGTTGTGTCAAGTATTGCTCTAAGTGCTTTTGCATATTTTAAATTACTTAACCTCATAACAACCCAATGAGATAGGATGGTTATTATTCACATTTTACCACTGAGGAAATAGGTCACAGAGAGTTTGAGTAAATTCCCCAAGGTCACAGATGAATGGAGCTCAGATTCACACCCAGGTTGGGTGACAGGTGAATCCATGTTAGTCATTATCTTTAGAAAGCTTTTAAAGGAACAACATTCAATAAAAGGATAATATTATAAAAATAAACAGAAAGACAAGGAAAAAAAATATAAAAAATCCAACCATAAAGGTTCATACATTTCTGAAGCTGAGCTCCAAAATGTTTTTCTTGAGCCTCTTCAGAGTACACAAACAAACAAACCAAAACCACTCAGCCACATACATCTTACAGACACAATTTTTTTTAAAATGGAAAAGAATAGCGGCTTCCAAAAAGCTTTTCCAAAGATTGAATTTGAGAATGAAGACTTCAAATTGCAGATGCATTTATGCTTTGACTCAGCAATCCTCCTCCAGGGGATTTATCTAACAGGTAGACCTGCACATGTGCAGAAATGATCCATGTACAGGGCTGATCATGGAAGCATCGGGTTTAGTTACAAAGGGCCAAAACTCCTCAGAGGTCTCTTAGGGACAAGTTAAATAGAGACTGCGCGTTCCATGTACAGACACAAGAATGGCTCCAAATGGCTCCAAATGGCTCCATATCCTTAAATGAAATGAATAAATAAGTGCCCACATCCTAGTATACAGCCTGGTGCACTTTGTCAAGTAAATTGAGAAACTAAGTCTATCTACTTGTGCATGCATGAAGATATGCTGGAAGGATGCATAAAAATCAACAAAAGCAATCTCTTACTCATATGACATATTTGTTATTATCGGTTCTGCTTTCAAAACATGCCACAAATCTGACTGCTTCCAACGACCTCCCGCTGCCACCACTCTCATCCAAACCGCCGTTATCTCATGCCTGGACAATTACAGCCTCTGCTTTTTCAACATGGCAGCCAGAGTGATCTTCTTAAAAGGATCTGTCACTCCTCTGCTAGAAACCCTCCCATCTCAGAGTAAAAATCAACCCATATTATGACTTACAGAGCTTTATATGAATCGGCTCCAAGCTACAGCTTTCATCTTACTCTCTCCTAATCTTCCTTCAGTTCACTCAGCAGCCCCCATGGCTGTGTCTGTAATTAGAAACACACTCGTTAATTAACAGAAAGATGCAAATAATACAAATTTTTCCTCTACAATGAAAATGTTAAATTGCCTATTATTAGATGCTTTTATACTTTAATGTATGTTAGCATGAATGCCCACATATCTACATGCACAAACATGCATGCACATAAACGTATATATAAACAGAAAAATCATCAAAATGTCAAGCACAAAATAAGGCTACGTTTTGTTTTTAGAGCTGCACGAAAGGCTCTTTCGATAGGAAAGAGACTGAAAAACATGAAAACAATCTTGAGAATAAGATTCAATGGCTGGATAGGAAGGAAAAATCAGGAAATAACTTACAATAACATAAGAGATTGGTTCAAATTAATGGAAATACTGCGAAATATTTTAATACTTTTCCTCTCTCTCTCTCATTACAAGAGCTATTGTCAACCATTAACAGTTAATTGTGTAGATTTTTTTTCTTTCAACTGTTTTAATAGAACCCCAAATGCTCCAAGCCACCTAAAATTGTGTGCTGATATTGAGGTGTAGTTTCTCGCCTTATACCTTCTTACATGTGGGAATCATATTGAAACAAATTTTTCCCGCTGTGAAATAACCATTTTAAATTCTGAATTTCTCTTTTGAGAAACAAAAGAACTTATATTTCTGAAAAAAAAAATCTGAAAGGAATAACTCCTCTGAATGAACCTAAGTGACTTAAAGTCAGTCTTTCTTTCACTTGCCTACGCTGAAAATAAACAAATGAACACCAACGGGAAAAAACAATTGTAGAACATGCTTGCTACAGATGTATTTCGAACTTTCAACTAAAATTATTAGTATAAGCCATCCCAGATAATCAAATTCAGTCTGAGATGTGTTTTAGTTTAGTATAGTGTGATAGCAGAAAAACTTAAAGATTTATTGTAAAAAAGTAATAAGGCCAGGCCTAAATAAGGCTGGAAGTGAAATGTGGTTCTGGACCAAAGAAGCTCTAGGATCTTCCCAGGAGCAGTTGACAAACCTTCATGCTAGCAGTCCACCATTAAAATGACTCAGAGACTCCAGTTCTGTTTCTTTCTGATCTGTATGCCTCCAAGTTCTAGCTGCTTAAGAGGAAACATTCTGCCTCAGCACATCTTTTTAAGTTGAGTCTCACATGTTGTGGGATTTGCTTAGTATTCGTTTCTCGTGATTTAACCAGCTATTGCCAGGGAAGCAAGATGACATGAACCATTGCCCAAACTGCAGCATGAGCAAATTTTCTGAAAAAGGAACCTAGATGAGATAACGAACCGAATGCTTATTTAACACACTGCAACACAATATGTCTAATATACGATTCCCACTGACTAGGGCTTTGCCAAACAGATAGGTGATCAATAAACATTTGTGGAATGAAAGATAAATCCATGTGTGCTAGGCATATATGCCCATAGTCTTGAGGCGTCTATCAGGAAAGCTCTTTTAATGCTCACCATAATCCAATGCTTATAGGCACAACTACAATATAATCACCCCTTCCACAATACAATATAATAGTGTGTCCAGTTTCTGAATCGATAGGCAAAGCCATTGGTGCTGTCCTGAAGTCATTATTGTCACTGAGTTTTTCCTGTAGTTGTTATCCTCCTGTTCAGAGGTTGGCAAATTCCAACCAGTGGGCTAAATCCTTCCCATTGCCTGTTTCTGTAAACAAAGTTTTACTGGAATACAGCCATGCTCATTTGTTCACGTAGTATTGGCTGCTTTCAAAATATGTTGGCAGAGTTGAGCAGTTGTGACAGAGACCTTATGGCCCACAAGCTTAAAATATTTATTATCGGTCTCTTTACAGAAAAAGTATGCTGACCACCGCTCCAGTTCATTTGTTCAATTCATTCAGCAAGTATTTAATGAGCATCCACTACAAGCTAAGGATTGGCCTAGATGCAGGAGATTTAGAAGTGAACTAAACAAAGTCCTTGATAATTTACAGGTTATATTTTGGTGTGGGATGATGGGAAAACAATAAAAAACTTTATAAATTACTGAGAAGATTTGAGTGCTATAGATAAAAAGTGAGCCATGGTAAAGCAGTTGAGCATGCTTGGTGACTGGGGTCATGGCTGTTGCTCTTTCACCTAACATAAAGCTAACCATGAAACACTCTTCCAGTAAGGTGATGTGTGAATAGAGGGCTAAAAGAAACAAAGAAGAGAGGAATGCGGATATTTGCAAAAAGTGTCAATATTAGGGGAGGTAATAACAAATTCTCTCTCTAGCCACAGAACTCCAAAGTGCATGGAACAAAACTGAGAGAATTTAAAGGATAAATAGGAAATTCGAATAATAGTTAGAGATCTAAATGCCCAACTTTCAATGATGGGTGGAATCACGTGGAAGATCATCAATGAAACAGAAGACTTGAACAGACTACTAAATGTAACAGATATCTATAGACTCCTCCACCTAATAGCAGCAGGATACACATTCTTCTCAAGCACACATGGGACATTCTCTAGGAGAGGCCATATGCTAGGCCATAAAACAGGTTTCAGTGAATTTAAAAGTAGAGTCATGTGCTGCGTAACGATGATTTGGTCAATGACAGACTGCATATAGGACAATGGTCCCATAAGATTAGTACCGTACAGACTAGGTGTGTAGTGGGCTATACCATCTAGGTTTTCGTAAGTACACTCTACGATGTTCTCACAACAACAAAATCACCTGAGGATGCATTTCTCAGAAGGTATCCCCAACATTAAGAGACGCATGAGTGTACTGAAGTCATACAAAGTATAGTCTCAACCATGTGGAACTAAAATAGACATCAATAATGAGAATACTTGTAAAACTCACTAATATGTGGAAATGAAACAATTGCTGAATAACCAATACATTGCTGAATAACCAATGAGTCAAAGGATAAATGGGAAAGGAAATTAGAAAACACTTTGAGGTAAATGAAAATGAAGAAACAATATATGAAAACATGAGACGCTGCTAAAGCAGTGTTTAGATGGAAATTTATGGCTGTAAGGACATAAATTAAGAAGAAAGATCTCAAATCAATAATCTAACTATTGAAAAGAAAGAGAAAGAGAATCAAGTTAAACTCAAAGTAAGTAGAAAGAAGGAAATAATAAAAACTAGAACAGAACTAAATGAAATAGAGATTAGAAAAATAGAGCAAATCAATGAACCAAAGTTTGCTTCTTTGGAAAGATCAACAAAGTTGACAAATCTTTAGCTAGTCTGACAAAGAAAAAAAAGAGAGAAGACTCAAATTACTAAAATAAAGAATGAAAGAGGAGATGTTACTCACTGAAATAAAAAGGGTTTTAGGGGGAATTATATTAACATCTGTATGTCAACAATTAGGTAACTCAGGTGAAATGGATAAGTTCCTAGAAAGACACAAACTACCAAAACCTACTCAAGAAGAAATAGAAAATCTGAATATACCCATAGCAAGTGGAAAAAATCAAATTAGTAATTAAAACATCCCACATAGCAGAACCCAGACAAGTCTATCAAACATCCAAAAAATAATTAATACCAATTTTTCACAAGAAGAGAAAGGAACAACTAATTTCAGCTGTATTGCCCTGATACCCAAACCAGGCAAAGTATCAAAAGAATAAGAAACTGTAGACCAATATCTCTTATAATATAGGCACAGAAC
Source organism: Equus przewalskii (assembly GCF_037783145.1). NCBI lineage: Eukaryota > Metazoa > Chordata > Mammalia > Perissodactyla > Equidae > Equus > Equus przewalskii. Next base: position 96,552,142 of record NC_091863.1, read on the forward strand.
TCCTCAACAAAACTAGCAAACAAAATCCAGTAACATTTAGAAAGATTTATTGGGCGACCAAGTGAAGTTTACCTTAAGAATACAGGCTAATGTAACAAGCAAGGACAAGAATGAAGAACTTACTCCTGCCAGCTGTAAAAGAAACTTGTATGAAAGTCTGAAAACAATGGAATAAAAAAAATTTAAAATCAAATAAACAATTGCATTCCAAATTCATGGTGGTATATTAATATTCTGTAAAAAACTAATAATATCAGAAACATTCTCTACACTTGGAGTCACTACCTGGTCAGTTTACAGTAATCCAACATCATTCTTGAGGAGCGAAAAGTGTTTTGCTCTAGCAAGAATGGGAAACAAGTCCATTGTGGTTGTGCCAATATTTTCAGTCCTTTCAGAAATATCTTTGAACTCATTGAACCAATATCAGGATTTATTAATATGTGGAAACTAGAGAAATAATCTATGTCAGATGAACTTGGACCAAAAGCCTATTTGGAACCAGAACTTCATTTGTAAACTGAACCTGACCTCAATAGAATTACAGTGGTGTTATGGACAAAGGAATTATGTTGTCCTGGGCATTAGTAATTGGTTTATTTCTCTTCTACAGAACAGACACAAAGATAAAAGGCTACAGGTCATCCAGAGGAGGCTACGAGACAGTTCCATGAGGTATTCTTGTAAGCACACAACGGCTCCAGGACTCCTTTTCTTCAATGGTTCTGGAATGATGGATTAACTCCTATCTAGAAACTATTGGATTTAATGATTAACAAGCTCTTTTGAATCAAAGTGTCTATTTTCAAGTCTTACTTTCATAATTAAAAAGGAAAAAAAAATTAAATCTTTAGTGTACAGTCCTACTTAGTGTATATTTTCCCCTTCATAAAACTGTAGTCCATATGGAAAGGTCAGAAATCAATGCGCGTCTGGCTATTTCCTGAACCAAGACTACTAGTCATTTCTCTGCTGATAGTAAATGATCATCCACTTGCATATGCCACTTAACTATCCCTATTGGACCAGGACACTTTTGATTCCTCTCAAACCTGTTGAGGCTGCCACTGAGTTGCCAGCTTCTGCATCAGGATTCCTGGCTGAGAAAGAATTGTCAAGAGTGTCGATTCCAGTGTAGCAGAGGTTTCTTTGACAATTGCTTCTAATAGTGAAGGAGAAGAGAAAATACTGTGAGTAACATAATTCAGAGGTCTGTGGACCATAAACACAGACAGAGGAGCCTAACAATATTCATGGCTCCTGGGGTCTTTAAATTCCTTCACTTAAATTGTGATAATTTGTTCTCGTTTTGATATCAGCTATCATAGGCCAACCTTGGATGCAAATTGGCATTAATTGACTCAGGTAAATTCTTCATCCACAGCTGGCTGCCTACGCCAGTACACCGAAGGCAGACCACTGGCATGAGACACCAGTAAAATTAGTCTGGCTGAATGTAAAATTATAGTCTGTTTTGGCGGTATTCTATGGAAAATGTAAAAGAGACATTCTCTTTGCCAAGAAGTTCCACTTGAAAGGATTCATTCTTCAGATATTCTGGTATAACATCCTAAAGATGCATATAAAAATGTATTCACTGAAGCATTTTTTTGGTGAGAGCAAAAACCTGGAGACAAAAGTTGATAAATAGGGAATAGATTTAGTAAATCACAGTGTATCAATACACTAGAATTCTAAGCAGTCTTTTAAAAAGATAAAGCAAATCTATACATCCTGCCTTGGTAGGTGCTCAGGATAAATCTTTTACTGAAAAAAATATAATTAAAAAGTATAAATATGAAAAACAGATAAAAATTATAAATATTATGTATAAAATGATATTATGAATATACTTTGTTGCATATCAACAATGTTGGCAATGGTTCCCCACCTCTACTGATGGGATTATGATGGGGGAATCTTTCTTATTTTCTTTCTTTTCTTTTATACATGTGATTTTTTACAAAGATAAGAAATTAATTCTATTATTTATTTATTTATTTATTTTTAGGAAGATTAGCCCTGAGCTAACATCTGCCGCCAATCCTCCTCTTTTTGCTGAGGAAAACTATCTTTGAGCTAACATCCATGTGCTGGCGATTGGGCGGGCTGAGGTGCCCATACGGCAGGGGCGTGGCCATCAAATGGGAGGGTGTGCCTGCAAGGAGGGCGCATGCGCCAGGACAGAACTTGGGACTCCGGGTTGCCCTTTGCCCGACTACGCCCGACCTCCTGGGTTGTCTTTCCAAGGAAGACGGGGTTGCGTTGGATCGTTCCAGCCGATTTGTGCAGGGGAAGCGAGAGACCCACGCTAGCTCCGTAGACGTTGGAGAGATGTTTGGAGAATCTCTCTTGGCCCAGCCCTCCATATCCAGCATCCAGTCGTAGGCAGGGGAGTGAGTAAACTAGTATGATTGGCCAGGAGGTTGCCTGCTCTGAGTTTTTGCAATGAGGCTGAAGTCAGAGTTCGCCATCTCCCCGGGACTCCAGGAACAGGAGCTTGGCCTTGGGTCTGGTCCGACAGGGGGAAATTCCCCCTTCTACCCCTCTTGACTAAGAATAAAATTGACACCAAGACCAGATTAACAGGAGAAAAGCCAATTTGATAGGTCCACATTGGAGATCATACGAACGACGCTCTCCAAGATGGGCAAAGCAGGCTGCTTGTTACATCTTTTGACACAGAGAAACAATCTGTGCGAAAATGTAGGACCGAGAAGCTTAGGTTTGGGGTGTGTAATTAGAGAGGAATTTAAGACAGATTTTAGGCTTGAGGTAGCAAATTAGTCGAAGTAACGGATTTTGTGTCTGCAGGCTCCTGGCCCCGAATTCCCTAGCTCTGGCGATCAGGCTGTCTCCGTCGCCTGGTGGCGGGAGGGTACCTTCCACATGGGACATTTATTTCCTGCTTTCCGCGGAAACAGAAAGAGGAGGGGGAAAGCCCCTTTTTGCATTGGCCGCTTCTCGAAGCTTCTTACCTTTAATTCAAAATCATCCATAGGCCCTTGTGGGATACTTTGGGGTGCCCTGCGGGGCCCCCACGCTAACCTGAGTTGCTTATTCTCCCCTAGTCTTAGTTTTCTTATCTGCCAAATGGAGACAACAGTAGTAACAGCGGATGAGAAGATTAATAGAGACGATTTAAAAAAACTTTATGAATGACCGTACCCTGTTGCCTCCCATTTCCTACTTCCATCTTTTTCCTGGTTATTTTTCATGAGGGCCCGTGAGAGGAGATCGAGATGCTTATCATCTGAGTGTGGGCACCAAGGAGAGGAGAGGATGTCTTCTTGTGAAAATGGCGTCCCTACCGTGTCTTTTTGGAGATGTACATGCTTCACGCAAGAAGCCCATGTCGGCTGCTGCGTACTGCAGGGCAGCCGTGTGGGGAGGGCTGAGAAGGCCCAGCTGGCCATGGCGCCGTCGGTTCTCACCATCTGGGGAGGCGGATTGGCCCACCCAGGAGCAGGAGGCCCCACAGCTTGGAGGCAGGCAGCCCAGCCCCACCACTTACTTGCTCTGTGACCCCGGGGGAGTTAGCTGACCTCTCTGTGCCTCAGGTGCCGCATGTGTAAAATGGGGATCGTGACCGTACCTCCTCTGTGGTGTTGTGAAATTTGCATGAAGTAATACAAGGAAGGCCCATGGTGAAGGCTCAGACATCTTGAGCTGATGCCGGAGTTAAGGGGTCAAGACCGAGTGGGGTCAGTCCGCACGTGAGCCCACACTGTGACTGAAGGTGCCAGACATGGAGCGTAGCCCCTGCTCCCGAGTGGATATGAGAGTCTGTGGAGCGGCACATCGCTGTGCTTGCTGCATGCTGGCGACATCATGTGGGAGCTCACCGCGCACCAGGGCCTGGCTAATCGGTGTGTTCCAGCCCTCCCTGAGGAGGGGACCATCACCGTCTTTAGTTCCTGACCGAGGAAATGGAGGCTCAGAGACGTTCACTGACTCCCCCAAGGTTACACAGCTCGGCGGAAGTGCGCCAGGATTCAAACCTTGCAAGACACTTTGTTCTCAGCACCCGTGCTAGAAGCAGGTTTGGCTTTTGTGGGGAAGAGGGTGTCCTTTGCACCTCACAGGATGGGTCAGGCATTGGCAGATGCTGAGCTGTGCAGGGAATCCCGGTTACAAGAAGTGGCGTAGGCTGCCGAGGAGGAACCAAGTGCAAGCTTGTCTCAGGGAACCCCCACACGGCCAGAGTGGCCAGCAGAGTGAGTGCATGTAACACGTGACTTTGAGGGGGAGCTGGAGGGAGAGCCTGAAGACAACACTGGTGTGGGTGAGAACTAGTTTGAAAGGTGGGTTGGGGCCAAAGTTATGGGAGGAGTTCGAATGCCTGGATTTGGGCGTGGGTCACTGTAAGTGTTTTGGTCAGCGGCAGTGACTTGGTGAGAGCAGTGTCTTAGGATGCGGGGTAGAGGGGGAGAGTCTAGGGTGCTACCTGGCTCCATTCATTGCAGTGACTGGGGTGGGGCACATTGTCTGGACGTGGGGCTCCTGATTTGGAGGCCATGGTTGGCCACCAGGGAGATCGTGAGTCTCTTCGGAACTCGAATGTAAAATCTCTGCCGTACTGTGACTTTAAGCGTGTGCGCGCCTTCCCTCAGATTCTCAAGGGGGTGCGTGATGGCACTGACCATCCCCCTGCCAAAATACCGAAGCCCAGGGGTTTGAGTAAAGAAGCCAGGTTGGGAGTTGGAACACCTGAAGTGGGATTCAGCGCACAGCATTGCTCTTCTTGTTTCCTCCTCATAGCGAGAACTTCGGCCCCATGTTCTTGTCACGTGACACTGAGCAAGCCTCATCGTCTCTCTGAGCTTCAGTGTCCCAACGATAAAATAGGGTGACTGTTATTACTACTACTAATGGCTAAAGATAACCGTCTCACGGAATACTTTTTTCTTTCTCTGTTTTTCTGTCTCTCTCTGCCTGGCTCATTTCACTCAGCATAACGTCCTCGAGATTCGCCCATGTTGTTGCAAATGGCAGCCTTTTCTCTTTCTCACGGCTGAATAATATCCCATTGTAAATATCCATCGTTTCATATACATATGTATGTATACCCCACATCTTCTTTATCCATTCATCCATCAATGGACACGTGGGTTGTTTCCATGTCTTGCTATTCCCGGAATTCTTGTGAAGCTAGAATGAAGTATGGAAAGCTACATTGCTAATTTTACCAGTAAAAATATAGGGGGTGATTTTTATTATTGTCAATTGTGTTAAGGGTTTTGACTTTTTATTTATTTGTTTATTTATTTTTTAAAGATCGGCACCTGAGCTAACGTCTGTTGCCAATCTTTTTTTTTCTCTTTCTTCTCCCCACAGCTGCCCAGTACATAGTTGTATATTCTAATTGTAGGTCCTTCTGGTTGTGCTACGTAGGGCACTGCCTCAGCATGGCCTGATGAGCAGGGGCCATGTCTGCACCCAGGACCAAACTGGTGAAACGCTGGGCCTCAGAAGCGGAGCAGGCAAACCTAACCACTCGGCCACGGCGCTGGCCTCTTCATTTTTAAAAATACCTGTTATCATGAAATCTTCAAACATACACAAAAGTAGAAAGAATATTGTAATGAACCCCCATAAAAATAATCATCCAGCTTCCATATTTATCAGGCTTTTGTCAAACTTGCTTCCTCTAGCCTCTTTTCATTGTCCCTCCCACCCTCTCTTCCTTCTTTCTTCGCTTTCGTCCTCCTCCCCTCCCATTCATTCTCCTCTTGTTGTGATAATTTAAAAGAAATTCAAGACAATATGTCTTTTCATCTCTATATTTTTATGTGTGTGCACTTTCTAAAAAAGATAGGCTTTTCCAACACAACCACAGTGCCGTCCAGGCGCATGAATGGTACCGTATTCCCTTGGTATCATCACCCAGTCGTCTGTATTCAGAATTCCCCACTTGCCTGCAAGGTGACATTTTACAGTTTTTTTTTTTTAGGATGTAAGTTTTGCTGTGTCTACACTGATAAAGTAAGAGGAAAACTCGTGGGGGCCATTTGCCTAGAAAGGGATGGACTAAATTAAAGAGAGCCCCTACATGTCTATGACTGCTGGTGGTTGTGTGTGGCAATGAAAGTGATTCAGTTCTTGTGTTCGCTGCCCTGTCATAGGACACCACAGGCTCTTCAGGTTGGTTCCAGGGAGCTGAATCATTTGCACACTAACTCCCTGCCCAGACCCTGGAACGTTGCATCCTTTTACCGTAACCAGGAGCTAAGGGTAAAATTCCATGATTTTTCTTTAAATTGTGCCTGAAATAGTAAGCCATTATGACCAGGAAGCTTGTACAACCACTGCCGTCCACGGCTCCACGTGGTGAAGCATGAACCAGACACCACCCCCAAGGATGTCTTCACCTCCGGCTGCCTGGGCTCAATCCTCAAAGGGCTGCTCCCTATGGTCGCATTCTCTGCAGGGCCCTTTCAGAGGGGAACCTTATATGACATCCTTCGTCCTTGCTATGATTGGGAAAGTTATTTGCTTTTAGTCTACTTGATGGTAAAAGAAATGCAATGTGCTAACTACCATTGACTTTCAGATGTTTGGGTCTAGCTCAGTCCCCATCTCCTGTAAGAAGCCTTCCCAGCCCATAGTACTCTCATCTTCTGAGCTCTTACTGCCTTTGAAATGGGACCAAGTCATTAGATTCCTATCACCCCTTACCTCGGTTGTGAGCCACTCTTAAATGTATGGGAGCACAGATGTATATGCATGTGTATGTACACGGGTCAATGCAGTATGTATGTGTGTGTGTGTGTGTGTGTATTTTGTGATTTCTCAATTAGATTGTAAACTCCCTGCACTTGACACGCTTCTCAGTTTTGCCCATGCAGAACCCCAAAGCAGTGCTGTGTACCTAGTAGGCATTCAGTAAGGACTTGTTGATTGGTTGGAGAATATAGATGAAGGGTGGATGGCCTTGACCAAGGCCAACAAGCCTGGGAACTTTTAATAGCTGAGTTTGTCGAGTGTTGGCTCCATCCTCTTATTTTCCTCCCAGGCCATCTGGCAGACCTGAGCAACAAACTCTGAGGTAGCAAAGACCTTCCCAGAAGACGTCTGGCATTTACTTGGTGGTCTTAGATACGGGTTGAGGAACAGATCAGCAAGGTGCTCCCCTCTCTGTCTGGAAGAGAGGTCTGGCGAGCCGCCCTGGAAGTCTTCCCCGAATTGTGAAAAATTGCAGGTGCTCTGGGGAGCTGGTACTTTGGCTTCGAGACTGACAATGCCACACACCTGCCCAAAGCAGAAGACACCTTGAGAATAGTTGTGAGTAAGTCAACAAAGCCCTTCTCGTGCCTAGAGTGAGCTCAGCCCATGAGAAGGGCTGTGTGCATCCACGGAAATGAGCCACTGGGGCAACCGGTTCCCTGCACACTTCCGGTTCCTCAGGAGGCTCTTGGAGTCTAAGCTGGACGTGAGACCGTGTCCTTTCTCAGTCCCACGTTGAAATGACTGAAGGGAAGGGCATGGGCCACAGGACATATTTCACAGAGAGGCCGTATCAACAACACAGTCAATCCAGCTTGTGTAGGTTGTATGTATATGTGTGTGTGTGGGTGTGTGTATCACGTATTATATAATATAGGGTGTGTACCGTTTTATACATCTCTATATGTATATGTCTGTAGCCAGCCCTGGAGGTCTAGTGGCTAAGATTCTGTGCTCTCACTACCTGACAGGGTTTGTTCCTGGTCAGGGAACCACACCATCCGTCGGTTTTCATACTGTGGTGGAGGCATGTTGCTGTGATGCTGAAAGCTTGTGCCACCAGTATTTCAAATGCCAGTTGGGTCACTCCCTGGTGAAATATGTCCTGTGGCCCATGCCCTTCCCCTGCGTCATTGCAAACATGGGGCTGAGAAAGGACACAGTCTCCTGTTCATCAGCTTAGACTCCAAGCCTCCTGAGGAGCCGAAGGCTGCAGGGAACCGGTTTGCCATAGCTCAGATTTCCATGGATGCACACATGTGTGTATCATATAGGAATGGCTCAAATCAAAGTACATGTTTTTTAATTTCTCCTGAATGAAAAGAAAAATATAAATGGAATGGGAAAAAGAGTACAAAGTATTGAAAATATTTCCTATGCAAACGACAATAGGTTTACATTACAGTTGCGATATTTAGCATTAAAAATACAGGAGGCTGAGTTACGTTTGAATTACTGGTAAACAACATATATATTTTTGGATGTGAATGTTTCATAAAATCCTTTTTTTCTTCTGCTGGGTGCTCTGACCTTCCCAGCCTATCACCTTGTCCCTGAGGCATAATGTTTCTTAAGATTCACTCAGTATGCCCGCTTTCGTGAAGAACCGTTAGAAAATGTGCCAGCAAGTAGGAGCAGGTCAAGCACGTCCTGGTTCGTTAGCTTGGGGCCTCCTCTCTCAGACGCTCCTAATGTCTTGGGCATCAGTGGGAAAAAATTTGAGATCAGAACTAGGTAAGCCGAGCGAAGCATCCAGGTAGAGAAACTCACAGGCAGGGATGGAGGGGAGAGACCAAAACATGTATGGGAGCAGGTCTTATAATGAGAAACGACAGAGTGGAACAATGGCAACCTAGGATTCTTGGCCTTAAGAGTGCTTTTAATTACATTCTTCTGCTTCTGCGAATGAAACTTGTTGAAAGTTAGCTCTCAGGCAAGGGCTACAAATGGGCAGCTGCAAGCTGAGTGTATTCTGCGGACCTGTTTTAGGTGGCCAGCATGCTTTGTGGTAAAACATCTCAGTTAGTTGCCAACATTTAAAGAATGGAAGGTTTCATACCAGCATTTTGATTTGGGGCCAGTCTTGAAAAGCTGGAAAATCTGGCCATCCTGACCCAACATTCTTGCCCAGCAACGCTGAGCTGAGCTGAATACCAGCCGTCCCCTTTGGGAAAGACACATGCCCAGTCCCCACCCTCCTTGCTGTTCTCACGCCTGGCCTTCTCAACATTTGAGTTTGTAACGCCAATCATTTAAAAACATGATTTTTTTATGAGAAATGTCAAACATATACAGAGAAAATAGTAGCATGAGTCCAACGATCCTCATTACTCAGTTTCAACAGTTATTAACAGCCGTCGCATTTCATCAATGCCCTAACCAATGCTCCAACACCCTGCATCTGCCCCTGGATTATTTCGATGCAAATCTAGGCCTCGCATCGTTTCATCTGTGAATCTCAGCGTGTATCTCTAAAGGAACCAGAATGTGTGACTCCTAACCAGGCCTCTTCCCACTATGTCACATATGCCACAGGTTGTACCGCGGTGATAGGCTATATCATGGAGTAATAGTACTGAACATTTCTCAGGGCTTCCTCTGTCGCTGGGCGTTGTGCTGGGTACTTATGTGCATTATGTCATTTGTTCCCCTCATCAGTTCTATGACATAGATAGTGTTATTATTTCCATCGTATAGTCTCCACACAGAAGTCCTCCCTAATACATATATATATATGCATGTGTATGTATACACATGCAAATGTGCACATATTTATTTATATCATATCGAATATATTTCTAGGGGCCAGCCTGGTGAGCAGCAGTTAAGTGCGCACGTTCCGCTTCTCAGCGGCCCGTGGTTCGCCGGCTTGGATCCTGGGTGCAGACATGGCACCGCTTGGCAAAAGCCATGCTGTGGTGGGCGTCCCACATATAAAGTAGAGGAAGATGGGCATGGATGTTAGCTAGGACCAGTCTTCCTCAGCAAAAAGAGTAGGATTGGCAGTAGTTAGTTCAGGGCTAATCTTCCTCAAAAAAAAAAAAAGAATATATTTTTATATTACTTAGATATATTATTCATATATATCTAATTGTATACAAAGCCTAGAAGAAGTAGTTCAACTCTGTTTTCTTTCTTTAGGAAATCATGTTTCTTCTGGTAATGAGAAAGTCCCATAAGCTGGGGTTTACATATCCCATTTCCCACCCACAAAGATTCAAAGTTCAAAACTTATTTTCCAAACATGGAAAAGGCAACAAAAACACTCAACTTGAGAATGTCCGCAACATAGATGTCCAAGTCTTGAAGCAAATTTTAGAATGGCTGCCTTGCCAAATACGTTTTTTCAGCTATACTGACCTGCATGCTGGCCTCAGTCACGTGCATGAATCTCAAGCTCCTTTCTGAGGGGAGAAAACCACAAATACTCCGTGTTTGGAGTTGCAGATGAAATTCAATACACCATACTCAGATCACACTTGCTTTTAAATACCTATCACACAACCCCTCTTCCCAGGGACATTATTCTGTAATATCCAGACTGAGGCCTCGCTTTAGGGGTGGTTTTCCCTCCAGACTAAATCTAAGGGGCACCAGAAACTGGGATTCCAGATACATAATACATTTTGCGAGATTTTAAAAAATCAAAATTGATGATAATTATGATAATTATGAACAAATTATCAAAATTTTAGATAAAGACGGGATCTGACACTTCACTCGCACTACGCACCATGCCTTACTCTCTTCACCTTGATCACGACACTGGGTCCAATCAAACACTGTTTACAAAACCCTAGCAACAGGCCAAAGTTTGCCCACTTTTAATGCTGCACGAAAATACTTACCTTGGTGCCCAGGAGGCATTGCCTCTACCCTGGGGCCTGAGACGGTGGGCCCCACGGCCTTGGGATCCCTAGTTGTCCTTTGGCTCAGGAAGGGAGGAAGAGGCTCTGGGAAAGAAAATGAGGCCTGGGTCTAGCCAGGGGTCCCTTGGAAAGGGAGAACCGCCTGAGCACGAAGCTTACCATGCTAACATGCCTGAGTAGGGAATTTGTTGTAAGATGCTCTCCTGCTCCTGGACCTGCAACAGGGTGAAAGCGGTGCAGTAGAATGGCCGCTGCCTGTCCTCAGAATGCTCTGGGCTCCCACCTGCCCCCACCCCCGAGGTTCTCTTTGTCTGTCCATGGGGCCAGAAGCTGCCCCTACCAACATGGCCTTTTACTGGTGCCGCCGGTGCTGCTGCTCCTTCCTTAGGTTCGGGTGGTACTTCCTCACTCTCACCATGTGATGCAATCACTGAGGTCGTGGGAGGATTTGCATCTGGAAAGGAGAAAAGGCAAGTAGAGAGATCAGGGCATTGGATGCCAGGGTTCAAGGGCAGGAGGGAGGCCAGGGCCTGGAACTGAAAGCAGCAGAGAGAAGCTCAGCATCAGTCTGCTCCACTGTCCCAGGGAAAGGTCATTTCCTGGAGTTCACTGAAGTACCTGTCACCATCCAGCCACTGACAATGCGGTTTTCCTGGTTTTCGCTGACTCCCAGGTAACCAGTTTCATCGCGCGGCACCCGGGTAGAGGCTCCTTGTCCTCAGTGCTGTCGCTGTAGCTGTGCGTCTCTGCAGACTCTGCCCTGCAGTGTGCTGCGATCCCTCGTTGGGTCCAGAGGTGTAACCAGCAGCCGAGTTGAATTGTCTCGGAGTGTCTGATCTTGGTGACAGTGTGTCAGCATCAGGTTCAAAGCATATGTACTTGTTTTGTTTTGGTCAAAAATTGTGCTTAGAGACTGAGTTTGTCTTGCCGGCAGTTTATTTAACACAGGTTCACTGCAGGAATTTCACAAGCCAAGAGCATACGGGATAATATGTCTTAATAAGCTAATAAATAAATAACATATTCTAAAACGATGATAGATTAATTACACTATTGTTCCAGGCAAGGGGACATAAAAGAGATAAAGTCCAGATTTAGTCTGAGGTGTACCTTTCCTATGAGTTTCTTCTGAGGAGAGGCGGATTGGCCAATGGAGAGCTGACGTCCAGCTGCCAGTGCAAAATAAAAGCCCCCTGTCTAGAGCACATTGCTAGGGAATGAGGGAGTTGGCGTTGGTGGGCATGATGATCTTGAGGGGCCACCGCTGAGTTCACCATCGCCCCTAAAAGAGTCACGATTACTACAGCAGAAGCTAATGTCCCAAGGATCTTTGCAGAGCTTATTTAGGTCAGCAAAGAGTCACCTTGCCCAGACCGACACGCTCGGCTATTCCTCACAAACTCTGGGCATTTATAACCCCCTTGCCATCCTTGCTTCTCCACATGTTCTTACGGATAAGCCCCCAGCAGGGTTCATCATCAGCTTGAGCCACTGAGTTCTTATCAATGACAACAGATGAGACAATGACATCCTGACACAACTTCATTCTTATACCAAAACAACAAGTTCTTGTCTTTGTCATAAGCAGGTGCATTAAAACAACTTCACTTAAATCCCAAACAAGTGGATTTGAAATCATATCAAACCCATACACAGCAGTACTACATATTAGATGCCAGCCATTGGCTTTCTCACCACCAGTTGCAGTAAGTGGGACATGCTGGTGTGTGCCTGCACTAGTGCGTGGCCATAAAACACAAAATATTGTTTATTATTATGTAAAATATGTATAAATGTAAATTTTACACAGTATTTGAATGAATGGTGAAAAATATATTTGATTTTAGAATCATGTGCACTAATAATGCTTAAAAAATGCCTTTAATAAAGCATGTCAGCTTCCAAATATTTATAAAATATTTTTATATTCTACATATTTAAAAATATTGGGGCTGGCCCCGTGGCCAAGTGGAGAAGTTCGTGTGCTCCACTTTGGCGGCCCAGGGTTTCACTGGCTCGGATCCTGGGCGTGGACATGGCACCGTTCATCAGGCCATGCTGAGGTGGCATCCCACACAGCACAACCAGAGGCACTCACAACTACAATATACAACTGAGTACTGGGGGGCAGTAGGGGAAGCAGGAGAGAAAAAAAAAAGAGGATTGGGAATAGTTGTTAGCTCTGGTGACAGTCTTTAGGAAAAAAAAAATATATTTAAAGTTCATACTATTTTATATGATAATTCATGTTATATAATGATATAAATGTAATAATACATAATTATTACATATTTATACTATGTAATTATTAAATTATTAAAATATAGAGCAAAATAGATATTTTAATATAATTTTGTTAATATAGATATTTTATATATTATTTACAAATATATTCACATATTTTAGAATCCAGTGTCAAGATGGTGGTGTAAGAAGACTCTAAAAATCACCTCCTCCCTGGACACAACAAATTTACAAATACTCTTGGAACAATTCCCCTGAGAGAGAACTGAAAACTGGATAAAAAGAACCCTGACAACAAGGGACAGTTCTGACTGAGGTGGAAGAGGCAGAAATCCCTTTCTGGAGAGGAAAAAACCACGTCCTAGCCATGGTGCTTCACAGCCAGCCAGGAGCAATCTTAAGGTATGAAGGCTTCCCGGGAGGAGTGGGGGATCTGGGTGGGAGAGCTTACGCCTCTGCAGGGCATGGCATGTATGAGGGGCAGGTCTGTGTTGGTGAAGTGTGTGGGGCCTCTGCAGCAGGGTGAGTGGGTCCAGTTGAGTGAGTCAGGACATGGGCATGGGGCAGGACTGTGTTGATGGGGTGTGTGGGTCTGCGGGAGTTGGAGCTTGTCAGCTGCAGCAGGCTTGGGATTCTCAAACAGCCACCTAGGGGATCAACCACAATTTCCAACGCCTGAAACGGTTGGGTGCTCCCACACCTGGGGCCAGCCCAGGCCAGCTGGATTACTGAGATTTGACAACAGCTTTGTAGGCTAGGGGCCTACAGCAATTGTAAGCCACTGAGCCTCATGCAACAAGCCAAGCTGGGAGCCTACTCACTTAACAGAAAGCCTGCAACAGGAATGTGCTATTAGAGCTTGCAACCAACTGTGCTGGGGCCCCCACGCCCGATAAAAAGACCAAAGTGACTGTAGCAGCTTCATGCAGCTGAGCGTTACAACCAGCCGGGGGGACAGCCAAGCCTCCCTGGGCACATGAAGCAAGAGCAGCCCTGCCAGAAAAGAAGGACACAGGTAGCCCTCACAGGGGGACACTCCTGGAACATTTGGAACTCGTGAAAAGAGGGAAGCACACTTCTGGACCTCATAAAGGATCTCTTGCTTAAAGGCCACCTCTCCAAGTTTGGGAGACATAGCTGATCTACCTAATAGATAGACATAAGCACAGAGGAAGAGGCAAAATGAGGAGGCAAAGGAATACATTCCACATAAGGGAACAGGACAAATCCACAGAAAAAGAACTAAAGGAAACAGAAATAAACAATCTACCTGACAAAGAGTTCAAACAAAAAGTCATAAGGATTCTCACTGATCTTGGGAGAAGACTGGATGAGCACTGTGAGAACATCAACAAAGAACTGGAAAATAGAAAAAAGAACCAATCAGAAATGAAGAACACACTACTGGAAATGAAAAATTCAGTAGAGGGAATCAATAGCAGAGTAGATGACACAAAAGAATTGATGAGCAAGTAAGTGCAAGACTAGAGGAAATCACCCAGGCTGAACAGATAAAAGAAAAAATAATTAAAAAGAACGAGGACAGTCTAAGGGAAATCTGGGATAACGTCCAGCACACTAACATCCATATTATAGGTGTCCCGGAAAGAGAAGGGAGACAAAGGAGCAGAGAATCTATTTGAAGAAATATGATGGCTGAAACTTTCCTAACCTAAGGCTGGAAACAGACCTCTAGCTACAGGAACCACAAGAGCAACAAACAAGATAAACCCAAAGACCCCAAGACAGATTATAATTGAAATGTCAAGAATTAAAGATAAAACCAGTGGCGTCAGCATTATGGCGGAGTAAGTTCTCCCAGTAATCTCTCCCTTCCAACATACAATGAAAAGAACATTCATACTCCAACAGAGGACATCCTAACACAACACGAGAAACATCAGAGAAACCCATGGAGCCATACGATGGAGGGTCAAGAGGCTGGAATGCCTCCTCAGAGGAGGTGGGGACAGGGTAAGAGAAAACATTGCTTCCCCTAGAGCCTGTGATCCGGGACTGTGGGCAGCCTCTGAGAGGGAAGGAACGGAGGGGGGCATTCGATCACAGGAACATCAAGGATCTCCAAGGATCCTTGAAGCCTAGAGTGAAGCCCTCTACCAGGGCAAAAGCTTGCATGGGGTGTGACCTTATCAAGCCAACACCCCAGGAGAGCAGATAGCAAGCAGACGAGCAAACCCAGAGACCAGGAGAAAGTACCCTTCCCTTCACCCACCCTGTGTGGCTCTAGCACCTGGAATCTTGGCTGAAGACAGAGGGCTCAGACTATGTGGTTCTCGACCACCACCCAGTGGTGATAGACGGTAACTGCAACCAAATAGCACCAGATGTGGAAAAACAGAGTGACTCCCTCTGGCAATACCAGACACCATACTGGATATCCAGACCAGAGAGAAAATGACAAGTACCCAGAAATAAGTCCTGAGGACACAGAAATATGTAATCAAAATGACAAACAATTCAAAATAGCTATCATCAAAAAACTCAATGAGTTAAAACAGAATGTAAAGAAACAAATCGAGTTCAGGAGCTACTTCACAAAAGAGATTGAATCTATAAAGAAGAATCTATCAGAAAGATTAGAGATGAAGACACAATGGAAGAAATAAAGCAAAATATGGATTCCCCGAATGCTTGAGTGGACATCATGGAGGAGCATATCAGCATAATGAAAGATAGACATGTTGAAATGCTCCAGGATAGAGGAGGAAGAGATTTAAGAGTAAAAAGACATGAAGAAAGTCTCCAAGAAATATCCGACTCAATTAGGAAATGCAACATAAGAATTACAGGTATTGTAGAGGGAGAAGAGAAGAATGGAGCAGAAACCTTGCTCAAAGAGAATAATAGCAGAGAACTTCCCAAACCTAGGGAAGGAGATGGAAGAACATGTGGAAGCAGCTAGCAAATCTCCTAAATATGTCAATGTAAAAAGACCTACTGCAAGGCATATAGTAGTAACACTGGCAACAGTGAATGACAAAGAAAGAAGACTACGGGCAGCAAGGCAGAAGAAAATAACCTACAAAGGAACCCCTATCAGGCTTTCAGTGGATTTCTCTGCAGAAACCTTACAGGCTGGGAGGGACTGCGAATGATATCTCAAATCTTTGAAGGACAAAAGCTTTCATCCAAGAAGTATCTCTCTCCAGTGAACATATCCTTCAGATAGGATGGAGAAATAAAAACTTTCCCAGACAAACATAAGTTAAGGGAGTCTGTAGCCGTGAGATGTCCCCCCTACAAGAAATCCTCAAGAAGGCCCTCATACCTGAAAGAAAAGGGAGGAGGGGGTTACAAAGCACAGAGTAAGGAGATAAATAGGTAGACAGAATCAGAGCAGGATAGCAAATACTCAAGTGTGGCCTTAAAGACAAAGGGGAGGAAAACACCAAAAACAAGAAGATAACCTTGTCATTTTAAGCACAAACTCATAACACAAGATGGAATAAGATGTGAGAAAAATGGCTTAGGAGGGGAAGATGAAAAGGACTGAATCACTTTAGTCTAAGGAAATAAGAGGCCATCAGAAAAGGGACAATCTTATCCATGAGATTTTGAATACAAATGTCATGGTAACCACCAAACAAGAAAGCAGCACAGAGACACAAATAATAAATAAGGAGAAAACAAAGAAACACAACATAAAAAACTACATAACTCGACTGGTAGATAAAAATACACAGCACGAGAAACAAAGGAAATGCAGGGGAACCGGAAAATGAATGATAAAATGGCAGCATTAAGCCCTCATATATTGATAATCACCCTAAAAGTAAATGGATTGAATTCTCCAATAACAACGCACAGAGTGGTGAGATGAATTGAAGAACAAGACCCATCTGCTGCCTCCAGCAAAAACATCTCAGCTCCAATGACAAACACGGGCTCAGAGTGAAGGGATGGAGGATATGATACTCCAAGCTAACGGCAAACAAAAGAAAGCAGGTGTCGCAAGACTTATATCAGGCACAGTAGACTGCAAGATAAAACAGGTAAAGAGAACCAGGAGAGGCAGTATATAATGATCAAAGGGACACTAAGAAGAAATAATGCTTATAAATATCTATGCACCAAACACAGGAGCACTAAAGTACATAAAGCAACTATTAACAAACCTAAATGAAGATGTTCATAATAACACAATAATAGTAGGGGACCTCAACACTCCACTCATATCAATGGATAGATCATACAGACAGATAACCAACTAGGAAACAGTGGAAAAACTAAACCAGATGGACTTAATAGACATAGATAGAACCCTCCATCCAAAGACAGCAGAATACGCATTCTTCGCAAGTGCACATGGAACATTCTCAAGCATAGACCATATGTTGGGAAACAAGGCAAGCCTCAATAAATTCAAGAAGATTGAAATAATAACAAGCATTTTCCCGATCACAATGCTATAAAGCTAGAAATTAACTACAAGAAAAATGCTGAGAAAGGGAGGAAGATGTGGAGACTAAAAATCATGCTATTGAACAAGCAATGGATGATTGAAGAAATTAAAGGAGAAATCAAAAAATACCTGGAGACAAATAAAAATGAAATCATACCATAGTAACTCATATGGGATGCAGCAAAAGCTGTATTAAGAGGGGAATTCATCGCAATACAGGCTCAGCTTAACAAACAAGAAAAATCCCAAATAAGCAATCTCAAACTACACCTAATTGAATTAGAAAAAGAATAACAAACAAAGCCAAAAGTCAGTAGGAGAGAAATAATAAAAATCAGAGCAGAAATCAATGCTATTGAAACAAAAAAAGCGCTAGAAAGGATCAATGAAACAAAGAGCTGGAGGCATCACAATCTCTGGCTTCAAAATGTACTACAAAGCCATAGTGATCAAATCAGCATGGTACTGGCACAAAAACAGACACATAGATCAATGGAACAGAACTGAAAGCCCAGAAATGGAACCGCACGTATACGGACAATCTTCAGCAATGGTGCCAAGAATATACAATGGAGCAAAGACAGTCTCTTCAATAAATGGTGTTGGGAAAACTGGACAGCCACATGCAAAAGAATGATAATCGACCATTCTTTCATGTCATTCACAAAAATAAACTCAAAATGGATCAAAGACTTAAAGGTAAGACCTGAAACCACAAAAACTAGAAGAAAATATAGGCAGTACACTCTTTGACATCAGTCTTAAAAGGATCTTTTCAGACACCATGTCTTCTCAGACAAGGGAAACGATGGAAAGAATAAAGAAATGGGACTTCATCAGACTAAAGAGCTTCCACAAGGGAAAACAAGATTGAAACAAAAAAACAAGCCACCAATGGGGAAAAAAATCTGCAAATCATATCTCTGACAAAAGGTTAATCTCCATAATATATAAAGAACTCACACAAGTCAACAACAAAAAATCAAACAACCCGATCAAAAATTGGGCAGGGGACATGAACAGATATTTCTCCAAAGATGATATATAGATGGCCAAGAGGCACATGAAAAGATGCTCATCATCACTGATCCTCAGGGAAATGCAAATCAAAACTCCACTAAGATATCACCTTACACCCGTTAGAATGGCTAAAATAAACAAAACGAAAAATAACAAATGTTGGAGAGGTTGTGGAGAAAAAGGAACCCTCATACACTGCTGGTGGGAATGCAAACTGGTGCAGCCACTATGGAAAACAGTATGGAGATTCCTCAAAAACCTAAAAATAGAACTACCATACAACCCAGCTATCCCACTACTGGGTATTTATCCAAAGAACTTGAAACCAACAATCCAAAGTAACATATGAACCCCTATGATCATTGCAGCCCTATTCACAATAGCCAAGACATGGAAACAATCCAAGTGCCCATTGACCGATGATTGGATAAAGAAGATGTGGTATATATATATATATACAATGGAATGCTACTCAGTTATAAAAAGGGGAAAATTTAATCCCATTTGCAACAACATGGATGGACCTAGAGGGACCTATGCTAAGCAAAATAAGCCAGACTGAGAAAAACACACACCAGGTGATTTCACTGCTATGTGGAATATAAACAAGCACATGGACGAAGGAAAAAGCTCAGTTGTTACTGGGGGGAAGGGGGTGGGAGGTGGGCACAGGGGGTGAAGGGGAGCACTTGTGTGGTGAAAGACAAGAAATAATGTACAACTGAAATTTCACAATGATGTGAACTATTATGAACTCAAGAGAAAAAAGAATTAAAGATAGAGAATCCTAAAAGCTGCAAGAGAAAGGCAACAAGTTGTGTACAAAGAAAACCCTATAAGGCTGTCAGCTGACTTCACAGCAGAAACTTTACAGGCTGAGAAGGGAGTGGCACAATATTTAAAGTGCTGAAAGGAAAAAATCTACAGCCAAGCATACTCTACCCAGCAAGTTTATCATTCAGAATGGAAGGAGA
Organism: Equus przewalskii; assembly: GCF_037783145.1. Taxonomy (NCBI): domain Eukaryota; kingdom Metazoa; phylum Chordata; class Mammalia; order Perissodactyla; family Equidae; genus Equus; species Equus przewalskii. The sequence continues at coordinate 96,571,398 of NC_091863.1, forward strand.
GAGAGTGTTCCAGACAAGGAAAAACTGAAGGAGTTTATCACCAAGAAACTAACCTTACGAGATATGCTAAAGGGACTAATTTAACTGGAAAAGGAAAGACCACAGGGGCTGGAATGGTGGTGTAGTCAGCAGCCCATGCACCCTGCTTCAGCGGTCCAGGGTTCACAGTTCTGGATCCTGAGCACAGACCAAGCACTGCTCCTTAGGCCACACTGTGGTGGCATCCACATCAACTAGAGGAGGACTAGCATAGATGTTAGCTCAGCAACAATTTTCTTGAAGCAAAAAGAGGAAGATTGGCAACAGATGTTAGCTCGGGGCCAATCTTCCTCACCAAAAATAAGTAAATAAATAAAGATCACATATTGGGATAAGAAAATTATCAAAAAGAAAAAGCACAATACAATGACTTTTAAATTCTTCCAATCCAAGAGCTAGAATATTTTTCCATTAGTTTGTGTCCTCTTCAATTTCTTTCAACAATGTTTTATAGTTTTCAATGTACAGGCCTTTCACCTGTTTGGCAAAATTTATTCCAAGGTGTCTTATTCTTTTTGGTGCAATTGTAAATGGGATTGTATTCTTAATTTCTCTTTCTGCTATTTCATTGTTATTGTATAGAAACGCAACTGATTTTTGTAAATTGATTTTGTATCCTGGAACTTTACTATATTCATTTATTATTTCTCAAAGTCTTTTGGTGGATTCTTTTGGGTTTTCTATATATAAAATGATGTCATCTGCAAATAGTGACAGTTTCAATGCAATCCCTATCAAAGTTCCAATGACATTTTTCAAAGAAATAGAACAAAGAATGTAAAAGTTATATGGAACAATAAAGATCCTGAATAGTGAAGGGAATCCTGGGAAAAAAGAACAAAGCTGGAGGTATCACAATCCCTGATTTCAAAATTTACTACAAAACTATAGTAATCAAAACAGCATTCTACTGGCACAAAAACAGACACAGAGAGGAGTGACATCAGCATCATGGTGGAGTGAGCCCTCCCCTCAGACCCTCCCGCTATGATACAATGAAAAGTACATTCATATACCAACAGAGCACATTCACACAACCCAAAAGACACCTGAGAGACCCTCGCAGCCATACATCTGAAGGTGGAGGTGCTGGACCTCCCAGAATTAAAGATAAAGAGAGAATCCTAAAAGCTGCAAGAAAAAGGCAACAAGTTACATACAAAGGAAAGCCCATAAGGCTATCAGCTGACTTCAAAGCAGAAATCTTACAGGCTAGAAGCAAGTGGCATGGTGTAGTTAAAGTGCTGAAAGGAACAAACCTACAGCCAAGAATATTCTACCCAGCAAGTTTATCATTCAGAATGGAAGGAGAGAGAGTTTTTCAGACAAGCAAAAACTAAAGGACCTTATCACCAAGAAACTAGCCTTACAAGAAACGCTAAAGGGACTAATTTAACTTGAAAAGAAAGACCACAAGGGCTGGGACATTGGCCATAGTGGATAAGTTCACACACTCCGCTTTGGCAGCCCTGGGTTTGCAGGTTTGGATCCCAGGCATGGACCTAGCACTGTTCCTTAGACCACGTTGTGGTGGCATCCCACATAAAATAGAGGAGGATTGGCACAGATGTTAGCTCAGCAACAATCTTCCTTCAAGCAAGAAGAGGAAGATTGGCAATGGATGTTAGCTCCGGGCCAATCTTCCTCACTAAAAAAAGAAAAATCACAAATAGGGATAAGAAATTAACTAACAAAGCAATAAAATCACTGGTAAAGGCAAGTAGAGAGTAAAAGTAGCAGATCAACCGTGTATGAAGCTAAGATGAGGGTCAAAAGACAAAAGTACTAAAATCATCTACTTCCATGATAAGAGGCTAATGGATACATATGCACAAAAAAGAGGTAAGATATGATATCAAAAACATAAAATGTGGGAGAAGGGGACTAAAAGAGTAGAGCTTGTAGAAAGAGGCCCAACTTAAGAGACCATCAACTTAATATAGATTTCTATATACACAGGTTATTATATATGAACCTCATGGTAATCACAAAGCAGAAACCTATGATAAATACAGAAATAATTAAGAGAAAGGAACCCAAACATAATAGTAAAGAAAGCCATCAAACCACAAGGGAAAACCAAGAGAAGAAGAAAGGAACAGAGAACTACTTAAACATACAGAAAAAAGTAACAAAATGGCAATAAGTACATTCTTATCAACAGCTACTTTAAATGTCAGTGGACTAAATGCTCCAATCAAAAGGCATAGGCTGGCCAACTGGGTGAAAAAAAGACCCATATATATGCTGCATACAAGAAACCCATTTCAGACCTAAAGCCACTCACAAACTGAAAGTGAAGGGTTGGAAAAAGATACTCCATGCAAATGAGAAAGAAAAGAACGCTGGAGTAGCAATACTTATATCAGACAAAATAGACTTTAAAACAAAAACTGTAACAAGAGACAAAGAAGGGCACTACATAAAGATAAAGGGAACAATCCAACAAGAGGATATAACACTTGTAAATATTTATCCACGCAACATAGGAGCACCTAAATATATAAAGCACTTATTAACAAACATAAAAGGAGAAATAAACAGTAACACAATAATAGTAGGGAACTTTAACACTCCACTTACACCAATGGACAGAGCATCCAAACAGCAGATCAATAAGGAAACACTGCCCTTAAATGATACCTTAGACCAGATGGACTTAGTAGATATATACAGAAGAATCCGCCCAAAAACCCACAAATGCGCATTCTTTTCAAATGCAAATGGAATATTCTCCAGGATAGATCACATATTAGGCCACAAAACAAGTCTCAATAAATTGAAGAAGATTAAAATAATACCAAGCATCTTTTCTGACCACAACAGTATAAAACTAGAAATCAACTACAGGAAGAAAGTCGGAAATGCAATAAATATGCGGAGATTAAACAAAACGCTACTGAACAATGACTGGGTCAATGAAGAAATCAAAGGAGAAATAAAAAATATCTGGAGACAAATGAAAATATGACATGCCAAAATTTATGGGATACAGCAAAAACGATTCTAAGAGGGAAATTTATAGCAGTACAGGCCTACCTCAACAAACGAGAAAAACCTCAAACAATCTAACAGTGCACCTAAAGGAACTGGAAAAAGAAGAATAAATAAAGCCCAAAATCAGTAGTACAGAGGAAATGATAAAATCAGAGCAGAAATAAATGAAATAGAGACTAAAAAAATCAATAGAAAAAAATCAATGAAATGAAGAGCTGGTTCTTTGAAAAGATAAACAAAACTGACAAACCTTTAGCTACACTCACCAAGAAAAAAAGAGAGAAGGCTCAAATAAATAAAACCAGAAGTGAAAGAGGAGAAATTACAATGGACACCTCAGAAAAACAAAAGATTATAAGAGAATACTATGAAAAGCTATATGCCAACAAATTAGATAATCTAGAAGAAATGCATAAATTCTTAGAATCACACAACCTCCCAAAAGTGAATCAAGAAGAAACAGAGAATCTGAATAGAACAATCACCAGTAAGGAGAGCAAAACAGTAATCAAAAACCTCCCCAAAATGAAAAGTCCAGGACCAAACGGCTTCCCTGGTGAATTCCTCTGAGCATTCAAAGAAGACTTAATACCTATCCTTCTCAAACTCTTCCGAAAACTTCAAGAGGAGGGGAAGCTTCCTAACTCGTTCTCATTACCCTGATACCAAAACCAGACAAGGAAAACACAAAAAAATAAAATTACAGGCCACTGTGGAACCTGATGCAAAAATCGTCAACAAAATACTAGCAAATCGAATATAACAATACATGAAAAATATCATACACCATGCACAAGTGGGATTCATTCCAGGGATGCAGGAATAGTTCAACATCTGCAAATCAATCAATGTGATACACCACATTAACAAAATGAAGAATAAAAGTCGCATGATCATCTCAGTGGATGCAGAGAAAGCATTTGACAAGATCTAACATCTGTTTTTGATAACAACTCTGAATAAAATGAGTATAGGAGGAAAGTATCTCAACGAAGGTTGAGACGACAAAGGCCCTTATGGACTGGGCCCTTTATGACAAACTCTCCTGAGAGCTTGGCACAGCCGGACAGAGAGATAGCTCGGAACCCCAGGCTATTTGACTGGCCACCAATGTGCACTCTGGTAAATGCCCCTTCCATATGGTGGAGACCAAGGAGAATATTCTCACTGGTCAAGAGGCAACTGCTTACTTCTTAGTTTTCACTAGAAATTAAAGTTTCTAAGGGTTAATAATTCTAATTAATATATGTAATGAAAGCTACTATAAATAATAAAGAAAAACCTCTGTACACAAAGAAAATAAGTTGTATGTTTCTGGTAAAAAAAAAAGGTGTGAGGAATGGAGATGCATTTTTGTTGAGAAAAGAATAATTTTGTCCCAGAATAAAGCTGGTTATTTCTGAATAATAATAATGATAAAAGAACAAGGGATAAACTAAAATGCACATAAAAATGTTATAGAAGGTTTATTAACAAAAAAAGTTGGAAAGGGATTTTATGTGTGGCCAGGGCTGGCTAAGATTGGAATGAATTTAATTGAGTAAATAAGTTTTAATATCAAAAGTAAACTAGTCTAAAATTAAAATTAGATTTTCTGTCCCTGTTAGAAAGAGAGAGGGGCTGGCCGTGTGGCCGAGTGGTTAAGTTCACGCGCCCCGCTGCAGGCGGCCCAGGGTTTCGTTGGTTCGAATCCTGAGCTGGGCGCGGACATGGCACTGCTCATCAAACCATGCTGAGGCGGCGTCCCACATGCCACAACTAGAAGGATCCACAACAAAGAATATACAACTATGTACCGGGGGGCTTTGGGGAGAAAAAGGAAAAAAAGATAAAATCTTAAAAAAACAAATTTCAGCCATGAATCAGGTACAATACAAAACTCACTAATTTATAAATAATTATGTCTCTAGCAGATGGAACAAGTTAAGATTACCTGCTTAAACGTCTTTTGTTTCTTTGTCTTTTTGTTTTTTGTGAGGAAGACTGGCCCCGAGCTAACATCTGTTGTCAATCTTCTTCTTTTGGCTTGAGGAAGATTGTCTCTGAGCTAACATTCTGTGCCAATCTCCCTCTTTTTATGTGGGATCTCGCCACAGCTTGGCTTGACGAGCGGTGCTATGTCTGCACCCAGGATCCAAACCTGAGAACCCCGGGCTGCTGAAGCGGAGCACGCGAACTTAACCACTTTGCCACTGGGCCGGCCCCAAGTTTTTTATCTTTAAATATTTGTGGGGAAGACTTTTAAGATTTATATTTGCCTTAGACAAGGAGGGTGTGAGTTAGATTTGCAGCAAAAGAGCCTCTCTGGTAGCCTGCATTTAAAACAAAACATTTTCCCTCGGTTTTTTTCCTTAAACCTTAGGCTTCATTGATTGAGCTAGCCAGGTTTAGTCTCAGGCAACCGTGGGCTGTTATCTTTTGGGGTGTTTACATTTTAAAGACGTGGTAAAATTTACAACTTTAATGGACAGAGAGAAAAAAAGGCGAGTTTCCCTTTTTTTCAAAGGAGTTTCAGGGTAATTGCCATTTAAAATTTTCCTTCAGTCTTAGGAACTGGGGAAGGTCTAAAGAGTTCTGGGAGAGGTTATAAGCCTTTTGAGGCAAATAGGGAAGGTTTTGGGATTGGTGAAAGGGAATGGGTTGAATCTGACCTGCCTGTAGAGATGCACTTTCAGCTTTGCAAGGACTTGTAAGGTAAGGACAGTGGGCTCTCAATTCCTCAGAAACTGGGCTGTAACTTAAATGACATCATAGGTTGATCTACCGGTCCGGTTACATTATTCCTAGTTTGCTTCTTTCCTCTGGGTACATAGTTTTATTCTAATTGAGCAAAGAAGGCCTATAAGAAATTCCTATCAGGCTCTGAACATCAGGGTTTAGTTTGGCCAATTTTTGACCACACAGCTGCTAAAAAAATCCTTTTAAATATCTTGTTGGGTTTTTAAGTGAGACAAACAGTAAATGTTTCTGCCAGTATTAAACAACTCTACGGACCCAAGAGGCGTCCTCAGAGGTTACTACCTTCCCAAGATCCAGAGTCATTCCCAAAGAGAGCCAAAAGAAAGAACTGACAGCCTGCATGCACGTCCCAGCCCTAACTCTGGGAGCCCACCTGCATCGTGGTCTCCTGCAATGAGACCCAACTGTTCAACTGAACCGATCTATTTTGAAGACTAAAAGTTTAATTCCGTGAAATAATGGAACAATCTACCAACTCGATTTTTAATATGGGAAACTTCCAGGGAAGTTTCAGAGGAGGGAACTGTTGGGGCCCAGGGCAGGCCACCTCACCCCGAAATATCCCACAATAGCATATTGGTTATTTTGAATTCAAGTTACTTGAGAAGCAACAAGGGCATTCTGACCCTCCTGTCTCTGTTCCCCCCTGAAAGCAGGAAATCCATCTCCCCTGTGAAGGGTGCTCTCCCTGCATCCTGATCCCGGGAGCCTGCAGAGACAAACCTTGCTAATTTACTCCCTCAAGCCTCAACTCTGCTTCAATGCGTCACGAATTACGTACCTCAAATCTGAGTTTCTTTGTCGTGTCATTCCTCACAAATTTATTGTTTCTTTGTGTAAAAGATATATATGCTGCCTGCCACGTGCACTCTCTGAGCACCATTTCTCTATGATCTCCAAAACGTGCTATTAAACTGGGTTTTTCTCCTGTTAATCTGGTCTTGTGTCAATTTTATTGTTAGTCCAGCCATAGAACACAAGGGTCGAAAGGTGATTTTCCCCGACCCTGGCACGTTTCGCTGTAGAATTAGCTGGAACCAGGGTTCTCTCAAGGATGGTGGAGGGGACAAAACACACTTGAAGGCGTGATCTCAGCTCTGAGCTGAGGAGGAAGCTATAATGTGCTCTCTACTTGTGGGGGGTGGAGGAGGGCAAGGGGGCGGGAGAAGAGCCTTGCTCTGGCCTTGAGGGAGTCTCCCCCTGCGTCGCCTTGGAAGAAGCAGGACCCTCCTGCTAGAATGGTTTCTTTCTGTTTTTTTCAAGTTTTCTTTTTTTCGGCTGTACATCATATTGCGAGTTCTGTGTACATTACATCATGTTCACCACCCGAACACTAATTATAGTTTTCTATCCCCGTGTCCCCTCCACAAAAGGGAAGGTGGCGAACAGAACTTGGAGAGCACCAGGTGAAGGCCTGGCTCCCACTTCTCCCTAAAGCCCCGGGAGGAGCCTCTTAGGAAGCTTCCCGTAGAGTCCTCCGTTGTGCCTGAGCTCCTCAGCGAGAATGGGGCTCAGGCCTGCCTTGAAACGCACTGTTCTCTCATCAGGGACTCATGCCACTCCATCTGACACATCTGTATGGTCCCAACGGGGCAGGGTCGGGGGACGATGGGGTGTTGGGGGAGAGGGTGGCAGAGAAGAGGTGGGTCTGTGTGAGCCTGCCACGGGCACTTGGGAAACTTCTGAGATGTGCGTGGCCTGCCGATGGTGACTCAGAGATACTCCTGCATGACAGGAAGCCTCCTTGGCCGTCGGTCTGAACGGCATCTTCTTCGCAATTTCCATCAAACTCACTAACCCCATGTAACACACAAGACAAATTTGCAGAGAATTCACAACTTTATTGAAAATACAAACACGTGCCCTACAAGAGAGGGTCAATGACTGTGTACTTTTATTTAACACATTTAGCAGGCATTTGGTGAACTGCTCTTGATGGTGAGGGATGCAGAATTTGAACTTGGCTCAAAAGAACTTTGAAAAAACTGTCACAGAGACCATTCTTTAGAAAATGTGGGCTACAAAAGGCCCCCTGATGGTAAGGGAGCAGGCCATGCCACACGACAGCAGCCACAGGGAAGGAAAGGTGGAAGAAGCTAGGGCGGAGGCGGCAAGAACACAGGAGGAAAGGGAGACCCGGGCGGCAGAGGCAGCCCCGGCGGCAGCGGCTGCAAAAGCATCCGCATGCAATCCGGAGTCCGAATCAGGATGGTACTTCTGGGTCTGCGCGAGCCAATGACGACGGGGGGGCCCAGGACCACGGGGGGCATGACTCTGAACATCAACGCCCTCTGCCATCTCCTCCACTTGGCCCTCCTATTCTTAAACCAAACCTTCAAACAGAGGGAAAAAGGGATTGGTTTAGTACGTTGAGCGTTTAATGTCATGAAAAAACACAGCAGGCAACTCTCTATGCCCTTAAGATTTTAAACTGCGTCAGGAGAAGCTGTTTCCTTCTTGCGAAAATATCTTAGGAAAGTTGCCACCATGGCCCCCCGCCCCAGCTCGCCGTCGGTGAGCACTGGCCGCGTGCCAGGCTCCGGCTTGGCAGATTGCTGTGTCTCTCTCCTCCCACCTTTAATGTTATTTTCCCCACTCTCCAACGCAGGTGTGGCTGAGGAATTGCACTGTGTCCCTGCTGTGATTGCTCTGCTTGGTACGTCTGTGTCCTGACAGCTGCCCCTCAGCTGTCCAGCTGCCACTAACCCCGCCTCACTAGGCAAGTGTCACAGTGGCCTTGGGGAAGCACAGTATGGTAGGAAGTGGGTGTCTCTTAAAGTCATCCTGAGGGGAACAGCCTCCATGTTGAAAAGCCCATCTTCAGTGTACAGGAAATAATCAAAGGGGGTGTGTGGGATTTTTAAACCAAAGCTTTCCTTCAGGGATGACTAAAGGGCCATTCATCCTCTGCCACCTCTTGGTAGTTAAAAAGATGGCATTGCGAGCGAGGCTCGGTCAGAGGGGGCCCAGGGAGTTTGTGGCCGGGCTTGCTGGGACACGAGGATAGCTGAAGCCATGGACACTGCTTTAACTTTTTAGACTTTAGGGGAAATGAATGCTTAGACTCACTAAATTCGGGCCGACTTTACTAAAGTCCCAAATTTACCGAGTTGACTAACTCTCTTAAAATCCTTGCCCAGGCAAGAGTTTGGAGGGAAAGAGGCATACCGCTGTCACCGTTGTCAATTCTGCGAGCTCCGACCTGGCCCACCCTCCAAACCTTCCTGGGCTCGGGACCAGGTCAGCCCACTGCTCCAGGACCCTGGGAGGGGGCCGCTGATGCCCGGCATGCCACTCAACCTAGGCCGCGCCGCTCACCCAGGAGGTCCCCTTCTCCTCCCTTATGCTTAAGGCAAGAAGATGGAACCAGCGGTTGGGGAAGAGAGTCGACAACCGTGTGGGTGAGGGGGTCACAAAATATCCAAACAACTAAAAATAAAACTGCCCTTTAGACTACATTGTCCCCTCAGCATCCTAGTCAGCTCAATCACGTCGTGTTTACTATTTTGGGACAGTCCCAGTCTGCATCCTCCTCTCTCTGCCTGTTGCCTTATTTTCACTCTCCCACCGTAGTGTTTGGGTCCTTCTGTGTGAATATGTAGTCTAAAAAGCCACTGTGATAGGGCTCACTTTGAGGGATCCAAGCATACCAGCGGTCAAACCTGCATAAACACAACCAAAATGCAAATCGGGCTCACTGAGGTAAAGGCTGCTACTAGCTGCATATTTAAAATACCGGTTTCCTAGAACGACTCTTACTGTTAATTGCAGACTAAGGGGGAACCTCCCTTAGCATTTTCTTCAGACAAATGCTGCATGATCTCACTTTTATGTGGGATCTAACAACAAAAAACCAAACTTGCAGAAAAAGACCAGATTTCTGCTTACCAGAGGCAGGGGCTGGGGGGGTGGGAATTGGACGAAAGTGGTCAAAAGGTACAAACCTCCAGTGAGCAGATAAATGAGTACTGGGGCTGTGATGCACGACGTGACGAGCACTGTTAGTTACCACCGCTCTACCACGGTTACCACTGCTCTACGGTATCTCTGAAAGTTGCTGAGAGTAAATCCTAAGAGTTCTCACCACAAGGAGAAAAACAATTTTTTCTTTTTTGGTTTGTAACTATGTGAGCGATGATGGAGGTTAATCAAACTGACTGTGGGGATCACTTCACAATATGGGGGAGTCAAAGTACCGTGCTGGACGCCTCAAACCTAGACGGTGCTGCTTACCCGTCAGGGCTCAGTGAAACCAGGGGAAAACGTCTTTGGGAAATTCATGCTGTAGAGTTTGGAAACAGGTGAGAACATCCTCTCTCTTTCCTTAGTTGTTTCTTGTGGCTCCTCGTCCCTGCAGAACCCCACTGAGGGAGCACTGCGCAAACCCATGCAGGGAGGAAGTCCACGCACGAAAACTGAAGTTTTTCTTTTCCTCTGAGCTTGCTCTGCCTGCTTGCGAAAGCAGAGGCCTGGTCCTCCCGGCCCCGGCCAGACCCGACTGTGAGCCCAGCCCTCGGCCTCAGGACGCCAGCGCTCAGCGGCCTGCTTTGTTGGGCTGCTTCTCAGACACCCCGTCACTAGGTCTGCGGCCCGTTTCCGTCACTGCCCTCACACACGGTCTCTGCAGCAAAGCTAATAAACCCAGCCTGATTTTTCTTTTCCTCTCTTTCTGTCTTTTCTCCTTCTTCTTTTTTTCACTTCCAAATTATCCTTTGACACAACTTAGACTTTCCTACGATCTCAAAACATCACCTCTTGATCCATTGACCCATAAATTAGTCATCACTGACTGAGCAAAGAAAAAGCATTTCAAATTCCCACAGGTGAGCATCCAGCCTGAACTAAGAGCCATCCCCCGCCTCCCCCCCCCCCACCAAGTTCCACACAACCCACCGCTTCACGACAGCGCCACCGGAAGGAAGGACACACCTCTTAGGTGTTAGACATTCCTCCAGAGAATATTCACCAATGCACTTGGAGTCTCAAAAATTTGAATGTGTGTGACGTCCCCAAGGCATACGTTCGACTCTCTAATTCGCGCCTGGCGCTTGCACCTTGCTTCCACCTTTCTTAGGTCGGTGGAACTTTGAAATTGTTGTACTTTCCTTTGTTTCATCTTTTGGACATAGTTACAAGGTTGCAACACCCCCTCCCGTCCCCGCCACCATGCACAACCTACTATGTTAGCAGTGTTTGCAGGCTCACATATCAAAGAATTGCAGAAGATTAAAATTTAGGGCCGCCATTCTCTACACCACTCTGCCAAACACTTCAAAACAACGGCAGGAGGACCAGGCGCTTGGACTCATGCTATACCCTCCCCACCGGTCTCGGCCGAACCAAACACACATCAGCTGCTCCTCTGCTGTGTTCTATGTGTGAATTACGCCCCCTCTTCAATGCCTAGATACTTATAAATTCACTCCTTACATAAAGAGCTTATGCTTGGTTTTAAGTAATTTAGTATAATGGAACTTCTTGGTGCATTCATCTGAGCAATTTCCACTTCAGACTTAACCCCAATGTGACTCCACACACAAGTGTTACCTAAAGGATACCCGTGTCAAAAGGAGTTGAGCTATACATACACATCTACCTTTGTATATAAGGAACAGTGTACTAATGATCATTTTTTTTTCTCCTTTAGGAAATCACGTTCCTTCTGGTGACGGGCAGTTTCCAAAAGCTGCTGTTTACTTACCCCGTTTTCCACCCACCAGGACCCCAAAGTTCAAAACTCATTTCCCAAACACGGAAGAGGCAACAAAAACACACAAACGTGAGACCGTGTAGGACAGAAGCAGGTTTTAGAAGGGCTGCCCTGCCGAGCTGCTTTGTTCAGGTTTACTCACCTGCACCCTGGCTTCAGTCACACCCATGCGTCTAGCAAGCTCCTGTCTGAGGGGGAAAAATCGCAAGTGTTCAGTATTTGGAGCTGTGCGTTAAATTAAATCTAGCGTGATAGTGCATTCTTATTTGAAACTTTTTCTTTCAGGGAAATGTCAGCCATTTGCTTTACGAACCCACTTCTGCAGTAGGAAAACTCACACCACTTCAGGACTGACAGTGAACTGACGTTGACAAAGCACTGAAGGAGAGCCAAGTATCACGGGTGAAGGAGGCACGGTTCCCAAGGACACATGAAGTTCTAGTTCACCGAGTGTTACCGACTTCAAAATGAAAAAGAATATCTGACTGAGCAAATTTCCCTACCAACTTTCAACCATTGCTCTCACTCGTGTTATGCGTTAAATTAGAACCTTAAAATAGCCTGCTATCTATCTATCTATCTATCTGTCTATCTGTCTATTATCTACTATCTGCCTATGAGTGATGAACAGGCTGGAGTCCATTCCTAGACGATGCTTAAGGATGGCACAAACTCTCTGCTGTTCATTCTTCGGTTGCACTTATTTTTTTTTTTTTTAAGATTTTATTTTTTCCTTTTTCTCCCCAACGCCCCCCGGTACATAGTTGTGTATTCTTCGTTGTGGGTTCTTCTAGTTGTGGCATGTGGGACGCTGCCTCAGCGTGGTCTGATGAGCAGTGCCATGTCCGCGCCCAGGATTCGAACCGACGAAACACTGGGCCGCCTGCAGCGGAGCGCGCGAACCTAACCACTCGGCCACGGGGCCAGCCCCCGGTTGCACTTATTTTTAAACTTTTTTTAATCACCAGCTCCCCACCCCACTCGGCTACACTATTCCCTAGTATCTAAGATGAGGCTTGCTTTACGGACAGTTTTCTCTCAAGAACAGGATTTACGGGGATGCAGAAAAATCGCTAATCAAGATCAATCACTTTCAAACGCAGCGTTTAAAACTATGAAAATCAAGGCAAAAACAATCCGTGAACAACAGATGATCCAAACGTTAAACAAAGGCACGATCCAGTCCGGCGTTTGCTTCCCCCTGCCTCACGCTACTCACTTTTCTCCCTGGCCTGGTCCCGACCGAACGTTTTCTATCTTAAAGGCGGCAGCCAAAGTTTCCTGCCTCGATTTATTGAAATCCTGAATGAAAACATTTACCTTGACTCCCAAGAGGCACAGCCCTCACCCCAACCCTAGAACCCAAGGGCAGGGGCGGGGGCCCTGGCAGCCTGGAGTCCCCCAGGTGGCTCTTCGTGAGGGAGGGGAGGAGAGGGACCTGTGAGAGAGCCGAAGGCCGCCCTGGACCAGCCCCACATGCTGCCTGGAAACGACGCGAAGCAGAGCAATCGGCTTACCGCAACCACAATTCGGGATACGGAGTGTGGCGGAAAACGCCCTCCAGCTCCCGCAGCTGCACCGGGGTGAACGTGGCGCGGCGGCCCGCCTGCCGCCTGGCTCCAGGCTGCGGACATTCGACGGCGGCCTGCGGGGGCTGCTCCTCCGGCCCCTGCTCTCCCGCTTCTCGGCCGCCATCGCCGCCGGCCTCGCGGTTCGCGGGAGCTCCAGCGCCAACGGCGCCGTCGTCCTTTTCTTCTCCTTCTCCTGCTCCGTCTCCTGCCTCTTTCCCTTGTGCGGCTGCTGCTGCTGCTTCCTGCTCAGGTTCGGCCTGTATCCCTTCTTCCTCTTCTCCTCCGTCTGCGCTAAGCGAGATCTCCACACGTTTCGCTTCTGCAAAGGAGGAATCCCAAAGAGAAAGATCAGGGCGTTGGAGCCCAGGCTGTGGGAAGAAGGGGGTGAGGGGCTGCATCGGAGGGGTGTCCTGTCCGCTCGCCTCTCCCAGGGCACGCTCCTTGCTTGGAGTTGGCCGAAGGGCCTGTCCCGACCACCACTCACCATGCCCTTCTTCCCGGTCCTCGTCGTCTCCCTCGTCGCTGCACTGCTGTGGAGGCTCCAGGTCCCGAGTGCTGTCCAAGAGGCCGTGTGCTTCTGGGGATTCTGCTCTGGGATCCATGGCTCAAGGCTGGAGTGGCGGCCCGCGACCCGGCTCCTTCAAGGCTCTTCGGGCGTCTAGTCAGGTCAGAGCGTCTAGGCAGGTTAGAGCAGCTAGTCGGACTAGAGCGTGTCTGAGTAGGCGCCGTGTGTGGGCTCACCGCCAGTTGCTGGCGATTGGGCGGGCTGAGGTGCCCATACGGCAGGGGCGTGGCCATCAAATGGGAGGGTGTGCCTGCAAGGAGGGCGCATGCGCCAGGACAGAACTTGGGACTCCGGGTTGCCCTTTGCCCGACTACGCCCGACCTCCTGGGTTGTCTTTCCAGAGGAAGACGGGGTTGCGTTGGATCGTTCCAGCCGATTTGTGCAGGGGAAGCGAGAGAACCCACGCTAGCTCCGTAGACGTTGGAGAGATGTTTGGAGAATCTCTCTTGGCCCAGCCCTCCATATCCAGCATCCAGTCGTAGGCAGGGAATAGTAAACTAGTATGATTGGCCAGGAGGTTGCCTGCTCTGAGTTTTTGCAATGAGGCTGAAGTCAGAGTTCGCCATACTCCCCGGGACTCCAGGAACAGGAGCTTGGCCTTGGGTCTGGTCCGACAGGGGGAAATTCCCCCTTCTACCCCTCTTGACTAAGAATAAAATTGACACGAGACCAGATTAACAGGAGAAAAGCCAATTTGATAGGTCCACATTGGAGATCATACGAACGACGCTCTCCAAGATGGGCAAAGCAGGCTGCTTGTTACATCTTTTGACACAGAGAAACAATCTGTGCGAAAATGTCAGGACCGAGAAGCTTAGGTTTGGGGTGTGTAATTAGAGAGGAATTTAAGCAGAGTTTAGGCTTGAGGTAGCAAATTAGTCGAAGTAACGGATTTTGTGTCTGCCGGCTTCCTGGCCCCGAATTCCCTAGCTCTGGCGATCAGGCTGTCTCCGTCGCCTGGTGGCGGGAGGGTACCTTCCACATGGGACATTTATTTCCTGCTTTCCGCGGAAACAGAAAGAGGAGGGGGAAATCCCCTTTTTGCATTGGCCGCTTCTCGAAGCTTCTTACCTTTAATTCAAAATCATCCATAGGCCCTTGTGGGATACTTTGGGGTGCCCTGCGCGGGGCCCCCACGCTAACCTGAGTTGCTTATTCTCCCCTAGTCTTAGTTTTCTTATCTGCCAAATGGAGACAACAGTAGAAGCTAACACACGCGGTTGCGAGAAGATTAATAGAGACGATTTAAAAAAACTTTATGAATGACCGTACCCTGTTGCCTCCCATTTCCTACTTCCATCTTTTTCCTGGTTATTTTTCATGAGGGCCCGTGAGAGGAGATCGAGATGCTTATCATCTGAGTGTGGGCACCGAGGAGAGGAGAGGATGTCTTCTTGTGAAAATGGCGTCCCTACCGTGTCTTTTTGGAGATGTACATGCTTCACGCAAGAAGCCCATGTCGGCTGCTGCGTATGCAGGGCAGCCGTGTGGGGAGGGCTGAGAAGGCCCAGCTGGCCATGGCGCCGTCGGTTCTCACCATCTGGGGAGGCGGATTGGCCCACCCAGGAGCAGGAGGCCCCACAGCTTGGAGGCAGGCAGCCCAGCCCCACCACTTACTTGCTCTGTGACCCCGGGGGAGTTAGCTGACCTCTCTGTGCCTCAGGTGCCGCATGTGTAAAATGGGGATCGTGACCGTACCTCCTCTGTGGTGTTGTGAAATTTGCATGAAGTAATACAAGGAAGGCCCATGGTGAAGGCTCAGACATCTTGAGCTGATGCCGGAGTTAAGGGGTCAAGACCGAGTGGGGTCAGTCCGCACGTGAGCCCACACTGTGACTGAAGGTGCCAGACATGGAGCGTAGCCCCTGCTCCCGAGTGGATATGAGAGTCTGTGGAGCGGCACATCGCTGTGCTTGCTCATGCTGGCGACATCATGTGGGAGCTCACCGCGCACCAGGGCCTGGCTAATCGGTGTGTTCCAGCCCTCCCCTGAGGAGGGGACCATCACCGTCTTTAGTTCCTGACCGAGGAAATGGAGGCTCAGAGACGTTCACTGACTCCCCCAAGGTTACACAGCTCGGCGGAAGTGCGCCAGGATTCAAACCTTGCAAGACACTTTGTTCTCAGCACCCCGTGCTAGAAGCAGGTTTGGCTTTTGTGGGGAAGAGGGTGTCCTTTGCACCTCACAGGATGGGTCAGGCATTGGCAGATGCTGAGCTGTGCAGGGAATCCCGGTTACAAGAAGTGGCGTGAGCTGCCCGAGGAGGAACCAAGTGCAAGCTTGTCTCAGGGAACCCCCACACGGCCAGAGTGGCCAGCAGAGTGAGTGCATGTAACACGTGACTTTGAGGGGGAGCTGGAGGGAGAGCCTGAAGACAACACTGGTGTGGGTGAGAACTAGTTTGAAAGGTGGGTTGGGGCCAAAGTTATGGGAGGAGTTCGAATGCCTGGATTTGGGCGTGGGTCACTGTAAGTGTTTTGGTCAGCGGCAGTGACTTGGTGAGAGCAGTGTCTTAGGATGCGGGGTAGAGGGGGAGAGTCTAGGGTGCTACCTGGCTCCATTCATTGCAGTGACTGGGGTGGGGCACATTGTCTGGACGTGGGGCTCCTGATTTGGAGGCCATGGTTGGCCACCAGGGAGATCGTGAGTCTCTCGGAACTCGAATGTAAAATCTGTCCGTACTGTGACTTTAAGCGTGTGCGCGCCTTCCCTCAGATTCTCAAGGGGGTGCGTGATGGCACTGACCATCCCCCTGCCAAAATACCGAAGCCCAGGGGTTTGAGTAAAGAAGCCAGGTTGGGAGTTGGAACACCTGAAGTGGGATTCAGCGCACAGCATTGCTCTTCTTGTTTCCTCCTCATAGCGAGAACTTCGGCCCCATGTTCTTGTCACGTGACACTGAGCAAGCCTCATCGTCTCTCTGAGCTTCAGTGTCCCAACGATAAAATAGGGTGACTGTTATTACTACTACTAATGGCTAAAGATAACCGTCTCACGGAATACTTTTTCTTTCTCTGTTTTTCTGTCTCTCTCTGCCTGGCTCATTTCACTCAGCATAACGTCCTCGAGATTCGCCCATGTTGTTGCAAATGGCAGCATTTTCTCTTTTCTCACGGCTGAATAATATCCCATTGTAAATATCCATACGTACATATACATATGTATGTATACCCCACATCTTCTTTATCCATTCATCTATTTCCACACTCTACAGCATGAATTTCCCAAAGATGTTTTCCCCTGGTTTCACTGAGCCCTGACGGGTAAGCAGCACCGTCTAGGTTTAAGGCGTCCAGCACGGTACTTTGACTCCCCCATATTGTGAAGTGATCACCACAGTCAGTTTAATTAACCTCCATCATTGCTCACATAGCTACAAACCAAAAAAGAAAAGGAAAAAAATATTCTTTTCCTTGTGATGGGAACTCCTAGGATTTACTCTCAGCAACGTTCAGAGATACCGTAGAGCGGTGGTAACTGTGCTCGTCACGTCGTGCATCACAGCCCCAGTACTCATTTATCTTCTCACTGGAGGTTTGTACCTTTTGACCACTTTCGTCCAATTCCCACCCCACCCCCCAGCCCCTGCCTCTGGTAAGCACAAATCTGATCTTTTTCTACAAGTCTTTTTTTTTTTCTAGATTCTAAATATAAGTGAGATCATACAGCATTTGTCTGAAGAAAATGTTAATGGATGTTCCCCCCCACCCCCGCCATTTTGCAAACACAGTAAGAGTTGTTGTGTTTTTTTTTTTTTTTTTTGGAAGATTAGCCCTGAGCTAACATCCGCTGCCAATCCTCCTCTTTTTGCTGAGGAAGACTGGCCCTGAGCTAACATCCGTGCCCATCTTCCTCTAGTTTATATGTGGGACGCCTCCCACAGCATGGCTTGGCAAGTGGTGTATAGGTCCACACCCAGGATCCCAATTGGCAAACCCCAGACTGCCAAAGCAGAATGTGTGACCTAATGGCTGTGCCACTGGGCAGGCCCCCAGTAAGAGTTGTTTCATGAAACAAGTATTGTAAATACAGAACTAGGATCAGCCTATACCTCAGTTAGCCCACTCACCAGGTCACTGCTTGGAGAGAAGTGGCCGTGAACAAGGCCCAACATATCTGGTGGTTTGAAGCACCTGTTCAGTAGGACACCCAGCTCCTCCCCAGGAGAGACAGGAATATCAACTTCTCTGCCTTGTTGTCGCTTCAAGTAACCCCTTAGGCAGCCCAGCCCAAGGGTTGGGGTCTCAATATCCCTCTGCGGAAGGACTAGAATGATGTCGTCCTCAATAGTAGATCAAAATGTGACAAGAGCAAAGGCAGGCTAGCTGTTTACAAAGGCGACTCCTCCAAGTGTGCTTAAAGTTCTGGCCTTGGACTGCCATCTCTTGCCTTGTGGGTTCCCTCACTGCCATAGCGGTCCATGGGGAGAAGGACACCCTCTCGACTCCGACTACTTTAGGGGAGGAAAAATAATTTCCCCCTAACCTGTCAATCTAAAAACAAGAAACTAGTTCAAGAAGCAAAGCATTTATTTGGGATCAAAAAATTGCATTTCAGCGTACACAGATTTGAGCAGCAACTCAAACAGTGTCCCATTAGGGAGCAAAAGTCAGGGGTTTTTAAAGACAAAGTGACAATGTTTGCATAAATTGTTTACAAAGAATTTTACTCAGTGCGGGAGATAGAAAACTAATCTTGGCTAAACATGTTTGGTTGCTAAGGCCATCACTAAGCAAAAGTGTAGCACTGTAGCAAGGTGCAGGTGTTCTTGCAGAAGCCCTGAAATATTTGCGATCAGGCCCAGTTCAAAAGTTCACGGTTCCATTTGGTGAGGACGTGCATACCCACTTCCTTAATGGCCTCCCAGCTCCATTTAAAAACCTCTTGACATAAGTGGCTCCATTTTATTTCACCTTTCACAATCCTTCTAGGTTCTTGGCTGAGACATACCTTTAATAAAGATTAACAGGAGAAACACAAACAGAAGTTTAGTAGCATGTATACCCCCTGTATACAGGGGAGAGACCCAGGAAAACTGAGTAACTCTCTGAAATGGCCTGAGCCATCATGTTAAAAACCACCTCCAGCTAAAGGCAAAAGAGGGTGTTCGGGAGGTGGGTAGCCAGTTATGAGAGGTTACCAGGCAAAGCACGGTAAACAAGGGTAAGGTTGTTATGCAGATTTATTTCAGGGGCCTTCTCCATTGATGAGAGTTTCTAGAAACTTAGTCATCCCCC
This sequence comes from Equus przewalskii, assembly GCF_037783145.1. Lineage (NCBI taxonomy): Eukaryota > Metazoa > Chordata > Mammalia > Perissodactyla > Equidae > Equus > Equus przewalskii. Next base: position 96,590,257 of record NC_091863.1, read on the forward strand.
TCTTCCTGGTACAGAATGGGAGATGTCCTTACAGATGGAGATTTCCCTTATAAATGTAAATGTCTCTTATATAAGGGTAACTTCTACTCAGTTTTCAGAGCTTCTCCTATGTCTGCTGTTGCTTAAAAATAATCAGCTTAAAATAATCCTTATGCTAGAAAGGCATATTTTGGGGTGGCAAATTCTGCTCCCTTTTAGTACCATAAATCACCAGCCTGGCCATGGGAAGCTCCTCCTACTATAGCCCATTATCAGGTCAGGGGTAGCCCACCTTCACTCCAGAGGCACACATTCCTCCTTTTTTTTCTGTTTAGGCCCACAGGTCTTGCAAGGTCTAGCACCTGTCTAGGGAGGGAACCAGCCGGGCAGGCTGATCTTCACTGAGCAGCCTTGTACCTCTCACCTCAAAAGTCATTTCCAATGTCATGGGTTTACTCAAATACTGACAGTACAGCTTGGCCAGGTTAAGGAGGCACAGAGTGATACCACAAACAATGTTGCGTATAATATAGCACAGACAAATGCAACAGCAAACCGATGCAGAGGCATTTCAAATTGAATCCCAAACAAGATCATTTTGCCAACTGACTGTTCTACCAACTGAGTGGACCCCATGTCAATTTCTTGATCACCTCCAAAATCCTCCCCTTTCCTCATCACCACTTATAGTAAGTTAGAGGAATTTTAGAGCTGATCAAGGAAAAAGATATGACTGTGAAGTGGTAGAAGCAACAATGTACTTTATTTGGGTGATGACTTGACAGGTTTGCCTACAGGTGTAGGCATCATCCTTTTCTATAAGATGGGAATATTAAGTCATTGAATTGATGAGAGGAACAAATGACATAATGTATATAAGTTGTCTCCCACAATGCCTAGCCACAGAGTAAGCACACAGAATTGTTCACTACAGTGATTCCCTATCATCTCCCATTAACCCATTATAACCTGTCATCCCACATTTCCTATATGGCATAAGGGAAAGAGGCCTGATTAGGAGGCAAGAGGTCTGGGTCCTTGCCGCAGCTCTATTATTTTCTATCTTTGAACAAGCCACTTAACCTGTTATATCTCGGTTGTCCCATCTATAGAATTATGATAGCCTTACCAATCTATTCAGAAAAGCCTTACCAATGTATTCAGAATAGGTCTAGTAGGGGCTGGCACGGTAGCATAGTGGTTAAGTTCGTGCCCTCTGCTTCAGTGGCCTGGGCTTCTCAGGTTCGGATCCTCAGCGTGGACCTACACACTGCTCATCCAGCCATGCTGTGGCAGTATCCCATGTACAAAATAGAGGAAGATTGGCACAGACGTTAGCTCAGGGACAATCTTCCTCACCAAAAAAAAAAATAGAGAGAGAGAGAATAAGTCTAGTGATGACAAGATATCAGGAGTGTTTCAAAAAAATCAGGAGGGGCTGGCCCCGTGGCCAAGTGGTTAAGTTCGCACGCTCTGCTTTGGTGGCCCAGGGTTTCACCGGTTCGAATCCTGGGCGCAGACATGGCACTGTTCATCAAGCCACTCTGAGGCAGCATCCCACATGCCACAACTAGAAGGACCCACAACTAAAAATAGACAACTATGTACCGGGGGGCTTTGGGAGAAAAAGGAAAAATAAGATCTTTAAAAAAAAAAAATCAGGAAAAGAAAATAAAGGAGTCAATGTGTTATGTAAACAAAGAATCATTTAATGCATTGTTTTCTACAATTTGGAGGGTCTTAGTCATGTTTCTACTCTCCACTCCACTTTTCCAGGCCAATGCTTCCCATTCGTCCTTTCTCCCCAAATACAGAGAAAGGAAATCAGATGACTAGTAGGGAGAAGAATTTTTAAAAGTAAGCATAGTGGATATTTGATGATGCTAAAGACATGTCCATGTTCTGGCTGTGATAATGATACTGAAATTATGTGTATTAAAAATGGATATCATTTAAACATACAGACTGAAATACTAATGAAATGATGTGATGTCTAGGTTTGCTTCAAAATAATCATGGGTTGAGTGCAAGGGTGTTGGAGAATTGGTAAGGTTATTGATGAAACAAGATTGGATCTGAACGATAATTGTTGAAACTGGGTCATAGCTGTATGAGGGTTCGTTTTACGATTTTATCTGCTTTTGTATACACTGGATGTTTTCCATAATAATTATTTTTCAAAAAGATCAAGGGTTGAAAACCTAAATGCTTACAGGGCCAGACAGGTAACATAAATGAGGAAAACAAGCAGACTGGAGACTGTGGTGGCCAGGAAAATGATATGTGTCCTCCAGAGGGAAGACTAATACTCACGTGCAGTTCGGTTTTTCCGGGTGGGAGCGGGGCGCCCAGGCTGGAAGATTTTCCACTTTGTAAAGATTGGCCAGAAATAAAAATATTTATATGAAACCTTCTATTCTTTAAATCTTGGCAATCAATTCAAACATGTTTTATACAAAAGTGTGCTGGTCATCTAAAATAGGTCTGAGGACGAGACACAGGAAGCAGCTGCCAGTTTGCAACCTTTGCCTGAGAAGGTAATTTTAGGCAATTTTCAAAACTCTGGAACAGTACAATGTAATTGAAAGCATTTCTTACACCAACAGTCTTGCTGATGCAAAAAGCTGTCTCTGGTAATAGCTCTCTTCCTGGTACAGGCCCCCTATCTAAATTCTTTTAGGCAGTTAAGGGAGAGGTAAAAAGCTTTCCCTTTGTTGGACCTCGATGGACTTCAGCTTGAAATAATCCACATGCCAAGGTGGCACATTCTGCGGTAGCATATTCTGTTCCCTTTCACCATCAGTCCGCCCTGTTTTTCCTCATTATAAGTCCTGCTCCCATATATGCTTTTTCTCTGCCCTCAGCCCTGCCTGTGGGTTTCTCTAACTTTGTCCTTCACTCTTATGACCTAGTTCTGATCTTAAACCCCTGACTATGGAAGACCAAGACATCACAAGTGTGAAGACAGGACGCCTCGCAATAACAAATCAGGCTTCAGGCCTCACATCACTTAAACTTCCTTTCTGGCACATGTTGCAACTTCACGCAGGCAGCTTGGGAGAGCCTTAAGAAACATTATGCCTCAACAGGCAAGGTAAGAGGCTGAGAATGTCAGAGCATCCTAGAGAAGGAAAAGAGATTTCAAAGATTTCTTTGTAAAAAAACATTTTTTTCTAAAACTCATCAGTTCGTTCAATCTCCTTTGTTTCTTTTTCTTCAGTTAAACTGAAGTAAAATTTAAATTTAATAATTGTTTATATTCAAAAAGCATATGTAATATGATCTCAGTCTTATTAAATTCTCTCCCTGCAGGCATGCATCCATTAATCCATCCTTCTTCATCTTTGTCTGCATAGAGATGTCTGTGAGAATGTTCGCCAATGTCAAACCCGATTATTTCTTGGTTATGAAATGCAGGTAGATTTGCTCTTTCTGCTTTTCACATCTAGGAATCACTTGAATTTTTATCATGGCAAATTATGCTGTTTTTAGATTTTATTTTATTTTTAAAATTTTTTATTTTTCTTCTTCTCCCCAAAGCCCCCCAGTACTTAGTTGTATATTTTAGTTGTGGCATGTGGGACACCGCCTCAGCATGGCCTGATGAGCGGTGCCATGTCCGCGCCCAGGATCCAAACGGGCAAAACCCTGGGCTGCATGCGAACTTAACCACTTGGCCACCGAGCCAGCCCCCAAATTATGCTTTTTATGGCTACAAGGAAGTATAGAGGCAATGGACAGAAATTCGAAATTTTTTAAAAAGTCATCAACTCTTTAATTTTGTTCATTTGAATAAGAGGGAATAAACTTGAGTTGCCAAATAAAATACAGCATCCACAGTTAAATTTGAAATTCAGATAAACAATGATTAATGTTTTTATAAATATCTCCTAAATATTGGTTGGGACATACTGAAGGAGAGCAGAATATGCCACCCCAGAATGTGCCACCTTGGCATGTGGGTTATTTCAAGCAAAAGACCACTGGGGCCCAGCAGACAAAGGCAGAGCTTTTTACCTCTCTCACAACTGCTTACAAAGTTTTAGATAGGGGGCCTGTACCAAGAGGAGAACTATTACCAGAGACAACTTTTTATATCAGAAAGAATTTATCTGCACGGCAGGGCAAACAGCTGTTTACCAAACATTTGCTCTCCTCATCTTCCTGTGAATTGTCCTCCTCCCCTTTGAAGCCCCAGACCCCTCCCCGTTCTCCTTAGCTCAGGGTGGTACACAAGCCTCAAGTACCTGACTGCTGGGGAGTCTCATATTTTTATGGGGCTCCCATATGCATGAAATTTGTTTTTCTCCTGTCAATCTGTCTTATGTCAACTTGACTATTAGACCAACCAAAGAACCTCGAAGGGAAAAAGGGAAAAGTTTTCCGCCCCTACAATACTTACCCAAAAATGTGTTCGTTTTTAATCTGTAATTCAAATTTAACTTGAGCTTTATATTTCTATTTGCTTAATCTTGCAACTAAAATCAAGACATTGTCAGTAGCTTAGAAAATACTTTGAATACTTTGTCCATTTCCTCCCATCCAATTGTGACTTTTCTTTTAATTTGGGAGAGAGTCAGAAAAAAAAAATATGTACTTCACTCTGAGCTATTACTATGCATACACATACATAAGATATATATGACCCAGGGTACCCTACACACACGCACACAGAACTCAAAACAGAAGAATTGGCTGTTGTTCATACGGCCACTCTGTGAAAAGTATTTTGTGGTCCGTCATCCTTCCCTTCACTCATTTCCAGTATGAGGCTTAGAAAGTAAATGCTCTCCTATCCAGCTTAGACTAGGGGTGCCTCATGTGGAATAGGAAGGATGAAAGGAAACTGTTGCCCCACCAGCATAGTTACACCAATACTCACACCTGACATTAGCCTGAGTCCTCCCAACGGTCCAAGAAGGGTTTTGCCAGCGATCGGGAGCCTTTCCCATGGAGGTGGCAGGTTCTGAGAGCTAACGCAACCGAGATTTTTCCAGTCTCGCGAGGGCACCCCCTCCTCTGGAAGCCACGGCTTCAGGGAGGAGCGTCGCAGTTTGTCGAAGAGCCTGCGGCACAGCAAAGCTGTGGCTCCCGGTGGAGCCACAGCTCTTGCTGACGCTCCTGCCCTCAGCCTGTGCTTAGGAGGGCCTAGGGCATCAGCTGAGTGGCCTCAGCCAAAGCCTCTGAAACTAGTCCTTCTGCTCCTGCTGGTGGTCATGCTAGTGAAAACAACCCTTTGGGCCCCGGGGCACCCTCTTCACTTTTGAATCCTCATCTGCATATTCAGTCGTCTACTCGCACCCTTTCCTGGACTATAAGACTTGGCCATGGGTCCGACCCCGTGGCCAAGTGGTTAAGTTCAGGCGCTCTGCTTCAGCCGCCCAAGGTTTCACTGGTTGGGATCCTGGGTGTGGCCATGGCATTGCTCATCAGGCCATGTTGAGGCGGCGCCCCACTTGCCACAACTAGAAGGACCCACAAGTAAAATATACAACTATGTACTGGGGGGATTTGGGGAGAAAAAGTAGAAAAAAAGAAAAGAAGATTGGCAACAGTTGTTAGCTTCCCTTGCAGGAGCCCACCTGCCTGTGGTGTCACCTCACCTATAATATTGCTTCTGACCATTCACATGTCCCTCCCCTGCCTGCCTTGAACCCATTTTCATCCCTTTCATCAATCCATCTATGGTAACCTCTTGTTCACGGGTCTTCCTTACATTTCCCCTTTTTTTCTGCTCCCTTCATGCAGTTCCCTGGTCTCCCTCCACCTTCTTATGACCTGGAGCAGACATGTCCAAAAGCTGCAGATCTACTGGAATTGTAACATTTACTTGCTTTATGTTGATACCATTCTTGAGCATTTATTTATTTCCCACTATACTGAGCTCCTGGAAAGGTGACATACCTTATTCATCACAGAATTTACAGTGCCTAGCACTTTGTATACTCTCAAACATTGCTTGTTGAATGAATGAACAGACATATTAGGTTCAATATGATAAGAGGATATGTAAGTACAAATGCTTTGTAGGGAATTGGGAGGGGTTGATATTAAGGATTTAAGTTGGAGAAGAAAAAACCTTCCTCTGAGACAAGATAATTAGATGAACGCAGGAAAAGTGCTTTTCTAAGTGTAGGGTTGGAAAACTTTTCTCTTCTTCCCTTCTAGGTTCTTTGGCTTGTTTAATAATCAAATGGACACAAGACAAATTAACAGGAGAAAAACAAATTTCATACATATGGGAGCCCCATAAAAATATGAGACTCCCCAGCAGTCAGGTTCTTGAGGCTTGTGTACCACCCTGAGCTAAGGAGAAGGGGTAGGAGTCTGGGGCTTCAAAGGGGAGGAAGAAAATTCACAGGAAGATGAGAAGAGCAAATGTTTGGTAAACAACTGTTTGCCCTGCCATGCAGATAAATTCTTTCTGATATAAAAAGTTGTCTCTGGTAATAGCTCTCTTCTTGGTACAGGCCCCATATCTAAATTCTTTTAGGCAGTTAAGGGAGAGGTAAATAGCTTTTCCTGAGTCTGCTGGATCTTCATTGCCTTCAGGTCAAGACAATCCACATGCCAAAATAGTACATTTTGGGGTGGCGTGTTCTGCTTCCCCTCATAATCTGTATATGAGGCAATCTTGAGAAAGTTCTTATTAAGTGTTCTCATTCTTAATTTTGAAGAACCATGCAAAGATGAGATCAGATGTCTAAAGAGAGAGTATTGGCATGGAAAAATGGATGGTGGAGAAAGGAGAAAAGAAAAAAGTTATAATTATTGTTGTGTAAGTCTTAATATCTATCTGTTTGTCGGGCACTATACCAAGAAAGGCAACACTTTGTCCCCTTTTCTCAAAATCATCATTGGACCCAGAGTTAAGTGGATGCTACAATCAACCCAGTTTCCATGGACATCAGTCCAAGAATGGTTTGAACAGCCTTTGAACATTTCTGTATGTATGTTGACCAGTGTTCATTTGAGTCTTCAAATTAGCATCTTAAGCTCAGTTTTCCTCATTCAAGTTCCCCATGTTGCAGCTCTAGACTGGGGTGGGGTGATGTGATGGTTAATTTTATGTGTCAAGCTGACTGCACTAAGGGTTGCCCAGATAACTGATAAAACATTATTTTGGGGTGCGTCTGTGAGGGTGTTTCCAGAAGAGATTAGCGTCTGAATTGGTAGACTGAGGAAAGAAGATCACTCTCACCAACTGAAATCATACATTCCACTGAGGGACTGAATCGAACGAAAAGGCAAAGGAGGGGCAAATTTTCTCTCTTTTCTTGAGCTGGGACATCCATCTTCTCTTGCCCTCAGACATTGGTGCTCCTGACTTTTGGGACTCCAGACTCAGATCAGGACTTACACCATTGCCCTTCTAATTCTCAGGCCTTCACACTCAGACGGAATTACACCACCAGCTTTCCTCATTCCCCAACTTACAGACTTCACATAGTGGGATTTCTTGTCCTCCATAATTGTAGGAGCCAATTCCTATTTTATCTATATCTACATCTATGTCTATAATCTCCTGTTGGTTCTGTTTCTCTGGAGAACTCTGACTAATATGGGGAGGAGTGTAGGAGAAGGTCGTCTGCTTTGGGAAGAACAGAATCTTCTAGGGCTTCCTGTCCCACATTGAGAAGAGATAAGGAATGGAGGTGTCTGGAGGCACAGATTCTTATAAAACAAGCTCTCCATAGCTCTTAGACTATGCCAATTCAGCCAAAGTGAATTGCTATAAACTCTGTATTTACAAGCAACAACAAAACAAAAGTTTTTGGTAAATTGGTAAATTTTGTAAGCTTTGGTGAGTTAGCCACACAGTAATTTGATCCTTCAAAAAAAAGCCCACTGGGGCCGCCTGGTGGTGCAGCCGTGAAGTTCACACCTTCTGCTTCTCGGCGGCCCGGGGTTCGCGGGTTCGGATCCCGGGTGCGGACATGGCACCACTTGGCACGCCATGCTGTGGTAGGCGTCCCACATATAAAGTAGAGGAAGATGGGCACGGATGTTAGCTCAGGGCCAGTCTTCCTCAGCAAAATGAGGAGGATTGGCAGCAGTTAGCTCAGGGCTAATCTTCCTCAAAAAAAAAAAAAAAAAGGTTAAAAAAAATAAAACAACAAACCAAAATATAGACAATTTAAAACAATGGGGATTGGTTAAATGCATTGATACATCTAGCTGACAGAATGTTAATACAGTTATTAAAAGTCATACTGAAGAATAGAAATACACTTAATAATATAATGTTATAAAATATGATGTTGATTATGTCAATAAAACTACTCTATGAGGTGTATGCATTGGAAAACATTTAACAGCATATTTACCAAAATATGAACAGCGATTATCTCCAAATAGTGGATTACTAGTTATTGTCAGAGCTACCAAACATTTAAAGAATAAATGATACCAATTCTTTACATTTTCTTTCAGAAAATAGAAACACAGGAAATAATTTCTAACTCATTCTATGAGGTCAGCATTCTCCTAATACCAAAGCCAGATAAAGTCATTACAAGAAAAGGAACACGACAGACCAATATCTCTGAACAAGATTTCTCTCTTTAAACCTCTTGGCAGACACCGCTGTTGCCCAGAAAGCCAAACCAGCCTGTGGGGAGACGGACAAAAATCAGCCTGTGAGCTACTCCCTCAGGGAATCACCAGACAGGTCAAAATGCATAATCTTTTTAAAACAAGGTCCATATTATCCCTCTAGTGCCAGAAAGTTAGACCAGGAACACAAGCTGCCATCCCTACACCTGCTCCTGCCCCAGAGGGAGATGAGAGATGTTAGGCTAGTGGGCAAAAATTCTGCAATACTCTGTTTCCAAAATTCAGCTGTCCTTTTTTTCACAAGCAGCCCACATTTTGCTCTAAGTTTTTGAATAGATGCCAGAGTTGCAGAAATGTTGATTCTCTCAGTCCCTGAGCTAACATCTGCTGCCAATCATCCTCTTTTTGCTGAGGAAGACTGGCCCTGAGCCAACATCCATACCCATCTTCCTCTGTTTTATATGTGGGGCACCTACCACAGCATGGCGTGCCAAGCGGTTCCATCTCCGCACCGGGATCCGAACCGGAGAACCCCGGGCGGCCAAAGCAGAACCTGCGAACTCAACCACTGCGCCACCAGGCCGCCCCGACAAATCACTCTTTGTCCTCCCTCCGACTGACATCCTAGGTCTTTTTCTTCCCTTTCCTTCCTAATGAGAGGCCAGATGGGCAGAATGGTGGGAAGGGTCAGAGGCATGGTCAACTTCGGGCTCTGAGTGATGGATGGGGAGAACCACTGCGGATGCTTTTTGTGGAGCACCCCACTCCTTACAACCTCTGATACCTGACTGACCAGATCCTTGTTTGGAGCAGCAGCTGCCGCAGAAGCCTCAGAAGAATTCCTTAAGCATCTGCTCCCCAGGGTTCCCAGGAGTGGTTATGAGTGCTGCTACAGCAACAACAATTCCAACCAATGGGAAGTAAAGCCTAAACATTTCTGCCTGCTTCAGTTCAGTCAAGGAGGGCAGAATTGGAGACAATTGAGGGAAGGAGCAGGTAGTCAGTCACAGAAACTCTCTGACCTCAATAATACGGCCAGCCTGTGGTGTCCATACTCAGTTTCTTCTCAGCAAGAGATGAGCTTGCAGGGCTGTGCCAGGAGGAATAGTAATAATAAGGCTCACAGCTGGTATGTATTGGGGTCCTTAGTATGTGCCAGTCACTGTGTGAAGGGCTCTGGGAGTCAAGTCATTTACTCCTCATAAAGGATATTAGTATTTTCATATTAAATTTCAAAAAAGAGACACAGCGTTAATTTGCTCAAGACTCAAACCTCGAGCTGTCTGGGCTTTTACTTGGTTATTCCTAAATTCTGAGATCGAGGACTCCGTTGCATGTTTCTTTTAAAGATATCGTTTATGAAATACAGATGAGGAAGAGTATACTATAATGGTTATCAGCACAGAGTCAGGAGCAATCTACATGACATTTCCCTTTTTCAAATCCCTCGCATATGAAATGGAGATGAGAGTAATGTCTACTGAATAGAATTTGGATGAGGATTAAATCAGACTGTTCGTTGAAAGACTGAGAATAGTACCTGGCACATTGTAACCTTTCTCTATAAGGTTTAAATATTATTCCTGTTATTAAGATTATTCGTAGTAGGAGTATAAATGGTGATCTTTTAAATGGTCCTAATTGATGAAAGAAAAAGATGATGACCTATGTAAGAACCCAGTTTTATTTTATTAATATTATTAGTCCATGAAATCTTCAAGGCTGGGAGCCTCTGCCGTTAACCTCTGTGCTTCGTATCTGGAGTGGTTGATTTCTCATATGAAGACAATTGGTCTTGGGGCCGGCCCAGTGGTGCAGCGGTTAAGTTTGCACGTTCTGCTTTGGCGGCCCGGGGTTCACCAGTTTGGATCCCAGGTGCGGACATGGCACCGCTTGGCAAGCCATGCTGTGGCAGGCGTCCCACATATAAAAGTAGAGGAAGATGGGCACGGATGTTAGCTCAGGGCCAGTCTTCCTCAGCAAAAAGAGGAGGATTGGCAGCAGATGTTAGCTCAGGGCTAATCTTCCTCCAAAAAAAAAAAAGACAATGCGAACAAAGACAAGAAAGTGCTTTGCTAGGTGTCCTCTCTATTCAGGAAGAAGTGCGAGCTCGCTGCCTGGAAGACACCACACAAATCCAGGACCCACACACAGAGTCTGTACTTCTGAGACGGCATGGAGAGGTGAGAGCATGTAGCTTAATACGAAGAAGAAAAACTTTGGACTCAGAGGGTTTCAAATCCCAGCCCTGCTGCATACTGGCTTTGTGACTTTAGGCAGGTTGTTTCGGCTTTCTGAGCCTCGTCTGTACAATGAGATCTTAATAGTAGTTATTTCATAGAGCTGAAAACAAGATGAAATGAATAAATTCATGTGGAGCACTCAGAACAAGGCCAAGCATGCTGCAGGTTCAATAAACATTAGCTACCGCAATGATGATTAAGAGACTAACAACAACAGACGATAAAAAAGTAGAGGAAACAGAAAGAGCCCACTGCTTCCCTGGAGCTGGGAGAATTTTCTCAGTGCTACAGGGACCGGGTATATCTTGAGCTCTCATTCGTAGGGGTCAACGCCCAGCATCCAAGGCAGAAGGCAGATTTGTATGGACACTGTCATTGATGAGCACACAGGCTCCAGAGCTATGACTGCTGTCAGTGATGATGACTGGCCTCAGTTCTGCTTACTGTCTGAATCCCATTAAGCCCATCAGACCAACTGCTATGAACCTTCTAGTGCCACAGCAGGCCCCAAACCATCGCCTTGCCCTCTTTCTGGGCATGGAAAAAGTGGCTACTGCAAAAATAGCAAAAATTTGCCAACAAAAAGAACAATGTAAAAATGGTAATCGGGCGCCCTCTTCTGGACTATCTGAGCAAGGGCTTTCCCAAAGATATCTCTGAGTCTGGTTACTCGATAATGGGGCCTCAAAGGAGAAGATTGATGGGCTCCCCACTAAGAAACTCAGGGCCAGGTACCAGGTCATGGGAGACTTGATAGGTAGTGCTACTAGGGTCTGTATAGTGATGGCCCTCTGCCTTTCCTGGTGAATGTGGAGATGAATCAGAGAGTCCCAGTGTCTTAGTCTTAATCAGCTCAGGACACAATTATTGGCCTGTTATTAGGCCTTGGTGGATACTGAGCACATTATCCATGGCTGTGAAGTAATCTTGAGACCAGAAATCCTAATCATGTCATGGATCCAAGCAAATGTCTCAAATCACCTGGTAGAGATGGCTCAGGAATCTTGCACACTAAAATATAAATGGCACATACAAGAATGAGCAAAACTCGGCCCAGATGGGGTCTCACAACTCCATGAAAAGGTCTCAGGAACGTCCCTCTGGCTCCCCCGGGCATATTGCCCAAGGAGCCACTGCCTCCAATGGCCCAATGAGGGCCCAGATATAAAGACCTCCTGGACCCCAAATGGGCCTGGTTCACTGATGGCTCCTCCTGGATAACTACTAACAAGCAGGAATGGGGTGCAGCTGCCGTCCAACCTGAGCGAGGCCTTCCCTTTATCAAGTTTGGTAAGGGATGCTCATCACAATGGGCGGAGCTTCACGCAGTATCGATGGCCCAGGCCACCTCAACAAAAGAGGCTTGCTGTATTATCACTGACTCATGGACCATGGCTAATGGCCTCACCATTTGGTCCAACCTCCTGCAAGACTCAGACTGGCATATAGAATAAGCCTTCCTGTGAGGAAAAGACGTTTGGGTAAAAGGCAGTTCTGCTCCTAATAAGCTTTTTGTTACTCATGTGGATGCTCACCAGAAAGGCCCCTACACTGACAAGGGGGAACATAACGAATGAGCAGACTGTGCTTGTCAACTAAACATGGAGACTGAAGTGTACTCTTCAGAAGTGCAAGCAGACGTGCCTCCTGGATCCACAAGAGGATGGCCAGTGGGAATTCAGAAACCATCCTAGATTTGGCCTACAAGCATGGACTGCCACTGTCGTCAGAAGAAGACATAGGGAGAAAGCTCCTTGATGTTGGTCTTCGCAATGACGTTTTGGATATGACGTCAAAAGCACAAGCAGCAAAAGCAAATACAAACCAGTGGAACTACATCAAACTAAAAAGCTTCTGCATAGCAAAGGAAACCATCAGCAAAATGAAAAGGCAACCTACTGAATGGGAGAAAATACTTATAAACCATATATCTGAGAAGATGTTAATATCCAAAATAGATAAGGAACTCATCCAACTCAATAGCAAAAAAAAAAAAACCTGATTAAAAAATGGGCAAAAGACCCGAATAGACATTTTTCTAAAGAAGACATACAAATTGCCAACAGGTACATGAAAAGGTGTTCCATATTACTAACCATCAGAGAAATGTAAATCAAAACCACAATGAGATATCACCTCACACCTGTTAGAATGGCTATTATAAAAAAGACAAGCAATAACGAGAGTTAGTGAGGATGTGGAGAAAAGGGAACCCTTGTGCACTGTTGGTGGGAATGTAAACCGGTACAGCCATTATGGAAACCAGTATGGAGATTCTTCAAAAGATTAAAAATTGAACTACCATATGATCCAACAATCCCACTTCTGGGTATATATCTGAAGGGAAGGAAATCAGTAGCTCAAAGAAATATCTGCATTCCCATGTTCATTGTAGCAGCATTCAAATTATTCACAATAGCCAAAATATGAAAACAACCTAAGCGTCTGTAGACAGATGAGTGAATAAAGAAAATTATATACATATATATAATCTCCTGGGATTTGTGACAACACGGATGAAGCTGCAGGACATCATGCTAAGTGAAATAAGCCAGACAGAGAAAGACAAATACCGTATGATCTCACTCAAATGTGGAGTCTAAAAAAAAATTGAAAGTTGAATTCATAGAAACAGAGTGTTGAACGGTGGTTACCAGGGGCCAGGAGGTGAGAGAACTGGGGAGATGTTGGTCAAAGGGTACAAACTTCCACTTATAAGATGAATAAGTTCCGGGGATCTAATGTACAGCATGGTGACTACAGTTAATAATACTGTATTTTATACTTGAAATTTGCTAAGAGAGCAGATCTTAAGCATTGTCATCACAAAAAAAGGTAAGTATGTGAGGCGACGCATGTGTCATTTAACTCAATTGTGGTAACCATTTCACAATGTGTATGTATATCAAACATCATGTTGCACACTTTAAATAGATACAATTTTATTTGTCAATTATACCTCAATAAAGCTGTGAAAAATTTTAAAATAAAAATAAAATGTCAATTAAGTCCATTGATTGACGGTTCTGTTTAGTTCAACTATATCCAGACTGATTTTCTGCTTACTGGATCTGTCAATTACTAATAGAGCAGGTGCTGAAGTCTCACATTAATAGTGGGTTATCTATTTCTTCTTGAATTTTTATCAGCTTTTGCTTCCTGTGTTTTGACACTCTGTTGTTAGGTGCTTATACTTCAAAGATTGTTGTGTTTTCTTGGAGAATTGACCCCTTTATCATTATGTAATATCCTCTTTGATAAATTTCCTTGTTCTAATGTCTTTTTTTGTCTGACATTAATATAGCTACTCCAGGTTTCTTCTGATTAGTGCTGGCATGGTACACCTTTCTCCATCCTTTTACTTTTACTATACGTGTATTTTTCTATTTAAATTGGGTTTCTTGTAGACAACATATAGTCCAGTCTTGTTTTTCATTTACTCTTACAGTCTCTTCTTTTAATTGGTATATATAGACCATTCACATTTAAAGTGATTATTGATATAGTTAGATTTATATCTATCATGTTCGTAAATGTTTCATATTTGTTGCAATTGTTTTTGTATGACAAAAAATTTATTTTTCTTGTGATAAGAACTTTTAAGATTTACTCTCTTAGCAACTTTCTAATATACAATCAAGTATTATTTTTATTTATTTATTTATTTAATTGCAGTATGCAATTGTTTTTTATTTCTTTTTCTTTTTTAGTCTTTCTCCCTTTTCCACCTTCTGTGGTTTTAATTGAGAATATTTTATTATTTTCTCTTCTCTCTTAGCATATCAATTATATTTCTTTTCAATTTTTTTTCTTTCTGCTTTTTCTCCTCAAATCTCCCCAGCACGTAGTTGTATATTTTAGTTGTGAGTCCTTCTAGTTGTGGCACATGGGACGCTGCCTCAGCGTGACCTGACGAGCGGTGCCAGGTCCGCACGCAGGATCCAAACTGGTGAAACCCTGGGCCGCCGCAGCAAAGCGCACAAACTTAACCACTCGGCCACAGGGCCAGCCCCTCTTTTCAATTTTTTAATAATTGCCCTAGACCTAGCGTGTGAAGTATAAATTAATAACTAATCTAAGTCCACCTTCAAATAACACTCTACCACTTCACGGGTAGTTCAGGTATTTCATAACAGAGAATTCCCAATTCCTCCCTCCCATCCCCATAACACTGCTGCGATTCACTTCCCTTATCTATATGCTGTAATCAGCCAATATATTGTGGCTGTTATTACTTTGAACAGTTATCCACTGGATTAAATACGAACAAAAAATAAAAGATTTTATTTTAATCTTCATTTATTCTTTCTCTAACACTTCTCCTTTCTTTATGTAGATCCAAATTTCTGACCAATATCATATTCCTTGTCTCTGAAGAGCATCTTTTAACATTTACCAGTCACAAATTCTCTCAGTTTTGTTAGTCTGAGTGTTATGGATTGAATTGTGTCCCTCCAAAATTTATATGCTAAAGCCCCTAACTCCCAGTGTGCCTGTGTTTGGAGATAGGACCTTTAAAGAGGTAATTAATGTTAAATGAGGTCAGAAGGGTAGGGCCTTAATGCAATGTGACTGGTGTCCTTATAAGAAAAGGAAGAGGCACCAGGGATGCCCACACACAGAGAGAAAAGGCCATTGTGAGCACACAGTGAGAAGGCAGCTGTCTGCAAGCCAAGGAAAGAGACCTCGGGGCCAGGTGGGGGGTGGGGGGTGGGGGGTGGGGGTGGGGCGGGGCGGGAACAACCCTACAGGCACCTTGATCTTTGACTTCCGGCCTCCAGAATTGTGAGAAAATAAATTCCTGTTGTTTAAGCCCCCTGGTCTGTGGTATTTTGTTATGGCAGCCTAGCTGACTAATACACCAAGAAAGTCTTTATTTTCCCTTTACTTTTGAAGGGTGATTTTCCTGTATATAGACTCCAAGGTTGGTGGAGTTTTTTCTTTCAAAACAGTAACATTTCATTCTACTCTCTTCTTGCTTGCGTGATTTCTGAAGCTCAGTCTGGTAATAATTCTCATCTTTGTTCCTCTCTAGGTGCTGTGCTTTTATTCTCTGACTTCTTTCAAGATTTTCTGTTTGTCTTTGGTTTTCTGTAATTTGAATATAACATGCGTCAGTGTATGTATGTTTTTTGTTATTTATCCTGCTTGGTGTTCTCTGAGCTTCCTAGATTTGTGATGTGGTTTCTGTCATTAATTTTAGAAAAATCCCAGCCATTATAACTTCAAATATTTCCTCTGTTTCTTTCTCTCTTTCTTTTGTTTTTGGCAGTCCCATTATGCATATGCTAAACCTTTTGTAATTGTCCTACCATTTTTAGATATTCTATTCCATTTTTTATTCATTAATTTTTCTCCTTACTTTTCAGGTTGGGAAGTTTCTATTGACATTATCTTCAAGTTCTCTGATTCTAACTCCAGCCCTTTCCAATCATCTGATGGGTCTGTCAAAGGTATTCTTTATTTCTGTCAGTGTTTTTTATTTCTAGTATTTCCTTTGTATTCTTTCTTAGAGTTTCTACTCTCTATTTACATTATTTATCTGTTCTTGCACGTTGTCCACTTTTTCCACTTAATCACACGTATTTTTAATTCCCAGTCTGATAATTTCAAAATCTCTGCCATATCAAAATCTGGTTCTGACACTTGCTTTGTCTTTTCAGATTGTTTCTTCTTTCCTTTTATCATGCCATGTATTTTTTGTGTTGAAAGACAGTCCTGAATTATCAAGTATTGGGAAGTACATAAGCCTTTAGTGTGACATTTTATTTTTATTTGGCTGTGAGATATGCTGTGTTTACTGTTTTCTGTATCTGTAGTATCAGAGGATTCATTTTCCGCTAGTGTCTTTTTTTCTGTCCCCTGACATATTTGGTTTTCCATAGAAATCCCATCTTAAATAGAGTTTGAGCCTTGCAGTTCTCTCAGCTGTAATCCACAGATATTATACAGGAGCCCTATTGATGTTCGGTCAAGACTGGGTTGAGGAAAAGCAATCTATAATCCTGCGGTTAGGTCTCAGTCTTTTAGTGTCCCCCTGGGCTGTGACCTTCACAAGTGCTTCTCAGCTTTCTTCCCCCTTATGTGAAGGGGGAAGGCTAGAGCATTTGAAGTTTGGTAATTTCCCTTACCTCAAGTCCAATAAAGCTCTAGTAAAGTCTTCTCCCTTGCTGGGTAGGCCTATGTTGGGGAGAATGCTCCTAGCTTATTTCAAAATGCTTGCTTCTCGCCTCTCCCTGGCCAAACAGGAGGCAATTTTTCTCTGATTTTTGCCAAGAAAATCTATTGAGGATCCTAGGGGTAAACGCCATGATTGTGTGCAGCTGGGACTCCCTTAGATTAGGCCCCCAGGAGTTGTTTTTTTTTTTTTTTAAAGATTTTATTATTATTTTCTTTTTTCCTTTTTCTCCCCAAAGCCACCCAGTACATAGTTGTATATTCTTCGTTGTGGGTCCTTCTAGTTGTGGCATGTGGGATGCTGCCTCAGCGTGGTCTGATGAGCAGTGCCATGTCCGTGCCCAGAATTCGAACCAACGAAACACTGGGCCGCCTGCACCGGAAGGCGCGAACTTAACCACTCGGCCACGGGGCCAGCCCCCCCACCCCCCAGGAGTTTTTAACTCTCAAGCTATCCACACTCAGCCACTAGCAATTCACTGAAGTTACCATTGAAGTCCTGGTTATGGACTCCAGCAGTTTCTGCCTCAGGCGTACAGTATTTGCTATAATCTGTAACCTCTATAATTGCATTTTTCTCCAATTTTGGGGTTGCAATTTGTCTGTTGACCTCAATTCCCTGATGCATCCAAGAAAAGTCATTGATTTTTTATCTGTTCATATTTTTTCTTGTTGTGAGGATGGGAGTGATGACTTGCAAGCTGTTTACATGTTGGAGTGGAATCTTTCCTTTAGATTTTAGACATTGTTTCCCTTCGCTTCTTGGGACATACTAAAACATCTGATCTAAAGTCTTTGCCTAGTAATCCCAAAGCCTACACTTCCTTGAGGACAGCTGCATTGATTGCTTTTTCCTCCCTGTATATGGACCATACTTTCTTGATTCTTTGCATACGTCATAAAATTTTGTTAAAAACTGGACATTTTGAATATTATAATGAGGCTACTCTGGAAGTTAGATTTCCCTCCTGCCAGCTTTTGTTGTTGCTGCTTCTTGTAGTTATTGTTTGTTCAGGACTTTCCCGAAACCATTCTGTAAAGACTCTATTCTTTTTTGTGTATAGCCACTGAAGTCTCAGCTCAGTCAGCTTAGTGGCCAGCTAATGATGAACAGAGATTTCCTTAAATGTCTGGAACAAATAAATGTCTCAGTCATTTCTGAGAGGCTCTGTGTGTATGTTGGGGCATGTTTTCATCATTCAACCAGCCAGTTTACAACTCTGCATTAACCTTCACTAGCCTCAAGGTCAGCCAGAGGTGAGAACTCAGGGCCTTCTCACACTTTCCTGAG
This sequence comes from Equus przewalskii, assembly GCF_037783145.1. Classification (NCBI taxonomy): domain Eukaryota; kingdom Metazoa; phylum Chordata; class Mammalia; order Perissodactyla; family Equidae; genus Equus; species Equus przewalskii. The sequence continues at coordinate 96,608,503 of NC_091863.1, forward strand.
CATGCACAATGCCCTAAGCATGTACTTGGCCTTGTAGAGTCCCAGGAGGTTTTCAAAGATGTCAGAGCTTTTCAAAGCTCCTATGGACATCTAGCTGCCTAGCCTATTCTTTTAAGCTTTTTGGTTAGTCTATTTTCAAGTGTGATCTATTGCTTTAGGCATCCTCCACTAAAACACTTTCTAGGGAATGTTTTTGATAAATGCCCCCAAGGAGAGGTGTTTTAGCACTGGACAAGCTCCCAGTCAGTTCAAATAAAGACAAGTCTTCGGAGTACGGTCTTTGAGTGAACCATCAGACAGGTTAAATAGCAGTCTTTGGGAATGAGGCTTTGAAAGAGGACCATTCTGCTCCCTCATGTACTGAGAATGTGGGCTATTATTTTTTTCAGGCTACCACACAGAGCTGTGGAGTGGAAGATGGGACTAGGGCAATCTAAAATACCATAAAGCCTATTGTTCTCACTGAGATTCAGCCATTTTTGTTGAATAAACACTCTCAAGTTGGGAGCATAAAATAAGGCAGTGTTTTGGAAACCTTTTTTCCAGTAACTCAAATAAACATAGAGTTACCATATGACCCAGCAATTCAACTCCTGGGTATATATTCAAGAGCATTGAAACTATATGTTTACACATAAATTTGTATGTCAATGCTTATAGCAGTATTATTCATAATGGCCAAAATATATCATATGATTCTCTTTATAAGAAATTCCAGAATAGGTAAGTCCATTAAGGACCTGGCGGTAGGGAGAATAAGGAGTAACTGCTGACAAGTATGGGGTTTCTTTTGTGAATGAGGAAATATTCTGCAATTAGATAGTATTGAGGAGTGGCACAACCTTGTGAATATACTAAAAACCACTGAATTATGCACTTTAAAATGATATGTGAAATATCTCAATATAAAAAAGAAGGAAGTCCTGATACATGGATGAACCTTGAAAACATGCTAAGTAAAAGAAGCCACGCACAAAAGGCCGCGTATTGTATGATTCCATCTGTTAGGAATGTCCAGAATGTTGGCAGCCATAGACAGGAAGAAGAGTAGTGGGTGCCAGGGCCTGGGGAGGGGGGAATGGTGAGTGACTGCTAATGGCTATGAAATTTCTTTTGGGGGTGTGGAAAATGTTCTAGAAATAGATAGTGAGGATTGGTGCACAAATTTGCAAATATACTAAAAATCACTGAATTGTACATTTTAACAGGGTGAACATGATGGTATGTGAATTATATCTCAATAAAAATGTTATTTTACAAAGGAAAAAATAATGCTATAGAGAGCATAAATTCGTTCATGTATTCAAAAATATTTATGGAGCATCTACTGTTTACCTGACATTTCTAGGGACTAGAGACTGAGAATTGAACAAAAGTCCTTTCCCTCATGGACCATATATTCTGGTATTAGAAGAAAAGCAATAAGATAAATAATGAAAATCTAAGATCTGAGGTAGTGCATAGGAACAAAAAGACTAGGGAAGGAAGAATAGTGCAATTAGAGATAAGATGAATCCATCTTCACCATGCTCTAAACACCCCTCCACATGGGAACAGTGAGTTGTGTCCACTGGATTACAGATGGAGGGTGTGGAGCCAGAAATCCCTGATCTTCCCTTGTTCCCACCTAACCGGGCTTCCTAGGGCCTAGGAAAGTGCCCTTAGGGCTGTAGGCCTTGATGGGCTGGCCAGAGGAACAGAGACAGCAGGAAACTCCTCCCAGGGGTGAGGAAGTTTGCCTCCACCAATTTCAACTGGTTTCTCTTCCAAGGAAATACAGTGAGTAGGGATTTCAAGTCATTCTTTATCCACCCCACCAGTTATGCAAAGTAACCCAGGGCCTTTTTACTAAAGCTGCCAGGATAAGACATAAGAAAGGGTCAGAGCCAGGCACAGGAGGAAAAACAAATTCATGAGCATGTACATCTGACTGTACAGTGAATACATTCCAAAGCTAAATCAAAATGATTTTTGGTCCACTCATATCCTCTCTGTTAATATGAGCATTCTAAAGTTGGTGCTAGAAAATTCCTTTTTTAGAGGAGCCTCTCCCACCTTAGGCCACTAGACCCCACATTTAATGCACCAGCACTAGCAAAATGTTTTACTGGGAATATAAGATACATCTAGGGAAATGTACACTTATGATTATACAAACACTGGAAAATATGATTGTGCTTTTCACTTTCAAAGACTATCATGGTTTGATTTTGGAAGTCAGATGGGGACAACGTTCACTTATTCGAGTTGCCTTTGGTATCATCTTCTAGGGTTTCTGGACTTCAAACTTTGCATCAAACTAGAGCCATTTTGTTGTTCTTCACCGTGATGTACCGAACTAGAGTGGCCAGCTTACTGAAATGAATTCCTCACTTTGCCTAGGCCCAGTTCCACTGTGCATTCACCATATGAGAGCCACTTTGTGCTTCCGCTGGGGGTTTTAGCTTCTGCAAACAATCCTTCACATCATCTCTAGAGCACACTCAAGAGTATAAAATTATTTGTTTTCTGGTTTCCTGATTGCCCTTCATATATGATCTAGCCCATTGTTTCTGCTCATTAGGGTCCCAAAGGCAACAAGTAAGTTTCCTCAAAATAAACAAAGGTAATGATGCCGCTTTATTCATATTTGCCAAAACTTGGAAGCAACCAAGATGTCCTTCAGTAGGTGAATGGATAAATAGACTGTGGTGCATCCAGACAATGGAATATTGTTCAGCACTAAAAAGAAATGAGCTACTAAGCCATTAAAAGACACGGAAGAAAGTTAAATGCACATTACTAAGTGAAAGAAGCCAATCTGAAAAGGCTGCATATTATATGATTCCAACTACACGACATTCTGGAAAAGGAAAAACTATGGAGACAATAAAAAGATCAGTGGTTGTCAGGGGTTACAGAGGGAGCGATGAATAGGAAGAGCACAAAAGTTTTAGGGCAGTGAAAATACTCTGCATGATACTATAATGATGAATGTATGTCATACATTTGTCCAAACCCACAGAATGTACACCACCAAGAGTCCCCTGGTTAATTCTCCAAGCTCCTTTGGGGCCTCGCTCCTGATATCTTGCCACATGGCCTCTCCTGGAATATGTGAAACCTTCCCAACTCAGGATCTTTCCAACACCTCTCACCTGCCTTATTCTTATTTATCCCTCAGGTTCAGCTTTCACATCCCGTAGTTAGAGTGGCCTTCCTTAATCTCACAACCTAAATCAGAATCCATTGTATTCTCTCTCCTGGTACCATGTTCCTTATATTGACACACTTACCATCATTTGTGTGTTTATTAGTTTACTGTCCGGGTCCCCAGTTGGATGGCAAATTTCATAAGAGTAGGAAAAGCATCTGTCTTGTTCACTGATGTATTCCCAGCACTCATCTCAGGGCCCAACTGGAGTAGGTGCTCAGTTGACATACGATGAATGAGTGAATAAAGGAATGGACTCTATGTGGTTGATGTTATTAGCTCAGAGTAGTTTAGTGACTTATCTGCTGTCACACAGCTAGCAAGTGGACATAAATGAATGAGACCTCAGAATTACAGTTCCTAAGTGAATACACCATTTAGGAGAGTATTTGCTAAGGGGATAGAAAGTAGGGGCGGGAGGAGGTGTGAGGTGTGGAGCAGGCAGGTGAGAAGATTCCAGACCAGTGACGCTCAGGGAGATGGTCCCCAGGGGAGGGGGAAGGCGAGAACGTGCAAGACCCATATTCGGCATTTTACATTTGTCGAAAAACCTCTTCTGTTTTCATAATACAGACTGCTGAAAGGCTGCCCTGACTGGAAAGGATAATAGAAAATGCAGCACTTTTCCTCTAAGGGCAGATTTTTCGGTTTGTCGGAAAGAGGCAGGTTTAAAAGACGACGAGGAAACCTCCAAGGGCTTTCTACCCTTTCCCGAAGCAAAGCAAAGCCTGCGGGGTGCGGGAGACGTCGGGGCGCGGGTTGTGCGAGGACCACGCTCGCATGGGGGAAACTGAGTCTTGGCGACAGAGCAACTCACAAGCTGCGCGTTCCCACCCCCTTCCCCCGCAGGCTCCACACCCCTCCTCCGCCCCACAGACTCCCCTTCACTCCCGTCGTCTGCACGTTACTTCCCAGACTCCACACGCCTCCCACCGCAGCCCCCCGCAAACTCCACTTCAACCCACATCGCCCCTCAGGCTTCACATCACCTCGCCGTCTCGCAACACCCCCTGAACGGCGGGAAGCAAATATGGAAAGCGGGGGTGGGATGAGTCCCGCGCTCTGCCTGGAGGACCCACGGGCGGAGGCGGCGTGGAGCCGACTGCCCAGCAGAGGGCGCCGGAGAGCCTCTCGTCGCCCGCCCGCCGGGCCGCGCTGGCGCGGGGTCGCCTCGGCGCCCGGGTTAGGTACTGGCGGGTAGCGCTAAGCCATGGAGCCGGCCGCCGCCTTTCTAATAAAAATCAGGTTCCTCTTTCTTCTCGCCCTCCTCTGCTCGGCAGTGAGTTCGCTGCGCTTCTCTGTGAGAACAGTTCAAATGGCCCTATGGATATCTGTAAAATAAGGCTAGATATAATGATAATTATTATTATTATCCTTTATCGGATATATAGGTAACCGGTGATCTTAAGAAAGAAGCCAAGAGTCTACAGCGTAAGGACGGGATTAGGGATTGTGTTTGGATAGTTTGCTTTTGTTTCTTTTTCGGCTTCAGTTGCAGGATGTGTTGTTTCAGCATGTAGTGGTTTCTGTTTCTTAACGTATAGGTTAAGAATTACCTTTCTGGGAAAAATCCTTATTTTTCTAGAGTGATTTGACACATTTCTGGTGAAATGCATTAACGTTCCTTTCGCAAAAGTCTGATGGGAAGGGAATAATGGGAACAACAACCTCATATGCCAAAGAAAACAGATAAGGTGTGAAGAGTCCCGCTGTCGACATTTAAATCCCCACATGCCGTTTTTGTTTTTTTAAAGAACTTCGCTAGGGATGAGATTAAGTCCAGGAATGTTAGAGCTGGAAGGAACTTTAGAAGTTAACCCGGCTTCTCCTTATTCTATATGTGGAACAGGAGGCCCAGAGAGGCTAAGTGACTTACCCAAAGTCACGGAGCACTTGAGGGCAGTCAGGGTTCATTTCCAGTCTGGAGCTCAAGGGGGAAGCCATGTAGCTCAGTAAAAGGACAGTAGGGAGATTTTTAAAGATTGTATTCTATTCTTTATTTCATGATTATTGAAGAAGTTAGTTTTAATTTACCTAGACTGCTACCACGTCAAAATGATCAGTTAGTATTTGTGCTATATAATTTTCCAGACTTTTTCACATATATGAATACTGGTAAAATGCTATATTTGCTAAAATTGGATCACACCATCCCTACTTCTTTGCAATATAATTCCTAGCAGATGCATAACTATCCCATCGAATGGACGTGCCCTCATAAGTTTAATCAGTCCCTTATGATAGACATACAAGCTTTTTCAAATGTTACACTCTTAGAAAAGATGCGGTGCTGAACATTCCTTTCTATACATCTTTTGTCACAATGGTGTCTACCTACTGATCAGTGTGAGTTTTTGTAGGAATGTAGTGCAATGGTGTAGGCTGGGTTTGAACTCTGGCTCTGGACTTGACTGTGTGTCTTTACACAAATCACCACTTTTCTAGGCTCCAATTTTCTCATGTTTAAGTGGAAGCAATCATACTAGTGAGGCCTACAGGTATTGGGAGGATTAAATGAGATAATGCATGTAAAATAGTTGGTTAGTGCCTAGCATATAGCAAGCCCTAAATCAATATTAGCTATTACTATTATTATGGCCACAACCCCTGAGGAAGACTGATTCTTCAAAATAACTCCCATAGTTTTCTATTACTCTTTAAGAGAGAGTAATTGGAGTTTCCTGAAGAAGTTTTTAGATGTAAAACTTTTGTAGCTAAATTAATATTTCTAACCTAATTTATCCAGAGGATAAATAATAAATTTAAATGAAATGCGGGCTGTAGACCTACTAACTATGTTCTGTTATAAAGCTTACCGCCATTCAAAACAGAAAAAACATAGCTTTTCATTGAAGGTTCTTGTTTTGTGATAAATAAAGCCACTGTCGATTCTTTCTCCTTTGGAAAATGATCAAAGCACAGCTTATCCCATAAAATAAGCAGAATATCTATGCTATCACCCATGCAGCTTCTCAGAGCCTTCAAGCTCTTCTCGCCTGCTTTTCTTTTGTATTAATGGGCCCCCACTATTTTATATTCCTAATAGGTGTGAGTGAGAGCACAGAAGCAGGAGTCGCCATCTCTGAAACTTTGCTTATAATCTGGGAAGATATCCAAGAGTCACGCTGGGGCAGATTTCAGGTTCATATTCCAATCTGAAGCTTTGGAAACTAATCACTACTCCTACCAAAGCCTATACAGCTAATCCAACCACACGCCACCCCTATTCTCTGAGGGTTGTCAAAAATAAGGAAACTCTCACCATCGTTAAAAAGCTGGGTGGAAGCTTCAATGTTGGATGGCCAAATTCAGAAGTCCGAGGTCAGTGACCAAAATTCACAGTGACCGAAAGATTTCCAAAATGCTGCCGGTAGCTCCATGCTTACTGTGCCTTCCTCTTCTGCTCCATTGACCATCGTGTACAAAGACATTCAGCAGGATTGGTGGAGTGAATGTGGCTGTGTAAATGAGTCCTTCCTGGACACCGCTTTTATTGAATCTGAGCACCAAACTCTGGGAAGTCCTTGCCTATAACTGATGCACAGAATGACCCCGATGTGTCTTTGCTGTGGTATGCCATCCTTCTTTCCAAGAGCAACCAGTTACATTCTACCCTAAGGTTTCACACTTGTAGTGACTGTGTCAACTTCGCTAGGCCAGAAACACAGTTTCCTAGGATTGTCTTCCCTGTGTGGCTCTGAGTTAAGGTTGGCCAGAAGAAAAGTTGGAGCAGGATGTGGGAGGTGGAAGTGAAGCAGCAGCCATGGTGTTCTGAAGTCTAGTGTAAGACCAGGTGCTAGTGTCACTGGCGAATATTGGCACTGGTCCTCTGGCACACCTTGTTGGTGTGGGACAGCAGTGGGGCCCGCAGCAACTCTAGCTCCCACAAGATCTCCTCTTCCAGCGTCTCCATAGCCTGGGCCAGGTGCATGTGCACCGCCATGGCAAAGGATGCTGGCTCCTTCTCCAGGTTGGAGGCAGGAAGAGGCAGATGTAGCTTCCACTATGTCTTCACAGGTTTTAGTTTGTCCTCTTGGGTTGAGTGGATCTTTTCAGGTTCCAGTTTGACCTGGATACAAACCCCACTCTTGACCCCTTAATTCCAGCACCAGCTGATGTTGACTGAGTGCTCACCATGGGCCTTATCTTTATTACTTTATTTAAACTTCACAACATCATAGGGCAGGTATCATTCTACAGATGTGGCAATTGAGGCGCAGAGAAGCCCAGCCTACTTTCCCAGGGTCACAGAGCAAATAAATGATGGGGCTGGGCAATCTGCCCATAATTTGTGGCTTCTTTCCCTGGTGTGGGCTGATGTGCCTCTCCAGACCGTGAGAACCCGCAGCACGATGGCTGAGTCAGGCATCGTGACATTCCCCACACTGCCCGGCACACGGCCCTGTATACCCAGCAGCCAACACAGGCTTACTGACTGAAGCACACAGGTACAAAAGGTGAGGAGGGACATTATTTTCACAAGAAAACATCCTGTCCTCGTTGCAAACTGCCAGCGAATAACACTCTCTCTCTCCTCTCATTGGCCCTCATGAATAAATAAATAGCAAGTGACTGAAATAGTAAATATAAAGCGGTGTGGTACGGTCTTCTGTAAAGTTTTGTTGGAAATATTCAATCCGAAAGTGTTACTGCCCATGGTGTAAGTAACCACCACTCTCAAAGACAAACTTCCAAAGAGCACATCAGTGATGCCTGCACAAATCTCACGTCACCTCCTCTCCTCCACACCGGCACTAAAGTGTCATTAAGAAGGAGAAATTTAAAGAATTTATAAGCGGAATTAATTAGTGACAAAAATTATTAATGTCCTCCAGGATAAAGGTACCTAAGAGGCTGTTTAATCAAATTCCCTTGTCCCATCAAAGGAATGTTTGCTGACACGGCAAGCCCAGGCCCTGTCTACCTGCTCTTAGTTTTCTGTTCCAACTCACTCGTGGAGGAGGGGCCCTGGCTGGGTTGCGAAGAGTGGAACCACTTTGTCCTCAGGCAGGGCAGGGCTTGTCTATGAGTGAGGCATTGCTATTCCACCCTGCTTTACTTTCTTTGAAAAAGGGGATGATGATAATGATGGTTGTGTGGATGAAAATAGGATAAATCACGTGCAGTGTCAAGCATAGGACCCATGGTTAGAAGCTATTCTCAACATTCAGGATATTAACACGTTCCAGGGCACCTGTAAACACTTCTTGAAGAACCATAAAGCCCTCAATGTGGCCTGGCTCTTATTTGACACTTCCCAGTGGGGAAGAAGAATTCAGAAAGATAGTTGAGAGAAAGAGAGAGAGAAAAGGGAAGGGAAGGAAACGGAGGGGAGGGAAGGGAGAAAGAAAGAGTATAAGAGAAAGAGGCGGCAGTGGGCAAGATGGAAACTCTCCCCGGGCTAGAACACAGGCCCAGTAAAGGCCAAACATGCGCTTTTGTAGGACGCCTGCAGCCAGAGGTGCGAAGCAGAGCCCAGCGGACGCTGCATACTCCACAGTCGCCACCAGGGCCAAAGGAAGGGCCAGGTGCAGTGGAAGCATTCTCGGAGGCACAGAACACCGGGCAGGGTTCTGCACTTGTACTCTGACTTGGGCTCCTTGCTCCCGACCTGGAGGACTTGCTGCTTTGGCGAGGGATGGCTTGGGTTTCTGGCAGCGTGCAGTGCATCTGAGCAGCGAGAGTGCTCTGCAAACCCAGCCCCAAGCTCCCGCTTCCCCGCACCGGTGGCGAGCAAGGCGGGCTCCGCTCTCAGCGCGTCTGGCAACCACCCAGCAAGCAATCTCCTAGCTCACTGTTTCATCGGAACCCCTAGGCTGCTGTGTGGACTTTGGGGGAGAATGGAACACAACCAGAGTCCCATTCCTCATTGGTTACGGACTTCCTGGAGGGGAGCGTCCTGCTCCCAGCCCACAAGGCGAGGGAAAGTCCCTTCCCTTCAGCGCGCTGGGGCCGCCAGAGGCTCGGCGCTTGCTCCAACGCCAGGTCTGCGTCTCTCGCTCCTCAAGACCTCGGGGCCAGGAGCCCCGCGCCCACGGGCGGGCCTCGAGGGCCAGGCGGAGAGACGTCCTCCCAACATTTCCCCCAGGGCTAAGGGGCTTAGCGTGACGTCTCGTATCCCCCGGCTCTAGCCGCGCCCCCAATCGGCTGGCACCGTCCGGCAAAGCCCCTTCCTCAGGCCAGTCCCCCGGCCCCACCCCAGACGGCAGGAGGGCGGCGAAGATGCGGGGTGCAGCTCCCCTGCCCCACCCTTACACGCCCCCTCCCGGCCCCCTCCCAGCCCCCTCCCAGCCCGCGCTCCACCTCCTTTCGGTCCCGCCCTGGCCGCGTGCGCGTCCCCACAGGTCCCACCCACCAACGCACCGCGCGACTGGACGTGATGGGAATAGCGGTCCTCTAACCCAGAGCCGGCAGACTTTGAACCGGAGGCAGATGCGCTGTGGACCGGCAAAGGAGCCGACCCGGGCATCGCGGCGGCTCTCGGAGCAGAGCACAGCCGCATCGACAGCGCCCGGGACAGGGAGCCTCCGCCCGGGTGCAGCCGCCGAGACCCCGGCTCCCGCAGCCTGGGAGTCGAGGAACTCTGGCAAGAACTGCAAGGTGAGTGCCTGGCCCGGGACAGGTGCTGTGGCCAACTCGAGGAAGCGTCCTTTCCCTGGGAGAGGCAGGTTACAGGACGCCGCCGCTGGTCTCAGTTCGCGGCCCTTCCCCCATTCCAGATATGAAGCCTCCCATGATGTCAGTGATTGTAGCGGGAGATGAGGAGGAAATATGGTCCGAACTGGGGCAGGGAGGGGGAGGACCAGGAGGAGGAGGTGGCGGCCAGGAGCCCAGGAAGCAGCAGCAGCAGGAGCTGACCTCCCCAGGTCCCTCAGGAGCCAAAGCCAGGGGACAGGGAGCAGTGCCTCTACCGCACCACGTTCACCCCCTTGCAGCTGCAGATGGAAAGCATTTTACACCGCTCTGAGTACCCCGACATTTTCCCGCTGTATACGGCTTGCTCCTGGAGGTGCCTAGTTCTCCAGGGGTCTTGGGGTCTCTGGATGCCTCGGGCTCTCTTCCGGAGTCCCTTCTCTCCTCTTCAGAGCCAAAAGTCGCCTAGTGGGCGCAAGGCCACCAAGGCCCCCTCCCGCAGGGCTCTGGGGTGGGGGCAGTACCTACTGGGAATCAAGGTAAATATTTTCATGCAGGATTTAAATCCATCAAGTAGGAGGGAAACTTTGGCCAGAGGCCTGTTTTGTAAATAACATTTTATTGGAACTGTGCACGAGGCACAGTGGAGCAAGTGCAGGGTCAGATCCTACCTATATCTAAATTTTGATAATTTTTTCATCATGGATTATTTTTGCATTCATTTTGATACTTGTTAAATTTGTTAAAACATTATCTTGATCACTGATTGTTTTGGTGCCACATTAAATTTTGTGCGGGAAGGAAGACCACCCCCTAAAGCAAACCTTGAACTGGGTATTACAGAAAATTCTGCTGGGGTGGGGGGCATAAGAGGGAGAGAAATTTTAAAACAAGCATGAAATAACATCCATATATTTAGTTCCATTCACATATCTGAATATTGGACATTTGTGCTTTTGTCTTCTCAGAAAGGAGATTGCACTGTGCATGAGTGTGACTGAAGCCAGGGTGCAGGCGAGTAAACCTGAACAAAGCAGCTCTGCAGGGCAGCCATTCGAAACCCGCTTCAGGACTTGGACACCTCTGTCCTGGTCATTCTCACGTTGGTTTGTTTTCATTGTCTTTTCCATGACTGGAAAATAAGTTTTGAATTTGGGGAGCTTTAAGGGAAACAAAATGGGATAAGTAAATTTCAGATTATGGAAATTGCCCATTACCAGTGGGAACACGAGTTCCTAAAGGAAAAAAACAATAGAACACAACCACTTTTCCTATACCTGTACCACATTTATATATATATTTTACAATAAAGTTCAACTCCTCTGATATAAGAAAATTTTTATATTAAAGTATATGGGGAAGCCATTCTGGTTTGAATTTGATTTGACCTGAATTTCATTTGAACCAAAGAAGTCTGATTTACGGCCTGTCAAACATACATTGTACATCTGCTTTAATCATTACCCTAAAGCAGAGTGCACTTTTTGACGATAAGAATTAATGCCTCCCTTCCTATGATGCCAGGGTCATGTTGACCCGCTGTACCCGTGCTAATCTGTAACAAAGATCTCCTTGAAGGAATGTACCCCTGTCGTGCTCGATGTACATCTCTTTGTTTTGAAACGGTATATAACTGTGCTGAAAATCGCTCTTAGCCAGAGCGCTTTCTTCCCTTGTGAAGGCTGTGACTCCTAGGCTATAGTCCTCAGTTTGGCTCAAATAAAACTCTCTTCTTTTCTTTTACAATAGAATGATTTTTAATTATTTGTGTCAATACCTCCTAACACAGGTATCCTTTAGGGAAGATGTTGGCCCTCCCTAAAGGAATACTTCTTTCTTCTATGTAGTCATGATGGGACTCAGTCTGACTTGGAAGTATTCAAATTAATGCACTAAGGAGCTGGGTTATAAGAGAGCTCAATTATACTATTTAAAATATTTAAAACCAAGCATAACCTCTGAGCTAAAATGAGTAATTGTGTAAATATCTCACCACTGGCAGAAGGGAGTAACTCGTCCACAGAGCACACTATCTGAATAACTAATGCCTATGTAGTTACACTGAGACTGACGGCAGGAGCTAGCTTAAAGTCGAGTCCTCCTGCTGTTGTTTTTAAGCATTTGGTAAAGCAATGTAGGGAGTGGCATCCCTAAATTTGTCTAAAAAACAAAACAAAAAAAGAACAATTATGAATAAAATTCCCTTAACCTAAAAAGGGTGAAAACGAGAATTCTAATGTACAGTCAAAATATGCCTTGCACATTGCACACAAATTCAATGTTATGAAACTACTAACTGCTTAAGTGAATATTCTCTTGAGGAATTTCTGAGATCTGAGGATTTTTTTTCCCTTTTGGTGGTACAATTATAACAGGTGGGTTTCGTGGAATTTGTTTGGTGCTGGTGGGGTGGCTGTCAATTCAGGGTAGATTTGTACCTGTGTTAATCTGAAGTACTTTTTCATTTTCTAAGTAGTGATAACTTATTTGTAGGTCATGGGATCAAAAGGTGACTACTTGAGCTGATAGAAAGCCGTAAGTTGTATCAAAGAAGTATGGGGGGGATCAGGATAGGATCGGCTTATGCTTTGCTGCAGAGACCGTGTGTGAGGGCAGTGATGGAAACGGGCTGCAGACCTAGTGACGGGGTGTCTGAGAAGCAGCCCAACAAAGCAGGCCACTGAGTGCTGGCGTCCTGAGGCCGAGGGCGGGGCTCACAGTCAGGTCTGGCCAGGGCTTGGGAGGACCAGGCCTCTACTTTGCAAGCAGGCAAAGCAAATTTTTTTAAGAAAAACTTAAAAGTTAGGTGACTTGCTTTTCCTGGGTTTACATAGTGGTCTCTTAATGGAGCTCTGAAGGGAAAAGGAGCCACAAGAAATAAATAAGGGAAAGAAAATCTTCTCATCCACTTCCAAACTCTACAGTATGAATTCTCCAAAGAAACTCTTTATGTGCTTTTCCCCCTCTCTTTTGCAAATATGGTAGACCTGTTTTATGTAACCAGTATTGGGAATAGGGACCTACTATTGGCCCAGATGACAGCCCACTGTGGGCTCTGGCTGTTTAGGGAGGTCTGACCACTGGTGCATTTGAATCTCTCCAAAATAAGCTCTATTACACTGGCCTTCTTTAGACTGTATACTCATGCAGAGGAAGGATCCAAACTCTTCAAATCGGAGAGCAAAAGCCAGGAGGCAGGCAGGGAGAGGAGGCCCACAGTGTCACAATTTGTACTTTGGGAATTTCCAAAGGACTAAATGCAATGTAAATCCCATTAACTAGGATGCTGAGTGGACAGAGGTTTAATTGACATGACTTTGTTTTGTTTTTTAATAGTTGCCAGGCATTTAGGGAAAAACCTTTTGTGTGACCCCTGCCTCCACATTGTTGTCGGCTTTTTTAATTAATTAGTTTTTATTGAGGTATAATTGATATATGACATTAAACTAGTTTCAGGTGTACAGCGTAGTGATTTGATATTTGTATACATTGCAAAATATCACCATAAGTCTAGTTAATATCCATCACCATACATAGTTACAAAAACTTTTTTCCTGAGAATTGACTTACTCTCAGCAACTTTCAAATATGCAATACAGTATTATTATTAACTATAGTCACCATGCTGTACATTACATCCCTGTGACATTTATTTTATAACTGCAAGTTTGTACTTTTTGACCTCCTTCACCCATTTCTCTCACCACACCCCGACTGCCTCTGGCAACCACCAATCTATTCTCTGTATCTATGTGCTTGGTTGGTTTGTTTTTTAGATTCTACATATAAGTGAGATCACATGGTGTTTCTCTTTCTCTGTCTGACTTATTTCACTTAACATAATGCCATCAAATGATGTTGTCGCAAATGGCAAGATCTCATTCTTTTTTATGGATGGATAATATTCCATTGTGTCTATGTGTATTATATATATGGATATAATACACACATACCACATTTTCTTTATCCATTTATCCATTGATGGACACTTAGGTTGTTTCCATATCTTGGCTATTGTAAATAATGCTACAATGAACATGGGGGGGCTATGTTGTTGTTGACCTTGTTCTAAAATGCCTACTTCCACTCTCCTGCCTTAGGAAGTGGTGATGGAATTGGGATCTCCTAGTTGAGGAGTAGCGCTGGCAGGGCCTAGGGCTCCACTACTCCAGGCAATATCACCTTCCATCCAGAATCCTGAACCTGTAGCTAGAACAGGGTTAGCTGACGGTGTCCTGAACCCAGGAAGCTTGGAGGCAGGCTGGTGCATGCAGAATTGACAATGGTATGCCTCTTTCCCTCCACACTATTGACTGGGAAGAAATTGAGTTTTAATGAATTTGAACCTAGTTAGGCTGAACTTTCCTTAGCATAAAAGGCTGAAATATCAAGGCAGTGTCCAGAGCTTCAGCAACTCTCATGTCCCAGCAAGACAAGTCACAAACCCCTCTGGCCTCCTTGCCAGACTACCTTTTTAACTCTCAAGAGGGTTCAGAGGATGAATGACCCCTTAGTCATCCTTGAAGGAAACCTGGCTAAAAATCCTATGTGCTCCTCTTGATTAGTTACTTCAGACTAAAGATGGGCTTTTCAAATAGGGAGCTATTTTCCTCAGTATGACTTTAAAAGGAGTCTAGTTTTCCCCATGCTCAGCTCCCCCCACCCCACCCATCACCCCATCACTAGACACTGTCTCTAGTGAGGAGGGGGCAGAGCAGCACGACAGCTGCTGATCTGCTGTTAGGATACTAACATTTCTCTATCCTGTTACCAGGCACAGCATTAACAGCAAGGACACAGTGCAATCCACTAGCTAGTCTTGCATACAAGACCTGGAAAATAAAGAATACTAAAAGTGAGAGGATGGAAACAAAGCAATAAGCTGAGACCAGAGCTTGGCACATGGTCCACGCTGAAGGGAGCGAATGCAGTATTAACTTTCCTAAGATATTCTAGCAATAATGAAATAGCTTCTCCCACTGTGGTTTAAAATCTCAACAGCAAATAGATTTGCATGTTGTGTTTTTCTGTTATGACATTACCTGTTCAATATGCTAAACCAACCCCTTTTTTCCTTCTGATTTTAGGTTTGGTTTAAGAATAGGAAGGACAAGTGTTGGAGACATGAGAGGGCTTTAGTCCTCAGAACTATGTCACCCGTTGCCATGGGTCACCCTGTCATCATAATCTTGGATGGACTCTATAATGCCATGTTTGTTCTGGAGCCCAAATGGAGTTGGGTTCCTCTGGTGCCGCTGCAGCCCAGAACACCCAGGCCACCCAAGTGGGGTTAGTAGTGTATGGATAGGAACTGCTAAGGAATGGCAAGGAAGCCTCCTTTCATAAGGTGACATCCTTGAGTCACTATCAACAGGCCCTGTACTTCTCAGACACATACATGTGCAAGACAGGGTAGGGTAAGTCCCTAGTGAGAAAACAGCGTGTTACAAGACGGGGCAGAGCTCCATTCACGCTAAGGAGCTCAGGCACAAACCTACACTCTAAAGGAGTCTGCCTAAGAAGCTACTCATAGGGCTTTACAAGAAGGTGGCACCCAGACATTCATCTAGTATGCTCCAAATTCTGTTCACTGCCCTCCTTTTGTGGAGGACATAGGGGAACAGAAACCATTCTGGCCTAAAGGTCCTGCTGCTTCCAAGGAGATGCCATCAAGGCCACAGTGAGGCTCCTCTCCCTTTTCTCCCCTCCTCCCATCACAGGAGCTGTTATTGTGCCTTCCCTGGCCCAGAAGTGATGATCACACCTTCAAATGCATTTTGTCTCATTCAACATCCTTGAGAGGACCCTGGTTCCTGATGATTAAACACTAGGTGGGAACCTTTTGGTTTAGTGCTGCTGGAAGCAAGAGGATGGAGATGGTCCCCTGATTAATATTCTAGATTAATGGATCACTGAAAAGCAGCAGTCAGACCTTGGCTTTCTTCGTGCTGTCTTCCTCATGTGAAACTGCCAGGCTAGAAAACAACAAAATTAAAAATGGACTGTTGGGGGCCAGCTCCGTGGTGTAGTGGTTAAATTTTGGCACGCTCTGCTTCAGTGGCATGGGATCGCAGGTTCGGATCCCCAGTGTGGATCATCTCTGGCTCACTCGTCAGCCATGCTGTGTGCAACCCACACGGAAAATGGAGGAAGATTGGCATAGATGTCAGCTCAGGGCTAATGTTCCTTAGTAAAAAAAAAGAAAAAGAAAAAGAAAAAAAAAAGACTGTGATAAGAATTGAGGAATTACCATTAAATTTCTTAGGCATTATAATGGTATTGTGGTTGTTTTTTGTAAAAAGAGAATGTCTATCTTTTAGAGAAACATGCTGAATTATTTATGAATGAAATGATATCTGGGATTTGTTTCAAAATAATTGGGGGCGGTGGCAACTTTGCACAAGTTGATAATTGTTCAAGCTGGGTCATGAGTACATGGGAGATCATTATTCTATTCTCTGTACTTTTATATATATTTGACCTTTCCCATAATAAATTAAAGAAAAAAATGTACCTCTAAAACCTTAATACCTTGAGCAGATAAACATGCTTTTGCTGCTGTCTCATTTGTTGTTAAAGAGAAATTAATTCGTTCAAACATTTATGTCAGGAACTATGCCAGGCACTGAAAGCACAGAAATTAAAGTCACACCAGGTATTAGATGATATAAGGAATTATTACTAATTTATTGGGCGAGATAATGGTATCATGGTTAAGTAGGAAAATGTTCTTACTTTTTAGAGCTGCATACAGAAATCTTTAGGGTGGCGGTGTGATATTTATAATTTACTTTGAATTTCTCAGCAAAAAATCCATATTTGAAACAAATATGGCATCATACTAACAACTTAAACTCTGGTTGATATGTATGTAGTATTATACTATTCCCTTTACTTTCCTGAATGTTTGAACCTTTTCATGATGAAAAGAGAAAAAACTCTGTGTATGTGTTCAGGGAGGATGCTCTCCAGGAGCTCAGGCTAATGGAGGAGACAAAGGTGGACAGAGAATTAGAATCTGCAGTGAGAGAGGGAAGCGCGGGGTGCTCCGGGTATACAGAGGAGTCTCAAAATCAGGCCGATTTGGGGAGGGTGGTTGAGGAATGGTGGACCAGGAAAAGGTGACTCAAGCTAGTTTTCTTTGAAGTAGTTTTACTACGAAAGTAACACGTGCCCACCGCTGAATGAGTAAGCCGAGCCGCACGCAGGGAGAGACTACACTGCAGGCAGACGGGCTCTCGGCACCAAGTAAGAGTCAAGAGAAGGAAGATGGCAGACTGAGGAAACAGAAGCCATTCTCAGGCTACAGAGGACGCTGTGAGAGGGAGGCACAGGGTACATGTGATTAGAGGGGGATCAGTCAGGTCTGACCTTTACCCTGAGGCTGCCGAAGGATTTTAAGCAGGGGCTGACATGCTCAGGTGTGTGCTTTAAGAAAGTTCAGTCTTCCAGCAATGAGGAAGAAAAGCGACCACGGGGGCCAGGAAACCCAGGTGACATCAGAGGAAGGGGCCCGTTTGTGTGATGTGTCCCCAGAGGAGGTACCCTGTCAGTCATCACCCAGGAGAAGGCACAAAGAGGTGGCTTTTGTGATGCGCCAGCCCACAGGCCGTGTCTTCCATAAATGAGCTGCCAGCCTGAAGGGGGTCCTTTAGGGTGTGTCTTTTTGAAAATTGCACAAAGGTGCCCAGGGAGTGTGAGAATTACACAAAAGAGCCCTTCTACGGGGCTGATGCAGGCTTGTATGACTCGGTTTGGCACCACGCGTCTTGCAGACCAACCCCAACTTAGTTTGGTGCCACAGGCCTTGTACAACTACACACAACCAATCTGGAGTGACCCTGCTTAGACTGAATCCCACCAGTGTGACCTGGAGTGTGGTACTTATAACCTGCTCTGCGCCTCCATTTCCCCGTCTCTAAGATGGAGCCTACAGTTACTGTGTGCGTTAAATAGAGAACGAGTATCAGCCCTCAGCGGGGTGCCTGGCACGAAGTCAGTGACTGTTCAAAAACTCTTGGCTATTACTATTGTTTTTAAGAGCCTTCTTCTAAGATAAGCTTTAAGAAGTACAACTAGTTTTGAAGCAAGGCTTGCAGAAGGATGGTTTTCTTACCGCTGGAGTCTGTTCGAGAATCAGAGTCACTGTCACTATCTTCAGAATACTCCTTGTGTTTTCTTTTAGGTGATTTTTTCTTTCTCCTTTGCTTAGACCTTTCTTTTGAAAGACTGGACTTTTTCCTTTCTTCTACATAAAATACAAATAAAAAACAAATTTCTAAAGGAGTATTTCTGAGTATCAATGATGGGCAAATTGAGTCAAAGCAAAGTTTAATGTTCAACTATTTATAAACTTATTTTTTAACTTCCCAATATAAAAACCACTGTATTTTAAAAATACTCTCTGAAGTAAAAGCTGAAGTGGTGCTTTTCTTTGTTTCTTCATCCTCTACTGGTGTATGTTCAATCAGAGCCAAATTTAAAGAAAATGGTTGTAAGAATCAGAAAAGTGATGACATATGGACCCTAGAGTATAAAAATATGGAATTAAAATTTTTCAGTAGCAAATTGACTGTCCAAGGACCATTAAAAGCGATACTGGAGCGCTTCTGTAAGAGTCCAGTTCAAGATTCTGCCACCTTTGTGATAACAGAATCATTTACTCTTGCATAAGGCTTTACAGTTTACAAAGCGCCATTCAAACTGACAGCAGCATGGAGGATTTATATGTTCCGAAGAGACCAAAGGACAAAAGTAAGCAAAGAGGAACCAGAAGGAGAGATGAAAGAAACTGGAGACAAGAAGGCTGAGGGCAGACTTCAGTCACAATTTTACTCCACGTGTGTAACGGACATACAGTAGGGCAGCAAGTGTTCCGTTTCCCCAGAGCAGAAAGAACTTAACACTCTGCAGTATAAAGAGACCTCACTCTGTTGTAGAGAATCCTGAAAATGAGTATTATTAAAATTCTCTAATCGTTTAGAAAGGGAATTCCTCTGTCATAGAATCTTTTCCTCTGAAGATCACATCTGGAATAATTTAGGTGTTGCCTAGAAAATTATTTTTAGGGTGCCTTCCAACTCTAATTCTTTGAGTTCAGATTCTTTGAGTTCAGTATCTGTAAGAACAAGTTTCTGAAAATAATGCATAACCCCATCACAAATTACAAGTCTACCTATCAAGCATATTATCTCAACTCAAGCTAAAGTAGACACAGAAATAGAGGAGCAGCTTATGAATAGCAGCAAAGAAAAAAGAAACATGGAGAAAGAAGCATTAAGCCTTCAAATAGTATTAGATGTAGAAAAATTAACTAAACAAAACCATACTGGCATATTCATCTTAAAAATCCCTTTATAATGCTAAACTCTGGAATGCAATCTGCTATTGGGTTAGTGGAGAAAAAATTCAAAATAATATAAATGTATTATTTGTTTTAACACTGAACCCTTCTATGAATAAGAACTTAGCACTCCATGACTTTAAAGAGAACAAATAGCATGCTAAAATCCACTGGCAACATGTTTTAATTCTTAGGTATGTTCTATGTTTTAAAACTTAAGGGATATAAAAGGATAAATCACAAGAAGGTAAAATGTGAGATGTACTTAAATGTTCTTCACCCATTAAAATTTTTGACAACAGACTCTGGATTTAACAAATGTTCTATTTTTAAAGTCTATTTTTTAACAACTTACTCTGGTTCAGGACCATATTAGTCAGCTAGGCTACCCTAACAAAATACCACAGACTCAGTGGCTTAAACAACAGAAATTTACTTTCTCACCGTTCTGGAGGTCAAAAGTCCAAGATCAAGGTGCCATCAGGGTTGGTTTCTGGTCAGACCTCTCTTCCTGGCTTGTAGCCTGCAGCCTTTTGCTGTGTCCTCATGTGGCCTTTCCTCTGTGCTCAGGTGGAAAGGGAGGAGGGGAGAGGCAGAGACAGAGACAGATAGAGAGTGAGAGAGTTCTGGTGTCTCTTCCCCTTCGTATATAAGGACACCAGTTTTGTTTGATTAGAGCCCCACCCTTATGACCTCATTTAACCTTAATTACCTCCTTAAAGGCCCTATTGCCAAATACAGTCACTTTGAGGGTTAGGGCTTCAACAAATGAATTTTCTTTTCCAACAAATGAATTTTGGAGGGACACAATTCAGTCTATAACAAGGATTCTTTGGAGAAAGTCCTCATTCTTAAGGATTTCCCAATTCTCTAGTCCTCTCGCGCTCCGCTTCAGTGGCCCAGGGTTTCGCCGGTTCGGATCCTGGGTGTGGACATGGCACCGCTCATCAGGCCACGCTGAAGCAGCGTCCCACATGCCACCACTAGAAGGACCCACAACTAAAAAAAATATGCCACTATGTACTGGGGGGATTTGGGGAGAAAAAGCAGAAAAAGATTGGGAACAGTTGTTAGCTCAGGTGCCAATCTTTAAAAAAAAAAAAAAAAGGTACAGATTACAGACAGCCTGAGCATCCAGGCTAGAAACGCAGCCCGGGAGGCTGGCTAGTGCATCCCTTCTGCCGCACGCAGGACAAAGCTCCTAACTGCTCATTTCACCTGCAGTATGTGACAGAAACAGTTTCACGTGTGGAAATCACTTCATTTGTTTACACATTTTTATGAAAGGAAAAAGAAGTCTGTTTCAATTTGGTTAAAACTTTAGTTTTCAGAAATCCGGGAATTAGTAAAGACAATTTAAGAAAATGAAGGACTAAAAGAAGCAGAAAATAAAGGGAGCTCTGAAAAGTTCTATGTGACAAAAGTTGTATTCAGTGAGATTCAGGGTGTCTTCCCTTTAGCCCCTTTTTGGAAAAGGAGCACATTGTCCATCTGCTCTGTGGAGGACAGTGAAAATTTTTTTGTTTTATTATAATGTTTGTCATTTCTTCTAATTTTTGCTGTTACTCATAAACTGAAAAAACAAAACTAAACAACTAACAGAGGCTCAATTCCCCCAAAGTTTAGCTGCTTATATCTCTATTTGGTTTTTAAAAAAATCCTTACAAAAGAAATATATTTGGTTACATTATTTGCATAAATTACTTTTTACTTTTTTATTCAGGGGAAATGGTATTATAACTATGCAGAGTTGGACTCAGAGGGTCTCCCACTTCAAGAAGCTGACAAACTAAAAGTAAACATACAAACAACAGTTCTTGGAATATATTAGTATAGGGGCCAACGATGGCTGCCACACTGTAAAGACACACAGTCCTTGTAGTGTAAGGCCTAAAATTAAGGCCCAATACTGTTACCAAACCAGGTTCGTTTTTGCCCATCGCCTGGAAAGCCAAACACCAAAATTGCAGCAGAGAGGGTTTTAATCACAAGGCAGCCAAGTGAGGAAGCGGAAAAACAAGTCTCAAGTCTGCCTCCTCAAAAATGGGGCCTTATGGGGTAGGGGGCAAAGTGGTCTGAAGTGTGGAGATAGATGTTTGGAGGTGACAAGAGGTGAGGTAGTTGATGATGTGTGCAAGCGTAGTCAGACTTCATGCCTCTCCACAGGACGCATGCTCACAAAACGGTGGCGGTAGCATGATCTGAGGGTGGAGTTTTTAGCCTCTTGACATCCAATGGTTACTTATTGGGCATCTGTGAGGGCCCAGTTGATGGGTTGGTGGTCTCAACCAGCCTGAACTGGACAAGGGGGTCCTAATTCCTGAAAAACAGCTCAGATACCCATTACCATGGTGACCCAGGCTCCAGGGAGATGTTATCTATAGGAGCCTAGTGGGAGTCAGATAGCATATTGCCTGAACAGTTAACAGTGGGCGGGTAAACAGCTAAAAGCTATAATCAGTAATTGCAAAAAAGAAAAAAATCTCTAGTTACTAGCTACCTAATCACCAATGGCTAACTGTTTAGTGGTTTCAATATTATGTGCTGCCTTGACATCTGGGGAAACCAGTAGGGCCTCCAATGACCTAACTGCAAATTCCCCTCCTCGCTCTGCTCCTGCAGATAAAGTCCCCTAGGCAAACAACCCTCTTTATAACAGGGACCAGGCGCAGTTCCAGATTATCCCCGGGTAGTGGGTCTCAGTACCCTGCCAGCCTGTGGATCGCATCTGTCCAGTGTCAGGTGTCCTGCATTCAGATGCCCCATAACCTTAGGCAGGGAATTCCTCCCTCACCAACAGAGTTGAATAGGAGCCCATTAAAAGAGTCCCTGCTACTGGGGACATGAACAGACATTTCTCCAAAGAAGATATACGGATGGCCAATAGACACATGAAAAGATGCTCATCATCAGGAAAAGGCAAATCAAAACTACACTAAGATATCACCTTACACCTGTTAGAATGGCAAAAATATCCAAAACCAAGAGTGACAAATGTTGGAGAGGCTGTGGAGAAAAAGGAACCCTCATACACTGTTGGTGGGAATGCAAACTGGTGCAGCCACTATGGAAAACAGTATGGAGATTCCTCAAAAAGTTAGAAATAGAAATACCTTATGACCCAGCCATCCCACTACTGGGTATCTATCCTAAGAACCTGAAATCAGCAATTCCAAAAGTCCCATGCACCCCTATGTTCATTGCAGCATTATTCACAATAGCCAAGTCGTGGAACCAACCTAAGTGCCCAGCAACTGATGATTGGATAAAGAAGATATGGTGTGATATATATATATATATATATATATATATATATATATATATATATACACAGACAGACAGACAGACACACACACACACACACACACACACACACACAATGGAATACTACTCGGCGATAAAAAAGGACAAAGTCGTCCCATTCACAACAACATGGATAGACCTTGAGGGTATTATGTTGAGTGAAATAAGCCAGACAGAGACAGACGAACTCTGTATGACTCCACTCATAGGTGGTAGTTAACATATAGACAAAGAGAACTGATTGGTGGTTACCAGGGGAAAGGGGGGGTGGGGGGAGGGGAGGGCACTAGGGGTGAAGTGGTATACCTACAACATGACTAATAATGATGTACAACTGTAATTTCACAAGGTTGTTAACTATCATAATCCTAATATAAAAAAAAAATTAAGGACACTGGGTTGAATTGTCAAGAATCCGTCACCCCAACCCCAGGACTTTAAAAAAACAACTTCAATGCTGAACAACAGAGGATAGGATAGGTTAATTTAGTTATGGTTCATCCATGCACACATAGGATATTATTCAAGCTTTTAAAAATTGTGTTTATAATAAGTTTTACTGACATGGAAAAATGCTTATTATATAATATTAATTTAAAAAACCAAGATGCGAAATTAATATATGTAGTATGAGCTCTGCTTAAAAGTGACATGCACAGGGAGGGATGAAGAGATGGGCAGTGAAGCTATTCTGTACAATACTGTAACGGTGGATATGTGTCATCACACACCAGTCAAAATTCATAGAATATACTACACAGAGTGAACCCTAGAGTCAGCTTGGACTTTAGTAAACAATAATGTATCAAAATCATCTCATCAATTGTAACAAATACACCACACTAATGCATAGTGTTAATAACACGGAAACCTGGGGGTGGAGGAGGATGTGGGGGAGAGAGGGCATGTGGGAACTCTGCACTCTCTGCTCAATTTTTCTGTAAACTAAAACTGCTCTGGAAAATAAAGTCTATTAATTAAAAAGAAATACATGCATAGGTGAAAAAGACTGGAGGGACAAACAGTAAATGTCAGCCAGATGTTGTAATCCTACAAGATGCTGATTAAACAAATAGACGCTCAAAAAAAAAAAGAGTCCCTGCTACTACCTGGTTTCATCTGTACTCAAGACAAATTATCTTCTATATGCACAAGTGCAAATTTCATCCAGGCTGTTCTTACATTTTTTGGTTAGGATTCTAAATTAAGAAGCTGTTTGTCTTTTGACTGACAGACTGGGGGGAATCTTTCTGAAACATTTAACTTGGAGAGGTAGGTCTCCAGTGTAACTCAGGGCTATTTCTTACTGTTTATGCTCCCAGACATGAAACCCTAAAAGCTAACACAGAATGTGTATTATGTTCCAGGCATTAAATCATTACAACAACCCTAAAAATGTCAGCACTATTTTTATCCCCCTTTATACAGGTGAAAAAATGAAGCTTAGGGGCTGGCCTGGTAGTATAGTGGTTAAGTTTGCGTGCTCAGCTTTGGCGGCCTGGGTTTCGCTGGTTCAGATCCCAGGTATGGACACGGCACCGCTTGGCACACCATGCTGTGGTAGGCATCCCACAAATAAAATAGAGGAAGATGGGCATGGATGTTATCTCAGGGCCAGTCTTCCTCAGCAAAAAGAGGAGGATTGGTGGCAGATGTTAGCTCAGGGCTGATCTTCAAAAAATAAAAATAAAAATAATGAAGCTTAGAGAGGTTAAGTAACGTAAGTGCCCAATGTTTTTAACAATTTGTTAAGTGGAGCACAGGGTGCCAGATGGTAGCCAAAGTTCAACAACAGGCCACTAGAGAAAGTGAAATAGAGTAGTTTATTACTCACAGGTCCTGGAGGAAGTACACAGCATGCCTC
The DNA here is from genome assembly GCF_037783145.1 of Equus przewalskii. Lineage (NCBI taxonomy): Eukaryota > Metazoa > Chordata > Mammalia > Perissodactyla > Equidae > Equus > Equus przewalskii. The sequence goes on from NC_091863.1 coordinate 96,632,839, forward strand.
AGGGGCCACAAGGGGAAGTCAAGGCAGAGTGCAAAGAGAGGCAGGACCTGGGACACCTGCCTTTATTAGGGTCTGTGAGTGGAGGGCTTTGGAGTTCCCAGGCTAGGGTGAGATGAGTCCATTTAAACCAAAAGAGTGGGGATTTGGTAAGCCCCACGAGGGTCTCATCTAAGGGGCCCACAAGGCACACAGGCGCTGGGAGGCAGGGGAGACTGGTGATCACGAGGGCTGCTGGGGAAGTCAGAACAGGAACTTAGAGTTGTTTCTGACTCTGCAGCTTGCTAGCTAGGGCATGAGCTTGCATGAGGGGGCTAGTGTCAGTTTCAGGTCCCTGCAAGCCACTTGGCCAAACAAAATGGATGCCAAGGCAGCAATACTATGGAGTAGCTTAGCTAAACTCTTTGATATCCAAGGTCACACAGGTATTAAGTGGCAAAGCAGGGCTTCAAACTCAGGCAGTCTGAATCCAGCGACTATCCTCCTCCTCACGACCTTATTAGCTCTCACTGCTGGAAGAAAAAGACTCATCAAGACATCTCCCAACTGTTGTAATTTCAACCTACCCCTCAATGCCTGTAATGTTTTTAAATTTTTCATTTTATCACACATTCAAGGTACTTAGTATGCTACTTGACACATTCAATCAACATTAGATCTGAATACTTCCACAGCAATAATTGTAATTCTTCCTTCTTCTTCTTATTTTCCCACTCCAATACTCACTTTCATGAGAGGAAAACTGACTTCATCCTCCCCTCATTCCTCAAGGTCAAGATTGAGGCCACTTAATAGGACCTTTCTCAGGGTAGCATCATCTGCAGTTTGGCACATCGCTTTTCCTACATTCATCCAATCATGTCTTGGAGAAAGGTTTTCCTTCTTTCCAATTTAAACCCTTAATCTCAACTCTTTCCAACCCCCTACAAAGAATTTCCACTTACCTATCCTGTTATCTCAAACTGATCTGTTAATTCACTCGACACACAATGGTTGAGCTCTTACTAAGTGCCAGGCACTGTAAATTCTGCGATGAATACAATCGGGCTCCTCCTTTCCATGAACTCAGTCTAGTGGAGAATAATAACATGCTCACAAATGATAACACAAAGCCAATAATTGCTATACACAGGTCTGCGACTCTCGGCCATGTCCGCTGCAAGACCAGAGGTGGAGGGAGACCAGGACACTGTATGAAGGGGCCCAAGAATGAGTGAGAATGTAAGGGAGAAAAAGGGTGAATAAGGGGCTGCCATGGATAGACTGATGAAAAAGATGAAAACGGGCGCGAGGAAGAGAGAGGGGAGAGAAATGCGAACGGTCAGAAGCGGGAAGCAAGACAAGGCGGACTCTGAAGGCAGGCGGGCTCCTCGGAGCCAAGGTGCCTTCCCTCACTCACCTCCTCCCTCTCCTGGTCCCGGAGGCTAAGCCGCGCGTGGCTCCTCGCTCCCGTAGGGGCCGCAACAGGCGGAACGGGAGGCAGAAGGGAAGGCGTGCCCCGCGGCCTAGAGGGCCGCTCCCGCGAACGACGCCACAAGCAGCAGCGGTAGGGCTTGTTCGGGTGCCTTGGCTGAGGCCACCCAGCTGGTGGCTGACGCCGTTCCGGTCCCCGGACCGAGAGCAAGAGCGCGAGCGGGAGTGGCGGCCCCGCGGGGAGCGGGCGGATTTGCTGCTCTCGGAGCTCTTGGGCCAACGCGTCGCTGCCCCCCGGACCCCGAGGCCTCCCACTCCGGGCTGCGCGAGTCAGACACGGGAGCCATCGCTGCCGCGAAAACAGAGAACACTCCCCCGAGCCTGGGCAGACTTCTGTCGCTTTGGCGCCCAGACCCCGCCGCGGCACAACCCCCCGAAGCTGAGGAAGCCGTGGACACGTTCCGGGTACGTTGGCAGAACCCTTCCCCACGCCTACGTGGCCTCCAGCCGAAGTGAAAGGAGTGTGCGTATCCGTGTAAATAAGCCGCTGCTGCAATCGGTTCCGCGCATCCTTCGGGTTCCGCATGAGGCTCCCCAGATCTAAACTGGATCGGAACCATGTCTTTCTCAGACTCACACTTGAAATAACTGAAGGCAAGGATGACAGACCACAAGATACATTTCACAGAGTGGCCGTATCAACAACACACTCAAGGCTGCTTGAGTTTCAGGTGCTCTCTGTGCGTGTGTGTGTGTTACATAGTCTATAATATCGGGTGCTTACTGTGTCTCATAGATGTGTATGTGTATATATATGTATGTATACATAATATATGCACAGATATGTGCATATATATGTACATATAGAATATATATGAATGGCTCAAGTCGAACTACATTTTTTTTCTGAGTCTATCTTGAATTAAAAGAAAAATCTAAAGGAAAGGCACAAAGTATTTCCTACGCAGCTGACTGTTTATTTTCGGTTGTCAGATACAGCAAAAAGAAAAAACACAGTAGGCCCACTTACGTTTGAATTTCAGCTAAACAACAAATAATGTTTTAGTATAAGTATGTCTCATACAATAATAATGTAGTATTAAATGACTTTTCTATTAACGAGGAGAAGGCCACCTTTGTACCACCTCCCTCCTCTCCACCACCTCTAAAATTTATTCTTTATATTCTAAGGCTTTTCACTTGCTGTTTGAGAAGAGGGCGGGGGAGGCAGCCCCTGATATCCAGAAGCTGGCATAGCAGTCAGTTAGGCCATGTTCTTATGTTGGACGTAAACTCACAGAACATCAACTTAAGACAAGGTCACTAGGAGACTGACGAAGTGAAACAAGACCACTTCATAATTTTGTCTAAGCACAGACAAAAAAGGTCACTGTGCTACCCAGAAAACACCAAACACCCCCTCTTTTGGCCAAAATGGGTGACTGTTACTCTACCAATTACAGCTTTTTTTTCTTGCTCTAGTCTGCCCTAGATAAGATTTATTGAGATGCCCAATCACACAATTGCCACTGCTTTCTGACAGCATCTGATTTAGAGGAAACTCTCGCTTCGTTAGACCCCTCCCCACCATCACCTAAATACTGCAATAGGCTCTTTCTAACATCCTCTTACTGAAACCCCACAGTTCCCTATGGCGTGCATTCTCCCTCCCTGCAAAGAATAATAAACCCAACTTCTCAAGCATGGGTATGTTCCAGGTAGTCTTTGGTTGAAGGCCATTGACGTGTTCCACTACCTAGAGAGCTCTTCCCCAGATATTTGCATAGCTCTTTCCCTTACTTCATTCCGTTCTTCGCTCATACATCTTTTCAGAGAGGCCGTCCCTGACCACATTATTTACAGTAGCACCCTTATCATTCTCTATCCATTTGCATTATTTATTTTTCATTATAGCACTCATTACTATCTGATATTATATATTTAGATAATATATACACTTGTTTATTGTATATCTCTCCCATTATAATCTAAGTTACATGAAGACTGAGACTTCATCTTGATAATGGCTATATCCACTGTGCCTAGAACATTGCCTGGAACATAGTAGGTGCTAAATGATATGTAATTAATGAACAAATGAATGAATGGATTTTTATTGTGTCAGGGTTTATAATAGTTTCATTCTGTCACATATTCATAATCAACCTTGTTGTTTGGTTTTAGTCCTCCATTTAAATAGATTGGCTCGCTGCAAAATGTCCATTCTTAATTCTTTGTTTTGACTCATTTCTTATTTGATTTGATTTCATATTGCAAAGTAATTTTCCGCAAAGGACTCATGGGTAGTATATTCCCTCAATTTTTTTCATGTTTGACATAAGCTACCTGTTGGATTTTTTTTTTGGTAGATTGTATTATTGTTAGCAATTATCTACTCCCTCTTTCCCAGACTCTGGAAGGGTTTAAGAAAAAAAAGAGAATCAACAGTATCAAACAAGTCACTTTAAATAATTGTTGGGATTAAACAGAAAAGGGGATAGTGATGAAAAAGCAAACATATATTTAGCACTTATTGGGATCCAGACACTCATTCATTCAACAGTAGTAACCATATCTATTTACCATTTACCAGGTCAAGGCAGGCTTTACAAATAAGTTAGTGCTTGAGTTGCATCTTTCTGGAAGATCAGTCACTTGCCAAACAACGGGAAAAGCAAAGCGTGGATACAAAAGGAATGGTTATTCCAGGCTCAGGGTTCCAGGCACAGACTTGGAGGCAGTAAACAGCATGCCACATTTTGGAAACTGTAAGCGGTTTGACACTACATGTAGTTAATTCATTTAATCTTCAAAACAACTCTATGGGAAGGTATTATTATCCCTATTTTATAGATGAAGAATCAGACTCAAGGTCATACAGCTATTAAGTGGCAGTACCAGAATCCCAACCCACCCCCATCTGTTCCTCAAGTCTTTGTTTTTTCCACTATACCTTACTGTGTTTCCTTCTTATACTTGTTTCTTCTTATACTTGTTTCTTCTTATACCTAACTGGTTTCTTCTTATACCTTACTAAACATGTGAAGCTAAGAATAACTCAGAGGAAGGGCTGTGGGAGTGAGTGAATATCATTTTTCTTTTTTTAAGATTGGCACCTGGGCTAACAACTGTTGCCAATCTTTCTTTTTTTGTTTTTTTTAAGGATTGACACCTGGGCTAACAACTGTTGTTGCCAATCTTTTTTTTTTTCTGCTTTATCTTCCCAACCCCCCCCCCGTACACAGTTGTATATCTTAGTTGCAGATCCTTCTAGTTGTGGGATGTGGGACGCCGCCTCAACGTGGCCTGATGAGCGGTGCCATGTCCGTGCCCAGGATCTGAACCTTGGGCCGCCGCAGCGGAGCGCGCGAACTTAACCACTCAGCCATGGAGCTGGCCCCTGAATATCATTTTTTATCTTTTATCATCATCAATTAATATATATTAAACACTCACAAGATTCTTGGCATTTTAACACAGGAGAGGACAGTTGCTGCCCCCATAGAATTCATAATCAAGTTCAAACAAGGCAAGCAAGCTCTGACAAGGTGGTTATAAAACCTGATTCCATTATCAGCCAATCAAAAACCTGTCTAGAATGTGAAACAATTGATACTCCAAATCCATTTGATATAGGTTCTTATCTTTAAAATCTGCTGGGTTGTTTGAAGTAGGATTAAGCCTGCAGATAAAAAGAAAGTGAAAGGTAAAATAACTTGTTGAGAAACAGCAAATTAATGAACCTTTCCCATGATCTTGTCCCAAAGGCAATTATTAAGGCCACTCAAGTTTCTTGAGCTGCTCTGTTCCTACCAAGAGAGCTCCTTTCCTGATCATTGGATCCCCTTTAATTATAGGTAGCTTTTAAATTTTAGTTTAGTTTTTGCTGGGTTAGGGGTTGAGCGACATGGACAAAAGGGCAGAGAAGGTTTCCTGCACATTGATTTATCAGGTTTTCATCAGACCTCAGTTGGGGTTCCATACTTTTTTTATTGAGGTCATATTGGTTTTTGACATTGTGTAAATTTCAGGTGTACATTATTATATTTCAGTTTCTGTATAGACTGCATCATGTTCACCACCAGTAGTCTAGTTTTTATCCATCACCATACACATGTGTGGAGCTCCACACTTTCAAAGCCCTTTCAGGACAGGGACAAAGGCAAGACAGTCCTGTTGGCAGCCTTGGTGCTGTTAATGCTGCTGCAAAGAAAATGTATTGAGTCTTCCAATTTACTGAGAGGTAACCAACAAATACTTGATATCAAGAGTGGCAGCTACTGCCACTGTGATCTGTATTTCAAAGATATGCCGTGTTTTAGTTTTAGTGAACTAAGCTACTGAAAGAGAAATAGATCCTAAACTTTCAAGATATACTTTATTTCCTAAGTTTTTTTTTTTTTGGCTACTAAATTTTGGGGGAGGATGACTCAGAAAAATGGTCATTAATCTGCTAATTAGTTTTGTTAAGTGCTCAGTTCCCAGGAATATACTACCATCTGCTTTAGTTTCTTTTACAGCAGAGCACACCTATTTCCTGTGAAATGTCTTTATGTTAAACAATGAAATTTTCATACTTTTAAGTCCTAATCAAAAACCAATAATGCAGTAATTTCTACCAAGTTTTTTTCCCCACAATACAAAATCTTGGAGAAGAGTTAAGGAATTTCATGTGAATTTCTTATTTCTGTGTGAAAATACAACTGTATTATACCACTTTGATGTTTTACTATGTGGCTTCACTTTATTGAGGAGAATGTAGAATAGATTAGGGATGGATACCATCAATGTCTGATTTCATGTTGAAGAAAATGAGATATAGTTAGATCTGTTTTCATTCTGAAATATCCTGATGGACATTTTCAGCAAGACTTTTGTAAGAAGGAAGCACAGGGAAAGGTACTGAAATGTAACTAGGTACAAATTCAAGTTTTTGGAAACTGATGCAATATTATCCTATACATATTTTTAAAAGGAAAATGAAGGTAGAGAATGGCTTTAATTGTTGAAGAAAAAAGCTACTTTTTTGGTTCCTTAGTTGAACATTATCAGTAACCAGCCTAAAGGGGAATATTTTGCTCTCCAAACAAACACCCATTCTGTTGCTTCATTCATCATGCTACTCAGTCGGAAGTGTATTACAAAAGGATTTTAAAAATTACCACAATTCATTCATTTATTCATTCATTAAACAATTATTGAATACCTTCTATGTCAGACACTACAGCCCTCTGAGGAGGAAATGGTATGTAAGTAAAAATAATAAATTAACAATGCACGTGTTAATACTATTCATCTTTCAAGATATAGCTCAAATGGGGCTGGCCCCGTGGCCGAGTGGTTAAGTTCGCGCGCTCCGCTGCAGGCGGCCCAGTGTTTCGTTAGTTCGAATCCTGGGCGCGGACATGGCACTGCTCATCAGACCACGCTGAGGCAGCGTCCCACATGCCACAACTAGAAGAACCCACAACGAAGAATACACAACTATGTACCGGGGGGCTTTGGGGAGAAAAAGGAAAAAATAAAAAAATCTTTAAAAAAAAAAAAAAGCTTTAAAAAAAAAAAAAGATATAGCTCAAATGGTCACATGCAGTTTGCTATTCCCTTTGTACCTTGTACAAATATTTTTGTCCGTGTCTGTGTACCTATATACTGAGCTTTTTGAAAAGGTGGAGACCTTGGCTTATTCATTTTTGTATTCCACAGAACCTCACATAAGATTTGGTACAGATCAAACAGGTGGTCAGTAACCGATAGTTGAAATGAAGGAATTAACATAGTATTGCATCATTTAGTATTCGATTAAGAAGATAGTACTTGTCTAAACAGATTTTTTTCTTAAAAGTAGTTACTCTAATGTAGTTGCTATCTTGCGTTCTAGAACTTGAATTATCATATATCATAATGAGTTGATGAATTTTATTTGATTATATTTATTCCGATTATATTTCAAGGTGGTTTATCATCTCACAAACAGGCTAAGAAAGCGGTTTCAAACTTGCAAAAGAAATGAAACCCGTATATTCTCTCAAAGTTTTTACGCCCTCGCTTACGCTGAATTTGGATGAAAGCGAATAGCTTCCCTCCCCTCCCAACCACTCGTGACTGCGTTACCCCATCTTTCCCTTTCCTTTTTCCCACCCTTTCGCCCTCCGGAAAGGGCCGAACACGCCTGGAGCTTCCCAGTCTTCCTCCGCCCCCTTGCGGAAGGAGCCGAAGGCAGAGTAGGGCGCCGAAGCGGGGCCGCCGGCGCTCGGGCTCTTCCGGAAAGAGCCGAACTGTGCTCGGAAGAGGAGGGCGCCTTTGACTTCAGCGCTTCGCCCCTGCGCTGTGCCCTCTGTCGGCGGCGCCGGGCAGCTGTAGCAGCGGTGGCGGCAGCCGCGTCGACGTCGACCAAGACTGGAGCGACGTTTAAAGAAGGAGCCGAATCGCCGTGGAGTCCGGCTTCTTGTTGTTGGAAGGCTCCCACCCTTCTGCGCGGCCCGACGAGGAGAAGCGGCGGCGCCGGGAAGCAGGTAAGGACCGGCCGAGCCGGGAGAGGCGAGGGAGCGCGCCGGCTGCCTCCGTGCCTGGGCCGCGCCTGCGTCTGCATTCTCCTCACTTGAACCAGGAAGCGGCGGAGTCGGAGGCTCGGCTCCTCCGGCCGTTTCTTTGTGTGGGCCCGGGAGCGAAGGAGGCGACGAGCCGGGAGGGCCGCGGCGCGATCCCCTTCGCGGTCAGGGGCCGAGGGGCTGTCGTGCCTTGGGTAGGCCCGGAGCGTGGGGAGCCCACCACAGAGACCCCCTTGGCTTTTTCCTCGCCCGTCTGCTTTCCTTTTTGTGGCTCTTTTTCGCCTCCTAGCCCCTACTTTGATTTAGAGCTTTTCTGCCAGGCCCATCCTCCCCTTCTGTCCCCTTCCCAGGCCATAACAATGCCGCCTGCTTGGCCTCATCCCCTCCCAACACCCCACCCTCCTGTTCGCCACCTTCTACTTTCCCTGTCTCGCCTTAGTACCCCCGCCCTCGCTCTGCTGTTTGTACTTCCATCTCTGTTTGCAAGAAGCTCCCTTTTCGCATGAATTGGGGTTAAAAACCTCGGTTTCAGCCGGCTGGGTGCAAATGGGGAAGAGGGGGTGGAGGGAGGAAGATGGGGTTCAGCTGCCGCAGGGAGCCGCGTGTTGGTTTGTTTCACTCTCTCACGGATGGCGTTTCTCTCTTTTCCACCTTCACCTGCCCTCGATCGAGGGTTTGTCTCACAGTGATGCGGAATGGCTTTTTCACATTCAGGTCGTAAATCTTGGGGTGGGTTCAGACCGATTTGTGCTGTTGCTGGGCCCACCTTAACGGGGAGGAGGAGGAAACCTAAACAAAATGAAACCAAGTCCTGGTGTCACCTGGACACGTACATTTAATGCATTCTCCCTTTGGAAAAACCCGTTTGCAAATGACAAAAATTGTGAGACCGTATTCAGTAAACCTATCTATTCACTTAAAAGTGACTTCTGTCGAAATCCCCATATTTCGGAAGCCCTGGTTGCTAGCTTCCTGTCCAAAGGTCATCCTTTCTGATGAGTACCTTTATGGTAACCTGGAATCCCTTGGTACTGTTAACGAGCAATGCCTTGTAACAGAGGATGTTTTAAATCCTTGGTTTCTAGACTTTTCGCCTACTTTTTGTTTTTAAGCTATCATTTTCAAAGATTTAGAAGATCTTTGAGATGCCCTCCCTTCCAAGTATATATAACTTAAGCACTGTGACACTGGTATTATTTTTGGTAACTTTAAAGAGAAAGAATATTAGCAATAAAAGTGTTTCTTTACCAAAAGTACTTGTCAGCTAATTGCTAGTCTATATATATATATATATGTGTGGTGTTTTTTTTAACAACTCAGCGTCATTGATACTGGGAATATCTTCTGCAAAGTGCAAAGAAAATGTTTTGGGGGTGGTACACAATAGTGCTTTTTAATAACATCTCCCTCCTTTTCATTAGTAATGTCTTCACTGTTCCAATAAATTTGTTTTCATTTTCACTAACATATTTACTGTAAAAAGTTCTCATACCAATACACATAATTCTTTACCAGCAAAATGAAATATTTCGTGCAAATAAGCATTAAGAAATGGTAAACTTTCCTTTTCCTTTGTCATAATTTTTTTTACAATAGCAGCTGTTGACTTCATTTGGCACTCTGTTTGACATTCTCCCTCTGGAGATTGTCAGGGTAGAGGGGAGGGGAGGGGAGGAGAAGATGAAGAAAGAGGAGAGAGTAAGAAAGGTGTTTCATAGTTTATCTAGATGAGCCACCCCAATTTAAATAAGAACAGAAAAATAGTGGAAAGTGTAGAGGTAATGCTGATTCAGTCATTGGCTACAGGGAGTAGCTTTTGAATATGTTCTTAAAGATAACTTAAAATTTAGGAAGAGTATGTATTTCAGACTCGGTATTGCACACACCAAGGTTTTCTGACGTTTAAATCATTCATTTACACTGAAATAACTCTTACGTGTTCATGATGAAGATTCTTCTTCAAAAAGTTTTAAGACGGTTAAAAATTAACTCTTAACTCTTCTTGAGGAAAAAAACCCCAAATTGGAACTAAGAAAATTAATTCTAATCTTTAAAAGTTGCTTAGTGGTGATGCATGTATCTGAGATTCAAAGGAAGAGATTAGTGTTTAAATCTGTAGATCAATTTAAACCTCTCTTTTCTCGGGGAAGTCATGAGATTTGACACATGGCCCAAAAACCAGCCTGTATGAACAATTGATATAAAAAGTTAGGCCAAACTTTGGTTAAAACTTGAATAAACTATTTAATGATGCTATAGCTTAAATTCTGAATTATAAAGTACTTTTGTTTTTCTTTCTTAATCTTCTCCCATCCCCTCGTCCTCCCTTTCTCTTATAGGCATGGAGAGTAGAAAACTGATTTCTGCTACAGACATTCAATACTCTGGCAGTCTGTTGAACTCCTTGAACGAGCAGCGTGGCCATGGACTCTTCTGTGATGTTACTGTTATCGTGGAAGACCGAAAATTCCGGGCCCACAGGAATATTCTTTCAGCTTCTAGTACTTACTTCCATCAGCTCTTCTTAGTTGCCGGGCAAGTTGTTGAACTGAGCTTTATAAGAGCAGAGATTTTTGCAGAAATTCTCAATTATATCTATAGTTCTAAAATTGTTCGTGTTCGATCAGATTTACTCGATGAGTTAATTAAATCAGGGCAGTTATTAGGAGTTAAGTTTATAGCAGAGCTTGGTGTCCCATTGTCACAGGTGAAAAGCATCTCAGGTACAGCTCAGGATGGTAATACAGATACCTTACCTCCTGGTTCTAGTGACAAGAACCTTGAAATACAAAAATCAAAAGATGAAGCCCAAGATAACGGGGCCACTATAATGCCTATTATAACAGAGTCTTTTTCCTTATCTGCTGAAGATTATGAGACAAAAAAGATTATTGTTACCGATTCAGATGATGATGATGATGATGTCATTTTCTGCTCTGAGATTCTGCCTGCAAAGGAGACTTTGCCGAGTACCAATGCAGTGGCACAGGTCCAGCCTAACCCAGGCGCCGTTGCTATTTCAGATGTTGCACCTTGTGTTAGCAATAACTCTCCCCCTTTAACAAATATCACACCTACTCAGAAACTTCCTACTTCTGCGAATCAGGCAACTCTGAGCCAAACACAAGGAAGTGAAAAGTTGCTGGTATCTTCAGCTCCGACACATCTGACTCCCAACATTATTTTGTTAAATCAGGCATCACATACTACACCACCAAATGTCAGTTCTTCACTTCCAAATCATATGTCTCCTTCAATCAACTTACTTGTGCAGAATCAGCCGACACCAAACAGTGCTGTTTTAACAGGAAACAAGGCCAATGAAGAGGAGGAGGAGGAAATTATAGACGATGATGATGACACTATTAGCTCCAGTCCAGATTCGGCGGTCAGTAATACATCTTTGGTCCCACAGGCTGATATCCCCCAAAATACCACTTTTGATGGATCATTGATACAGAAGATGCAGATTCCTACACTTCTGCAAGAGCCACTTTCCAATTCTTTAAAAATTTCAGATATAATTACTAGAAACACTAACGATCCAGGTTTAGGATCAAAACATCTAATGGAGGGTCAGAAGATCATTACTTTAGATACAGCTACTGAAATTGAAGGTTTGTCGACGGGTTGCAAGGTTTATGCAAATATTGGTGAAGATACTTATGACATAGTGATCCCTGTCAAAGATGACCCTGACGAAGGGGAGGCCAGACTTGAGAATGAGACACCAAAAACATCTAGCAGTGAGACGGCAAACAAACGTATGAAAGTAAAACATGATGATCACTATGAGTTAATAGTAGATGGAAGGGTCTATTATATCTGCATTGTATGCAAAAGGTCATATGTCTGTCTGACAAGCTTGCGGAGACATTTTAACATTCATTCTTGGGAGAAGAAGTATCCTTGCCGTTACTGTGAGAAGGTGTTTCCTCTTGCAGAATATCGCACAAAGCATGAAATTCATCACACAGGGGAGCGAAGGTATCAATGTTTGGCCTGTGGCAAATCTTTCATCAACTATCAGTTTATGTCTTCACATATAAAGTCAGTTCACAGTCAAGATCCTTCTGGAGACTCGAAGCTTTATCGTTTACATCCATGCAGGTCTTTACAGATCAGACAATATGCATACCTTTCTGATAGGTCAGGCACTATGCCTGTAATGAAGGATGATGGTATTGGGTATAAGGTTGATGCTGGGAAAGAACCTCCAGTAGGGACCACATCTACTCCTCAGAACAAGCCAATGACCTGGGAAGATATTTTTATTCAGCAGGAAAATGATTCAATTTTTAAACAGAATGTAACAGATGGCAGTACTGAGTTTGAATTTATAATACCAGAATCTTATTGAACTCCTTTGAAATGACAGAAAGTTTTGGTTTGGATTAAGGGGCAGGGCTTTCAGAAGACCTGTGAAACAAATTAAGGTGGAAACAAGTTAATTTGACCTGCCACGTCATCTGAAGGTAGTCTAGTTGGATCATTTGTTGATAATTTTTAGAAGCAAATTATCCTGAAAGTTTGGGTAGAGATTGAGAAGTTTTTCCTCCCGAGTAACTGTTTATATAGTTAGCTTGAGCTCCTTTAAAAGAGGCAAAACAAGAGCTTGGAGAGATAGTTTCCTGAATAGAATTTGAAGCAGTCTGAATGTTCTTTGAAAATAACTGGAGTTATTAGCATACCCTAGTATATCTTAACAACTTTCCCCTTCCATGTTAGCACTTTACTGCTGAATTCTCAGTTTTCTTAATATTGAGACTATAAATATGTGTTGTGTCCTGTACATGGCATAAAAAGTAAACAAAAACTTGTAAAGTTGTTCTGGAAAATTTCAGAATAAATTTCTGCTTGGTTGTGTATTCTGCTAGTCCAAATGGGTAGCAACCTCCTGCCTCCCTCCCCCCATGAAAATGGCCATGCAGACAAATCTCTCATCTGAAGCATAAATTAGTTTTAGCTAATTAGAATTAAATCCTGCTTTTATTGCCATAGTCTGGAAAAGACTTTGGTGGCTGGACTACTGTATATATACCTTTGCAGTGTGGTCTCTGTGGGCAGAAATACTAATGGAAAACAAATCTCCATAATGCAGACAGGAGGAGGTGAAAAGTTCTGTTGGCTTTTGTTTTAAATTCCGTGCTCTTACGTGACGGAGACAGAGAGTGGAAGTGAATGGAGATTGCTTTTTTGCTCATTATGGTTAAAAATAGTCCCATGAAAATTTTCAAATTTTGATTCTGAAAACCACCAAATAGATATTTAATTATGTGTAAATTTTTATAAATGACAGATTCCATAAATGAGACTCCTACATATTTTGGGCGGGAAGCTACTGGCATATATTTTTAAATGTTCATCTGACTTAGAATCTCTAATAGGAAGTTTTCATTTGAAGTAGTCAAATCAGTGATCTAGTATTTTCCTTTCAGCAAGACCTTTTAGGTTTTTACCCTTCTAAAATAAGTTCCATTCCATCTGCAAATTGCTGCAATTATAGCAATCAGAAACTATATATGGGATGTTATATAGGCTTGTGGATTCCCATTTATCTTGAGAACAATAAATACCACCTTTCTTCCTTTTAAAATGACATATTTAAACACTTAGAAAGTAAAGTCAAAACTTATTGAAGTGCTAGTACTAAAAGGAAGTGGGTCGGAACAAATATATAGCCTAGCATTTATAACAGGATTAACTTGTTGAACTTCTGTAAATGACTTTTTGCAAAGGAAAAAAATTAATAGATACTGAAAAAGGTTGTTGTGCATAGTTATTAGTCATTTGTAACCTTGCTTAAGTATTTCTTAATTCAACATAGATATTTTTTTTCTCCTTAACCATGTATTTTTTAAAATAGTCTATTTCTTGACTTTGAACTTAAAGCTTTAATCACAAATTCTCATGTATACATCATTCATCTGATGGCAAGCTGGATTTAAAGACAGTGGTTTCAGTGTTTAAGTGGGTAGCTGAGGGTATCAGGCATCAGTATTTGCCATAATGCAAGGAGAAAGAACAATAGCATAATCCTTTGCTTACCGGGGACTAGAATGATGTGCCTCTGTTTTCTGTTCTGTGAGTCTAGACCTTCAAACCATTCTGTAAACTAATCCTTGGAAAATTTTAAATTACCTTATAACTTAAGACTGCAATCTCTGGAATCACAATATCTGTTTCCTTTCTGTGTAGATATTGATAACATTATTCTTTGACTGTAGGGTGCACTCTGAAATATTTTCAGTGGAAATTTGTTTTTCATTAATGCTATTTCACCAGTTAGACATAAGTACTTCTACAAGTGGGAATGATACTGATGCCAGCAGAGCTTCCAGACCTTTCAGACTTAATTGCTAGGTAAATTAGTTTGTCATAATAAAACTTGGTAGTATCTATGAGGCCATTATGACAAACCAGGAATTCTATAATGGAAAACTATCCATTCGGAATATTTTAGGTATAATTATTTGCTGCTGCTGTGCTCTATGTAAATTCTGAGTGTGAAATTTGAACTCTCTGCCTACTGAAGGTATCTTCTGGAGTTTTTTTGGGATGAGGAAAACTGGAAAATTAAATTGTATTTTTGCCAGAAGACTCTTACTTGCATGTATGTCAGGGTCTTCAGTTTTTCTAGAATTTTCTGCATCCAAAGTTCGGAATTCATGTGGAATACTCCTTTGGGGCTAAAACCTTTCAGTTCCAGTATTGATTGGGTTGGAAATCTGTAGCAAGTCGCTGTTTAAAACTTATCATGGGGTTTTCCTATTTTATACTTAGCTTTCTGACTGTTGAACTTCCTTTTTTTCTTTCAAGTTGGCTTCAAATTTGTTCCTATGCTAAATTACCTCTAAATATTCTGGATAGGAACTGTTTGAAATAGCAGTTTGTTAAAAGAGATGACAGAAAATGAAAATGTTCAAACTAAGCAAAGATTGTAAAATGCCATAACAATCTTGCAAGATTCACTTTAAAATATATTTTAAACTTGCTCATTATCATTTTAGTGGTAATGAACCCCCACATACACTATGAGGAACTGATGCTGCATTATTTCCGTTGTACCAAAAAGATAAAGTGAATGGTAAAAACGATCAAGGTATTATGTGTTGTCAAGGCATGCATATTCTAAAGAATTAAACGCTAGTTCAGTAGTACTGGCTTCCTCACCTCTGTCACTCATATGAAACCTTGTTCATTTCCACCCAATACTGTAATGTTCATACTTGTACAATCTTCCCTATCATGACTTTAAGTTCTACTTTTTACATTAACCGTTACCTGATATTAGTTCATAGAGCTTCTTATGGCAAAAATAAAATGTTTTAATTCTGATTTTTGAGTGCATTTTTTATAAGATTATCTTTCAGAAATTATATAGACTTTTATATTCTGTTGGTTTTCAGTTTTTGTAGCAGGAGACCGGAGCTGTATTTCTGCTGACAGCATGACAAAATTTCCCTTTAGGTTTTATATGTTGGTTAATTGCATGCCCGTTGTATCTTGAACCATAATAGTCAAAAATGAGTCAGCTGCTGTCAGCTGCTTAGAGCGTTTGTGATACTTTTGTAGATTCCATGAAGACACATGTAATGGCTAAGGAGGAGGATAATTTTATTAATTTGAAACATCACAAAAGCAATCTGGGTTTCCAACATGGCAGTGATACAGATTTTAAGCAACATCCAGTTTATACAGGTTCTGGATTAGTATTTTAATGTTTCATGCCCAGTTGAATACTTTAAAGCAGAATTAGGAATAAAGCAGTAAATATTACAAAATGCAGTCAAGGTACGTATTGGAAATACAAATTCCTTCATTACAGCAAATGTTTTGCAAAAGAGTAAAGCAGCAAATATTTATTTTTCTAAGGTAACATGCACTTTATATAATTCAATGTAATAAAAGAAGCTGCTCAAATTAAGTGTTACAAAATCTATACTGTTTCAAGTTATTTTGTAAAGTAAGAAAAATACATAGAAATGAGTCATAGAATCTTAACACTTTAAGAAATGTGATAAATGTAGGATATACTGTGTAATGGTGCCTTTTAAAAAATTAAATATTCACTAAAGCAAAAGGTAAAGTGTAAACAGCAAAAAATTTCATTGAGTATTACAAGTTGATATTTGTATAGTAAGTCAATTGGTTATTAGCCCCTCTTTGAAATCCAATAGAATTTTAATATGCTCAGAACTGTAGAAAATAATAGTAATTTTATATAACGCAAAAGGATTATAGTTTTTCAGATTTGAAATCTGGATGAGACGTCATTTGTGATACTGAAAGGTAAACTGAATTTTGCAAACGTTTACTGTGAACAATGAGTGCACTTATTGTGCCTTGATAATTCTTGATGGCTGGGTGTCTACAAGGTAGATGGGAGCACCAGCATATGCCTGCTACCTCTAATCCATCAAGTCGGGAGGTAGCGAAATTGACTGGAAAATCTTCCAGTATGTGTTCTGTGTTTGCAGAACTGTCTAATTAGGTACCCTCCTGTAGCCCCTGTATTTTTACATTATGCAAGTGTAGGATTATCAGTCTTCCTTTAAATCAATCAGTTCTCGGGTTAATGTAAGATCGCAGCGAAAGTGTTTATTCTGAAGTGAAGGCATGGGTGCCAAAGTGTTAAATTCATCAGGTTGGTTGTTTAAAGCTATGTGTAATTAAAAGAACTGTACAAATGCCTACCACAGTGTGCCAGATGGGTTTTAAATCTATGATAACACTTAAGAATTTGTCAAGTTGGCTGCATTTGAGGTTTTGTCGACTTAAAGCGGCGTTGTAACTTTCCTAATCTTGAACGCTGTCATGATTGGTCTCAACAGAAAAGGGACCAATAAGAGCAGTGGCATTAAAATACACATGATTCTTTTGGGGTGGGGTGCAGGATACGTGCGGTTTGCTGGGGTTGAAGCACAATATTTGAAGATTAAATAGTCACAAAGATTACTAACAATTCATATTACGACCCAAGAACCTAATCTAGCATTTTTAAACTCTGAATTTTAACCGTAAGATTTCTGTCTCCTGTAGCAAATGTATTTTGTAATACTGCAACATGTAGTAGGACCAGTGTCTCCTAAGTTATCAGATGTATAACTGAGATCTACTTAAAACATCTCACATGTTGCTCCGTGTACTTCAGTGTTTCCAGAACGACCAATCCTGTTCCCCACTACTCGAGGGAATATTGCACTTTTCCCTTTGGGAGGCACCAATCACAAAAGCTGCGCTGGATGATCACAACAGCCATTTTTACAATACTCACAGAGAAGAAAGGAGTAAGAGAGATGGGCAGCTTTTTTCAACATCCAGACACAAGCAAACAAAATCTTAGCCAGAACTTTCTCTGTTGGAACCACCATGTAGCCCCATCATCTGGGAAATTTTCCTTAGGGACTGGCTTTAGTGGTAGGGAAAGACAGGGCCTAGAAGGCAGGTGCTTCAACCAAGATGCTAGAGTGGCAATCTGCCAAGGGCCTGAGGACAACACTCTATTTACACGAAATGAAACAGATGGAAAACCACGCTTCTGCTGAATACAGAGGTGGAGCCATAGGATTAACACAGGTCCAAACGTGACAAGCTTCTTGCTGGGATGACTCCCCAGCCTTGCTTAGAGTGTGTGCGCTGCCCTTCTTGGAAGTGCTGGGTTTGGCCTAGCCACCCCTGCTCTGCACTAATAACGAATAAGCATCCCTATCTTTCCCTAGCCTGGCAGGCTTTTGTAAAACTTTATGCATAAGAATCACACTTTAAATTTTGTACCCTACACACTTCCACTAAAGCAGAAATACAAAAGCCACAATGATCTCAATAGCCAGCAGGCGTTTCTCTTTAGGGGCTGTAAGGTGGTGGCTTTTCAAAAGGTGGATAGTAGGGTGGAGAATAGCGGGGTGGTGCGCTGGAGGACCACATGTAGCTGGGCGAAGGAGAGGCAGACTGGGGCTCATCAGAAAGTCCAGAGGGAGGAGAGGATGGAAAGACACTGGAATGCTGTGTAATAAAAATAAAACATCAGTTTAGGCAATCACGTTGCAATTCCCCCAAGTCAGTCTGTCATTTAAAAATGAATATGGACTAAGTAAGTTTCTATTTGGAACAACAAAGAGTTCCTAAACCTCACAAAGTTAACGAGGGGCATGAAACTGAGGTGGTCCCACTTTCTCCGAGTCACTTAGGCTGCAAGACTCATGCAAACATACCTTGAAATCCTCCTCCCTCTTCCTTTGAACCCAACATCCAGTCAGTTACAGAATCCTGTTGCTCCCACCTCCGTGTTGTCCCCTGAATCCATCACTCCCTTTTCCTCATTTATAACTCAAGCCTTCAATACCTCTCCCTTGAGCTATGGCAACAGCATCCCAGCCAGTCTTCAAAAAGATAGTTTGGGCCTTAAGAACATTTGAGGTTAAACCATTAATACCTGGGAAGTTTTTTGCTACAGGAATATATCACAGAGCTCATGTCATAGATAAACAAAAAACAAAACGAAAACTAAGGTCAGAGAGGTTAAATGGCTTTCTTGGATCTTCTAACAATTTCTGTTTCATCTTAACTTTGCCCCACCCCGCCACCAAATGCAGGGTAGGTTGGAGAGCAGAGAGGAACAAAGGCATGGAGATGAGAATACCAATGATAAGAATGAGGAGCGCTGTGTGAGGCTGCAGAGACACTGAGGATTCAAGTTTACTCTGTTGTCTAACTTTTGTAGTCTTTGGGAAGGGAACAGATTTGGACTGAAGAAATACCCAGTGAATCGGCATGTTAGGAGTCATTTGCCACTTCTCCCTCCAAGGCCCATGTATACCTTTGACCCTAGTGATTTTCCTGCTTAAGGCAAGTTGGTCTGTTTTGTTCACTGCTGTGTCCCCCCACCCCAAGCTCAGAACAGTGCTTAGCAAGTAGCACACGCTCAGTAAATGTTGAATGAGTGACAATGACTTCAGGAGTATACAAGATGAACTTGACATGTTTTGTAAAACTAAAACGTATTTTCAAAGAGTATGATCACACCTTGTGGGTATCATTGCCTTGCTCCAGTGGTGGAGCATGGCTGAGGCCTGAAGACTGGAGGGACCTATAGGGATGGCAAGAGGGAGCAGGCCAGTTTAGGCTCTCAGAAAGAGCAAACATAAGCCAACGAACAGGACTGGAAAAGTACAATTTTCTGTTGTGTCTTAGCTCTAGGAGGAACTGGTATATTTAAAAAAAGAATCCACTTACACCAAAATTTCTCAAGAGTTTAAGTGCTGTTTGGAGAGGTCATGCCTTTGCTTTGTTCTGTTGGCCTGAGTCCGAGTAGATCATGTCATTTTTCCAGGCCTGGAGCAACCTAGAATCAGCCTTGACGTGAAGTTTCTGGAGCCTGAGACCAGTTGGCTGACTCTCCTTATCCCCAGTCCTGACCTCTGCACTCCTTAGAAAGGGATGGCCAGGTTTCTAGGTCTTGCTTCAGACCCTGAAATATCTGTCTCTTGCCACATAATGTTGGGACGGAGACAAGACTGCAGCTGCCATCACCCACCCTCCTCCCCGACCCCATCCATTGTTTCACCCTGAGTGAGGGAATGACGGGGTCATAGAAACTGCAGGGCCTTTAAAGGCAACACAACTTGAGGTAGTGGACTCCAGACAAGGCAGATTCCTTCCTAAAGTCTCGATTTTTTTCTCCTCCCTCCAGGAAGATATGCTTTCTTAAGACATCAGTATTGTGATTTCCTAGTTTTCCACTCCACATGTCAGAACTCTCCTTCTCCTTCTCTCCCTTCCTTCTCTTCTGTTGCTTTCCTCAACTAAGAACACTCTCCTCTTCACCAGAGAGGAGAGCAAAAACCCAGCAGGGACAAGATCTTTATGCCCAGGGATGCGGCACTCTGCCCTTCTAAATCCCGCTTCAGGATGGTGAGAGTCGGGAGGCCAGTTTTAGGTGTTCCCAGCCACAGAAGGGAGGGGCATGTTTCCTACAGTGGAGCTAAAGGCAGTTCTGTCCTGAGAGGCATCAAAGGCTTCTGTGGGCAGCAGCTGCTGTGGGTGGCAGTTGTACACTTTGATAATAAAAGGGGTGCTACAACGGCCTTCGGTTTTCACTTCTCAGTTTTGTGTTTGGGCCGTATTGGGGGCAAGGGGGTGGGATGATTCTCTCTTCCCTTTGAGGATGCTGGGAGTCTTAAGGATAAAATAGAAGGGCTCCTGGCAGAGCTAGGGAGATAACTGGCTGCAATCCACACACCCTTAGAGTTTGGGGCGAAAAAAAGGGCCCACAGTACCAGTGCATAGTTTCCTAGCAACAGGCAGGCACCTTGGGAAAGATTTAGCTTTGTTGCAGCTGGGGAGCTGGCCTAGTGAGTTTTGGTTCCTGCCTAAGAGTCGACTTTACTAATGGGACAGGCAGCTCAGAAGAACAGAGCTTTGAATCCTTGCACACCACAAAGCATGAAAAGCATGAAAAGCATCTAAATAGCCTCCCGCTGGGCCTAGTCAGCTCGAGCTTCCTGAGCTGCTTCTTAGAGGCTGGGGTGGCCTACAGGCTGACAGTGCTACAAGTGGAGCGCTACCTTTTCAGGACCCACACAGCTCTCCTCTCCCACCTTAGCCTGCCCCCTCTCTGCCAGATGGCTGACCCACACTCTTCAAGACCAAGGTGCATTTCCATCATGGCGTGCTTCTCTCTTCAGGAGTACTGTGAGGCAGGAACTCCGAAAAGAGCCCTGGAACTGACCTGGAGATAAATGTTACCAGCAAAAGATGCTGTGTCCCAAGGGTAAAATCCAGGATCTCTTGGTTCTTTGCATCCCCCCTCTGCTTCTGCCCCAGAAAGCAAAGCTAGGGGAGATGGAGAGAACAGCTGAAGAGGAAGAAAAAGGAGGGGGGATAAGAAACAAGGGAAAGGAGGATAAGAAAGGAAAAACTTGTCAGGAGAAGGAAAATAAAGAGAAAAAATTGAGTGGCAGCAGCAAAGCTTTCCATGGCTCTCAGCAACCCATGCCTTACACTGCCTCCCCCAGGACTAAAGCAATCCTTTCATGAAATGGGCTCAATTTATAATGGGTCATTTTCCGTGGCTAAGATGAAACCTGGTGTATTCTCACATGATTTAATAAAGACCATAAACAGAGGCACTTGCGTTTTGCATAGGCTGAGACTTTTGTTTTAGGCTAAACTTGGCAA
Organism: Equus przewalskii; assembly: GCF_037783145.1. Classification (NCBI taxonomy): domain Eukaryota; kingdom Metazoa; phylum Chordata; class Mammalia; order Perissodactyla; family Equidae; genus Equus; species Equus przewalskii. Next base: position 96,653,979 of record NC_091863.1, read on the forward strand.
TTCACCAAATGGACAGAAAAAGGACTAGTCCATGGTTAGAGTGATGTAGGGGGACTGGCACAGTAGACCAGACTGGGAAGTATGGCTGGAATCCTTAAGGGGTTTACATAGAGCTACACTGGGTTCAATTTCCCAGCAAAAGTAGAAATTGATGCTACAGGATTTGGACTACTTGGCTGAAGCTGAGGTATGAGTAGTGAGGGAGGACATGAGTGTGAGGAACAAGAGAAGTGAGCATTGGGGAGATTAGCAAGGAGGCAAAGGTAGTCTCAGCTTATATCCTTCCTGCCTTGGGGGATGGGGCGTTCATTAGAAGGAAGAGTCCAATGTTTGAAAGAGTCCTGTTTCTCCAAACTCAGCACTCACAACATCCTTAGGGCCAGCTGACCAGACCCAAGTCCTCGCTCGAGTCTGACCACAAGAAACGCTTCCCAAGCTCCCTAACTGGACAGCTACCCTATAGGGGCATGACTTTGAGCGGTTAAAACAAAACACTGTAAATCTCTTTCCTCTTCCTTCTATCAGCTTCAGGGTAAAAAGTAAACAGAAGTCTTCAAACACAAAGTCACAGAAATAGTCCTATTTGGAAATGAACAGAATGAGGAAGTCATTCAGGAGAAAGTCTAGAAAGGTCAGTTTTCCTGCTATAATTTGGGTCCTTTTACAATCTGAGAAGAGTATAAGGGAGTTCTGGCTTTTTTTTTTTTTTTGGCACGTCTGTGCTTCTGATGATTTTACTGTCAGAGCTGGTGTACGTTTTGCTGACTGCTTTCTGTTTATCTGGGAACATAAGCAGATGTTCCCCCATCCTCTTGGCTTTCCTGGGTAAAGACTGGTATTTCCTCCTATGAGACTATAAGGGAATGGAAATTGGTAAACAAAAGAAAGCTCAACTCAAACACTAAAATGAAACACTGTTTAAGTTCTAGAGGAAAACAAATCACTTAAAAACATACCCCTCAAAACCCACACCATACAACTATAAAGTCTCCAAAAAGAAATGGAAAAGACAGCTTGCATCTAGGGAAAGAACCAGGAGATGCAGAAGAAGTGCCCCCGTAGCCCCTGGAGTGGGGAGCAATTTAGTAAGGTAATCAGCGAGAGCAAAGAGACCCTTTCTCAGTCATGATTCAGAAGCCCATAATTTAAACCAGTAGAAAGTATAAATATCCTAAAATTAACTGGGAAAAGAACCATGCTGCGCTCAGATTTACAGCTTCTCTCTCCAAAGACTTCCTCAAGCCAACCTCTGGAGTCAGACGGACCTGGATACAAATGCTTGTTCCTCCCCTTACCATCTCTGTGACTTTGGGGAAGTCACTTTCTCCATGACTCAGTCATCTCATCTTAAAAATGGCAATGACAAGAGTATTTCCCTCAAAGGACTAAATGAGATGACATATGTAAAGCATTTAGCATGATGCTTGGTCCACAGTAAGTGCTCAATGACTAGGAGCCGTTATTAAAAAGTAGAGGCTTCCACAAATCCCTGCAGCCCTGCTCGAAGCCCACCGTGCAGGTTTGGGCTTGGTGGCTAGATCTGGATCCCTTTGCTGAGTTAGCTACCTTGTTGCTGGGTTTCCATAGCACTCTGTGTGATAGTCGATTTACTTTTTTGTCCCCACTGCTGTGCCCCGACTACTCCTCCTCAAGTCCCCAGACTGCTCTCTTAATGCAGGGCCTATGTCTCATTCAATCTCTATATCCGCAGCTCCTAGCACACAGCCTGGCACATGGGAACGCAGAGTCAACATTGAACTGAAACCAACAGCCTGAGTCACCATTGGCACGGTCGGTCTTGTTTTCATCCCTGGGGTAGTGTTCGAATGAGGAATGATGCAAAGAGAGATGGCTGCATACCCTAAAGAGGGGCTTCCTAACTTAGATTTTGCAGCAACCATCACTACTTCAGGGATTTATTTTAAAGTGAAAATTCCTAAAATCAATATGATCAATAACATTTACTTCGATATAAAAAAATGGTGGCAGCCCTTGGGCTGGACCCATGTGTGGCCCCTCTATCCCAGGATGACTTTTCATTATAGGGGCCCCAAGAGAATGGTGACCCTCTTTGTGTGAGCTTCAACATCCTTGCAGTCTCTTAGAGGATTCCTTTTTTGCCTCTGTCACTACTGAAATTGTCTATGCCAGTTTCTAACATATTTGTGTTTTCTAGTCTGTATCACTGGTTTGGGTAACAAGTTCCCTGGCTTGTCTACCTGTGAATACAGTAGGCTTTACACCAAGTTCTAACATCATTTTTTCCAAGCTTTAATGGACGCCTTGTTCTGGTACTGTATTTTATAACAGTGAACAAGTCCATGTTCACACTATATATGTTACTATTGCAATGTAGTGTCCTCAACTTCCCCAAACAGTATCCAAACCAAACAAAACTGCACTTTATTCAACTACGTGGGACTTTTCAGTTTCAACTATTTTGTTAATCTGCAGCTGAAATTAGGTTGCCCAAGGGCTTTGTACTTCTAAACTGGCTAGTTAATTGGAAGCACCCCCAAACAGTCATGCTTTTATGTCCCCTTGGAGCATTCATGGGCTCTTAGTCAATAGAAGCAAATTCAGTATGAGCTTCCCTCCCTTAAAAGGTATTTCCTTTGGTCCCCAAATTTTGAATTAACCAGATTTTAGTGTAATCCCAGTCTTCCATGGTCAAGGCTTTACAATCACTGTAAATGCCTAAAAGACGATTTTGTTTATTTTCCTGAAGTGCCTAGTCCAGTGTCTGCACACAAAGAATTCCTTTTAATTAAGTGCCTTTTACGGTTTTCTTTTTCTGTGCTTAGTCTCAGCTCAAAAGGAAAAGGGGAAAGTGCAAATTTGGTAACAGTATTTCTGACCCATGTGCTAACAAGGGAAAAAATGGGAGGGGGGGTGTTATAAAAAATGTTTTCTCTGTGTAGTCCTAGTTAGTAAGTCTGGAGAAAAGGCAGGTGCTTCTTCCTCATTACAGATTTGATCCAAACCTTTGTGTGGCTCAGAATGCCCTTGTGCTAAGGAATAGGACTAGGTCTCTCCCTGTGGCAGAGGAATAGAAAAAGTCACTGTTAAACAGGACAGGGGTCCACATAATGTACTGGTGAGTACCATCTTCTCTTTGGTTTAGGTCAAGGCAATTTGGGACACCTTGATCCTATCTCCTTCTTTCCCCTTTTCATCCATCTCTCTGTTTCTTCTCTTGTGTCTTTCCCACCCTCCCCATCTCTCCAATCATTGCCTGCCTACATAGTCCTTAAGCTAGTCACTGGTACCCACAGGCTGCTAAAGGCCATCAGAGATAGAGAGCCCGGTTACCTCATACATATTAGTGTGGTTCCATAATTAGGGAGAGAATAAGAGCATGAGCCAGAGCAAGGGTAACGGAGAGTTCTTTTTCTCTCAAAACCTACCTGAAAGTCATAAGCAGAATATGGTGGCAGGTGAGGAGGGCTATGGTAGTAGGTATTGTAGGATGCCACTTGAGGACGAGCATAGTAAGAAACAGTTGGATGGGAATTTTCAACAGAACAGTTCAGTGCTGGGAGAGTTGGGTTCTGCAGAAAAACACAAGTAAGAAACAACATAAACGTTCACCCCTAGGAGAATGTTTAAATCAGCTGTGGTACATCCATACTATGGAATACCATGTCGCTATTGATAAACAATGATGTGGAATTATGTTTAGTGACAGAGAAAGTTGTCCAGGATAAATTGTTAAGTTAAAAACAAAAAGCAAGCCATCGGCAAAAGTATGAAGACAATAAAAAGATGGGTGGTTGCCAGGCGTTGGGGTTGTGGGCAGGGATGAACAGGCAGAGCACAGAGGATTTTTAGGGCAGTGAAACTACTCTGCGTGATACCATAATGATGGGTACGTGTCATTATACACTTGTCCAAACCCATAGAATGTACAACGCCAAGACTGAACCCTAAGGTAAACTATGGACTTTGGGTGATTATGATGTGTCAATGTAGGGTCATCCTTGGTAACAAATGTACCACTCTGGCGGGGAATGTTGATAATGAGGGAGGCCGTGCCTGTGTGGGGGAAGGGGGTGTATGGGAAATCTCTGTATCTTCCTCTCAATTTTGTCGTGAACCTAAAAATGCTCTAAAAAAAATAAAGTCTTTAAGAAAAAGAAGCCACCATGTTATACTAATATAGCATGATTCCAATTTATATAAAAATAAAGGCCTAGATAATTATATATGTATGTATGTTTGTAAATGAAAAGAAGTTAATCTGGAAAGATTCCCAACAAACTGTTAACTCTGGTTATCTCCGGGAAAGGGAGTAGTATTAGGAGGTAAATGGGGATGCCTCTCTTTCTATTACATAGCCGAAGATTTTATAATGTATATTACTTGTGTCATTTTCCCCCAACTTATTTCAAAAAATTCAAACCTATACAAAAGTTGAAGTCATTTATTTAGATAATTTTTAAAAACAAAAAAGAAAAAGAACAAAATAAGATACAAAATGTCAAATAGACAAGGCCGAACAGGCTACTGCTCTTGCTGTGGCAGAAATGTGATGAATCACAAAGAGTTTGTAAAAGACGTGAGGATTCTTGCAGATTCCAACATTGCTAAGGAACTCTCATGCAAAGATGAAGGGTACTTATTCTCCTCAGCCCTGTAGGCTGGAGGCAAAACCCTAGTAGTGCACAGAAACCATGAAAGACTAAGCAGTGTACATTGATTTTTTTTTTTGGCAAACAAAACAATGGAGAAAGAATTTAATATAATTTTTGCAACTTGGTGGTATGTGTAGCCCATCAAGGGTTAAAGCTAATCTCACCCAGGATGGAAGTCCTGCTCTCAACAGGGCCAAAGCACTACTCAAGGAAGTCACCATTGCTCATTAGTTCCCAAGCAGGACTGTGCTTTGTACCTTATGAGCACCACATGGATCAAGGTGTGGGCTAAATGTTTTTGCCATTTTCCATGTCATTGATGCTTCCTCCATTCGTGTGGATGATTGAGAGCTGTCTGCAAGATCAATGTGTCTTGTTTCTGGTACATAGCTACTCCGCATTAACAGAGAGCAGAAGCTTCCTCTCAAGGGATGACAATGTGTGGGCAGGCTTTGGCAGTGGCACAGGCAACTATGTTGAGGTGTTGGCAGGGGAAACTCCCTTCCAGCAAGTTTCAACACAGTTCTGTTGCTCTCTTCCTGGGAGTGGGTTACTGTTTACATCTCTAGGAGGTTTGAAGAGCTACAAACCTCAGTCATTACGATGCAGCTCACAGACAACCAGAGAAATGTTTGTCAACCTCTCTACTGTGTGGGAGAGGGCTGAGATCTTGACCATTCCAAGGGCTGGCTCGCTTTACAGAGGAAGAATGCTCAGAAGTGCGCTTACCTCTCTACCAGAATTCTAAGAAGAAATTTCATCCCTGAGGAAGGCCTAGAAATCATGCTCCCTTGGCCTTCTGTCAATTAAAAACACACCCTCCAGCTCTTGCAAAATGAAACCAGTTCTTCTATGCGAATAAACTAAGCCTAACCATAGAGAAATAATCACACAATGTAAATTATATCTACAAAAGTTTTTGTGTGTTCAGCGAGGCCAGGGGTCAGGATAATATTCGAAAGGAAGTTGACTATTATAGAGAAAGAAACACAAGAAGAAGATTGAATAAGCACAGGAAAGCCACAGAAGAGAAGAGAGTCAAGGGCTGAGGATGTAGAGAGAATGGACAGGGCAGTCCCTCTCTATCCAGGGAGCAAAAGGGAGATGAAGTGAGGAGTTGGGCGGGGAAGGAGCAAAAGAGATGCCCCCAAATAATGGTCTGGTTATGTTTTAAATCAATAATTCTGATTTTACAATAAATTTGGGCTCTGTCTCTATTTGTGTGTGCATATAGGAGTATGTGTGTATTTCTGTTAAAATTCAGGGGCTTAAGTTATGAGAACCCCCATTATTGATCAGGAGCATTCTGAGTTCCACTGAAACAAAAGGTTACTAGGTAGCACAGGAAATGGTAAAAGCAATCTTGCCTGGACAAAACTGAGTCTATTCTGAGACAGTGATTGTGGACTTTGGAAAGAATGCCACTTTTATTCCTCCCCACTTTACTTCAAACCAGAGAAACCAATTAGGAGAAAATTGGCAAGATATAATCACTTTTTAAAGATTCATCTCAAATCTTTATATCTTTGGTCAACGAACACTTCTTAAAGGTCCTTTTCATCAAGCACCTCTAGTCAGGGAATGAAGACGTCCTTTTTCCTTTCAGGATCCCACAACTCTGGAAATGGTGACTTTTAGCTGACCCTATTGAAGGCTGCCAGCTCACAGTCCTTGGCTCCTGTCCTCACTCCCTAGGAATGGCTTTCATCAGCCAGCACCCCTGGGCCTCCCTGCAGACCCCAGGGCATTCTACTCAGGGAGGAGGCACACCACCAGTCACTAGCCACATCTGGACCTAGGCCAAAGACTGGCTCAGCTGGTTGATGTTCTAGGATTTTCTACACCATGTAGAAATTTTAATAAAGTGACCTAAGTAATGGCTCCTCCTTGGTGCCCCCATCTTATACTCTCACTGGTGTTCTCTCACCTCATGAATCAAATATCTTGCCCCTTGATCTTTGCTTTCATCTTTCATTTTCCTCACTGGTCCTGCATTGAGCTCCTAGGCTTGGCATTTGATGATGCTCAGTACTTCCCTTGCTCTCCTTCTTTACTTTTAAAGAAGCTCCCAACAGAAACATCTCACTTTTAATTTTTTTTAATTAAGCAACTAAACAAAGGAGGTAATGTCTGTTGAAACACTTGTACAACCAGAAAGGGCAATCCAAATGGTAGTTAGGGGAAGCTGGAATGGAGTCAAAAGAGCAAAGGCTCTGGCATCTGACAAACCTGGGCTCCAGTCCCAGCTCTGCTATTTAGCTCTGGGCAAGTGACTTGACCTCTGCTGGCCTGTTTCCTCATCTGTTAAGTGGGGGCAGTAATACTTACCTCACAAGGTAGTAGTACTGGTGAGGAGTGAAAAGCCCTTTATAGAGAGTAAAAGGCCATTACTGTCACCTCTCACAACAGATCATCAACAGACCCCATTTTCCCATAGAGATCAAAGGTCACAGTGGAATTAAGAGTCCAGAAATAAACTTACACATCAATGGTCAACTGATTCTTGACAAAGGTCCTTGCAGGAACCCCACGGAGCCTACCAAGTAGCCACTACCCACTCCATGTGTGCATCAGGGTAGCTCTGCCACCCAAATCTGAAAGCTCTAGAACAATTCAGAGAACTCTTAACACCTGTCCTGATGTCCCGTCTCCTCAACTGGCCAACCTGGGAGCTTCTCTTCCAGCCAGAGCGGGTCAGATGCTACACATTGCCTCTGCTTTCACCTGCCCCCTGGGGAACATCTCCAAGAACAAAGGGCATTCTTTTCTACAAAGAAGCCCCAACCCAGAAACAGTTTTTCCAAAGCTCTCTCACCCCAAAGCTCCCTCAGGCCCAAACTTACAGGAAATCCTTCTCCCTCTGAAGGCCCCACCTATGTTGATGCTTCCGTCACTCCTCAGTGCTTGGGCTTTCCAGAGTGAGAGGAGGGGCAAGAGAATGAGAAATCCGTGTATGAGAGAAGGAGAGAAAAAGAGACAGACAGACAGACTGGGTGTGAGCAGGGAAGGATTTCTCTGGGCTTGGGTTCACCAGCAGGAACACTCAATACTTCCAGTCAACCAGGTTCTGCTGGGGACTTGCTGCCCGAAACTGCAGTTTTTTTCCCCCTGTCCTGCCCCACCTTTCACTTTCCATCACTAACCCTTTTGACAGTCCAGGGTCAAATTACAAACTGCCTTTCAGGTTTCTGTTCCTCAGGGACCTCAAAATGGGACAGAAACAGCCAAGGGCCTAGGGGATATCTGCCTCATTTCTAGGGTCAAAGGAAAACCCCTTTTAGGCACAAAATAATTCCCTAAACACATGTGGGACATTCCTTTAAAGCAGTGGTACTCACCCCTGGCTGCAGATCAGAATCACCGGGGCTTCAACTTAGACCAATTACGTCAGACTTTCTGGAGGAGGGGCCCAGGTTTTCTTAAGCACCTCAGGTGACTCTATTCTATTAGGAAGCCAGGTTGACAACGGGAGCTCTAAAGCTATTATCTCCATAATTTGAGTTCAAGGTTTATTAAATAAGCAAATAAATACTTAGAAATGCTTTAAAAGCAAAAGAAAAAAGGAGCCCACTATTATGGAGCACCTACTGGGTGCTGAGTCCTGGTGTGCCTTCACAAACACACATGAATACGGAAGAGTTGAAAGGGAGGATAGGGAACGCGGGGAGGCTGATACTGAGGTGGAGGTTGAGGCCAAGACCTGGCAAGCTTAGCCTAGAAGTGGCCCTTCAAATGCAGAAAAAAAAGAGTCCAGATGCTCTTTCTGGAGAAACTCCAGGATGGAATTCCTAGGGAGAGGGAGAATAGCATTACTCTTACTTGTAGCTAAAAACCCTCTTTCTTTCCATTTCTCCCAAAGTCTGTTAGGGAAAAAGGTTTCTCCTAAAAGGGAGTGGGGAGTATGAAAGGCTACGTTTACATAACCAGTGTGAACAGGAGAATTGAGAACACTTCTCCCTCCCCAACGCGCCCCTAGAACGTGCCACAAGAACACAGGCAACCCATGGTAACAAGAAATATTTGCAGACTGATGGTATGACCTGGCTCCCTCAACTTGAGATATTTGAAGGCAGCTACACTCTTGAAGCAATTGCTTCTGATTCTTCCCTTCACAACATGGGTCCCCATTGCTCCCAACCTCCTAGCCTTGACCAGGCTCCAGATAGGGGCCTGTGTGGAATGGAAGATCAGTTCATTCCTTACCATATCCTTAAAGCCTCCAAGGACAGCGGCAGTGATGATGCCCAGGAACAGCCCAACGATGTTGAGGATGGTGGCAGACCAGAGCAGGTGGTAGAGGTGGATGATATCCTGGCAGCTGCTGACATCGATGTACTCGTAGTACCCACCAGTGATCTCCACACGGCTGGACAGGGAGAAGCACACTCTAGTCAGTCCCCAGGGAGCAGGCTGTCCCCTAGGGCTTTGGCTACCATGCAACTCAGCAAAAAGATTGGCAGGTGGGGAGCTATCATAAGGGACATCATAGCCATGAACGTGCTCGGGGAGCAAGACACTACAATAAATCAAAGTGATTGCTCTTTATCAAAAAAGAGAAAACCGCTCCTACCTACCAGAGAAACACATCATCACTAACACTAATCCTAGATAACATTTATTGACACTTGCTGTGTGCTAGGCACAGCGTCATTTTACATATATGAATTCATTAAATCTGCACTGTCTAATAGGGTAGCTACTAGTCACATGTGGCTATTTAAATTTAAATTAATTCAAATTAAGAAAAATTTAAAAAATTCAGTTCTTCAGTCTCACCAGCAACATGTTAAGTGCTCAACAGCCACACTTCTAAGGGCCCCACTAGTGGCTGGTTACTGTACTGGACAGAGCAGATTACAGACTATTTCCGTTGTCGCAGAAAGTTCTATTAGACAGTACTGCATATCCTTACAGTAGCCTGTGAGCTTGGTACTATCACCATTCCTGTTCTATAGATGAAAAACCTAAAGCACAGAGTGGTTAGGAACTTGCTCAGGTCATAAGTGGTAAAGCTGGGATCTAAATTTAGGCTTCAAAGATTTCAGTGTTTCCTCTTTCAAAACAAAACACAACACAACAACAAACAAACAAAAAACAATGTCCCAATAAAGATCTAAGCTGAGTTGCTGCACAAAACCCGAATATCACCTCCTCGGAGAGGCCTTCCATGGCCACTCTGTCCAAAGACACCTTCCCCTCCTACCCAGCCCAGTCACTCTCTATCACATTGCTTGCTATGGATTGAATTATGTCCCCCTCCAAAATTCATATGTTGAAGCCCCAACTCCCAGTGTGACTGAATTTGGAGAAGGACTTTTAGGAGGTAATTAAGGTTAAATGAGGTCATAAGGGTGGGGCCCTAATCTGACAAGATTGGTGGCATTATAAAAAGTGGAAGAGAGAGTGCGAGATCTCTCTCTCCATACCGCACACTGAGGAAAGGCCACGTGAGCACACAGCAAGAAGGTGGCCGTCTGCAAGCCAAGGAGAGAGCCCTCCCCAGAACTCGACTATGCTGGCACCTCTATCTCAGACTTCCTGTTTCCAGAATTATGAGAAAATAAATGCCTATTGTTTAAGCCACCCAGTCTATGGTATTTTGTTATGGCAGCCCAAGCTGACTAACACATTTCCCTTCTTTAATTCTTCTGTAGCACTCATTCCTTACTAACGTGTCTGCTTCACTACTGTCTATCTCCCCAACTTGAATGTGAGCTCTATGAGGACAGCGACTTGATTCGTTTTGTTCACTGTTGGGCCTGACACATAGTTGGTGCTACATAAATACCTGCTGAATTACATGAAAGTTCCTGTCCTCCTGGATGTTGCAAACTAGTTTACAAGTTCGCCCCTGGAATCTATAATGAATCTCAAACACTGCGATTCTTAAAACTAAAGTCACAACCAAATACCCTGGCATCAGGATGGTTATTACATGTGACTCCCCTGCTATAAGAACACTGAAATGAAAAAGAGAAAAATTAAAAGTTAACCTCCAGGAACCGGCCTGGTGGTGCGGCAGTTAAGTGTGCACTGTCCACTTCGGCGGCCCAGGGTTCACCGGTTCAGATCCCGGGTGCGGACATGGCACTGCTTGGCAAGCCATGCTGTGTTAGGCGTCCCACATATAAAGTAGAGGAAGATGGGCATGGATGTTAGCTCAGGGCCAGTCTTCCTCAGCAAGAAGAGGAGGATTGGCAGCAGTTAGCTCAGGGCTAATGTTCCTCAAAAAAAAAAAAAAAGCGAACCTCCAAAATGAATCAGGGAGGAATTATTCACACAAGAAAGACTTTTAAACCTTACAGATGGATTTCTCTTAGGATCCTTTAAAATCAGTGTTTCTTTAAGGAATTGCAATCAGTGTGGTTACAGGACAGACTGCATCAGAATCACCTGTGTTTGTGTGTATGCGTGCCTGCCTGTATGTTCAGTGTATTATTTGTGTGCCTGTGGGTGTCTCTGTGTGTGTGTATTCACCTTTGAGAAAGAGATGTTAAACATGCAGATTCCTAGGCCCAGCCCCAGTCCTACTGAATCTGGCAGAATCTCTTGGGGTGAGGCTGTAGAATCTGTGTTAACAAGCTCACTGATATTGGAGACCCATTGTTTTAAATAGTAAGCTTCCATAGTAGAATTTTAAAGGTGTTTCAATTCATCAGAATTTGAATGGGATTTCAGTATTTTTAAGAACACAGCTGAAGAGATCACCCACAAGCATACATTGTCTCCTATTAGTGGGCACTGTACTCAGTCCTGGGGATGGTGCAGGGAGGATGCCCAGATAACTTACTGCCCAAAAAAACGGCCCAGCTGTACAAAGACTATCCCCTGAAAAGGGCAGGCCTGTGTGCAGGGGTGAGTGTGGGATTGCAGGGGCACAGGAGAGGCTTGAGAGTCAGCTTCTGACTTCCTCAAATTATCTTTGCCTACCTCCTAATTCACTGAAGACAGGCTAGTAGTACCTATGGCTAGGCGGTATGGCATAGCAGACTCTGGAGTTGTACTGCATTTGAACTCCGGCTCTGTCACTTATTTGCTGACTGACTCTGAGTAACTTTCTTAACCTCTCTGAGCCTGGAGGATTTAATGAGAGAATGCATGAAAGCAGTACTCCAGCACATTATAAGAGCCCCCAGCAAAACTTGTAGCTATATTTTTTTCCCTTCTAAGAGCTTGTCTCTGGACATGATTCAAACCCTTGAATCTTGTTCTTAAAGGCATTAATGCTTTACTGTCACAGACCACACCATGGAGATAGGTTAGTAGTTTGTTTAAAATACTCAGTAATTGTAGAGAATATACGTTTGGTTTCCGTTTGAGCAGGTTCAGCAGCTACTGAAATACTTTTTACCGAAGTGTGAAGCAAAAGAATGCTCATACTTAAATCTGGTTTAGGGCTTAGCAAATTAATGCAGTTTGTTTCTGTTTGAGATTCATGATTCCATTTGGTTCAGTCTCTGGGCAGAGCTTCCTCTGAAACTCCATCTTTAGCATTCTCACTGCTCCCACCCTCAAGCCTCCATGACTGCAGGGCCCTCCTGCCAGACCCCACCATTGCCTAATTAAGCTTCCTAAAATATTTTTAATACTAAGTCATTCATTTAATCAAAACCCTTCAATGGCTCCCCATTACCTTCTGGGAAAAGTGTCCAAATTCCTCAGTCTGTCATAATCTGACTCCAAAATGGACTCCACATTTCAACTAGGCTGGAGTCCTCAGAAGCCCCACATTGGCCGTGCTAGGTACTTATTCCAAATCTTTGCCCAGATTTCTCTCCCTGCATGGAAGATACTGCCTTCTGTTTTCTGCCTGTCCTAATCTCCCCCACTGCTCAAAGCTTCAATACTCACCTCTCTACTGCCTTCTTCAGGGATTCCAGTGCCCATTCATTAGCTTTCCCCTGGACTCCCACAGCCTCAGACAGTTTGTTCTTCTTAGTTTGGCACTTTGTATGTCAATAATTCAGTAATTTATTTAATCCAATGTTTACTGAGTGCCTACTCAAAGCTGAGTACAGTGCTGGGTGCTGAAGCTACGACCAAGGCGAAGGCGGACATGATGTCTCTGTCTAATTGTAACTTCCTAAGGGCAAGGGTCATCTCTTATACTTCTTTTATGTCTCCCTCACTACCTAGTACAGTGGTAGAAACATGATAGGTCATCAATAGATACTTGGTGAATGAGTAATTGAGTTCAAAGACTGATCATTGCATTGATCATGAGATTGATTACCCAATATGGGCTTTCACCCCCTTGCTCTCAACTTACTGGGTGTGCCTGGAGAAACAGATAACCTTTCTGTGTTTCAGTCCCCATTAACAAAGTAGGAGGCAACAGATCTTGAATAAGGCAGAAGGGCATCCTTCTGCTTTTCAGTAGGGGCCTGTAACCATTCACCAACTCTTGGTGGACAGGCAGTGGCAATGGACAACCTCTGTGTACATCTCTCTCACTATATGTATTCTGTGTATCAGTCTAAAACCCCCTCCCCACAATCCCCCCTGGTAAACTGAATTCCTTAAGGGCAAAATTATGTTTTATTGATACCTATTCTTCTAGAACAGTCCCTGGCACATAGTGGGAGCTCAATAAAAGTTTGCCAAAGGGAGGAATGAATGAAAGTAAGCTATCATCTTTCATTTTATTACCAGCTGAAGCAGTTCACAAACCACCTCCCATTTCCTTTCATTTCCTTTAGGTCACACACTGAAAACCAGTGATATTGACTTGACCTCTCAAAGCTGAGTGAAGTACTCTGAAAGGCAGCTGCTGAGGAGCTGTGTCCTCGAGAAAGCCACCTTCCTGCACAAGGCTAAATGGAATCATCTAAGTTCGGCATTAAAACCTCACTGTCCCTGACGTCAAAGAAGGTCTGTGGGTTTGTGGGGACAGTAGAAGCCCTGTTTCCGTAGCACTGTACAAATGACTGCCTGATGTTTTTGTTCCCACTTTTTTTTTTCTTGGCCTCCTTTCCAGGAAATGGACTGGAGGAGCTGGCAATTGATTAAAAATAGGCTTCGTGTGAGGAAAACAAATATGCATTCGGCAAAATTAAAGTCTCTGTGCCTCAGAAAGCTTGTTGCTAGCTATATTTAGGCCTGGAGTTTAGGCCTCTCCGGTGCCGGCTGGAAAAAGCCTCGGGTCAAGGAAAATCTTTTCCCTCTATTGTAGGATTGTCGCCTTTTAAGTCTCACGGCCTTGGTTTATGACTTAATGGGATTGTTTCCTGATGAAAAGCTCAAGTGGCTCTGCCCTTGAATCTTAGCACTACAGACTTGGGAACAGCCTTGCTTGCTGCCCAGGGCTGGCCTCCAAGCATCAGGTACGCAAGAAACTTTTCCAGGCTTGAAGATCTTTAGGGTCAGTGTCCCCATGACCCCTCTTAGTTGCCTAGTCCAATATTTTATTTTCCTGGTAAAAAGGATGTTCCTCTTTTTGTTCCTTTTCAACAAATGTTACTTCCTTTTCATCAGGTCTTTACTCATGCCCAGTCCTGTGCTGGGGCCTTGGGATATAGATAAGATTAAGTCATGTTCGCTGCCTTTAGGGAGCCCAGAGTTTAGCACAGCACATCATAAAATTCCTTTAGAGCCTTAAAGACAATACTGGCATAACTTGCTTTAAGAAAATAAGAAAGTCAGTTATGAAGTTCAGATTGACAGGAAGATAAATTGGGCTTGAGTCTCCACTTTCAGAAAAACATTCACCTGAGGGCTCAGCTAAATGGAATTTAAAGTAGGATATAGTTTGTTCAAACCTTCAGAAACATACCTAATTGCAGAGAGAAGGTGTGTTTGTAAGGAATCACTTAGCCCTCTCAGCGAGCCTCCTCTCTCCTTCTCTGATCTCAGGCCTGTTTCTGGCCAGCTCCCAGCTCCCACCCCAGGAGGCCATGAAATGGGAAAGGAGAGGGGAGCAGGCCAGAGGAGGCGGGAGAGCAGTAAGAAGAATGGAGGACCATGTCAAGAGGAGAGGGGAGGTAAAAAGAGAGGGAGAGACAGAGCAGGGGAGAGAGGGATAAGGAGAGGCAAGAGGAAAGATAGCAAAATAACCCTAATTCCCCTAGGACCTATTTTACATTCCTTTGATCATTTTGGAAGGATGGGCTCAGGAAGTGCAATTACAGCCAGCTCTCAGTCACTGCTGCTAAGGAGGGAAGTCCTTTACAAGTGTTAGTTATTATTACAACATGAATAATTGAACCTCCCAGATAATCCCCAAATCTCATTTGAGTCTTTAAGTTGGCTTCCTCCGCTGCCAGACCTTTTCAAGAAATGAGACTGGTGCTAGCGAAGAAGGTAAAGGACTGGTGTAAGTTCCCACTCCTTTCCTCCCTGCCTACAGTCAGGTCTTAATCCTCAAACCAGAGGATCCCTAATACTGAGAGTAGGGAGAGTGGGTGAGGAGGAGGTCGTATCCATCTAACCCCTTTCCGTCTAGCTCCATCCAGGCCCTTCTACCAACTCCTCCCGTCCTCCCTCCGTCTCCTGGCCCTCAGCACTCCCGCACTGAGAGTCTAAAGAAAACATGTGCACGAGCAGGCATTGGCTGACACATCCCACAGGCAGGGCTGTTCACTTATGCTCTGCATCACCTGCTCTGTGACGCATGACTGTTGATTCCACCTTTTAAATTGCTCTTAAAGGTATTCCTTGCTTTCTATTGTCCCCAAACCAAATTAATCTAGGCTTCATCCTCTTTGGCCTGGACTCTTACAGTGGTCCCCCAGCTGCCTCCAGTCTCTAACCACTCTCAAATCCAGCTTCCATGCTATACCCTTCAGTGGCTCCCAACTTCTTACTGGGTCAAGTCCAAAGGCATTCCTATGGCCAGTGAGCCCTCCATGATCTGACCTGTGACTACAGCTCTGCCTCAGCTCCTACTACCTTGTATAACTACCCCTTTATATAACTACGCCCACCTCACAACAGCTGGGAATACCCTCCCCACCTCCATGCCCTTTCAGTTTGTTTCCTAACTCCCTACTTATCCTTTAAGTTTCAGCTCCCACATCACCTCCTCCTTGACACTGTTCCTCCAGCAATTCTGACTTTCAGTCATTTGAGTCACCAGTGTCCCCAGTATATCCACTGGTTCCCCACCGCATTTATCACACTGTATTGCAATCAATTGTTCAAGTCTGTCTTCCCTACTAGTCTATGAGCTCCTC
The DNA here is from genome assembly GCF_037783145.1 of Equus przewalskii. Lineage (NCBI taxonomy): Eukaryota > Metazoa > Chordata > Mammalia > Perissodactyla > Equidae > Equus > Equus przewalskii. Next base: position 96,669,784 of record NC_091863.1, read on the forward strand.
AGCAGTAATCTCTGTATTCCTAGTACCTAAATATGTTTTGAAAGAAAGAATAAATGACATTTTAACAATTAGAGGGCAGAGAGCCAGAGTGGTTGTAGCAGAACTAGCACCAAGCCTGCTCCTGCCTCAGGGCCTTTGCACTTGCTATTCCCTCTGCTTGAAACACTCTTTCCCCAAGTATCTACTTGGGTTGCCCTCTCACATCATTCAGGTCTCTGCACAAATGTCACTTCCTCAAAGAGGCCTTCCCAAGCTACTCTATCTAACATAGCATACACATTCCTCACCTTGGCACTATCTATCTTTTTCACTTCATTTTTTTTCAGAGCTTTGATCAACAATTGGCAAATTATATATTCATGTGTTTATTTACTGCCTTCCCTAATAAAATATAAGCTCCGTGAGGGCAAGAACTTTTGTTTTGTTTGCTGCTGAATCTCCAGTGTCTAGAACAGGGCCAGGCACAGAAAAAGTGCTCAATACCTATCTATTTGTTAAATGTTGTTGAACTTGGACTTAGAGAGAACTGGGTTTGAACCCTACCTCTACCATTTTCAAGTTCTGTGTACCCTGTGCTAGTTTTCTGTTTCCTCTGAGCCTCACTTTCATCATCTGTAAAATGAGGATAATAATTCTACATACATCATAGGTAAGAATTAAATGAGATCAAATATTTGAAAGCACTTAGCATGATGCCTGACACAGAGAAGGCAGGTAATGCATGTTAGCTGAAATCTGTTGACAGACCAATGTCTTCTACTTCTCTGATCCCTACCATGTACCCTTCCCCTATCCTAGCCCTTCTAGTGCTTATTGTGATCAAACCATTATTCTCGTGTCTGCGGGTTCAGCACTTACTTGCCGCAGTTGTAGAGGTCACAGCAGAAGCAAGTGTTTCCCCGAATGCGAGGTGTGCAGAATCCACGACTGAGGTGAGGGCAGTTCACCTGAGGGCACACAACAGTGCGGAAATTAGCTGGCACTGGAATGGGAGGCAGGACCCTCTGGGACTGCAGATGTGAGTTAGTGACTGATGGAGACAGTAAGGATGGCTGTGAAATGAACACACCAACCCATGAGAGGGATGGGGCTGGGCAGGGGCTGGCTGATCTTGTGCATGAGGCAAGTCACTGTGTAGCTGGGCTTGCGTCCCGCCTCAGCTGCAACCCTCAGTGCCCCATCCCTGAAAGGTGGAGATGGAGAGGTGGAAGGATGGATGGAAGGACGGACGGAAGAACAAATGGACGGTAGGAAATAAGGATACGAGGGGAAGGGGAATCTGGGCACAGGAAGAAAAGGGCTCAGGTGGGAAGGAAGACAGAGGGACCATCACATGCACTCTGAAGTACAATAGTACCTCTCTAGCTGCCTGGGTAAGGTTCCTCATAACCCTCGCGGAAGGAGAATTTTTGGTTGAGGAACTTATGACCTTATACAGGAAAAATAGGGTTAGGGGGACCAGGGTTACAAGTGAAACTATGGAAGTCATTAATATTTTTACAGTCACCAAGTTAACACAAGAAAGCGATCAAGACGAAATTCAAGAGAATAGCAATGACATTTTACTCATCTTGAGTTTGCAAAAATATTTTTAGATTAGTTTCCATTTACCATCTTTTACTTGTAAGAAATTTTCTACGCTCTCTTCACCATATGGATGCAATGAAGTGCTTGTAAATTTGTTTTGCTGTGTCGTAGAGAATATTCATGGTAAACAGGTACTTTTTTCTATATTGCCTCGTTCATCCAAATACTGACTGCCTTTGGTGCACACACGTTTCTACCCCTCCCTCCTAACCCAAGGATAGCTAGAAAAATGGTAAGTTTGTGACTGGGGAAAGAGAAAGAGGGTAAGTGGATGGCAGAGCCATAGTAGAAGCATTCATTCCGATGCCTTGGGAGTAGGGCCATCGCTCTGCCTAACTCCAAGGGCACCATTCACGTTATAGTTTCTGTAGAATGGCTTCCCCTGAAGTTGTGCAATGCAGAGGCCATTTTATATCCACTTGCCTCTCTTTTCTCCCAATCACAAGTTTACCATTTTTCTAACTATTCTCAGGGGTGGAGGGGTAACTTTCAACCTGAGGTTAATAGAGTACCAAATTGTCAAGGTTCCCAGAAGCACACAGTAAAGTTTCATAGTAAAGGGATCTCTGGGTTGGGGAGGGATTATTGTGTACTGAAATGAAAGCTCTCCGAAAGCACCTGCAGCCGTGCTTCACCTCACTGCCCACTGCCTCTCGTTCTGCATGAGGTGAAACAGAACACAAGGAGAACTGTGTGGGGTGGGAGCGAGATGCTTTCATGTGCCCCCTCAAGCAATATCACACTGGCCTCATTGAGGTGTCACGAGAGGGGCCAGGCCGGCAGTCCGAGCCTCCCCAGAGCCTCCAAGTGGACCAATGGTAACTTCTCAACTACCTTCATTTGGCTTCCTGATCCCTCCTGCATGTGGGGCTCAGGCTCTGCCTCCCTTGTCCAGGCCTACTGCCTTGGTGGGGCTCCCACTTTTCTTCCAGCTGGGCACTGAGCCCAGGCAACTGAACCATCAAGCACAGAGACAGGGGAGGGGCCTGCCTTGTGGCCTCTGCACTCTCATTTGTCCCTCTTGGGATCAAAGCCACACACTGAGAGGCTGCCTGCTGGGGTCAGAGGGGCAGCCTGTGGCCACAGAACAAAGTAAATCTGATTAGGCCTCATGAAGTTCCAACCTATGACCATGGCCTGTGCTCTGACCTACTGAAGAAATCAACTACAGATACCTAGCAGCAAGCCTTAGGCGCATGAAAAGGAGTAAAAGAAAGGGAGTTTCAGGCAGAATAGTAGATTTTCCCAAAAGGTAAGACATGCGGCCTCATTCTGGCTCACCTCCTCAGCTTCCTTCTGGGACGTCTTGGGGACATAGTGGCACCGGTTAGCGTAGAGTGGTTTCAGATCCTGGAAAGGGAAACACCAAACCGAAGGGGTTTTGGCCTTGGGAAATAAAGCAGCAAGTGCTCTGCTTGGTAATAAAAGATTTGAACACACACACACACACCAGAGCAGGCAGTAAGTTGGGTTAATTTCTGAAAGTTGCCCACCTAGGGAGCCTGCAAATGTGAGGATCAGATAAAAATGTTCTAATAACTGCTTTCTATTGGGCCACTTGGTTATGAGAAATTAGGAAATTGATTGAGAAATAGGTTTCTTGAAATTTCCTCTCTGGTTTTCTTTTATTTCTAGTCTTTGTCTTCTTGCAGAGTCCCCAGGGAACACGATTCAAAATTCCAGGTTATGGCAACATCGCACTCCCATACAGAGGGAGCCCAGCTCCAACAATGAGGTCTCATTATCACCTGGGGACAGGGCCAGGGCTGGCTGACGTGTACTCCCTGCTGTCATTGCTACAGCTTTTCCAGAAGGAAGAAAGCCTGAGGAAGCAAGCCCCAGGGGGATAGGCAACTACTGAGATTTTAACTCAACTGAACTATGAGCCATTTTCACTCAATTACGCAGATTAGATAAAGACAGTGAACTCCAAAAATACTGCTAAAGCCCAGAAAACTAATATGGGGCTCAAGGACAGTTGATTTACCCTGCTGGCTTGGCCAGCTTCCTGGTGAGGGAGCTCGCAGGCCGGGGGGTTGGGGTAGAACAGACAGACAGAAGCCAGTGCTACCTGGAAGCTTGCAGGCAGGGGATGTTTTTCGCTCTCAGGGTGACACTAAACATCCCCCAAGCGGTAGAGGGCTTCGGCCAAAAAGCAGGTTAGGGCAGGACAAGCAGTTTATGCAAACTGACCTTAGGGGTTTGACCAAGGCACCCTGGCAGAAGGAGTTTCCCTATTGCCCCCCTCCCTCCTGCCTCCACTTCTCCGCCACTTCCAATAATCCTAGTGGCTGCTTTTTCCCCGCACATGTGATTTAGCATCTCCTCTACCTGGCACCCGAATGCCTCCTGCCTCCCAGCCTGCTGCCCCATCAAGGACCTAGAACTTTCTATCATCTGCTTCTGCATGAACCTCCTGGCTGCTCAATGTTCTGAAAGTACATTGCCCTATTGGCTTAGCCTGGAGTCAGGTTGGAAAGGAATGAGGGTTCTCATGTTCACAGCTGGCAAAGTTTATTTTCTACGTTTGGGGAATGGCAGAAGTCATTTTTATCCTGAGGAAAGGGAGGCTTGATGTGCTGGTCATAGCTCTCCTGACCTCCTGGTTCTGCAAAAAGCATCCGGTCACCAACTGCCCTAAATGAAGACAGACATGTGTGATGGTTGCCCATTTGCTGCCTCTAGCTACTGGTCTGCATTAAGATCCCAGAGGAGGAACACACCCGTGCAAGTGGGAGGTAGGAAAAGGTCACTCAGCCAGGGTTCAGAACCTTTTTAATCTAAAGGGCTACCAACGTTGGAGTGAAGGGCTGGAAATGGAAATTGCCTTATGTTGAGTGTCTACCCTCTTAGGGCATTTCATACCCATTATTTCATATTATCCTCATGCTAACCCTGAGAGGTAGGTTACTATTATATCCATTTGGAAGAGGAGAAACTGTGGTATAAGGAGGTAAAGTGACTTTCCCGGCTAGTTAATGGCTATATTAGGGAGAGAGGAAGGGAAGGAAATCAGAGACAAGAGAAAGAAGGAACAAGATACATTTAGAGGGATGTGTAAGAAGGTAGGTTTTGAGAGGAAGCTCATATGCCCTTAAGCCAAAGGACAGGACAAGATGATATTAAAGGTCCTCAACAACAGAAAAGGCTGGTTTTAACCCATCCAAGTGGTGCTGGGTCCAAATGTGCCTTTCATTTAAACCAGCCAACAGATATCACCATAGATTAATAAAGTTTCCTTCCTCAAAACTCTCTGGGTGTCAGTAAGGACTGGCAGATGTCTTAGAACAGGTACAATGTAAGCAGAAAGTTTTCCTAAAGATTCATCCAGCCTTGCCCCAAACTCCTGAATCAAATGCTCTACAGCAAGCCGCTAACTGCAGGAGGTACGGAGGGCCTGGAGTCAGAGGCAGGTAGGTGGTCATTAGAGGAAACTTCCAGTAAATATAACTTGGATTTTTCCCCATCACCTTTGCCTGAGGCCAGTGATCAAAAGCATTAGGAGTACCAAGGAAAAACAAATCAAAACCACAATGAGATACCACTTCATATTCACTAGGATAGCTAGAATGAAAAACTCAGATAATAACAAGAATTGGCAAGGATGTGGAGAAATTGGAACCCTCATACACTTTCAGTGGGAACATAAGATGGTGCAGCCACTTTGGAAAACTGTCTGGCAGTTCCTGAAAGGTTAAACATAGTTACCACATGAACCAGAAATTCCACTCCTAGGTATATACCCAAGGAAAATGAAAATGTCAACACAGAAACTTGTGCATGAATGTTTATAACAGCATTATTCATAATAGCCAAAAGATAGAAATAACCCAAATGTCCACCAGCTGGTGAATGGACAAATAAAGTGTGGTATATCCATACAATGGAATATTATTAAGCCACAAAAAGAAATGAAGCATGCTACTACGTGGATGAACCTTGAAAATATTATACTAAGTTAAAGAAGTCAGGTGGGAAAAGACCACATATTATGTGATTCCATGAATATGAAATGTTAATTAATATAGGGAAATCTATAGAGAAAGAAAGTAGATCAGTGGTTGCTTAGGACTGGGGGAATTGGGGGATAGGGTGGTGATAGCTAAAGGGTATGGGGCTTCTCTTGGGGATGATGAAAATCTTTTAAAATTGACGTGGTGATAATTTGCACATAACCATGAATATACTAAAAACCACTGAATGTACACTTTAAATGGGTGAATTATATGGAATGTGAACCACATCTCAGTAAAGCTGTTAAAAAAACATTAGGAGTGGGAGGAGGAGGGGGAAAAGAGGAAGCCATTTTAGCTCATGATGTCATCAAAATCTACTGTAGGCTTCTTGGCCACTAGGCCTGTGTTGCCATGGAGACTGCCTCAGAGTGAATACTGCCTGTCAAATGGGAGTAATAATGCCTGGCCTACTTGTCTCACAGGATTGCTATGGGTCTGGAATGAGATAATAGATATGAAGGCACATTGCAAAGCTAAATGCACTACACAAAAACAGGGAATTATTGTTATTAAGATGACTCCTGTTGAATACAAAATAGCATGCATACTATAAGTGACTGCAATCATGCTACAAGAAAAGGTATATATTCAGAGGGTAACAAGCAAAAATGATAAAAATTGCTATATTAGTGTGGTAGGATTGGGGATGTTGCAAGTTTGTGACGTGTCATTTGCCTTTTTAAAAAGAAAAAGATGGCAGCTCTCAACCGAAATCAGAAGGGATAGGTCTGATATAGGGTCCTACATTTATGTTCCTGGCCCTGAAAGGAAATTGGACACCCCTTACTTTCCCCTGCCCAGAAATTATCGCCTGAGATATCATTTCAGAAATTGCTTGGGTAGCAACACTGACCATGTGAGTTCCTCTGATCTTGGCAAACAAGGGACTGACCCTTATGTCTTGGAGGAAAGTCCAAGAACAAGTTGAAATTGAAATAATAATGTCGCAAATCATCCTTCTCCAGATCCAACCATACCTATGACACTCCCTTAGGATGACCTGCACTATTAGCCAATGACTGAAATGGAATATAATATCACTGATCCACAGAAAATTCTCACAATACAATTTTGCTTTAACTCAATTGTTTTAGAAGACAAGAAATTTCCAGCGAGTTCATGAGATGTTTTCATTTTTAATGTTGGTCCAGTTGGAATAAAATGAGTATTTGTGTTTGTTGTGGGGGCTCAGTAAGTTGTGGTAGCTCACTCTTGATTTCGGTCTGTGGGCCAGATCAGGGCTACGTTATGACTTCCCCGGGACTTAGGCATTTTTGCCTTTGTGGGCCCTTTCTCCATTAAAAGATATTGAAAATTATATTTTATTTATTTTAATTAGATCTAATGACTGTATTGGGTATAAAGACAAATATATTTATATTCTATGAGAAAGTTTTTTTTCAATCTAAAAGTTCATCATTTTTCTTCTGATTTGAAAAGAAATGATAGTATTTTTATGGGACGCTGAAAGTACTATGGGTTGTAGGCACTGTGCCTATTGTGCCTAATGGAGAAGTCAGCCCTAGGCCAGAAGTCTGGAATAGTATGAAATGGAAAGCACTGGAAAAGGGGTGAGGGCTCCTGTGGACAGCCACATGGGAATGCTCTGAATCCCAGGCTTCCCCAGAGAAGAGGCCAGGTTTGGGTTTCAGGAGTAAAATGGCCTTTCTCAAGGCACAGCTTCTCCAGAGTAGGAAGTATTTGGCACCTTAACTCCAGGACTGGGCTCTGAGCGGAGGCTTCTAGCTCTGGGGCTTTCTCTGGACCCCAATCACATCACTACTATCCAACTACTGTCGTAGGGAGAGCAAAGTTCAGGTATCTGAGAAAAGGTGACTCTCTCCTCATGGTCTGCTCTTGTTGCTGTTGAAGGGGAGAGAGGTCAGCTATTGAAACCTTCAAGCCTCTCAGGAAGTCATGTGGCTTCCTGCTCCTCTCTCCCTATCTCCTCACTCCCAACATCAATTCAAAGCCATTCCCCTGGCCCCAGTGCCCTTGTCTTTGCCTTTCCGAATATCACCCACATGTCAAAGGCTTAGCTCCAGCCCTACGACCTCTGGGAAGCCTGCCCTGACCTCTGGAGTCCAAGATAAACCACTCCGGCTTTTAGAGTTTTTACCCTGAGCTTAGACCCAGTTCTCTAGATGCCTGTGTGTCCATCAGTGCCCTCATCTTCACTGTATGCTCCTGGAAGCAGGGATCCTGTCTTTTCCTTCTTCTGTACCCCTCACAGCACTTAGCACATATCCAGTACATACTCAACGAAACTTTGCTGTATTGCACATTTACTTTAACCCAGAAAATACTCACAATGTGTCTGGCAGCAAAGACTCCATCAACTATGGCACAACAAAAGGCTGCAATCACACCAAAGCTGATAAAGACGATAGAAGCCACCAGCTGTGGGGGGGGGGGGGGGGGAGGAACAAAACAAAAGTGTCTGTTAGCCTTCCACTCTTGCTGCTTCTGGAGACTAGGCAATCCCCAAGAGACTGCCAGCCAAAGCAGAACTCTGGCCTGCCACTCCATGAGGATGTTCTTTTCAGTCATGCAGGATGAGTGGGAGTGGGCAGACGGGGAGACAGAGAAGGGGCCACTGGAGCACTTTTACATTTTCAGGGCAAGCTAAGAAATTGACTCCGTGAGTCTGTGAGCGCCAAATGTAGAGGAGGCTTGCTGGTATCCAGCACGCTGTCCGTGGAGGAATTTGACTCTTCCAATTCTCAGACTCGGAAAAATTCTGGACCTTTGACATCATGTAATCCAACCCCCTATTTTATTTATTGTAGAACTGGAGGCTCAGAATGGGTAAGTGGTGTGCCCAGGGTCACCATCTAGTCTACGGAAGAGCCTGGTGCTCACCAACTCGTCGTCCAACGTTCTCCTAAATCCCTCATACCACTACTTGATGGCGTAGTGGGCACTATGAAGATAGGAATGATTCTGAGGTCCCACACAACCCAACATGCCTTCTGCATTGAAGAAAGAGAACACGCAACTTACTAAGACTGAAATGTCAAAGACATTTTACAAGGATTGAAGTCTCTGAAACTGATCAACTCTGTGTGTTATATATGAAAAATCTGGAGTAAGAAAAATGTTTGCTTGAGCCAGACTGCCCTATTTTCTGATCATGTCAGATAACAGAAATTTTCCTAATAATTTGTCTTCCATTACAAGGGTGACACTACAACCCAGTGCGGGGACAGGTGTTTCAAGGGGTTTCCAGGGCAGGGTTAGGTGCTGCCTGAGCCCACCATCTGCCTGTGTTGACCCTCAGAAATAGATGGAATCAGTGTTTTTCTTCCTTGAGGTGTTTGGGGGACACAAGGGGGAAATAGCATGGCATTGAGTTGCTCTCCAGGGAGAAGGAGGAAATCAAAAGTCAAGGCCACCCTAAGGTTCTCTCATCTTAACAGGTTAGGAGGAAATATCTCCTTTGGGAGTTGTTCAGAAACCTCTCTCTATAAACCTCACTTCACAGCACTACAGAGAATTGGTAAATAATGGATGAACGATGTCATGAAATTGGCATTATTAGCTATGCTATGCTCAGCTCTACAATTAAAACTCCCCTGTTATTTTGAATAATTTAAGCCCAAAGTGCAAACACAACTGCAGGGGGGACTCCAGGTGAAACAGAAGAAGAGAACTATTAGAACTCCCTTGAGGGTGATTCCCCACATTGCTGGGGGAGAACATATGGTTAGAGTTCCCTGTCACTGGAGCTATTACGTTATCTGATTAAACTTGCTGTTAAATAGACCCAGTTATCCAAGTCTCAATGGCACAGAGACTTGAACGTGGGGAGCCTAATCAGTCCACCATCTGACCACTCACCAGGTGTCTTGATTTACTAGCCTATAAAACTGCAATATGCTTGCAATTCGGTCTGTACCTTCTTCTCTTGCCCTCCAGGAAGGCTTCTCAGGCTGAACCATGAAAATACAGCAGTTTGCCCTTGTGGTCCTCCTTTAGGACATAGAAATTTCTAAGTTTTACCTCCTGTTATATGCTCATCCTTTCTTTCAACCTTACAACATACTTAGCTTTGAACTACGGGTAATGGAAATACTTTAGGTTGGCTTCATAATTTTATTTTGCCTTCTGTGTGCCCCCAGTATATTTGTTCTCTTAGTCAACACCCCCTAGACTGTAATCTCCTAAAAGGCAGGAACCCTCTGAGAAAACTTCCCCCAAAGATTATGCATCAGAGAGGAAGTTGTGAGGGTCACCAATAATCCAGGGCTGCAGCAACAGAAATCACAGAAGCAAAGGCGTTCTAGGCGAGGACAATAGCCTGACTGGATGGGCTGGAGTATTCCTTTTGGAGTAAGGAGGAAAGCAAAGGGCAAGATCCAGAATATTCTATTCCTGTACCTTAAGGAGAGTAGCTATGCCACTGAGGGAGCATCAGGCAAGATGAGAACAAGTCCCATTCCACAGGGTCACTTTAAAACAAGTTCCCTAGAGGCTTAGGAGAAAAGGCAAAGTAGCAGTTTCTTTTGTGGCCCAATTTGGGCAACCTTAAGAAATATATTACTTATTCATATAAATGTCAAGCTTTTTCAGACAAAGAACTTGATTCTACAGCAATGAAAACTTACCATCTGCCGTTTGTTCTCAACAAGATTTGATCCGATGATTCCAAGGAATGATCCAAAGCCGAGCTGCAAAGCAACGTGGCATACATAGCATGTGGGAAGACGGTCAGCCTGACCACACAATCATTCCAGCTCCTGGATGTGATTCAGGATCACGGAGAATAACTGGGGTATAGACGCTAAAGCCACATGCAGTTGTTACTTACACAAATATAGTACGTGCGATAAAAGTATTTATCCCACCATTTGCCGATTTTTCCTTGTAGATATGAATCACACCTAAAAAGAAACTCATGTGCTCAAAAACTAAAAGTAAAGGTCAACCATAGCTTTCAGAGCCTGCTTATTTCAATTTCAATATCCATTACCTAGCATGTGACTGGTGAGTCAGTAAGAGACATATAATGGTGAAAAGCACGCATTATATTCTGATCTTTATCATTGTTTTGAAAAGAGACCTTCCGCTCTGATGCATGGATTTCAAAATAAAGGTTTGAAATAGCAAATTTTGACACATCTGGCACATTAATCAAACCCAGGAAGTACTTTAGAAATCAGCAAGCACCTTAACCTAGGCTTAAAAAAAAACCCAAAACTTTCTTTCTGAAAGCCTATATTTGTGGTTGACCCACTGTAATTTATGTTAGCACTTATGCACCTCTTCTTCCATCTCTGCTTCATTTACGGACAGAAAGCATTCATTAAAGGGTGAACAGAAATGGCAGTGTAAAACCCTGAACAACAATTTCCCTGTCTAAGTGGCTGGGATGATGGTTCAGTGCAGCAGACCCCACTTTCCTTTTGGTTTTGCCATTAGTGGACTGAGTCTGCCAGTCTCAACTGAAAACGATCACTAACCGATGGCTGTTGATGGGGATGAAAATGGAAGGAGTAAAAAGCAGTGAGAATGGACCAATAAATCTTAACACAAGTTCAGCGATGTAGTTACATTTCTCTTTAACCTCACTAATGGTCTGGGTTTCCATCTGCAGCCTCACCTTTGTTCACAGGGGCATCTATTTCAGTCTGAGGCCCCCAAGCCTTACACCTAGGCTTAAAAATGTAATGGACTCAAGTGCTGGGCTAAAGCTTGGCGGGGGGGCAGTGTAGGGGGACTGGGTGGTTGTCTCCGAAACCAGAGAAGGAAAGGAAGGAAGGAATGTAAATTTCTAAGGACTCATTCTGCAGAGCCACTCAGCCAGCAATCCCTCTTGGGAAATAGAAGCTAAAGTACATAAGGGCATATCCATGCCATCCAAGACGCTACGGAGAACATCCTCACTCAACAGTTAAACTATACCTGTCTCCCACTCAGTCTTATTTTAAGTGTAATTAAAATGTGTTGTCATAAAGTATACTGATTAAAACCTGATTATCAGACTAGTCTGGCTTCTAACCCCAGCTCTTCCACTTATGTTTGTGCAACCTTGAACAAACTGATTGACTTCTCTCTACCTCAGTTTCCTTATCTGGAAAGTGGGAACTATAGTATAATGGCTATCTTACAGGGTTTTTGTAAGGATTAACTAGGATGATACATTCAAAGAAATTTGCACAGTTCCTGGCACACAATAAGTACTCAATAAATGTTAGTTTTTGTTCTGGTGATTATTATTACAATTTTTAAAGACATTTAACTTGCGAGCAGCTCTAATCTGATTTAAGCTGGAAAATCCTATCATTATCTGCTCTATTTTATAAGAGAGTTTTGTGTTCTATCTTATCTCCCTCTCCAAAATATTCCACAGCTTTTATTTTTTAGGAAGAATTCCATGAATAGTCTGTGCTTATGGCACTCTGGGCCACTTGCGGAGATTGAGAGAAAGTCAGAGGCAGCTCCTTACATGGCAAATAAGTCCTTTTACTCAGCAGTTTATCAGTTTCCACAGAAATTCACTGAATGTCTCCTGAACCCCAACAGCAGTCTCTGCCCTTAGATGGGAAGCAAAGACACTCACTATTCCTGACACTCTTAAATGACACTCTCTGACGTCAGTGACTGGAAGAGGTGGGCTGAAGCCTCGTGGAATTGACTGGAAAGACAAGGCACTCCGGGACCAAAAATCCCAGGACAGCAAGTTACTTCATCCAGTTTCCTCCTCTTTCCTTCCATTCCATTCTACTCCATTCCAATTCATTCAGTTTTCTAACATTCACTAAGTACATCTGTCAGATAAATAAGAAGACGTGGCCCCTGCCCTCCAGGAGCTCACAGTCCAGTTAGGAAGAGAGAGACTGTGGGTTAAGGACCACAGGTGAAGTATAAATAGTGCTGTAGGAGCAGAGAATAATTCATTTTCCATTATATTCCAGACTCTGCTACTTATAAACTGTGTGACCTTGGGATAGTCCCTTAACCACTCTGTGCTTCGGTTTCCTCATCTATAAAATGGGAATCCTAATGGTACCTACCACACAGGGCTGCTGTGAAGAGTAAATGAGATAAAGTATGTAGTGTGATTTGCATAACGTAGGCTACTGAATACATGGTAGCTCTAAGATTTCACACAGGAGGAGACATTTTAACACGGGTTCAAAGGATAAGTAGAGTTTACCAGGTGAGGAACTAATATCTATTGAGTCATGGCTGGAAGAATTCACTCACCCGGATGACAGGTTGATGCACTCACCACTGTTGCTAAAACTACCTTACATTTGAAAAGCATTTTAACTTAAAGAAGCACTTGCCTGCCTTCCATCTTGGTCACAGTAATGCTATGGAATTTGGCGGAGCTTACATCCTTCCCATTTGATAGATAGGAAAATGGAGGCCTAGAGAATTGTATGGACTTGTCCCCTCTGACAGCAAGTTAATCGCAGGGCCAGGGCTAGTTCTCAGGTCCCCTAACAGCTGGTGTTCCTTCAGTCACACTTTGCTGCTTTTGTGGCCAGTGTTAGTAGAATAGTGGTCTTCATCACTGCCCCCCCACGGAAGAAGTTCTCTGCAGGGATGGAGTGAAAAGACCTATTTGAGGAAAAGCTAAGGGGTGGAAAATAAAGAAGGAAAAACCAACAGAATTTCCTGAAAATGGGCAGCTGCTTCTAATCAACTGTTTGCTCTCCCGAAGCCTCAGAAAGGTAAGCTCTGTGGTCATCCCTCGAGAACTACATGGAATCATGGGATGTTCAGACCTTTGGACCTCCATCTTGATTCCCCATTACCTGAATAAATAACCAGTTTGCTTTGTTTTGGCTGCCCTCCATGTGTAGAAGAAAAAGACAAATCATTAGAAACTGAAGTCAGATTCAAGGGCTCTTTTTGGACTGGGCCCTGTAACCTATGCTTATGCCCATCCACTGCCATGGACACCCAGTGCTGAGGCTCAGACGGATTAGTCATTCAATAAATATTAATTGGACATCTGCTCTGTGGCAGGCACTGTGCTAGATCTGTGATTTGGTGGCCAGAAGGTGGAGTGGGGTATGATATCAAGACCAATGAAACTCAGCCTCAAGGAGCTATAATTAGGTAAACTGGTCCACAATTCCTTTCCATAATCCTGAAATCCACAAAGCTCTTAAAACCAAAAGGTTTTTTTGGTAACTAACTTGGTGGCAAAACCTGACCTTGAACTGATGTGAGGTTATTTTATAATCTTTATCTACTTAGTGTAAAAATTCACACTTTATTATAGAAAGATGAAGGTGCTTGATTATGGGATGTTTCTCAAGACCCCACTGGGATGTTAGATAATACATGATATATGCACTGTATTATCTTTCTAAAATAAAAAATGTCTAAATTCTCAAACACATCTGGCCCAAGGGTTCACATAAGGGATTTGAACCTGTATAAACAAAGCTAAATGAGAATATACCCCCGCAGATGCCACAAAGCGTATGTGAATATTCTCCAGGAACCATGAGTAGGAGGAATCTACGGTAGGGAGTTCAAAGATGGTAGACACCACTGTGGACCCCAGTAGATGAGAAATGTCCCAGTTGTGTCTTTAAGTTGGGATAGGACAGAGCATTTGGATAAACAGAGAGCACGTACAGGGAGGACATTCCAGGCCAGGGGGAACAAGGAGAGTGACAGCATCAAGGTAGAAAAGCCCACGTTATGTTCAGGGGACTATGAACTGACAATTTTGGCAAAAGAGAGGTAATGGGAGACCAGGCTGAGGGCATCTTTGGAGAGCTTTGAATGACAACGCCAAGGAGGCAGCAGAGAGCCAATGAAGGTTAGAACCTTACAGAATTATAAGTCTCATCTAACAAGTCAAGATTCAGGTCTCATCTTTGAAATGCATGCACTAAGTAAGGTAAGAACTTTGTTTTAGAGTGATCCTATATTTTAGAAACACTTTCAACAAGAGATGAACAGAATTTCTGCCTAATTCATAGTAAACCACAAAATCACACTATCCAAGGCTATTTATACTTCCTGAGCATTCAAGTTAGTCCAAACTTTGACATATTTATCAAAAGAGTCTTTATGTGTGAAGCTGAAGCCATACTGGCCTAGAGAAGGTTTCTGGACTATTGATCGTTTTGAATGATCCCTCTTGTCCCTGTCTCCTACTATCCCATGGTAACTCTGATATAATTTTCCATTAACTGACCTCCCCAGGAAACAGGGCAGAAAGTCCTGGTTTCTTTCCTGAAAAAAAAACCCAGGGTGGTATTAGTTCTAACAGTACAACAGCTGGGGAGAAGGTGCTAGAATGAAAGGCTTTCCACACTGATCAGGTGGCCAACCCCATCTTGTGGGTTGCTTAGGAAACACATTTAGAGGTCTCATTCTCCTGGATCTAAGGTTAGAGAGGTACACGGAAGGAGCAGGCTCTCTCCCCTGCCTTTTTCAGCTTTATACAACAACCGAGGCTCTTGTTCTTTTAGGCCTCCAGAGTAGAAAGCTCATCAGAACTCTTCTGGAACGGACTACGTCTTGAATATTCGAGGACAGTAAAAATCCTAAGCCAGTTTGTCTTTCTTTGTCGGTTTTAATTTTTGAAAAATTTTACACTTCAGCCTGTACAGATGAGCACACCTTTAAAGACGTATGTGTGCATGTGTGTCTTAGGATGATGATCCCACATCCTAGCTCAGGCAGAGTAGCTAACACCCTGTCATAATGCATCTCACTGTACAGGGCATCTCATTTGGCAAAATAAAGATGACTCAGAAAAGTTTCATATGACTTAGAGTTATGCAGATACAATTATATTTTAAAATGCCTAAGATCTCAATATTTAAATAAATTGTACCGTGTCTTCTTTTAATCCAATAACCACTCCCTAATTTGTTTTGAAAATTTAACTTCTCATGTATTGTTGACACATTTAACCAGAGTCCAAAAATAGCAGAGTTCCAAATAACTTGAAATTTTTTTACAGTTCTATACAATGGTAATTTATATTTAAAGCGACCAATTTGACGGTCCGGAATCATAAAATGCCACATTATGCTCATTCTGGTTTTATTGCTAAGCATACTTTAATTATTGTGTTTTAGTTCTCTAGATGGTTGCTGGTCCACCTGAATTAGATTCCCCTGGGGTGCTTATTAAAACGCAAATTCAGCATGTATTACTTTTTCAGTCAAAGGTTAGCTCATAAAAAGAAAGTTCAGGTTCCTGGGTCCCACCCAGACCTACTGAATCAGAATCTCTGGGGGTAGGGAGCGGAAGTCTGCAATTTCTACAGGTTCACCAGATTATTCATATGCACACCAAGGTGGGGAAATCATGGGCTTAGAGTTTATATAGTAACTCTCTAATAGCCAAACTATTCAATTAGTGGAAGTACCCCATTCATGGATAAATCTGGATCCTCAGGTGTTTACTATTTCAGAGGTATGAGTTGTTATTGTATTTGTTACAACATGATCTGACCTATAAACTCAAATGGATTTTTCTGCTTTTCAATCTGCAATCTTCCCCTTTCATTTTCTATAATTAAAACCCGTTTTAAAGAAACAATCTACAGGAACTATACGAGCAAATTTTTAAAGGTTAAACCATGGGGCTCACTCTCAGGATGGCTCTCCTATTAGCATTTCCATTTTAGCTTTTAGTGAAATACACACACACACACACACACACACACACAGACTCACGCCCCCACTGCTTCAACTTCCAGTGCTAGCTGAACATCAGGTACTCGAATAACAACAATCATGCACCCTCTTTCTTTTGTTAATGTATTCCAACCTAGCCACCCACAGTCAGATATTCTACAGAGAAGGTTTGGAGCCACGGTTCATGAACAGGAGTTCCTACTCTTAAATGATATAGAGCGTACCTTTCCCTCACCCATGGAGAGCCTGAATCTTGAGCATTTGCTCATCAGTCAAAAATATTTCACTAAATGCAGCTACCTGAAGCACACAAAGTCACACAGACCCTATAAATTGCTTTTCCAAGCCACCAAAATGCAATCTTACCCCCACCTTTCCTCCCTTCTGCTTGAATTTAAAAATAAAACTCAATTCTGCTGACGACTGGTTTTCTTGCCTCACCACAGGAAGTGGACTGGGTGAGTTCTCACATCACATGTTTAAACAGAGGGCACCAAACGGTGTGTGTGGGACACCTGCCCTCGGCTGGGGCCCTAAGCTGCCGGCCCAAGAGCTGCAGAGGAGCTTCCCCAGGCAGCCTTCAGCTCGTGGGGGGCCAGCCCACATCACGCACGGCCCAGCAAGCTAGGGCTATTGAGGAGGCTTACTGTGGAATCGGTGACCTAGGCAACAGGCAGCAGGCTTGGTCATTCACAGCACGGGCTTGCCAAAGGCATCCATCTTTAACCCCTTCCCCTCCTTTTCCTTCTCTCTCCAACCCCCACTTCTCCAAAAAAAAAAAGAAAAAGAAAACAAGAAACAAAACAATAACAAATACATCTGACCTCTTCGCTATCCTAAAATATATTAAAAAATGAACCATCCTAAACTTCCTTCCTGCTTTCCAGCAATTATAATTGGGAAGTCATTTAATTGATACTAAAATTATGATTCAACTTCTAGAGTTAGGTTTTTGGGTTCAACAGTAGTGTGTGTAGATTTAAATGAGGTTTTTGTTTTTCTTTTCTTTTCTTTTTCCCCAACTTTATTGAGGTATAACTGACAAATAAAAATTGTATATATTTAAGGTTATATTTAACGTGATGATTTGATATAAAATGAGGTTTTGTATGCAAAGAGTTCAGCAGTTTCCAAAATGGATTGCATGCACCCTCGGGGTAGGTAAAACAATCTACTGAAGTCTGGAAAGAAACTATTCAAACTCTTGTTTCCTATATATTGTTTATCTAAAATAATAAGAAAGAAAGTGTTACAAATATTCAATAAATAGACCACTCCTGGCGCCATCCCCTCAGTGTGAATGTCAGATGAGAAGTTGAGCTATCCTGTGGGAGAAGGGCAAGTTCCAAGCAGTAAAGGGTTGAAGGTGGAGCATTTTACCTGTGCCCAGATTGTCTTATCTAGTTGTAACTAAACTAGTCCCGACAAAATGGTCAGGTGGTTTGGAAAGACTCCTGTTGAGAAAGCACGAATTTGAAGATGACCCCAATAATGTAAGCACAGTGAGCAACAAGAAAATGGTAGAGTTGATAATTCTAACTCTCAGGATGAGCTTTTTGTCAGTCACATTGTGAGATCGACATTAAGAAACAATGATGCCAATAATGATCTAATTATATCCGATAAGAAGTCAGCCAAAAATATTCAAAATTATCTAGTAGGTATTTGAAATAAGGATTTATAGCCACTATCTTTAATGACAGACTTCACACGAAGTGCTTATTATTCTTTGAAATTTTAGTTAGTATTAGTATGAAGATATTCAAAATTATTATTTATTTCATTTTTATATAATTTTTGAATTTCCATTTTTGTATGTTTTATGAACATGTATATAATTTATAAATGAATAAATATACATATTTTAGGAGTACATATTCCACATAATTTTCTTGAAAGGAGTGAAGGGTCATTTTGGAGATCAGCGCTGTTGGTCACAGAGTGTCAAGCTGCAAGGGTCCTCAGATTTCAGGTAAGATCAGGTGACCTCTATTATATATAGGAAAGCAGATGCCCAGAGAGGAAAGGACCTTAGCCTAAGGTTAACAGTGCTGGTTAGTAACATCCTCCTAGAGACCAGAAAACCAAGGTCCTCAAGAACGAGCTGACTTGCTCAGGATTGCCCTGCTAGTCAGGGACGGAGCTGGGATTCTTCTGATTCCTAGTCCAGTGTTTTTCTTAACGGGCCCAGAGTTGCCTCTCTATATAAACATAGAGATATATAAAGGAGGAAAACCGAGCAAACACTAGAAACTCAAACAGAATTGAAAGCCATCAGAGTAGAACCCGAGTGTCTGTAGCCAGCAAGCTCCTGAGACCTACCTATGCCTTTCATACTTACAATAACTCCCGGGTAATAACCTCCAACGGTCACATTCTGGGTCCTGGTGGTGGCAGCAAGGCCCACCGTGAGAATTAACACGGACACAATAAGCAAAGTCACGGTGACATAGATGGAGTTTCGTTTCCTCCGATTGAAGGCTCCTGAAAGCACACAGAGAAACTGAAATTGCTCATTTTGGCTGGAGAAGGGATGGACTTAAAGCAAAAATCACTAGGAAGGTCCTCCTTTCCTACTCCAACTGGTAATTGGGGTTATCTCTGGGGAGCGGAATTACGGGGAACGGAAGGAGCTTTAGTTTTTGCAGTGATCAGGTGCCAAGTTTATAATTACATATCCATACATATACATATCCAGTTTGAAAACAAAGAACAGAAGAACTCTTACCAGTTACAGAAAAACAAAACAAACCAAATTTTTGTGCTTTCGGCATTCTATAAAAGATGTGTCATACCCACTTAGTGGAGTGGTTTTTTAGGCCAAATTATAAGGTGTATGATAAATGGGAAGTATACATGTGGAGGTATTAAATGAAAATATTTTAAAGCCAATATGAAACTAAGAAGGGCTTTTATAAGCTGGAGATATGAAATTTCATTTTCAGTGTAAATATCAGAACCAAGCCAGGTACTGGGATTTTTTTTCCATTTATTTCTGACATTTGCCACCTCATGTATAAACTTTAAAATGGTGTGTTGGCAAGATTTGTCACATAACAAATGTGTGTAATAAAGTAAGTGTTTGGAGGCTATTAGTCCACAAAGATATGTATCGGGGCAGGTAGACGGGAGGATTATAACTCATATACATTTAGGCTTACATGAGGGTGACATAAATATAAATAATGAGAAGCTCGTTGTCCTACTCAGTGCTTATCAGACATGATAGTGCAAACCAATTTTTTTTTTCCGGAAACAGGCTTAAGTCAGATAGAAAAACGGTATCTAGACTCGCTTTTCAACTTCATTTTTTATAAAGGATTCAAGCACCACTCCACACTCCGCGTGTATTTCTCTGGCATGGGGAGGGCCCTCAACAGGAAATACCAGGGATGAGTACCACCTAGGAGTTCTCTAAAAATAAGCAAATAAGGGAATGCTAAGAGAGTCCAGTTCTCCAGAGGGAGGATGAAGCAGTCGGGAGCCTTATGATGGGATCGCCCACCCAGGTGGCTTGACTGTCATTTATGAGCCTAAAGAGGCCACCTGGGTCTGTTCATAGGACCCCGTCATTCTGGGAGGCCTCACTGCAGCCTCAGGAAGCAGCTGCCGATTGAAGCCGCCCAGACCGCACCACTGGGAGGGAGGGGAGAGGGGATGAAGGAAGAGGGAGAGAGGCAAGAAAACCAGCGAGACCCAGGAGGCCTGGTATTGGTGAGAGGGAGGGGCTGTGGCTGGCCATGCCGCCCCCAGCAGATATCTCCTCTTCTATGGAAGAAATGCGTCAGGAGTGCCACCCTGGGTTAGCCCCACCATCCATCTTGTCTTCCCCAGGGCGGTCCCTGCTGAAGGCTCCAAGGGAGGTGGGAGGGGCTGGCGGTCTCCCCTGACGTCAGCCTCGAAAGTGAGGGATGTGACTTATCAGGGTCATTTCTAACACGATACTATTCTAAGGCTATTTTACATTGAAATGTAGAAGTGGCTTGAGCGTTTATAGGCAGCCACGTACTAAAGCGCCATATCGCTCCCTGGGAGGGGAAGTAAGGAGGGTTGGGAAATGAGACTCCTCCTGTGGGGCCTGAATCCAGCCTCCCCGGGAAAAACATAAAGGACCACTCGAGACACCTGTGACATCAGGGCCCTTTGTGTGAGAGGGCTATTTGGGATGCAAGTTGCGAGCTGACTGGTGGTAAACAGGAGGAGCAGAGCCTGGGAGATGCAGACTGGGGTGGGGTAGGGGTAGGGGAACAGGATTTATTTCTCCAATTCACCTAAAAGTTAGTTATCCTTTCTCTTGATTTCCAGGGGCCCTAAGTCCACTTGATGTTAGATAGTTCTCAGTGAATCTGCACGTTCCACAGAGGGGCTCTTAACATAAACTTACCAACATCTCCTCCTGTTTCTGTCTGCCTTTCTCTTTTGTCACTCACACCACCTCCAGCCCTTCCCTGCCCCAAACTGGCAAAAGAGAGGGAGGGAACATCTGGAGACACTAAGGGTATCTTTGTGACACATGAAAGCGTCTCAATGCCTCACACGGAAAACATGTAACCTTAGCGACTCAATTAGGGGAGAGTGTGTGTGCATAGTCTTTCTAATTGTTTCTGTGTCTCTTGCCTGCTCCTTCCCCCGCCAACTGTCTTTTGATCCTATTCACAGCTCTTGGGTCTCCTTTGTAAATAATCACTCTAACTCTTAAAAGCACAGGAGCCAGGTCAGAAAAGTGACTCAGCAAACCACATGGTGCCATTTGGAAATCTATTTTTTTTTTCCTGCTTTAGAACCTGAATTGAAAATCCAGTCAGTTGAGAAACCCAGGCAAAGATCCCATAGCTCTACAGGGGCCTTGCCTCCAGAAAGGGTTTGCTTTGGATAAAATTCCTAAGAAAACTGTCCCACCAGTGGGTTGAATATCTATCTCTGTCACCTCACGCCCTCCTCCAAGCCATCCTTTATTTTACACTCTATGGACCATAATTGTATAAAATGAAATTATTTCTAGTTGCACGTGGGAAGTTGGCCATTTTAAGGAACCTCCGGTGAATCCTTTTGAAAAGTGAAGAACCACCCCTCCATTTATCTTTACTGTCAATTTGACTTAAAATTCACATCTATTTAGAGCAAGACGCACCTGTTCTCTGAAGGCGTGGCCAAGGCTCCTAAAAGGCAGCTCATGTGTCTGCTTAGGACATTTTCCTGGTGGTTTTATTTTAGAAGGGAGAAGTAGAGCCCTGTTCTTATTAGAGTACAACTTAGGGACTGCCTTAGATGTTCCCTAAACACAGGAACATCTTATTCTGATTTTGTTTCGTAAATCAACATATCAAAAAGCCTCGGCCATTATGAGGTAGTTAAATCAAGCAGCAGGTAGTTGAAAACAGTATCTATCACGGTGTTTGATATCTAGTGAGCAGCCAATACTTGTTGAATAAACAAGAGGCAACATCTCAGAATTTCTTCCCTACTAATAAAAAAGGCTGTGGGGGGAATTGAGTGAACACATATAGGCTACGCTGATAGAATTGATTTTTTAAAATAGGGTTCACCTGAGGGCTCCCCAGACCTGAAAGCCTTCTGGCCAACTAGCGTCACAATCTGTTTTTCTCACTAGCCTGGCTACTTGGCACCCGTGTATTTCTGTTTAAGCAACAACCACCCCTGCAACCAACAGCAGTGGGAGAGTCTGAAATCTCGTCATTGGCATTGCCTGCCCCCTCCGCCCCCAGCAGCCTCCCTGCAGAACTACTGCAGCCCTCCCTCTCTGCAGTGCCCCACCTCCACTCCGGATTCATGACGTCCAGGATGCTCAGCTCTAGAAGCACCCATTATTTGCTGTCTCCACCCTTCCAAATAGAGCCAGGTTCTCCCTCCTCCAGGTTTACCCCCTGGTCAGAGCTCCTACCTGCACTGCGGTCTTTGAATCTGAGTCTCTCCCTTCCTTTGAAACATGCTCAAAACTCACCTCTTCCAAGAAGTTTTTCTTGATCAAGTTCACTCTACTCTAATCACTGCTTATTTCATGTCTCAGTTCCTATATACCTTATCCAATAAGTATGTTAATTGTAATTGCTACAATTGCGATTTTAATTGTGGGTCTCGTCCACAATCCATATGATGTCCGCTAGTTCCAGGATTATGTATTTGACAGGAACTCAGATGTGGGTTGCCAGAAGGCAGGAGGATTGTCTCTGCTCACCTCTGTTTTACCCTGTACATGTTGTTGACTACCCCCCTGATATAGGGTGTGTACTCTCTATCCGAGTCAGCAAGGACGGGGGCGCAGGATCCTGTCCTGTACACTACCTTGTTGATGACTGGCTAAGTCTCCAGGCTGATCTTTTGAACCGATTGGGATTTGCTTACCTGAGTTAGCTTTGCCACACAGGGAGGGTCTCAGGAAGTCCCAGCCTTGTGCTTCCGTCGAAACAGGTAGCTGCCCACACAAGAGCCTCAAAGCTCTACCAATCTCCCAAAAATTCCTTAAAGGTGCTGAAATCCCCCACTTTTGGCAATTTTTGGACCGGAGACATCCGAGGCCACCGGTGAATTACAAATATGTTAGTTGGGAGGGAACGAGTGCCCTGTTGTAGTAGAGGTCCCTTAGCGCCTGGGGGCGGTGTTGCCAAA
Source organism: Equus przewalskii (assembly GCF_037783145.1). Lineage (NCBI taxonomy): Eukaryota > Metazoa > Chordata > Mammalia > Perissodactyla > Equidae > Equus > Equus przewalskii. The sequence continues at coordinate 96,692,639 of NC_091863.1, forward strand.
AGAGAGAAGGGGGTTGCTGGGAGGGGATGAAGGGGCGCTGGAGTCAAATTACCATCTTCAAGTTGCCAAGCAAGTCCCTGCTCCGCTCCAAGCCTTGGACTAAGCTCTCATCCCCAGGCAGCCAGGAAGCAAGCCTAGAGTGCAGGCACCCTGGTGCAGTGTGTCTACGTGTTTCAAATTTTATTGTTTTGGCTGCGGTTGTGCCTTGCCTATAGAGGGAATCCCCTCAGAAATGCTGACCTTGGTGGCTGAAACACTAACCCCTCGACCCTCCCCCCCCCCAACACTTCTCCCCCGATGCAAGGGAAAGTGGCGTTTCCAGAGCTAAGAAAGAGTAGTTCCTACGTAGCCTAGACGCTGATTCAGGCCTGGGCTGTGCGGGACCAGAGCCAGGGAACTCCAGGGAGACTCCCCTGTCCAAACTGTGGAAACTCACGGTTATCACTCCATTTAGGAATTTGCTGGTGTTCTAGGTCTGCGGACTTTACAAAAGGCGATGCTTGGAGCAGGCTCGCGCATCTGTATGGGATCTATGATTCTTTTCCCTCAGCGTCGAGTCTGGGCTGGGCAAAACCCGCTCAGCTTCTTGTTGCGCAGAACTTTCGGGAAACTCGATTGGCTGAGGGCCCCTGAGAGCCCAAGAAAGAACTTTCTTCATCGTGTTCCCCAATCTACAGAGCTGTATGCAAGTAGCAACACTTTAAGCCCTGGGCCACTAACCTGCCCACTCCCCCACAGGCAGACGGCCCCGCGCGGGAGGCCGGGTTTGCAGGTGGTTGTGGCCCGCTGCGGGAATGGGCGCTGCGCAACCCTCGCACTCTTCCACCCAGCCCTTCATCGGGCACAGCCTGGCGTCGGGGGAGCCAGGGCTGCGTTGGCGCCACAGCTGGCCAAGGTGAGGAGTGCATTGTGTGTGTGCGCGCGCGCGTGTGTTACGGAGAGAAAGCTGGCAGGAGGGAGGGGGATCTGGTACTGTCGGGGTCTGGATTCAGACCCGAGTCCTTGGCCTCATTTGTACCACGTTGCAAATAACTATGCCCTTAAAAATGAGCTAATCTTATACCGAACATGCAAAACCATTGAAAATACGGATCTTTCTACCATCTAGGAGGTAACACTTTCTGGGATCCCTCTGGTGAACAAATTCTGTTGCGACTCAGTCGTTTGTAGGCAGTAGGGAGCTGCCACAGGGGGTCCAACCCTCTCCCAGGCCCCTCCCCTCCAGATGTTCCGGCAAATTCATCGGAGAAGACCTGAGCAGACTGGATGGCAGGAATTAGGGACGGAGGGATTTTGCAGAATGTAAAGTATGTTGGAAAGAGAGAATTCAATTTCGTTAAAGTGTAACCGAAGCGAATTTTGAGATTAGGTGGGATCATGGTTTGACAATCCCCTCCCGCTCTCCTGGGCTCCAAATTAATTTCTCCGCCCAGTGAAATCACAGGGCTTGGGAAGGTGCCTAACAGCTGAAGGGGACTGGGTTTGGTTTTTGTTTGTAACTACCAAAAAGCAGCTTCAAGGGGCAGCCAAGTTGGTGCCTGGAGGTAGCTGTCCCCCAGTTTTGATGAGGAAAGGTATTGAACCAAATCAGGCTAGTGGGTGCCCCCTCCCCCTCCATTCTACCCAGAGGAAAAGCTTGACTTCAGAAGATGCGCGGGCTCGCGCTCGCTCTTTCCTTCTCGCGTTCTCACTCGAACCACCCCCCCCCACACCCCGCCCCGCCTTTTTCACACACGCACATTCCGTGCATTTGGAGCAGAATAGGAATCAAATTCAAGGAATGTTGATCCTGCCGCTGCAGACGCAGGGCTGGCTGTCTTGAGCGATTCCTCAGGAATTCCCCTCCGCCAGTCCGCCCATCCCCCAGGGTTGCGTAAACCCCCCCATCAGCGAGGTGCAAGTCAGCCGCGCCCCCCCCCCCCCGCAGCTCTGAATTTCAAGGCAGCTTCGATAGAGTTGGGAGGGGGCAAGGACCCTGCTTCTTCTAATTATCGTTAGTCGTGAGATCTTAGAAGTGATGGGGACTTTGCAAAGAGGTAGCGTCGAATGGAAAGCGAAGGCGCAGGTTGCAGGCAAGTGTTTTGATCCCCAAACAGCTGGGATTTACCACCGGCTTCAAGTCTGTTGATACACGCACACACCCGCACTCCGGGGCAGGGATACTCCGACGCAAGCCTGGCGCTCAGATCTCCGCGCGTTGCCCCCGCCCCCTCTGGGCCGCTCCCCTGGGGCTCTGGTCCACGACCCAGACGCTGAGGCGCGTGGACCCCCCTAGCCCCACTTCCAGCTCCCTGGCTCTCGGGGCGGCCAGGACACTCACAGTCCAGAGGGCAGCGCACTCACCCCCTGCCGCCGCCGCCCCTAGGCAGGACAGCTAGACTTACCCATGGAATCGGGCAGGGACATGTCGCTGGACCGCTGCTGAGTCAGGGACTGATGCATGGTGAAAGCTGCCCTGTTGCCCCGGCCCCGAAGCTGCTTCACGCGCCCCCAGCTTAGGGCGCCCCGCAGAGCATCCTACTCCGCGGCTGCGCTCCCGGTCCCTCCGAGAGCTGAGAAAGACTGCCTCTGGTTGCGAGCTGCAGCCCAAGTGCTGCCTCCCCCTCCCTTACCCTTTTCTCCCTCCCTCCTCTCCTGCCTCCCTCTGCTCTAGGAGGCAGCAGCATTGGCGGTCGGAGCAGCGGCGTGCGCTTGCGCAAGACCACCCCCCCTCCCATTCGGCCCCCCCGCCCCATCCTAGTTATCCACCTCCCAGCCTCCCAAGCCAGACAGGGAGCCGTTTTAGCCCCTTGGGGCCAGGGCTGCGCAGAGAAAGAGGGGGAGGCTACAGCCTGGGGCCAATGGGCCTTCTCTGTAGTTTGGAGAGAGGGTCTTGAGCAAGCATCCTGTTCTAGCATTTATAATTGGGGAGGGGGCAGAGTCAGAGGTTCAGAGCTGAGGAATACACACACACACACACACACACACACACACACACACACACACAGTTGTGCAGGTTTGGTCTTAGTGCTTTCAGAATGACATAATGGAGCTGGAGATGATCCAGAGAAGGGCCACTCTATAATCAAGGGGATGGGAGAGGGGGGAGGGGCAGCCATATAAAGATAGATTAAGCAAATGCAGACTCTTTAGTCTAGAAAGATGAAGGCTGGGAAGGGATGTGATCAGAGTGTATAAAATTATGCAGAGATGGAGAGAGGGAACACAGCCTTACTCACCAGATCTGAGAATTCTAGAACCAACAGCCCCCTAAGAGCTAGGGGGCTCTGAAGGAGATTCAGCTAAAGCAAATATGATTCTGCATCAGCACCCCAGTTTGTGCATTTGTTCCAGGTGCTTTCATGTCAAAGGATCTCATTTACTCATCATAGCAGCCATGCAAAGCCAGAAGAGGACATATCAATAATCCCATTTTACAGATGAAAAAACTGAGTCTTAGAAAAGGCATGAGGGGCCTGCCTGGTGGTTTAGTGGTTAAGTTGCACGCTCCCCTTTGGTGGCCAGGGTTCACCGGTTCTGATCCTGGGCGCAGACCTAGCACTGCTGGTCAAGCCATGCTGTGGTGGCGTCCCACATAGAAGAACTAGAAGGACTTACAACTAGGGTATACAACTATGTACTGGGGCTTTGGGGAGGAAGAAAAAAAGAGGAAGATTGGCAACAGATGTTAGCTCAGGGCCAATCTTCCTCACTAAAACAAAACAAAACAAAAGAAGCTATCATTGGAAAAAGAAAGAAAGAAAGAAAAGGGATGAGAATTTCCTGTAGTCACTGAGCTAGTAAGTGGCAGAGGTGGGATTTGAACCTAGATCTGTTGGACTCCCAGGTCAATGCTCTTCCCACTATCGCAGCTGAAAAGAATATTATTCTATATAGCATACTGAAAACCTAAGGAATTCATTAGACCCAAGAAGTGCAACAGGATGAAAACACAAGTAGCTTTGGAAAGAGTGAAAAAGTCATGGTGAAAGATCTACTGTAGATTGCTAAGGGAAACTGGGAATGAAGTGGGAATGTCCCTGATCTTGGAGGACAGCCAAGTCCTTCCCCAACCCCTCCTTCTGGACCCCATTAGGATATTGGGCTGCAATTACTATGTTGTTGGCGCAAAGGGTGGTTCTGATGTCCTCAAAACAGCAGCAGAACAGGATGAGGCCTCCTTGGAGTGCCCCAAGACACTTGCCTGGTGGCCAAAGGAGGTGGAAGGTGAGCAAGGTATTAACAGTGGGCTCCAGCTCCCTCTGGAAACTCAGCCCTCGGGGCCTGGCATCCCAGGGACTTTACCTGTTTGACGGCATCCATTCTGTCCCAGTGAGAGCTCCCAGCTTCTGCTTGCCAGGTCTCCTTCCAACCACTTCCGCCTGCTGATTGCTGCAGCCCTCTCTCCATGTCCCCTTGCCAAAACAAAACAAAAGGAAAGCCAAAATCAAGTATAAAACTCTCCTGAGAGGCGATGGGATGAAGAAGAGTACTTAGTTCTTTCCAGCTCTGGCTTGCTAATCTACTGTGAGGCTTCGTTTCCTTATCCAGAAAGTGGAGCCAAGGGCCCTTGCCCTTTCCCATCTTCCAAGGGAAGAAAAGATGCTTCCTGAAGGTTAAAAAGGTAGCCCTTTGTAAAGAACTTGGGCACCCCTGGGGCCAGGCTGAATGCTGTGTCAGGTATTATTAGCAGCCCTACAAGATAGATGTAGTTTAGAACTCTGTGATATATGTCCTAGATAGAGACAAGATGACCATTATTGTAGAGGTGTGCGTCTTAAGCATGCTTGGCTTATGCGTCAGAGTCTCCCTAAGCCCCGCAAAGGCAGAGAGAAATCCCGTATTTATAGGTGTACCATGTTTGTTTTCAGTTCTGTTTACTTATCTCTTCCTCCCGCGACTCTAAATGTCTTATATATTTAATGTGAAGGACTCCAGCAACCAGCACTGATTTCTCAGGAGTACTTCATAATTAACTGATTTTGTTTCTGTGAAAGTAGCCTTGAAGAAAAGAGGTTTTTATACAGGCTGGAAAAGACTGTTTTACACCTTCTGTAGAGATTTTGGCTCCCTGACAGCCACCATACAGCTAGAGATCCCCAAAGAAGCCAGATAGGAACTTGTTACTGTGCTGGTTTCGATGGACAGAATGAGGCCTTTTCGCTTTAGAGAGAAACACATTACCCATCAATTGACACAGAGGGCATATGTAATTTGACCTTTATAATCAAAGCCATAAATGAGTGAGGTGCCCTTAATGGAGACGAGCTTTGCTTTATGCAACACCCATATTCTTGAATCCTGCGCGCAAACTAAATGCTGTTTTAAAAAGTATGAGAAGAGCTGGCTATTTAAAAGAACTGTATACTGTATATTTCCTTCATACTGTCTCTGGGGGTATCTTATGGGACTTGGAACACAGCAGGCTCTCAGTCAAGTTAAAAATGACTTCGAGACCAGTAGCAGTGACAATAGCAGCTGCTGCAGCAGCTCAGAGAGTAGTAGCAGTCTTCTCTGCAGAGATGGTGTGCTTGTCTGGACAGAGGATCTGGGACAAGCAGAGGGCCTAGAATGGGAACAAGGGAAGAAAAAAGCCCACGTTTTAACCAAGCCGGACACGAAGACCCCCTTTCCTCCAAAAGAAAGTTTATTTTAACTCAGAATGAGCTGGACGATTAAAAAGCAAGAGGCGATTTTTCATGGGCTCCATTCTGGTTTTCTTCATGTCAAAACACACGTGGATTTTATACACTAATAGGCTCATAGTAAAATTTACCAATAGGCAGCCCACCTGGATGAAGGAAGAGGTCTTTCATGCCAGTGAGGGCTACTATAAAACTGCCTGGTTAGCTTCTGATAAAGAAGAAATTATTAAGATGGCTTAAAATAAATCCTTTTCATTGCAAGCTTAATCGATATACAATGTTGCCCTAGGTTGCAAACTGTTTTATAGCATGAGGACACATTTGCCGATGGGGCTGCAGCCTGCTTCTCTCTGTCTTCTTCAGACCAATGATGACCATGCTTCCCAGAAGCCTTTGGACCACTAGAGAAATGCCACATGGCACTCTGTCTCTACACGGTCAGCCTGAGAATGGCCACAGCACTCGATCATCTCCTTATTTTGATGATCGGTTTGACTAGTTAAACCACCATAGTACCTTCCTGATTCCAAATTTGGGAATGTGGGCTAAAGGGATCATGTCTACACGGATACCTACATGTACATGCATTCATGCATATTTGAAATGGTAGCCACACAAGTATTCGCAAATGCACACACACGCATACTATATATACATCCCAATCATTCTGTCTCCACCCTGGTTATCATCACCCACCTCTCAGCTCCTAGACTTGAGTTGACCAAGGGTAGAAAGGAAGCTTCAGAATAATGGAGAACCTCAATGAGTCCAAACATCTCTATTGAGGTTGGAGTTGTGCCCACCAGACTACCTTAGGTCAATGCCTGGTACCCGGTGCCTATACCACGAACAGCAGAATCTTCACTGAGAGAACCATAGTTGATGGTGTTATTTTGCCCATGAAGCTTGATTGGTTCCCATGGTCAGCCAGTCATTTTCTTTGGGTACTGGGAAAATCGCCACAGCACCACGGAACAAAACTGGTTCTTGTCTTTACCTTATTGTTGTTTTCTTCCTATTCTGTGACCTGCTTTAGTTACCAAATACTATATCATAAGTGTTTTCCAATACCAATAAGAAATTTTTGATAATATGATTTTAAATGGATGGAACATCATTTATTTACCATTCCTCGTTATCAGATATTTTAAAAGTTTTTAACTTTTCAACATTATAAATAACACAGTGAACTAAACCTTTGCATTTTTATTACCATAGGATACAATATTATAGTGGAATTGTTGGTTCAAAAATTCCAAATATATTTTCTCTAATTAAAACATTTTAGGCCAGCCTCTGGTGGCCTAGTGGTTAAGCTCAGCATGCTCTGCTTTGGCAGCCCAGGTTCAGTTCCCAGGCGCAGACCTATACCACTCATCTGTCAGTCACCATGCTGTGGCAGCAGCTCACATACAAAAAAGAGGAAGATTGGCAACAGATGTTAGCTCAGGGTGAATCTTCCTCAGCAAAACAAACAAACAAAAACCATTTTATCAATGCATATATTAAAGTACACAAGTCTTAAGTGTACATATTGATGATTTTTTTTTACATATACATATACTCTTGTAACCACCACCCAGATCAAGATGTTGAACCTTTCCAACATCCCAGATGGCTCCCTTGAGCCCCCTTCCCAGCCAGTAACCCTCCTAAAGGTAACCACTATTCTGATTTTTATCATCGAGGCAGATATTTTTAAAACTTTTAATACATATTGCCAAATTGTCCTCCAAAATATTTTCAGCAAAGTACATTCCCACCATCAGCATGTGAAAGTGACTGCGTCCTCACAGCCTCTTGGCTTTACTTTGCAAAGGAGATGTTTTAGTGCTTAAGACACACCTGTGGGGCTGGCCCGGTGGCACAGCGGTTAAGTTCACACGTTCCACTCCTCGGCGGCCTGGGGTTCATGGGTTCGGATCCCGGATGCGGGCGTGGCACCCCTTGGCAAAAGCCATGCTGTGGTAGGTGTCTCACGTATAAAGCAGAGGAAAATGGGCATGGATATTAGCTCAGGGCTCGTCTTCCTCAGCAAAAAGAGGAGGATTGGAAGTAGTTAGCTCAGGGCTAATCTTCCTCAAAAAAAAAAAAAAAAAGACACACCTGGTTACAGTCACTGACAAGAAGGGCCAGTCAAGAAGCCAGACTGGAGTTCAGCTGGATGCTAGACATCCAGTGGGAGCCACAGATAAGAGCCAGAGGCTAAGGGCAGGCCCAGCAGGCAGGCAGGCAACACCGTGTCACAGTCCACAACTGCCTTAGGACCTCCAACTGCTCCGTTGTTTTCATTGTTGTATTCATTATTGTTCTCTGTGGCACATACCCAAAGTCTTCTTTTTATTTAGCTTTCACGATTTCTATAAAGATCACTTAGTTATGCCTGGTACATAGTAGGCATTTAAATTACTTGTTGAATACGTGAAACTTTTTATCTATTGCTTTTTTTCTGCTTACTGAGATAAAACATGACACTGTAAAAATTCCCCAAACTGCAGAGGTGCATGATGCAGCAGATTACCTTCTCCCCCACAAGGCTGCTCCCCAGAGATAACATCAGTTTACATATTGGAATGCATTTTCCAGATTTTTTTCTCCATGCATACTTTTACTTTTGTTTGTTTATTTGTTTTCACAGTTAGATGCTCCTTTTAAAAAGTAAACTTTTTCAATAATAAAATAATATATTTTTGTTAAGCATTGTAAGTTGCATTTAATAGCTTTCAAATATACTACATCAAAGTCCATCTTCAATCAATCAAACCCAACAGTAGTTCATTCTTGCACAATGAAACTCCCTTCAACTTATATTATGAGACCTACTTAGCTCCGACGGGCAGGGAGTGGAAATTACGTCTTGTTTCTGATCACTAATGTGTGATGAAGAGCATCAGGAGAATTATATGAAAATGAATATAAGGAAATGATTCTGATTTCAAAGTACATTGGAAACATTAACAAAACACCAAAATGATCCAGGTACACATACTCCTAATAAAATCTTTTTTCTTTTTTTTGAGGAAGATTAGCCCTGAGCTAACATCGGCCACCAATCCACCTCTTTTTGCTGAGGAAGACTGGCCCTGAGCTAACATCCATGCCCACCTTCCTCTACTTTATATGTGGAACACCTGCCACAGCATGGCTTGATAAGCAGTGCATAGATTCGCCTCCGGGAGCCAAGCTCCAATCACCGAAGCAGAGTGCGCAAACTAACTGCTACGCCATTGGGCCAACTCTACAAGTAAATTCTTGATAGGAAAGTTTTGGAAAACAAACAATCTGTTTCTTACTACAGAAAGGACGTAGTTTCTTTTTAAGATCAAAGTCTTTTTTTTCCACAGAATTTCACATTTTCCTAATTTGAAGGCATAAAGCAGCAACAAAGAACAATAATGCATGCCGCAATGAATACAGTAGGGAAATCTTGATATTCGAAAAGGCTAGATAACGCTTTTTTGAACTTTAGAATAAACGTAATAGAGGTTAATAATCACAAGATGTTAAGGGTAGAGCGAGATCAGTCAATGAGTAAACATAATTAACATATTTTATACAGTAAACTATTTACTGAAAGAAAAAATCCATACAGAAAAATTCATCATATGTATGACTTTTTAATCAGGAGACAAGAGGCAGGAGATGAGGGTGGGTGGCCTTAATTCCACAGGAACGTGTTGGGGGATCATTTGGTGGGTCTCAAAGTTTGCATGCCCTGGTTTACCTGCCAGAGATGGTGGTTGGTGAGGATGATCGAATAGGATACAGTTAAGCTGTAACTTCCCTGTTTCCTTTCTCTAATTAATTACAGAGCTTGGTACATCCTTTTCCTTTATCCCCATCAAAAAACATTCATTAAACACCTAATTAGATGTGGCATTGTCACAGGCGGGGGTGTGTCTGTCCAACTGCTTGGTTCAGGTTTGGACTGGAGAGGATTTCTGTGTTCAGTAGTTTCTGGGAATCAATAGATTTGCTCCCAGTTCAAACTGCTCCATAGAGCCTTTAAAAATGTTTACACTCTATGACCCAGTAATTCCACTTCCGGGAATCTGTACTAAGGAAAGAGAAATCCAGACTAAGATTTATGTGGAAGGATGTATATGGCAATGTTATTTATAATAAGGAGAAAAATTGGAAAAAACCTGAAATGCCCAGAATTAGAGGAATGATTGACTAGATGATACCACAGCCGTATGATGCACATATTATACAGCTATTACACTCGTGTTTTCAAGTATTAAGAACATAGAAATATCCATAATAATGAGTGAAAAAGTAGGCTAAGAACTGCTTGCATAGTTTGATCCCAATTTTGTTTAAAATTGCGTATATATGCAGGGGAAAATGACTAGAAGGAAAGTCATAAAAATATTCACTGTAGTTATCTCTGGGAGGTGGAATTACAGATGACTACCTTCTTTATCTTTTCTGTATCTTTCAAATATATTCAATGAACATGTGTTAGTATTAAAATTAGCAAAAAAAAACCCCATACCCTCCAAATTCTATTTTATAAGCAAATTAAACAAACAGGTGAATGTTTTGTAAATTGCACTCTGTCCTGTCTGCAGTGTGTGTTTGGGGCCGCTCAGGACCCTCCTACTTTGGTTCTCTGTCTCTATCTCTCTGTCTCTGTCTCTGTCTCTCACACACACACACACACACACACACACACACACACACACACACGGCTCTGCTTTTAGTCTTCCTTGTCTGAGCACAAGTTTCAGGCAATGCGTCTCCTCTCTCAAGGGAATTTCTACTTCTCTTTCATTGTGTGATTAAAGCTTGTTGGTGCCGGCAGGTGGGCAAGTACTTTTTCTGGTCCTGCTCTTTCTATGCCCCAGAAGTTACACCGGTAGGGGGCTGTCTACTCTGTGGATTGCCTGAAAGGAACAGCTTTCTGGGAAACTGACCTGTCTGGGAAGACAAAAGGAACTCTGCCTGCAGTGGGGTGGGGGGAAATTAAGGGATAGACAGAACAGAAGGATAAAATAGAGGGATCGACTTTGTTTATTAGAGAGGGTTCCTTTGGTAAGGTTGTATTTTAGTGTCTTAACTGTTTAAAAGAAACATAGCATTGCAGTTCAATTGGACCTGTAAGAAGTTCTATTGAAGGTGAAATGCACCTGACTCCATGCCTGCCTCTCAGCTCTGCCCAGGAACCCAGAATCCTGCTATAATGAGGAAGGGGCTGTTCAATAAAAGCTGCCTTCCTTTAACAAATAGCCAACAAGTACAAAAGTGAAACATGCACCTAAATTTCAAATAATACGGCAGTGTATGAATTAACAAGTGGAAGTCTTTTCCTCACCAATCTCACTCTTTGGGGGTAATCTCTATTAAAAGTCTGTTGTATATTTTCCCAGACTTTCCCACTTTCCCTATGCATATACAAGTGTATGCATATATACACACACACACAGTCCCACACATAGATAGTGAACAAAAATGAAAGCAAACTATAAATATTATTCTGCAACTTTACTTTTTAAAAAATTCAATACTATTTCATGGGCATATTTCCATGTCAGTATATAGAGATTTACCTCCTTTTTTTTAGCAGCTGCATAACATTCCATGGTGTGAATGTTTCAGACTTATTTAACCCCTTATGGTTAGACATTTAATTTAGTTCCAGTTTTTCATGGTTACAAGCAATACTGCAATAAACATCCCTGTAAATATACCATGAAATCAGTTTAAGGGAAAATCTTTCCATCAGCTGTGCATTACCTAACCATTTGCAATTAGTTTCCTGGGCTCTGGAGAACAATTTTTAATGGCTATGCCAAATGTTCTGTAGCATCCCGAATGGTCCAAAGCATCCTTTCCAATTAAGTTGCAGTCTACTACACACTGCATTTTAAATGACATGCTTTAAGGACAGGGCACTGTCTTACATTACTGATACAATGTTATAATGCTCTATCTTAATGCTAATGCCCTGGAATTGAATGGGCACCGCCTGAAGAGAGTGGGCAGCCAGAGGCTGTTGGTACACATTACCAAGGGCAGACCAACCCAGGGGAACACAAATACGTGACCTTCCCTCCTCCACTATCCAGGAGCTCTCCACTACTTCTGGCAGAATGGCCCAACTAGAAATAAGGCACTTTGTTTGCCACCTACCAGCTTGGGGCAAAGAAATAGGAGAGCACTAATACTAATATCTGAATTGAAGGAAACCAGGCTGCTTTCTACTCCCTCACTTCCCCATCCGCCTCCTCTTACCCTCATTGTCTCCAGGGCCCTTTCTCTAACACCCTACTTGGAGGTGACCTCAGCCACTGCTTGAACTCCCATCAAAATACATCTCTTTTTAGAACTCTCAGTTGCCAGTATTGATTTGTGTTAGCATGACAGAGTGCTTAAGGCTTGGCATCAGGCGACCATTTTCTACCCTAGGCCTTTGACCAAATTAATTAATCTCTCTGAGCCTCCATTTTGATATCTGCAAAATGGGGATAATTATAATATCTTCTTCACAGGGTTGACGTAAAGATGAGATAACATATGGCAAAGTACATTGAAAGCAAGGAGACGTGCTCTGTGATTGTAAGGTGCCATTATTATTTATGGATTCTCTCTTCCGGATAAGCTAGTTTTATTTTCTTTTGTTTAAATGGGATTTCTAGAGACTACAATGTTCTAACTGGGAGGAGTGCTTCTTACAGTGAAAATGTCAGGCAGTGGAGCAGGCTAGTGGGGAGGTTATTTTGAGATGGGGAAGCCCTTCCAGACCTTCAAATCCACATAATGTAGGGCATCGCTGGCACCATCAAGATGGAAGGCTGACCAGAGTCCCGGAGGCAAAAACGTCAGAAAGGTCTCTGTTACCCTTTTCTGTCTCCAGGGGAGAGGAAGATCGGTTAGAAGGGGGCGAGGACAGCATGATATCTGTGGGCTGGCCTGAGGACCTGTCCTCCCTAGGGAGATGTGTTCTAGCAACTGTTTGGTGTATTTTTAAAGGTCAGAGAGGCTTTGGCTCTATAGGATGGAGTGCCTGTGACACCTGATTAATGTCTGTGCAGTACTTTCCAGAATGAAATTTAATCAGCAGAATGATTGCAGCAAGCAGCTGCCTGGAGGAAAATGATCCTGTTCTAATGGTGGCTTGTTTGATGTGTTGGCATTGTAGTGGGGCACGTACATTGTTAGTCCAGCTCAGGGGCCCCAACTAGGACACTGGAGCAAATAGTAAGGGAATTCAGCAAACAGCAGCAGCCCCTATATGGCTCTGTGCAGGGTCATCACTGTCAGATTGTCAGTTCTTCCCCACTCCAAGGACCTTTACTGTCAGCCTCCCTCTCGCCCCTAGGGTCTTCCCTGTCGGCTCCTTTAACCCCCTCCTGTCATTATTATCCACCTTCTGAATCCCCTTAGATCCAGCATTCTTAGTGCCCCCCTCCCAGCTTCAAGGCCTTCACTGACAGCTTCCTCCAACACATTCACACACACACACAAGCATATATCCCTCCCTTCCCTGCTTAGGTGTTCTCAAGGCTTAGGTGAAATGAAAAATGGCCTCTCCTCACAAAGTGACTGGAGTCCCCTGGTGTAATTAACCCTTCTTGGCCTATTTTTCCATTAGACGCACAGAGGTTATTATACCGACTTGCGGAAATTCTATAGTCAGTACTATACTCCCTAACAGGTAGGAAATGCAGCAGAGACCTAGGTGACTGCCATGTCCCACCACTCAAATACTCAAATGACATGGTTTACTTTACATCCAAGCTGACTATGTTTGGCCTTCCTCACCAGAATCTATGATTCGAGATGTTTTCCCAGTAGTAGAGACAGGTCGAATGAGCTAGTCACACTTTCTTGCTGATCTTTGTTTCTTCAATTTGAAAAACTTCCACCTCAGGCCCCCGGAGTGTACCCCAGAATCACCACAGGGATCTGACCCAGGATGAGGGCACTGCTTGGAATTTTTAAGGCCCCAGTTTACAGTGGAAAGGGTAGCCTTTCAGGACCAAAAGGATCAAAAGGGAGATGACTGCAACAACCCTCTCTAAACTCAAAGAAAGGGCTGAGCAGACTCTTCTCCAAGGGCAGTTGAGAGTGCTTCAAGACTCCTAGGCTGGGGCCGCCCCCTGGCCGAGTGGTTAAGTTCCCGCGCTCCGCTTCAGTGGCCCAGGGTTTCACCGGTTCAGATCCTGGGCAGGGACATGGCACCGCTCATCAAGCCATGCTGAGGTGGCATCCCACATAGCAGAGCCAGAAGGACCTACAACTAGAATATACAACTATGTACTGGGGGGGCTTTGAGGAGAAGAAGAAAAATAATAATAAAGATTGGCAGCAGATGTTAGCTCAGGGCCAATCTTTAAAAAAAAAAAAAGACTCCTAGGCTTTGCCTGAGGGGCACCACCCCAGTGTCCTATGTATGAAATAGACCTGGAATCAAGGAAAAACAAAGAACTGACCAGTGTTCCTCACCACACTAAGTTGTGTGTGTGTGTGTGGGAGAGTCTAGAGGTGGAATCGAACCAGAGAGGGTAGGAATGGTATAGAACAAACCCTTATTGAGCACTGGCTATGTGCCAAGTCCTAGAAATAAACAAGATTCAGATCCTGTTCTCAAGGAGTTCACAGTTAAGCGAGGGAGAGAAATTTGTAAAAAAGATAATTTCGGAACAGAAAATGAAGTGCAATGGCAAAAGTGTATGCTGGATACCGAAAGAAGAGTGAGAAGGGGTTCCTAACCCAGGCAGGGGGCATAGGAGGAAGTGGTGCCTGATTTAAGGCTTAAAAGATTTACTCATTCATTCATTTGTTCCCTAGGATGTAAGTTCCACAAGGTTAGGAATTGTTTTGTTCACTGTTGTAGGTCTAATGCCTAGAACGGTACCTGGAATATGGTAAGAGCTCAATATTCATTGAATAAATGAATACATGCCTACTATGTACCAAGCATTGTATTAAGCACTTAGGGTACATAAGGGAGGGATGATAGAAAGGGAAGAATCAAGGGAGATTTCTAGCTTAAGCAGAAGGATTGGTGTTAATTCTTCTTTAAATGCTTCGTGGAATTCACCAGTGAAGCTATCTGGTCCTGGGCTTTTGTTGGAGGGAATTTTTGATTACCGATGCAATCACTTTACTTATATAGGTCTGTTCAGACTTCATATTTCTCCTTGAGTCAGTTTTGGTAACTTGTGTCTTTCTAAAAGTGTGTCCATTTCATCAAGGTTATCTAATTTGTTGGTATACAACTGTCCACAGTATTCATTTTTTTTTAAAAGTCTGTAAGGCTGGTAGTAATGTACCCAGCGATTATTGTTGTATTGTCTATTTCTCCCTGCAATTCTATCAGTTTTTGCTTCATGTATATGGGGGGGTCCTGTTTTTAGGTATGTGTATATTTATAATTGTTATATCTCCCTGAATTAGTGACCCTATTTTCATTATGAAATGTCTTTCCTTGTCTCTAGTAACAATTTTTGTCTTAAAGTTTATATTGTCTGATATTAGTATATCTACTCTAATTCTCTTTTGCTCACTGTTTTCATGATACATCTTTTTCCATCTTTGTACTTTCAACTTAATTGTGTCTTTGAATTCAAAGCATGTCTCTTGTAGACAGCATATAATTGGATCATGCTTTTTTATCCAATTTCTGCCTTTTGGTTATAGTACTTAATCTATTTGAATTTAATGTAATTACCAAAAGGTAGGATTTATGTCTGTTATTTTGCTATTTGTTTTCTATATTTCATGTCTTTTTTGTTCATCAATTCCTCCATTACTGCTTTGTTTTGTGTTAAATGGATTATTTTCTAGTCTACCATTTTAATTATCTTGTTTCTTTTACTATATTTTCAGTTATTTTCTTAGTGGCTTCCCTGGGGATTGCAATTCACGTATTAACCTATAAAAAAATCTGGTTGAAATTAATACCAAATTAATTTCGATATTATTTAAGAACTTTGCTCCAAGATAGTTCCATTCGCTCCCCTCTCCTTTGTGTTGTTATTGTCATACAAATTACATCTTTATACCTTGTACGTCCATCAACACAGATTTGTCATGATTGCTTTATGTAGTTGTCTTTTAAATCAGAAAGAGAAAAAAAAGGAATGCAGCATATGGCCTAAAATTAATATTATGTGTTGCCTTGACATTGGTAAAATTGGGAGTCTCTCAAATGGCCTAAGTGCACATTCCCCTCCCCACTCTGCCTACACAGATAAGGTCCTCTAGCCAAAAAACCCTCCTTATCACAGATACCAGGCACAGTTCCTGCTTATCCCTGAGTGGTGGGCTTCACTTCCCTGTCAGACCATAGAATTATTTAAACAAGCCAATCACATCCTCCCACGGGGACCAGGGTCACCCCATCCTCTTGGTACTACAAACCCTGCCTTCCACAACCCTTGGTTGTTCCTTCTGTTCCCAAGTGCAAACCCCTTGTGGCTCTGTGTGACGTGCAGTGTCTCCCTCCTTCAGGCTGTGAGTACATGTGACTAATAAACTGCTATCAATCTCATCTTTCCAGTGTTGGGTGTTGTGTGTTTGGTCGTCCCCATAACCCTAGGGTTGGATCTCTCCCTCACCAGTTGGGTAAAGAGGAGGTGACCAAAACAATTGGCATCGTGAACAGGATGGGCCAACCACGACCAAGGACACCTGGTCAACTTTAATTAACTGTTCATGGCTAATTAACTGGTTCCATCACATGACAAATGCTGTCTGGGACAGAACTGCCAGTTGTTGGTGGACTTGCACTTTGGCTTGCCTGGCACCATGTTGTCTTTGCCAGGTATTGTCATCTCTTCCCACTGTAAATGTTCTAATCCTCAAGATAAGAATTGTTGCTAATTGACTATGCCACACCATGATATGCCATTGGGTTTGGCCTGTGTTTGACAGGCGGTCTCTGAGGCTCCCGCCTGTGAAAGCAGCACACACAGCATCCTAACCAGTTGGCACTTGAGTCCCAGTTGCCAAGAGTGGGGCTATAGCTCTCTGGTCACACTGTCTAGCCTGGTTACTGTCACTAGCTGCTCGGGCAGCCATGCAAAACTTGTTTGTGATTGTGCACTGCCAGGACAGCCCCAGGGACACCTCTTTGTGAGGTTTGTGGAAAGGAAGGAGACACCATTCTGGGCAGAATTAAGCATGGCATCCCAGGTGCCTAATAGTCATTGTTATTCAGGCAAGGGTAGTATCCTTGCTTCTCTCCTGTGCTGCTGCTTCTCTTGCTGCTGTCGTGTATGCTCTCTTGACCCCTAAAGATATGGAGGTGCATGTCCACGGTGGCCCATGGCCCAAGTACTGATGATTTTAAAAAATGGGAAGGAGTATTTCATACTTAATTGCCCTCTCAATGCATAACACTTAGCCAAGCACCTGGGCTTTGCCTAGTGCTGCTGCTTACCAGCACACCAAAGGGCTAAACTTACGATCACAGGGCTTGACAGATCCCATCAAGGCCATAGACAAAATGATCTTACTGGATGTGGACCTCAACTCTGGGAAGAATGACTGGCATTCCCTGAAGGAGGAGGCAGCTGCCTATGAGGCAGGCCCCAGGGCCCCTGAACCTTAACCGCCAGGAGGTCCACATCACAGGTGACTGGGCAGACACAGAAACTGACAGCAGTGGCTTTATGTGGCTAGAAATATAAATTATTATCAGGGAGTTTTTACAGAGAAAAAAGAGGGGGAGAAAAAGGAAGCCCCTGTAGGGGAAAGAGTGGGGCCATAGCAGAATTGTGGCCTTAGTGCTCTTCTGCTGCCCCATTCTGCTGCTTATGGCTCCATTGCAGCAAAGAGCTCAGTCCTCAGGGTTGCAGGGAAAAAAAATTAAATTGAAACAAAGGTTCACAATTTGACACAACTGGAAATCCAAAATTTACTAAAGGAATTTATACAGCAAAAAGACACAAGTGCGTTGACCGGCTTTTTCACCCTTACAACATAGGTTCTGAATTAACTTCAACATTTGCTGAAATGCATCAATTGGCAAACCTTCATGGATTTAATCAATACCGGTCTCAAGTTACAGTTATACCTGGGGACCCATTAAATTTAAACAAGGTAGCTTCTATAATCTTAAGGGAGTTACTGAATATAAAATAGAGGACAAATAGGTATGCCTCACCTTAACCATTAGAATTATTATTTTGCCTAAATTCCCCATGGTCAGAGCACTCCTTTCCCTAAAATATCCTGTAGTGGCCATGAACACTCTGACTCAATGATAAAATTAAAATTAAATAAAGTCTCTGGAACTTACAAATTGGCTTGACTAAATGAGATGCTGTGGATTCCCCAGTTAAAATAGTATGGCCCAATGTAACTTAAACAGGGCCTTCAAGGATTAAAACTTATTATATAAGACCTAATTAGGGAAGCAGTGATTATCCCCACTGCTCCTCCATTTAATATCCCAATTTGGCCTGTTCTTAAACCTGGAAAGAATGAATGGTGCCTCACAGTAGATAACTGCAACCTCAATGCTGTGGTCCCATCCATTAAGGCTCCCATATCCAATACCCAATGCTTTGGGAATTACTGCCTCCATCCACTCAGCAACTGGTAAATATTTTGCTATTACAGATATTGATAATAAATTCTGTTCGGTGTCTATTTCAACAGCCTCTCAACTGCTATTTGGCCTTACCTCTGAAGGAGCACAATATACTTTTTCCAGGCTACCCATGGGGTACCTCAGCAGCCTTGCTATCTCACAGTCTTTGCAGGCAAGATCCTAACTGCATCCACCTTTCTCTAGTAACACAGATATGACATTACATTGGGGACATCCTCCTCCAAGGAAATTTCTTTGACATGTTTGTTAAGGACATACAAATACAAAGGAGCTCACAAAAAGGAGATAGACCACTGCCACACATAAAGTGTAAGGCCCCACTATCTCTGTTACATTCCTGAAAATTATTTGATAAACCAAGGGCTGCTCCATCTCTGACTCTGTCAGGAAACAGCTATTGACCCCTTCAGCATCCACAATGTTAATACAAGTCGAATATCTTTTAGTCTTTTTTTGGTTCTGGAGGCACCATAGTCTTCATTTACAAATTTTACTTTATCTCACTGATGCTTTTACTTGCAAGTTGGCCCAGCTTGAGTGGGGTCTTCTCACAAAGAGCTCTAGAATCTGTCCAAATTGAAATCAACAAGCGCTACTGTTAGTGCCCTCAGAGACTCCTTTGTTGTAGCTTTAGCAACCTCTTTTCATGCCTCCTAGAATCTCTAGGCCACCTACGACGACCATAAGTTGTCTATAGCCTTCTGATGCAAGAAACTGCCCTTAATAGACCTTTCACTGTATGCTATTAGGATAGCAACTGCTGGCCACGTACTGAGGTCTCCTGAAAACAGAGGCTTTCACAGTCTTGGAGCCTATAACCTTCTATACTCAGCTGCCCATTATGCCTTGGGTCATGGAAGCAGCACCCCACAAACACATCACAGCTATTGAAGAGGCATCCTTGCCACAGGACGGGGTCAAACTTGGGCGCTCTAGTAGATCTCAGCTACAGGAGGGGTGGCTTCCTCTGTCCTCAGTCACTTGCCAGATGCCATGATGCTGGAGGAGATCAACCATCCCCTAGATCCTTGGCTGCCTGGAGACCCCCTTAGGATCAAATGAGTGACCAATAATGGGAGTTCATACACTTTATGGATGGCATTGCGTTATCATACTTGATGGAGTTCAGTAGAATGTTGCTGTTTTTCATCCCTTAACCAGGATGTCCCTGAAAAGGATGGCACACAAGAGTGAGTGCAATTGGCCACACTTAAGGTAGTCATTTTAACATTGGATGCCCCGGCCAACAAATAGTCCCATCTGCACATTTTTACAAACTCTTGGGCCATTGCCTAAAGTTGCCCCCTTTGGAGTAAAGAACCCTGGGAATCTCTTGCCTCATAGATACCCAAAATATAAATCAAGGCCACACATGTCTCTACATATTCTAAGGCCACAATACAAGACCTTACCAGGATACTCCTTATCTCCTTTGGAGTTATAGACATCACTGATAGTGACAAAGATACTCATTTCGCTTCTCAGAATACATAATGCCGACTCTTAAGGCATTCAATAGAACTTCCACCTCTCCTATAGGCCCCAGGAAGTTGGTTTAATTGAAAGACACACTGAGCTCCCCAGAAAACTCTTATTTAAGTGACAAAGTGGCAAATGGACCCCCCACTTGGTGTCACTTTTGCCACAAGCATTGATTAGTCT
The DNA here is from genome assembly GCF_037783145.1 of Equus przewalskii. Classification (NCBI taxonomy): domain Eukaryota; kingdom Metazoa; phylum Chordata; class Mammalia; order Perissodactyla; family Equidae; genus Equus; species Equus przewalskii. The sequence continues at coordinate 96,712,493 of NC_091863.1, forward strand.
AAATTCACGCCCCCTGGGGACATGCATTCCCTGCACCAATGCCACACAGGTCCCTCAAATGCCTTTAATGGCCATAAAGGGGAACACCTCTTAAGTTAATGTTTTTCGATCATCACTTCACCATGTGGCCCTCTTCCTCCTGGCCAAGTGCCTATTTCACTTCCTAGGGAGGCGCTTCTCCTACTCCCTAAAAGTCTCGATCATGACCAAGATTTAAATTGACATCCAGACATTCAATACGTCACTTGTGATGTAAGCCCTAAATTAATATTAAGAGATGTCTTGACAAGCTGGTAAAATCAGAAGGGCCTCAAAAAGCCTGACTGCAAATTCCCCTCTTCATTCTGCTGCCATGGATAAGGTCCCCTCACCAAGAACTCTCCTTATCATGGGACCAAGCACAGTTCTTGCTTATCCCTGAGTAGTAGGCCTCAGTTTGCTGCCAGCCCATGAAAATATTCAAACAAACCAATCACATCCTTCTGTGGAAACGAAGGGTCACCTCACCCTCTTGATACCACAAAGTCTTGATACTATGAAGTCTACAGACCCTATTTGTTCACTCTGTTCCCAAGTGCAACCATTTAGTGGCCCTGCATGGCATGTGGTGTCCTCCTCCTCTGGGTCTTGAGTATATGTGAGTAATAAACTGCTGTCTATCTCAACTGTCCAGTGTTGGGTGTTATATGTTCAGCCATCCCCATGACCCTAGGCTGGGGAATTCATCCTTCATCAACGGAGTGAAGAGGGGGTGATAAAAACAAAGATTTATAAATAAAAAAATACAAATACAGTTATATTATCTTTTACATTTACCTATGTAATTGAATTTATCAGTTCCTTTATTTTTTCATGTGGATCCGAGTTACTCTCTAGCGTTCTTTCACTTAAGCCTGAAAATCTCCCTTTAGAATTTCTTGTATGGCAAGTCTGCCAGCAATAAATGCTCTTAGCTTTTGTTTATCTGGGAATGTCTTAATTTCTCCTTCATTTTTTGAAGAAAAGTTTTGCTGGATATAGAATTCTTTTTTTCTTTTTCTTTTTTTTTTTGGTGAGGAAGATTGGACCTGAGCTAACATCTATTGCCAATCTTCCTCCTTTTGCTTGAGGAAGATTTTAACTGAGCCAACATCTGTGCCAGTCTTCCTCTATTTTTGTATGTGGGATGCTACCACAGCATGGCTTGATGAGCAGTGTGTAGGTCTGCACCTGGGATCCAAACCTGTGAACCCCGGGCCAAGCAGAGCGTGCGAACTTAACCACTACATCACCAGGCCGGCCCCTGGATATAGAGTTCTTACTCGATGGTCTTTTTCTTCTAGCACTTTTAATGTCTCCTCTTACTGCCTTCTGGCCTCCACGGTTTCTGATGAGAAATTAGCTATCAATCTTAGTGAGCAACTCTTGTGTCTAATGAGTCACTTCTCTCTTGCTGCTTTCAAGATGATTTCTTTTTTTTTTTTTTTTTTTGTCTTTTGACAGTTTGGTTATGATGTGTCTAGGTGTGAAATCTTTTTAAGTTTCTCCTACTTGGATTTGTTTAGTTTCTCAGATGTGTAGCTTCATGTTTTCTTCTTTGTGAAATTTGGGAAGCTTTCTGACACTATTTATTCAAATATACTTTTTGTCTCATTCTTTCTCTCCCCTCCTTCTGGGTCTCCCATTGAGCCTATGCTTCATTGCGTCCAACAGGTCTCTGAGGCTCTGTTCATTTTTCTTCATTTTTTTTCTTTCTGCTCTTCAGATTCAAAAATCTCAATTGACCTGTCTTCAGAGTCATTGATTCTTTCTTCTGCCTGCTCAATTGTCTTCTTGAGGCCCTTGAGTGAATTTTTCATTTCAGTTATTGTACTTTTCAACTCCATACTTTCGATTTCATTTATTTAATTTCTATCTCTTTATTGATAATTGCTATTTGGTGAGACAGCATTTTCATACTTTGCTTTAGCTCTGTAGACTTGGGTTACTTTGAGCATATTTAAAACATCTCATTTAAAGTCTTTGTCTAGTAATTCCGATGTCTGGGCTTCCTCAGGGACAGTTCCTATTGACTGCCTTTTCCCTTCTGTGTATGAGCCAATCTTTTTTGTTTCTTTGTGTGTCTCATAATTTTTTCTTGAAAACTGTGTATTTTCAATAATATAATGTGGCAACTCTTGAAATTAGATTCTCTCTTATGCCTAGGGTATTTTGTTTTGTGTTTAATGTTTTGTTTTGTTTTCCTGTTTGTTTTTGTTATTGTTGCTGTTTGTTTAATGACTTTTCTGAAGTAATTCTGTAAAGTTTGTATTCTTTGTCATGTATGACCACTGAAGTCTTTGCTTGATCAGCTTACTGATGAGATAATGATTTGACAGAGATTTCCTTAAATGCCTGGAATCAATGTCTCCCAGTCTTTCTTGAGGGGTTCTGTGTTCAGCATTCAACACTGAGCCAGACAATTAGAAACTCTGTCTTAGCCCTCACTTTTTGCTTGTGTAGAATCTCAGAATGAGCCAGGGGTGGGCGCTTTGGGCCTCCCCAGGCCTTTCCTGAGACTGCACACAGCTGTACACATGCATCTGACCTTCCAGATTCCCAGGAATTTGTCAGAGGTTGTCAAAACCCATGTGGAACTTTCATTTCCCCACTTTCCCTTTTAAGTGTTTCGGTTAGCCTACTGTTTGCCCCAACTGTCATCCCTTGCATTGAATAGCCATGATGTTAAATAATTGCCACTTACTGTTTTCAACAAATGCCCTCAGGGAAAAGGCTGTTCACACTGGGCGAGCTCTGAGTCAGGTCAAATAAAAATAAGCCCTGCGAGTGGGGTCTTCCAGGGAACCATCAGACAGCTCAAATAATGACAGTTATATGGGTATAGGGCTTTGAAGGAGTTCTAACCCCATTCTGCCTCCTCCAGTGGCTGCCAGACCCTTGGTTTTCCACACGATTGTGGGTTGTCAGTTTTAAAGGATACTGCAGAGCTGGAGAGAAGGAGATGAGCATAGAGCAAGTTAAAATGCCACCAAGCTTGATGTTCTTACCACAAGTTAGCTGTTTTTCTTCAACAAACACTCTCTGGTTCCTGCAAGCCTTTAGTGAATTTTCAGAGGTCTAAAAAAGTTGATTCTGACCATTATTACCAGGGTTCTCATTGCTTTTGTGGAAGAGAGTATTTTCAGAGGTCCTTACCACACCGTTATTGCTGACATCATTCTAATTAATTCAATTTCAAACATTTTGGGGGCCAGCCCGGTGGCGGAGCAGTTAAGTGTGCATGTTCCGCTTTGGAGGCCAGGGGTTCGCCAGTTTGGATCCTGGGTGCAGATATGGCATCGCTTGGCAAGCCATGCTGTGGTAGGCGTCCCACATCTAAAGTAGAGGAAGATGGGCACGGATGTTAGCTCAGGGCCAGTCTTCCTCAGCAAAAAGAGGAGGATTGGCAGACGTTAGCTCAGGGCTAATCTTCCTCAAAAACAAAACAAAACATTTTGAGTTCGAGATATCTGTAGAATATCTAGGTAAAGATATCCAGTAGGAAGCTTTTCCCTGAGAAAGGGGCAATCTGGTATAGAGATAAAAACGTGGAAGACGTCAGAATAGCTTTAAACACTGGAGTAGATTAGGTAACTCAGGAAGAATTTGTATAATATGAAGAACATAAATCTTAGGACAGAACTGTAAGGCACCACAATATTTAAGTGTCATTTAGAGACCCCGAAGATTGAGAAGGCACAATAAGAAAGGTAAGAGAAATCAGAAAAACTTGGATTTGAGAATGTATTTGTCCTTGACCAGGCCCTCTGTGGTTTGAAATCCAGTGTAGTTCCCATCTTGTTTCTTGCTGACATAGAATACTCAGTGTATCTACCTAGCCTGAGACCAGCAGGATGCGTAAAACTGCCCCATTCTCCACTCCAGGACAGAGACTCCTGGTCATGTATCAGGTCTACCAGCCCTCATTTTGTCTCTTTTACTGATCTTTTTAACTGCTGTTCAAATCCTGTCTCCTCCATGAAGCCTCCTGACGTGAACTAGAGAAAGAGCAATGTGTGTCATTGATGCTGGCTCCCTGAAGTTCTTTTTATTTTTTTCACCACTATCTATAACCATATCTATGTCTATGTTTATGTCTGTATCTATGCCTATAGCTAGCACCTTATGGAGATAAAATTGGTTACAAAAATCTGCACATATTTATTTTTATTGGTTTTTTTTTTTTTTTGAGGAAGATTAGCCCTGAGCTAACTACTGCCAATCCTCCTCTTTTTTGCTGAGGAAGACCAGCCATGAGCTAACATCCACATCCATCTTCCTCTACTTCATACATGGGATGCTTACCACAGCATGGCTTTTGCCAAGCGGTGCCATGTCCACACCCGGGGTCCGAACCCACGAACCCCGGGCTGCCGAGAAGAGGAACGTGTGAATTTAACCGCTGTGCCACCGGGCCAGCCCCAAAAATTCGCCCATGTTTAAAGCATATAATCTGATGAGTTTTGAAATATGCATACACATGTGAAGCCACAACCGCAATCAAGATGGTAAACATATTCATTACCACCCAAAGTTTCCTCATGCCCCTTTTTAATACATATCTTTTCCCTCATCCCCAGACAATGATTGACCTGTTTTCTGTCAGTCTAGATTAGTTTGCACACTCTAGAATTTTATATACGTGGGATTATACAGCATGTGCTCTTTTTGGTCAGCATAATTATTTTGAGATTCATCCATGTTCTTGTATGTATCCGTAGTTAGTTCCTTTTAATGGCTGGATAGTATTTCGTTGTATGGATACACCACAATTTGTTTATCCATTCATCTGTTGATAGACATTTGGGTGGTTTCTATTTTGGGGCTATTCCAAATAAAGTGCCTATGAACATTTGTGTACCTTTCTTTGTGTGGGCATATCCCTCTATTTCCTTTGAATAAATACCTAGAATTGGAATGGCTGGGTTGAATGGTAGGTGTATACAATATATTTTTTAAGAAACTACTAAAGTGTTTTCCAAAACAGTTGTAATATTTTACATCCCTGCCTCCAGCAGTGTATGAGGATTCCAGCTGCTCCACATCCCCATCAACAATTAGTATGGTCAGTCTTTTTAATTTTCATAAATCTAGTGGGTTTGTAGTGGTTTTTCATTGAGGTTTTAATTTGCATTTCCCTAATGACTAATGATATTGAACATCTCTCCAAGTGCTTATTAGCCATTAATATTTCTTATTTGGTAGTGTCTATTCGATCTTTTGCTATTTTTTTTTTTGGAGGAAGATTAGCCCTGAGCTAACTACTGCCAGTCCTCCTCTTTTTTGCTGAGGAAGCCTGGCCCTGAGCTAACATCGTGCCCATCTTTCTCTACTTTATACGTGGGACGCCTACCCCAGGATGGCTTGCCAAGCAGTGCCATGTCCGCACCCGGGATCCGAACCGGCGAACCCTGGGCCGCGGAGAAACGGAACGTGCGAACTTAACCGCTGCACCACCGGGCCGGCCCTCTTTTGCCTATTTTTAAAAATTGTAGTTTGTCTTATTATCACACTGTAAGGGTTCTTTATAAACTCTACATATAATTCCTTTGTCAGATGTATGTTTAGCAAATGTTTTCTCCCAGTCTGTGGCTTGCCTTTTCATTTTCATAACAGAGTCTTTTGAAGATAAAAATTAATTTAATGAAGTCCAATTTATTGTTTTTTCTTTTATAGTCTTCTTATAGGATTTGCATTTTTGTGTCATGTTTAAGAAATTCCTGCCAAACCCATGGTGACCAAGATTTTCTCTGATGTTTTACAGTTTAACTCTTACATTTAGGCCTACGATCCACTTTGAGTTAACTTTTGTATGTGGTGGAAATAAGGAATGAAGTTCATTACAAATTTTTACATATTATTATCCAGTTGCCCCAGAACCATTTGTTGAAAACATAGTCCTTTTCTCATTGACTTGCCTTGACACCTTTGTCAAAAATCAATTGACCATATATGTATGGGTCTATTTCTGGACTCTCTATTTTGCTCCATTGATTCATATGTCTATCTTTACATCAATACCATGCTGTCTTGATTACTGTAGCTTTATAATCAGTCTTGAAATCAAATTGTGTAAATCCTCCCAATTTGTTCTTTTTCAAAGTTGTTTTGGACATTTAGTTCCCCTTTGCATTTTTATATAAGTTTTAGAATCAGCTTGTCATTTTCTGCAAAAGAAAGGGCTGCTGTGATTTTGATTGGGATTATGCTGAATCTAGAGATCAAGTTGGAAAGAAATGACACCTTAAGAATATTGAGTCTTCTGATCCACTAATATTATATATCTCACAATTTACTTAAGTTTTCTTTTATTTATCTCAGTAATGTTTTATAGTTTTAAGTGCACAGGTCTTCCACATCTTTTGTGAACTCATTATGTCAAAATCACATATTTGATGTTACTTATATAAGTGGCATTGTTTTTAATTTCAATTTTAGGGTCTTCATTGCTAATATATAGAAATACCATTATTTTCTGTATATTAAATTCATATTCTGCAACCTTGCTACTCACTTGTTAGTGCTAATAACATTTTTTGTAGATTCCTTAAGATTTTCCACACAGACATCGTGATGCCTGTGAATATAGAGTTGTAGCTCTTCCTCCAACCATATGTCTTTTTTTCCTTTTTCTTGCCTTATTACATGACCTAGAATCTCTGTACAATGTTGAATAGAAGTGGTGAGAGCAGACATACTTGCTTTGTTCCTGATCTTAGGGGGAAATAATTCATTCTTTCACCATTCATTTTGATGTTAGCTATAGGTTCTCCATAATTGTCTTCATCAGGTTGAGGAAGTTCCCTTCTCTTCCTAGTTTGCTAAGAGATTTCATCAGGAATGGGTGATGGATTTTGTCAAATATTTTTTCTGCATTTAGTCTGTTAATACGATGAATTATAATGATTGATTTTCAAATGGTAAAGCAACTTTTGATTCCTGAGATGAATACTAATTTAGTGATGGTGTCTTATCCTTTTTTATATATTGCTGGACTCTATTTGCTAAAATTTTGTTCAGTTTTTTATCGATATTCCTGATGGGTCTAGGATCCTAAAGATTGTCTGAACTTTGCTTTTATTTTGATGTCTTTGTATGATTATGGTATCAGGGTAATGCTGGAATAGAGTTGGGAAGTTACTCAGAATGCAGTATAGAGAGACAAGGAAATGATAAATATGAAAGAAGTTAAAATGGATAGAAGATAGTAAGAAAGTCCAATATAAATTTTATTGGAGTTTCCGAAAGAGCAAATTGAAAGAGTTGAGGAGAGACAATACTTGAAGAGATAACGGCTGTAAATTTTCCAAACTGATGAAATATCTGAATCCATAGGTATAGGAAACACAATGTATCCTAAGCAGAATAAGTATAAAAAAACTTCACACACATACTATGGAATACTACTCAGCAATGAAGAACAAACTATTGATACCCTCAACAACTTGGATGAATTTCCAGAGAATTATGTTGAGTGATAAAAAAGCCAATCTCCAAAAGTTACATACTATATGATTACATTTACAAAACATTTGTGAAATGCCAGCATTACAGAAATGGAGAACAGATTGGTGATTTCCAAAGTTTAGAGATGGGGGAGGGGGTAGGAGGAGGTAAGTGTGGTTATAAAAGGGCAACACGAGGGCTCCTTGTGGTGTTGGAACTGTTTGTGATCTTGACTGTGGTGGTGGATACACGAACCTATAGAGGTGATAAAATTGCATAGAACTTAATATGCACACACACAGAGACATATACACAAAAATGAATGTGAGTAAAGGTGGTGAAATCTGAATAAGATCAGTGGATTGTATCAATATCAATATCCTGGTTGTGATATAATACTATTGTTTTTGCAAAACGTTACCATTGGGAAACTAGGCAAAGTGCACAAGCTAAATCTTTGTATTATTTTTTACAACTATATGTAAATCTAAAATTCTATCAATAAAAATTTTAGTTAAAAAATGTAGCCAGAGAGAAAATACAGATCGCCTACAAAAGAAAGACAGACTGTCAGCTGCCTTCTCAACAGCACTAATGAAAATCAGAAGACAGTGCAATGATATCCTCAAAGGGCTGACAAAAGTCTGCCAATTCTGAACTGATACTCAGGAAAATTATCTGCCGTGCACAATGGTGAAATAAAGGCATTTTCAGATAAACAAACACCTAGAAAGTCTAGTAAAGGGTCTTGTAAAGGACGTACTTCAAGCAAAAATTTGATATCAAAAAGGTCTAAATCACAAAAAAATAGTGAGAAAGAATTGCTGATCATGTGGGTAAATCCAAACAAACAGGGTTAAACAATAATATATAATTGGTGGTATTAAAAAATAATACAATGAAAATACAAAGCAATAATTGCATGAAAATAAGTAGAGGTTTAGCAAGGTTGCTGGATACAAAAGCAAGATACAAAGTCATTTGTTTTGCTCTACTTTCACTAAATAAATAAGTTCCACAAGTATGGGGGCGGGGCAGAAACCCCAAATAGAACACAAACAGAACAATGAAACTAATAGTGTTTCAAATAAATAACACAACCACTTTAGGAGTTGAGATTGGAGAGAGAACGAACCCCAGAAACTTCTGAACACAATATTTTGGCTATATTCCCTCAAGTTAAAAACAAAATAATTGTAAACAAGTAGTGTGCTCTAGGTAGTTGGGTTTTTTTTGCAGTGGTATGTGTTAAAAATTCTGAGGTTGCTTTACATATATTGTCTCCCTCCTTCACTATCCATCCTAAACTTCTCTCACCCTCAGCTCTTACCTCTGCTGGTCCCGGTGGCTTACTTGGTGATGTCAGTAAAACCCTCATTACTGAAAAACCTGAGCCCCTGGTAACCACACACACCTCAATTTGGGGTTGCTGCACTTGTCCATTCACAATGGAACAATTAAAATGGAGCAAGACAAAGGAGTAGCAAGAGTTGTCCAAACGGATTACATAAGCCCCATTCATATTCTACCCTGTCCCCATTTTGTAACAGCAGCCCACTGGGACTTGCCATAAACTCTACAATGCGTATTTTCTCATTCCTTATTCTTTCCTCTCCATAGTGTTTGCTGGATCATATGATTTAAGCATCGAGCTGCTTTTACTGTTCAGCTCTGCTGCAAAGAGCCCTTTCCTGCTCTGACTTACTCAAAGGTGGTAGACTTCCATGTCCCCAGGTATATGGACTGGATCAGTATTCTCAGCTGTGGAATGACTTACTCTAAAACCCAAATACTTCTTCCTGGTGCTGCCCTTTTCTTCTCTGTGGTAGGGATTACAAAATGCCACAATTTGTCTTTTACTTCAACAGAGCTTTCCCCACATGCTCCTGACCACTGGAGCCTTAAAAACTTCATTAAATCTTTATAGGCTTTATCTCCTACAATCTGGAGCACATGTGTCTTACCAAGGTCTCCAGAGTACTAGCCATCCCTTGCTTGTCCTGTTCAATCAGCACAATGAGGTCATCGATGTAATGGATCAATGTGATGTTCTGTGGATGTCCAGAGAGGCCAGATCTCTTTGAACTATATTATGACAGAAGGCAGGAGAAATAACATATCCCTGGACAAAACTGTACATGAATATTGTTATACATTCCACATAAATGTGAACTCTTTCTGATCCTCTCTCTTGATTGAGATAGCAAAGAATATATTTGCCAAATCAATGGCCATATATCACGTGTCTGAAGACAAATTAATCTGCTCTAATAAAGATACCATGACCAGCATTGAAGCTGTGATTGGCTACTACTTGCTTGAGCTTACGGTAATCTCCAGTCATTTTTCAAGTTCTATTCAGTTTCTGCAGGGTCTATACTGGTGTATCAAATGGAGAACAACATCTCTTCATCCTTGAGATCCCTAAAGGTGGCACCAATCTCTGCCATACTCTATCCTGGGGCAGGGGATGGGGTGTTGATTTTGATTTACCATCTCAGCTGTTGGCCGCAGTTTCAGAGCCTTTGACTTGGCCTTTCCACTATTGTAGCTCTTATGCCACAGGACAAAGATCCAGTGTGGAGGTTACTCTAGCTGCCAAATATGTCGATCCCAGTGAAGACTCAGCGACCAGGGAAATGACCGCCTACAGACCTAGTGGACCTGCTAGAAGATGGACTTTTGCCAAGACTCTATTATCTGATGTCCCTATAACTCTCTCTCTATTAAGGGGGTCATGATGACACTTTGAGTCCCTGAGTATCAATGTCCAGTAGTCCTCTAAATGTCTTCCCTTTCCCCAGTGTACAGTCACCCAAGTAAATGGCCATAGGTCCCTTTTGGGAAGAACTGGAGTTAGTATTATGGTGTATAATTGCCATGGCGATTTAGGGTCCTTCCCTCTGGGGACCTAGCCACCTCTTGAGTCAATGGGTTCTGGGTCTTAAAACTGACTCAGGTCCTGACCAAGGATCCTGATGAGGGATCATAGTTTTCTCAGACTCCTGATCATTCATCGCTCATGTATTATATATACATCCTTGTTGGCTGGCTGGCTATTCTTCCCCCAGGGACACCATGCTCTATTAATCTTCTTGACTCCCTGAGAGTCAAGCCCCCTTGCTGCTCCTCTGACTTAATCAGGCTTTACGGTAAGGGAGGCCTCCTGGCTTCTGGTGGTTAAACACAACCACCTGGCCCCTGTTACTTTGGCTTCTATTAACAAGCCCAGCTCTATAACCAAATCCTTTACCATCTGCCCTAGCCTTCAGAGAAGAGCCACCACTTAACTTCCTAGTAATGCTGCTGCCCCTCTCACCAGCACTTTCCCCACCGCATTAGTGAATGATGTGTTCCATGAGCCCTTACATGGAACATAAGCCTCCAGTGGGTCTATGAGCCTCACGTAACACATTCATTCCAGCATGCCCACTTCCTTGGGCCCTTTAATCCATTCCTTCACTATCTCCCATAGCAACTCAGGCATTTCTACCTCACTCAGTGTGGGTCACCACTTTCTACAGGTTTCTAGGAGTCACCCTAGCAGCGAGTTTGCATCATTATCTAAGGTCCTCGCTGGAGTATTAGTCTGTTTGGGCTGCTATAACAAAATACCACAGACTGGGTAGTTTATAAACAATAGAAAATTATTGCTCACAGTTCTGGAGGCTGGGAAGTCCAAGATCAAGGTGCCAGCACGCTTGTGTCCTGGTGGGAGCCCTCTTCCTGGTTCAGAGCCAGCACCTTCTCATTGTGTACTCACATGATAGAAGGGGCTAGCGAGCTCTTTGGGATCTCTTTTATAAGAGCACTAATCCCATTCATGAAGGCTCCATCCGCATGATCTAAGCACCTCCCAAAGGCCCCACCTACTAATACCGTCACCTTTGGGGATTAGGATTTCAAGATATGAATTTGGGGGGAACACAAATATTCAGATCACAGCATTTCACACTTAGCCCCCGAAAATTCATGTCCTTCTCGCATGCACATACATTCATTCCATCCTAATAGCCCCAAAAGTCTTAACTCATTTCAGCATCAACTTAAAAGTCTGAAGTCCAAAGCCTCATCTAAATACCATCTAAATCAGATATGGGTGAGACTCAAGGTATGATTCATTGTGAGGCAAATTCCCTTCCAGCTGTGAACCTATGGAATCAAACAAGTTACATGCTTCCAAAATACAATGGTGGGAACAGAATAGGGCAGACATTCCCATTCCAAAAGGCAGAAGGAGGAAGAGGTGACAGGTCCCAAGTGAGTCCAAATTCCAACAAGGCAAACAATATTAAACCTTAAGGCTTGAGAATAATCTTTAACCTGATGCTTTGCCCTCTGGGGTGGAGGTCCCGCCTTCTGAACCTACTGGGGCCAGAGTCTTGCCTTCTGGACACACTAGCATGCTCGGCCCCCATGGCTTTGCTGGACACAGACCACACGGCAGCTCTCTCTGGCTGGAATCACATGCTGGTGGCTCTACTGTTCTGGGTTTTGGGGGTGGCCTTACCTCCAGGACTCCACTGGGCAAGGATATGGCCCCCACGGCTTTGGGTGGGAGTTGTATGCCCTATTGAAACCTGGGAAATGCTGCCCCCTCTTTGAAACTGAGGAGGCAGCCCTGATGATCTCTGAATTGCCTTTGGGTCTTTCTTTCGTTGTCTTGAAGAATATTCACACTTTTGCAGCTGAATAGCTCTATCATCCTTTGTTGTAAAATCTAAGTCAAACAACTTTCCTTCATTCCTTCCTGTCTCCTCCTTCAGTTCAAATTGCCTGTTTTCCTGCTAGGGTGGCTGATTAAGTCCATGGCTCACACCCATACAAGTCTCCTTAGCAAAGTATCTCTTGGCCACACCCTAAGTGGTCTCATCTGAACATTCTTTCTCATTTTTTGTAATATGGGTAGGCTGATAATTTTCCAAATTTTAAATTTCTGCTTTCCTTTTGATTAACATTTCTGTCTTTAAACTATTTCTCTCTTCTCTCATTTTACTACAAGCATTCAAGAGAAGCCAAGTTGCTCCTTCAACACTTTGCTTAGAAATACCTTCAACAAAATATCCAATTTTATCGCTCACAAATTCTATATTCCACAAAACATCAGGCTGTGAACATAGTTCAGTCAAACTCTTTGCCACTTTATAACAAAGATAGCCTTTCTCCCAGTTCCAGTAAGATGTTCCTCATTTCCATTGAGACCTGTCAGAATGACCTTTACCCTCTATACAATGTCATACCATGAACATTCTGTTCACAACCACTTACGTATTATCTAAGAAGATTGAGGCTTTCTCTACAACTCTCCTCTTCTTCTTAGCCCTCACCTGAATTGTCTTTAATGGTCTGTTCATGTCAATGTAGGCTTTTTCTAGCATGTTACCTACAAACTCTATCCATTACCCAGTTCCAAAGCTGCTTTTACATTTTTAGGTATTTGTTATAGCAGCACCCTACTCCAGGTACCAAAATCTTTATTAGTCAGAGTTCCCCAGAGAAGCAGAACCAGTAGCATATATAGAGATATATATGAGGAAATTTATTGTAGGAATTGGCTCATGCAATTGCAGAGGCCAAGAAGTCCCATGATCTGCTGTCTGCAAGCTGGAGAACCAGAAAAGCTGGTGATATAATTTCTTCTAGTCTCAAGGCCCGAGAACCAGGAGCTCTGATGTCTGAGGGCAGGAAAAAATGGACATCCCAGCTCGAGAAGAGAGAGATGGAATTCGCCCTTCCTTCACCTTTTTCTTCTATTTGGGCCCTCAACAGATTAGATGATGCTTGTCCACATTGATGAGAGTGGATCTCATCATCAGTCTACCTAATTAAATGCTAATCTCTTCCAGAAACACTCGCACAGACACACTCAGAAATTCTACTTTATCAGCTACCTAGGCATCCCTTAGCCCAGTCAAGTTGACACATAAAATTAACTATTACAAGTATTGAATCCTGTATCCCCAGAGAGTATGCCCAAATCAATCAACTCTCCCTTATTCAGTCTTATGATATGGCTCCCTTGATTGAGCACCCCCAAAATCAAGTCCCATGAGCACTCCTCTGACTCCTGCTGACACGTTCTAGCTAAGTTGTGAAGATCATTTGGGATATAGGCCCTGTCCTTCCTTATCAGGCCCATGTTGTTCTTAGATGGGTTACGCTGCTGCTATGCTTGCCCACAGGAGAAGAGGTGGGGGCAGATCTTGAGGGAGTCTCCTGTTAACTTGAGGGGGAGAGGCCTCTGCAGTGTCTCCTCACATAGGGGGGTGGCGGAGTGTTATTTCTTTTTGTTTTCCTGGCACATCATAGACTCCAGGTTTTCTCCCATTATTATTTTTTAAATTCTATTGAGGTCATAATAGTTTATAACACTGCGAAATTTCAGTTGTATATTATTATTTGTCAGTCACCATATATATGTGCCACTTTACTCCTTAAGCCCACCCCCAACCCTCTTCCCTTTTGTTAACCATTAATCTGTTCTCTTTGTCAATGTATTTATCTTCCACATATGGGTGAAATCATACGGTGTTTGTCTTTCTCTGTCTAGCTTATTTCCCTTAGCATAATACCTTCAGGTTCCATCCATGTTGTTGCAAAAGGGACAATTTTGTCTTTTTTATGGCTGAGTAGTATTGCATTATATATACATACCACATCTTCTTTATCCATTCATCAGTCAATGGGCACTTGAGTTGCTTCCGTGTCTTGGCTATTGTGAATAATGCTACAATGAACACAGGGGTATATAAGTCTCTTTGAATTGTTGATTTCAAGTTCTTTGGATAAATACTCAGTAGTGGAATAGCTGGGTTGTATGGTATTTCAATTTTTAATTTTTTGAGAGATCTCCATACTATTTTCCATAGTGGCTGTACCAGTTTGCATTCCCACCAGCAGTGTATGAAAGTTCCCTTTTCTCCACATCCTCTCCAACATTTGTTATTTTTTGTCTTGTTAATTATAGCCATTCTAACAGATGTAAGGTGATATCTCATTGTAGTTTTGATTTGCATTTCCCTGATGATTAGTGATGTTGAACATCTTTTCATGTGCCTGTTGGCCATCTGTATATCTTCTTTGGAAAAATGTCTGTTAATATCCTCTGCCCATGTTTTGATCTGGTTGTTTGTTTTTTTGTTGTTGAGTTGTATGAGTTCTTTATGTATTTTAGAGATTAACCCCTTGTCAGATATATGATTTCCAAATATTTTCTCCCAGTTGGTGGGTTGTCTTTTCATTTTGTTCATGATTTCCTTTGTCTTTCAGAAACTCTTTAGTCTGATGAAGTCTCATTTGTTTATTTTTTCTTTTGTTTCCCTTGCCAGAGCAGATATGGTATTTGAAAAGTTCCTTCTAAGACCAATGTCAAAGAGTGTACTGCCTATATTTTCTTCTAGGAGTTTTATGGTTTCATATCTTACCTTCAAGTCTTTAATCCATTTGGAGTTTATTTTTGTGTATGGCGAAAGATGATGGTCTGCTTTCATTCTGTTGCATGTGTCTGTCCAGTTTTCCCAACACCATTTATTGAAGAGACTTTCTTTTCTCCATTATATGTTCTTAGCTCCATTGTCAAAGATTAGCGGTCCATAGATGTGTAGTTTTATTTCTGGGCTTTCAATTCTTTTCCAATGATCTGTGTGTCTGTTTTTGTGCCAGTACCAAGCTGTTTTGATTTCTATAGCTTTGTAGTATATTTTGAAGTCAGGGATTGTGATGCTTCCAGTTTTGTTCTTTTTTCTCAGGGTTGCTTTATCTATTCAAGGTCTTTTGTTGCCCCATATGAATTTTAGGATCCTTTGTTCTATTTCTGTGAAGAATATCATTGGGATTCTGATTGGGATTGCACTGAATCTTTAGATTGCTTTAGGTAGTACGGAAATTTTAACCATGTTTCTTCTTCCAATCCAAGGGCATGGAGTATCTTTCCATTTCTTTATGTTGTCATTTATTTCTTTCAATAATATCTTGTAGTTTTCATTGTACAGGTCTTTCACCTCCTTAGTTAAATTTATTCCTAGATATTTTATTCTTTTTGTCATGGTTGTAAATGGGATTGTATTCTTGGCTTCTCTTTCTGTTCGTTCGTTATTAGAGTATAGAAATGCAACTGGTTTTTGTAAGTTGATTTTGTACCCTGCAACTGTGCTGTAGTTGTTGATTATTTCTAATAGTTTTCCAATGGGTTCTTTAGGGTTTTCTATATATAAAATCATGCCATCTGTGAATAGTGAGAGTTTCACTTCTTCCTTGTCAATTTGGATACCTTTTATTTCTTTTTCTTGCCTAATTACTCTGGCCAAAACCTCCAGTAATATGTTGAATAAGAGTGGTGATAGTGGGCACTCTTTTTCCTGTTCTCAGAGGGATGTCTTTCAGTTTTTCCTCATTGAGTATGATGTTGGTTGTGGGTTTGTCATATATGGCCTTTATTATGTTGATGTACTTTCCTTCTCTACCCATTTTATTGAGAGGTTTTATCATAAATGGATGTTGGATCTTGTCAAATGCCTTCTCAGCATCTATTGAGATGATCATGTGGTTTTCATTACTCATTTTGTTAATGTGGTGTATCACATTGACTGACACGCAGATGTTGAACCATCCCTGTATCCCTGGTATAAATCCCACTTGATCATGGTGTATGATCCTTTTAATGTATTGCTGTATTTGGTTTGCCAATATTCTGTTGAGGATTTTTGCATCTGTGTTCATCAGCGATATTGGCTTGTAGTTTTCTTTCTTTGTGTTGTCCTTGTCTGTCTTTGGGATCAAGGTGATATTGGCCTTGTAAAACATGTTAGGAAGTGTTCCATCTTCTTCAATTTTTTGGAATAGTTTGAGAAGGATAGGTACTAAATCCTCTTTGAATGTTTGGTAGAATTCTCCAGAGAAGCCATCTTGTCCTGGCCTTTTATTTTTGGGGAGGTTTTTGATTACTATTTCAATCTCTTTACTTGTGATTGGTCTATTCGGAGTCTCTATTTCTTCTTGGTTCAGTTTCGGGAGGTTGTATGAGTCTAAGAATTCATCCACTTCTTCTAGATTGTCCAATTTGTTGGCATATAGTTTTTCATGGTATCCTCTTATAATCTTTTGTATTTCTGTGATATCCATTGTAATTTCTCCTCTTTCATTTCTAATTTTATTTATTTGAGGCTTCTCTCTTTTTTTCTTAGTGAGTCTGGCTAAGGATTTGTCAATTTTGTTTATCTTCTCAAAGAACCAGCTCTTTGTTTCATTGATCCTTTCTACTGTTTTTTTCTTTCGGTTTCATTTATTTCTGGTCTGATTTTCATTATTTTCTTCCTTATGCTGACTTTGGGATTTGTTTGTTCTTCTTTTTCTAGTTCTGCTAGGTGTAGTTTAAGATTGCTTATTTCAGATTTTTCCTGTTTGTTAAGGTGGGCCTGTATTGCTATGAATTTCCCTCTTAGGACCACTTTTGCTGCATCCCATCTGAGTTGGTATGGTGTATTTTCATTTTCATTTGTATCTAGACATTTTTTTATTTCTCCTTTAATTTCATCAATGATCCATTGGTTGTTCAGTAGCATGTTGTTTAGTCTCCACATGTTTGTCACTTTCCCAGCTTTTTTCTTGTAGTTGATTTCTAGTTTCATAGCATTATGGTCAGAAGAGATGCTTGATATGATTTCAGTCTTTTTTTTTTTTTTTTTTGAGGAAGATTAGCTCTGAGCTAACATCCGCCACCAATCCTCCTCTTTTTGCTGAGGAAGACTGGCTCTGAACTAACATCCATGCCCATCTTCCTCTACTTTATATGTGGGCATGGCCTGACAAGCAGTGCGTAGGTCCACACCTGAGATCTGAACCAGCGAACCCAGGGCCACCAAAGCGGAATGTGCAAACTTAACTTCTGTGCCACTGGGCTGGCCCTGATTTCAGTCATCTTAAGTTTATTGAGTCTTGCCTTGTTTCCCAACATATGGTCTCTCCATGAGAATGTCCCATGTGCACTTGAGAAGAATGTGTATTCTACTGATTTTGGATGGAGTGTTCTATATATATCTATTAAGTCAAGTCCATCTGGTCCTGTTTTTCATTTACTTCCACTATTTCCTTGTTGACTTTCTGCCTGGTTGATCTATCCATTGATGAAAGTGGGGTGTTTAGGTCCCCTACTATGATTGTGTTTCTGTTAATGTCTCCTTTTAGGTCAATTAATGGTTCCTTTATGTACTTTTGTGCTCCTGTATTAGGTGCATATATATTTAGAAGTGTTATGTCCTCTTGGCAGAGTATTCCTTTTATCATTATACCCTGCCCCTCTTTGTCTCTCATTGTTGGAGTGCTGCTACTTTTTAATAGAAAAGAATGGGCCACTTGTGCAGGTTCTGAGGGTGCAGGGGGACCTGGGGTAAGAGTGTCAGATAATTGACAGGATACTCAGTTAAATTAGAATTTCAAATAAATGAATAAATTTTTAGTATAAATATATCCCATGCAAAATTTTAATTTTTATTTGCCAAATCTGGCAATGCTAGCCTGGGGAGCTGCTATGGTCTGAATATCTGTGTCCCCCTCAAATTCGCATGTTGAAATCCTATGCCCTGTAATAGTATTAGGAGGTGGGGTCTTAGGGAGATGATTAGGTCATGAGAGTGGAGGCTTCACGAATGGGATTAGTGCTCTTATAAAAGAGATCTCACAAAGCTCCCTAGCCCCTTCCACCATGTGAGGACACAGCAAGGAGTCTGCAACCCGGCAAGAGGGCCCTCAGCTGGCCATGCTGGCACCCTGATCTCAGAATTCTAGCCTCCATAACTGTGAGCAATAAATTTCTGTTATTTATAAGTCACCCAATCTGTGGTACTTTGTTATCATATCCCAAATGAACTAAGACAGGAGCCAAAATGTTCAGGATCATTCAGCCATATGTATCTCAAGTTTTCCCAACCAAGGCTTTGCCTTTAGCATAACAGACCTGCCTCCACCGAACATTCAATCATCTTTGAAGCTCCTCCATTCTTTAAAATCCTGAGTTTGGTCTTCAGATTTTTTTCTACTCTTCCTCTGCAGAAGACAAGAGCTTTTGTGTAAGCTACCAAAGAGGCAGTGTGGATTTCACGGTTAGTTTTTTATTGTTTGTTAACAGCCCTCACCTTTTCATGATTCTGCTGCAGGGTATCAATGCAACTAAATAAGAGCTGGCAAATTTCATTGTCTTTGTATGATTCCCTCTTCTCCCCCTGACTCATTTCCCAAAAGCCTAAATCATTGCACTAACGTGTTCCTTTCCATGGAACATTTCCCCAAGACACTACCTGTGAAAGTTTTAGCAAGTGAGCCACCATCTTGTGCCTGGGCAAATCCATACCCCACATACCACTGGGGATGGGGTCCACATCGACAGCCCAGTGGTGAGTAATCCCATCTCCCAAACTCCAAACTCCATTTTATTGCCTGATTTCTTGGATCACTCCTGGTAGCAGATCTGTTAGTTTAGGACCTCTGGTAAGGAGACACTGAGATGGATTTACAAGTACAAGTGGTTTATTGGAGGGTAACATCTGTGAAAGACAAAGGAAGAGTAAGCAAAATTTGGCATGGAGAGTCTCAGAGTGCGAAAGTTTGGGCATCCTGGATGAAGAGTCCATTAGAGAAACCCCTCACTAGGCAGAAAGGATTAGGCCTTAGTACGCTTCCTATGCTCAGTCATAGCTAGGGGATGCCTGGGAAGAGGTTGGCTCCTGTTTAAATGCTTTAGTATATCCAAAGGTGCTGCAGCTTGAGGCTGACAGCTAACTGCACTTCTTGCAGCTGGATGGCAAGTTCTTCTTGAAAGAATAGCCAAGAGGCACAGATGGTTCTTTTCAAAAGTTGTGCTGGGACAATTGGGTACCCACATGGAAAAATAAAAGAAATTGGACTTTTACTTCAATTAATACTCCAAAATCAGTTACAAGTAGATTATACATCTAAATTTGAAGGGTGAAATTATGCTTTTAAAATGTAAATGATTACGTTCATAACTTTGGAATAGTGAAGAACCTCTTAAACAGTACACAAACTAGTAACCATAAAGTGAAAATAATGGAAAACTTTGGGCACATTAAAATTAAAAAGTTCATCAAAAGGCACCATTAAGAGAATTAAAAATTCAGCCATACAGTAGCAAAAGATATTTGCAGTATATGTGTAGGAAATAACATTCTAAGACCTGGGACATATACAGCATTGCTGGGCAATGATAAGAAAATAACAAAAATGGGCAAAAAGTCATAAATGGTTACTTCACAAAAGTGGAAATCCAAATGACCAATACACATATAAAAATGTCCTCAACTTTCAAGAAATGCAAATTAAGACCATTGAGATATCATCACACATCCACCAGAATAACTAAATTTTTTTAAAAAATTCTTATAAAATACCAACCATTGGCAGGGATGTTGAACAACAGGGACTCTGACACACTGCTAGTGGAGACGGAATCTGATTCGCCCACTTTGAAAAAGTTTGGCATATCTAGTAGATTTGAAGCTAATGCATTTTCTGTGAGCCAGCAATTCCACTTCTAGGTATACACTCAACAGAAATGTGTATACGTGTTCATCAAAAGACATGCACAAGAATGTTTTTAGCAGAATTGTTGTAATAGCCCTTACACTTGATAACCCAAAACGTTGATCAGCAGTACAAAGATAAAAATTGTGATATACCCATACAATGCAATACTATTCAGCAATGAAGATTAATGAACTTCAGCTACATGCAACAACATGAATGAATCTTACAAACATAATATTGATGGAAAGAAGCCAGGAACAAATATGACATACTGTATGACTCCATGTATATAAAGCTGAAAGACAGGAACAACTAAACTGTGTTGTTTAGGGACTCACACACAGGTGGCAGGACTGTAAAGAAAAGCACGGACACGATTATCACAAAAGTCAGGAGATTAGTTATTTCGTGGAAGAAGAAAGGTGAAAGTGATCAGGAAGGAGCAAATGGGAGTCTTCTTCTATTTTTTCCAATTTTTTATTATGGAAGTTTTCACACATACAGGAGAAATTGAAAGACTAATATAATTAATACATGTACTCTCCTGTTCGATGTAACAATTGCGAACATTTTGGCATTTTGCTTTGTATCTCTCCATGCATACATACATATATTTTAAACAGTTTTACTGAGATATAATTCACATCCTATCAATTCACCCATTTTTAGAGTGCATTTCAATGATTTTTAGTATAATTGCAGATATATGCAACCATTACCATATTCAATTTTAGAACATGTTCATCTCCTCAGAAATAAACTCCATACTTTTAGCTATCAACTCCGTATGTCCTCATCCTCCCAGCCCTAAGCAAGCAATAATATATACTTTGTTTCTGTAGATTTGCCTATTGTGGACATTTCATATAAATGGAATCATATAATATGTGGTATCTCATGATTGGCTTCTTTCACTTAGAATAATGTTTTCAAGGTTCACACATGTTATAGCATGTATCAGTAGTTGTATTAGTCTGTTTGGTCTGCCATAACAGCATACCACAGACTGGGTAGCTTAACGAACAGAAATTTATTTTCTCACAGTTCTGGAGACTGGAAGGCCAAGGTCAAGGTGCCAGCAGGGTTGGTTTCTGGTGAGACTTCTCTCCTTGGGTTGCAGATGGCTGCATTCTTGCTGTATCCTCACATGGCTTTTCCTCTGTGTGCCTACAGAGACAGAGAGAGAAATCTCTGGTATTTCTTTCTCTTCTTAGACGGATGCCAGTCCTATCAGATTAAGACCTCATTTAACCTTAATTATCTCCTCAAAGGCCCTATGTCCAAATACAATCACACTGGAGGTTGGAGCATCAACATATAAATTTCAGGGGAACACAAGTCAGTTTATAACAGTACTGCATTCCTATTTATGGCCGAATCATATTCCATTGTATAGATTTACCACATTTCATTTATGCATACATCAGTTGATGAACATTTGGGTTGTTTCTGCATTTTACCTACCATGAATAATGCTGCAATAAACACATGGCAGACAGCGAGCTCTGGTCTCTCTTCTTCTTTATAAGGATACTATTCCTGATGGGGGCCCCACACTCATGACTTTTTCTAAATCTAGTTACCTTCCAGAGCTCACACCTCCAAATACCATCACACTGGGGATTAAGGCTTCAACATATGAATTTTGGTGAAACGCTCAGTCCACAACACTGTCACAGAGAGTTTCTGCTGCCTGCGTTTTTTTTCCCAGTATGTTGGTCATACTTTCCTATTCCTTTGCATATCTCATAATCTTTTGTTGGAAACCGGGTATTTTAGATAATATATTGTAGCAACTCTGGTTACTGGTCCCCCCTCGAGGGCTTGTTATTTGTATTTGCTTGGTTTTTTGTTTTTTGCTTGTTTATTTGTTGGTTTAGTGGCCATCTGAATTAGTTTAGTGAAGTTTATCTCCCACCCATCACCACCATGACGTGAAGGCTCTGCTGTTACTCCTCAAGGGGGCGCGGCCGTGGGTATTCCAGCAGTCACCCTGGACCGGCCGCAGTGGTTTGCACAGGGTTCTTTTTGTCTTTTTCCCCAACCATATGTAGCTGTTAAGCTTCACTAATTGTCAGCTGATTGCTCTATTGTTTTCAACAATGCCTTGGGCCACAAACTATTCCACAGACTGATCCAACCAGATTAAGACAGGGCAGTTCCTGAGGTAAGTGTTTGAAATTTGTTCTGACCCCAAAAGGGCTCCTCCCAGCTGTCTCTTTTCCAGGTTCTCTCCAGCAAACTAGGAGCACCACAGTTTAGCCTATATCTCCAATGACTCTACCAATCTCCCGCCAATTGCCTTTCCCCACAACTGCTACTATTTTTGAGAGCCCCCTTAAACTGGAATTTCTCCACACTCTGCTGCAAATGAAGTCAGTTCGTTTGGGAAGACATTCAGAGCTCTCTGTTTAAGGCCTGCTTCTCCCCCCAGGCAAAATCTCTGAGCTGGTTGGCTCTGGAGCTGGGGGTAAGGATAATGGTACACTTCTCTCTGAGTGACACTCCCACTCTAGGAGCTTGGTGCTCAGTGGAATGGTGGGCGGTAGGCTCAGGTTTTCTAGGCTTGCTTCTCCCAGCATGGAACCACTACCTTACAAGCCCCAGTATTCTCAGTGGTGCCATGCCCAAGGCAGAATCTCCATCCATGAGTGGGGGCTGGGTGAAAGAAGGAAGCCACACTTGGCCACACTCACTGGATCTTAGCCTCAGCAACAAGTAGCTTAAGGTAAGATGAGAAATGCTCCTGTTTTGCCCCTCCTGAGAAGACAGCCTTCAAATTGGGGAGCAAGGGGAAGGTGGAGCCGTGTATTCTTGGCTACACCAATCTGGAGTGAAGTTTCCTTCCCACAGAGCTAGGAAGGGGGAGGGAGGGAATGGGTCTTGGTTCAAATATCACAGACTCTCCATGTTCTCACCAAATTTTAGTCCACTTTCTTGAAGAGATGTTTCTTTATTTGCTCTATGTCCTTAGAATCATTTGCAGAGATTTTTAATGGTTGTATGTATTTTTTCATAATTTTCACCAGTTTCCCTGCAGAGCTAGCTCCTCACGTTGTCATGCTGGAAATGGAACCCCCATATATATTTTTTTGCTAAGCCATATCAAAATAAGATGAAGGCATCAGGAAACTTCATCCCTCAATACTTCAGAATGCCTCTCCCCAAAATAAGGACATTTTCCTATAGAACGACAATACCATTACGTATCATTCTTGAATAAATTAACATAATTCTATAGTATCATCTAATAAACATTCCATATTCAAATTTCTCCAATAGCGTCCGTTATGGATCTTTTTTAGGAGGTGGGGATGTGGGGAAACAATAACCAAACAAGGTTCACATATTGCATTTTGTTGCTTTGTCTCTTTAGATTTCTTTAACTTAAAAGACACTTCTCAACCTTTCTTTTCATGTTATTCACTGATATCTTGAAGAGTCTAGACTAGCTGTCTTTTAGAAATCCACATGGGGGAAGGGTTATTTCTTGAGTGCTGTCAATCATCTATTCATTGACCTGAGTAGTGGTTTCCCTATCGTGTTAGCTTTTTAAATGTTTTCGTTAGGCTGCACAATAATATTTTCTGCATCAAATTTGTGTGTATTCAGTACTAAAAAGAAGTGAACTATCAAGACATGAAAAGACATGGAGGAACCTAAAACACATATATTTGGTGAAAGAAGCCAATGAAAAGGCTACGTACTATATGATTCTAACTATATAACATTCTGGAAAAGGTAAAACTATGGAGACAGTGAAAGTCAATTGTTGCTAGGGGTTAGGGGAGAGGGAGGGATAAACAGATGGAGCACAGAGGACTTTTAAGGCAGTGAAACTATTCTGTATGACGCTTTAATGGTGGATGCATGCAATTATACACTTGTCAGAATACGTAGAATGTACAACACCAAGAAGGAGCCCTAATGTAAACTATGGACTTTGGGTGACAATGACTTGTCAATGTAGGATCATCAATTGTAACAAATGTACCACTGTGGTGGGGGATGTTGATAGTGGGGAAGGTTGTGTGTGTGTGTTGGTGGGAGGACGGGGGTATATGGAAACTCTCTGTACTTTTCATTCAATGAACCTAAAATTGCTCTAAAAATTGAAGTCTATTTAAAAATCTGTATGTATATTATATTTCACAATTTTTTTAAAGGAGGAAATATCTAGAGAGAAGTGATTACAGTTATAGTGCTCTCAGTTTCTTGCATTTTTTAGAAGGTACATCAATACACTAACTTTAGACGTAATTAAGTATATTGGGCTGTCAAAGCTCAAGTTCTATGCTTTTCCCATTGCACCATCCTTCCTCTCTGGAATCAAGTTAGGAATTATTGACTTCTCAAGGTCTCCTAGGTCCAGTCCTGATAAGTGAACAGCCAGATTCAGTGCCTGGGGTGATTTTTACAGTTGTCATAACTTCTTCCTCTTCCCTACTTGTGAGGGTCTCCTTGCTGCTACATTTGAAAGTTCCTTCCAGTCCTCTTCTCTCCAAAGAGTTGGTTTCTCCCCTTGACTTCCAAGTTACAGTAGCTGAGAGGTAACAACCTCCTCCCTCATGCCCTCCCCTAAAGTCAATTACCCTTTGCCCCGTACTCTAGGGACGGAACAGTGACAGAAGCCTTGGCATACCACTTGGAAAGGTCTCTGACTCATGATCAAGGGGATTAGACTAAGAAAGAGGCCAAGCTAATGATTAAAGAGAAAGTTAGGGATAATGTTTCCTTCCTTCTATTCCTAGCAGTACTGTACTAGCACAGGATTGGTTCAAATTAACACCTGACTTTCTAACTGTGAAACTAGGGAGACCAATCTGTTTGGGCTCACAAAATACTAGGGAAAAAATGTTTTGTTGATACCGTAAGAGTGACTGACCAGAGAAGTCTGGGAATTTTTATAAATAAAATAACCATGAATCTGTTTGTAAACACCATACCATTCCACACCATCATTCCTTTTTTTAGCTAGTTATTTTCATTTATTTATTTATTTTTGAGAACAGATTGTGTTACTGAACAGATGCAGCCTTTGCTGGAAAGGAAAGGAGTGGAAGTGGGTTATAAGGGAAGTGTAAGGTACAGGCCTTACTTTCAAGTTTCTTACAATCCTATTGGAGAGACAAAAAAATATTCAGCTGGGAGGAGGAAGGGTGGTAGCAAACCAGGGAAATGTCTCACTGGTTTGGAGTGCATGATCATTCCTTTTACGCCAGAGGTGAGGCTGACCTTTGAATAAGGGGAGGAAGGTTTGTGTAGCTAATTAATTGTGAAAAATGAGGGCACTGTGTAGGTTCCTTAAAGGTGAAAGCCAACAGATTTGCTTTCAAACACTCCTTTGGCAGCTGTGTTTTCTCTTAAAGAATGACTCTGCTAACGTCACCTGGGATCTGTTCTTTCAAGTCCTCAGCAGATTCTAGAAGCCTCATTTCCCTGACCCTCCTTTCTATCACCAGTGTTGCTGCCTGTCTTGGAAAGTAATAGGACTCCACTCCTTGGACAGTGTTCTGCATCCTAGCTGGTCCACAAGTTTAGACTGAACTTTTGCCTAGTTAGGGCCCAGGAGTGAAGTTTGACTCCATCAAGGAAAAGTCCTAAGAGATATGCTCTTATGTGGACAGTGCCTCTCAGTGAGGCAGCACAGATCAAATGAGGGAAATGGAGATAATCCTCTCTTCTCTGTGTTATGCTTTCCTGATGACCAATAATTTTTTATTTAATTGTTTAATGTCTATCTTCCCAACTAAACGGCATGCTCCATGAGGGTTGTGACCATGTCTTTTTCATTCTCTGCTGTATCCCCAGCACCTAGCATAGTATCTGACACATAGTCGCAGTCCTGTAAATATTTGTTAAAGGAATGAAGAATTAATTAATTAGTTAACTGAGACTTAAATCCTGACAGGATGTGGATGGAAACTAGCAAATGAGTGAGAAAAGGTGGTGAGAAACAAACTGAGGTCTTTGTTGGGAGCCATGGAATGAATGCAGGACCAGAACAGGAAGTGTGCAATAGTAGAGCCTTCTAGTAATAGCAGTGAGAAAGCGAGAGCGAGAGGAACAAAACTAACATTTGGTGAACATCTTCTAGGTGTCTGGTGCTTTAACATGTATGAAATCATTTAATCTTCACAATTCCATGAGGTAGGTACTATTACGATACACACTTTACAGATGAAAAAAGAGCCTCAAAGAGGTTAGTTAATTTGCTCATAATCACTATTGTGAGACAATTTCCATGGATCTGTCATGTTTCTGCACGTCTTCTGAGCAGAGACACTGACTGACATTGTTCCAGACTATTTTTTCAAGGATGTTTGTATAGTGAACAGCTTTGGAAGATACAGCATCTCCCTCTGGAGCAAAGGAAAAGCATACTTACTGCCCACAATGTGTGGGTGTCACCTGGCCCTTTTCTAATAGCTCCTATGAGACTTGGGGGCAAGGGGAACTGACACAGGAAGATGCTCACACTCTGGTTACTACTATTGCTGTGAAAAATAAAGTCCCTTATCTCTGACCCAGGAGTCTCACGTCTTCTGTCCGCATCCATGAAAATGTGGCAAGCTAACTTGTTAGCTTGCAAGCAAGAAAAAAATCTCAGAACCATCAAAATTCTTGACAGTCACACAGGTGAAAAGTATCAGAACTAGAAATTATACCCATACTTATTTGACTCCAGAACCCATACTCTTCTCCCAGGATGGCGTTGCTTCCTTAACTGTGTTCAGGGGTAGTTGCTGCATCGTATGATGTCATTCCCCTCTGCCCTTCCCCCATACCTATGTGTCACCGGACCTGACTTTACTTTTCAAGTTGGATGATTTGGGTGTCCCATTAATCAGAGAAGGGGTTTAAAGTATCAGTTTAATTGTCTTTCCTTCTGCCTTCTGGGTTAATGGAAGTCCTTAATCTATCATCCTGTCCTCTTAGTCGTGCTCTTTTCCCAGGGCTATGGTTCTTGTAATAGTCAGGCTTTTGTCAGGCAGATTCATATTGCTGGACAGAACTGCTCAGAGGATACAACAACTTGAACACCTTAGATACTTCATAAATAACCAGCTAGTTTTAGCTCTTTGGGGATATTTGCCAAACTCTACACCAAAAGGCACTAGGCCTCCTATATCCTTCCTGGGCCACATAGGTGGTAGTTCAGGGGGTGTACAATGGTGGGACCCCATGATCACATTTTCCATATATTTCTAACCCCCAAATTAATTGTATAAAGTTGTTTCAGTAGAGATTTCTAATCTCAGGAGTCCCAAGTATCCCTTTTGTTCACATAGGTTTTTTTGCTTTCATTATCTACAAACTCTTTTTACCTTCAACAATGTTGGGATGTTAAACAATCATTCACTCTGTTCACTAAAGCTGGAGCAACAGCTGCCAGCATAGTGTCGGGGAGAGGAGAAATAGGAGGCTATGGAGGAGGGAGGCCATTCCCACTTATGCCCCCAGAGGATTGCTCTACCAGAAGTCCTGATGACTTGTCTAGCACTTTCACCAACGTGATTACATGCTATCCTCACAACAGCCCTTTGAGGAAACTCAGGGCCAAAGAATTTAAGTGACTAACTAGTCCAACATCATACTGTGCATATAGCAGATCTGGGGCTGGAATTCCTCTCCCTACCCTGGATACTTAGTGAATTCAGAGGATAGCACCCTGGTTTCAAGGAGGCAGAGGAGTAGGAACATTAGGATGAGGATTCTTCCTTTTGACAGCTTCTGGTCATCCTGCCTAGAAGACAGAATCTCAGGGGGCAAAGGTGAGGGCAAAGTCAATGCCAAGCCAGGTCACGCTTCCTTCTACAAAGGCAGGGTGAAGGAGTGGCATAAGCCTGGTGTACTGCAAAGAGCTGGGGACTGGGAGTCCCAGAGTCTGACGGGGCCATGAATGTTTATTTCATTTCCCTGCATCCAAAATCTACAACGTGGCTGTATCTTTGGGCCTGAGACAGTAGTTTTTCCCCCCTCAGAGTCCAGACAGATGGCTGGTCCCCCTGGCCGAATGGCCCACTGGCAGAGTTTCAAGCAGTGGAAATAACCTCCCCACAGCCTTCATCCATCCCCTTCTTGACCTCCTCCAGCAGCTGTTGCCCTTGTCTGAACAGAGGACGATTGTTTCATTTCTTGACTTCTGGGCATAGATTTACCAAGCTGGGCTCTGCTTGGGTTGGAGCCAGAGGCGGTGGGGAGAAAACAGTTCAGAAAAGGACTACACAAGTTGGAGGTTCCACCATCCTAAACCAAGCAAGGACTATCAACAGGAAAGGGAGGCATTTGGGACACAATCATCTATAAAATAGAGAGTGTCTCGAGAAAGTGGGTTCAGGATTTCTCTGCTTGAAGAGGCAAGAGACAAGGAAACAATCAGCTTGTTTCTGTCCTGCCAGCTCCTCAGGTGAGCGGCAACATGCCCTAGAGACTCTTTTTTAGTGCGGGCATTAGGAGTTCTCTAAGAACTTGATCCTCATAGAAGGTGCATTAATTTCATCCTTTTATCATAGAAACACAGGTCCACTTAGGATACCTCAAGAAAAGAAAGATTATGGTGACGATACACATAGCCTGGAAAACTACTAGATTCCAAAACAGCTCTAGTCATCAGCATCTTGTTCTCTTCCTCTTATATAATGTCCCTGCTTCCCTCTGTAAGTCTGCTCTATTCTCCTCTTGCACTGACTGGAAAATTCTCTTCATAGTCTATAAGAACAGTTCCACAGAGTGCTGGTCTGATTGGCTTAGCTTGTTACTATCAATCCTATTAGGCAGAGCTCTTTGTATCTGGCTACCTTATCTGTCACCAAGTTGTGGGGCCCATTCCTGGTACAGTCAAGGTTACCCCTATGCCACAACTAACTCAATTTGCCTTCCTGAGCAGGAGATAGTGAGCAGAGTATTGGACATGACAGGTCTAGTACAGAGGACTTCCCTATGAAGGTTTATGTCAGCCTTGGTAACATTTCAGCTATTAAAGATTCAGCTGAAAAGGAGAGAGACAGGGCCAGTTCTCTGTGTATGTGGAATAGGCAACTGTCCATGCCAGTGTTTCCTAAGACATAGTCGTCGAACCCCTGCATCAGATTCATCTTAGCGCTTTTTAAACCTTCAAATTTCTGGGCCCTACTTCAGACCTGCAAAATCACAATTTTGGAGTTAGGATCAGAGAATCTTCATGGTTAACAAGCTCCTCACGTAATTCTGTGCAAACTAAAGTTGGGGACCTCTGCTCTATATTCTTCAAGCTTCATTTGAATCATCACCTCTTTCTAGAAAGTTCTTTCCCTGCTATCTTTGTTTGGCAAAATCCAGACCCATCACTGGAGTCCAAGCTCAAATGTAGCTGCCTTCCTGAAGCTTTCTCTAATTTCATGTCTCCTTAACTCCAACTATCTCCCGTTGCTATGAGATGAAGGATATTAGATTAATAACTGGGGTGCAGAGAAGTATTGAGAATATGAGAAGGCACGTCTGGGATGGAGCTACAGGAAAGGGCTTAGGTTTTACCCTCAACTTTTTATTTGGAAAAATTTGAAAGTAAACTCTGATGAATACCAGCATATTCTTCACCTGGAAATTGTTAACGTTTTAGATTTGCACACATGCTCTCTCTCTTCATATACATATTTACACATCTGTAATACAAGAGTGTGTGAATGTGACTGCAACATTTGAAATTAAATTGTGGGTATCATGTCACTTTGCACATAAATACTTCAGCATGTATCTCCTAAGAACAAAAGCGGTCTCTCGCATAATTGTAATGCCATTTTCACATCCAAGAAATGTAACATTGATAGAATAATATTATCCAATATCGAGTCCATATTAAAATTTCTCAAATTATCTCCAAAACATCCTAGCTGTTTGTGTTGATACAAGATTCAATCAAGAATCATGAATTTTGGGGCCAGCCCAGTGGCGCAGCAGTTAAGTTCACATGTTCCACTTCCACAGCCCTGGGTTCGCCGGTTCGAATCCCAGGTGTGGACCTATGCACTGCTTGGCAAGCCATGCTGTGGCAGGCATCCCACATATAAAGCAGAGGAAGATGGGCATGGATGTTAGCTCAGGGCCAGTCTTCCTCAGCAAAAAGAGGAAGATTGGCAGCAGATGTTAGCTCAGGGCTAATCTTCCTCAAAAAAAAAAAATCATGAATTTCATTTGATTGTCTTTTCTTTTTAGTCTCCTTTAATCTAGATTCTAGAACAGTACCTTTGGCTTTTTTTCTTAATGATAGTGATGTTTTTGAAGAGTCCAGGTCAGTTGTCTTGTTTACAAGCTGGATTTTTCTGATTGCTTTCTCATGATTAGATTCATATTAAATATCTCCGGCAAGAATGCTTCAGAGACAATGTTGTTTACTTCCCATTGTGTCACATCAGGAGGGCCACATGCCACTGCTTGTTATCGGTGATGCTAAATTTGATCACTTATTTAAGGTGGTGTTTTCTAGAACTCTTCATTGTAAAGGTACATTTTTTTCTTTGAAATTAATAAGTAATCTGTGGAGTAATCAAGAATGTGCATATTCAACAAGGTCTTATGGTGATTCCTGAGCGCACTGAAGCTTGAACCACTGTTTTACTTGTTGTGATGTGAATGAGGGTCCTCAAAAACCTCATCTACCTGCAAAATACTGACTCACCCCAGGCTCTGCGTGTCTGCCTTCACCATTGCCTCCCACTCCATTTCCAAATACCTGCCCCCTCTTGCCCGGCTCCAAGTGCCCAGCGTGGGAGACATTAGTAAGCCAGATGGGGGCATTGCCTCCAACCCAAGGGACCTTGCTCCCTTTACCCTTCAGGTCATTGGCCTTGTGAGGAAGAGCCCTTGAAAAAGGACAAGGTATTTCTGTTTGGTTGGTTGGTTTTTTTTGTTTGTATTATTATCAGAGGCTCAGAGAGGTGAAGTAACTTCCCCAAGGTTACACAGCTATTAAGAGTAGGTACTGGATTCAAATCCAGTTCCAATTGTAGAGCCCATGCTTTTAAACACTATGCTATACTCCCTAATGAGCAATAATTCCACCTGACTTCAGAATTCTCTCACCATTTTTTTCTAAAGAGTTCTAGGCCCACAGCATTCCTGAGACTGAGGAAGCAGGGACAGTGGACTTATTTTCTTTCAAGGTGGAGAGATGGTGCAACAGAAAAATCAATTGGCATTCCTGTGGTCTTACAACAAGTGAGTAACTGAGCAGGGCTGTTGATGGAGAGACCTTAAGCTCTTGCTTATGAATTTGATTTTGATTTAAGAGGCAGCTGAGAGCCACTGCGATTTCTGACTGGTGCTTGCCGAATCCAGAGTGGGTTCAGGTTGGATTAAATCTCTGTCCTTTGTGTGGGAAAATGCTGCTGCTTGATAATAAACAGGTTTGCAGGGTTTGGTAGAAAAGACCAGTGTTGCCTGACAGCCCCTTCTGTGCTTAGCACCCTTGATTGACTGTCGTTAGGTTTACAGTTCTCTGTCCAGGCTGTCAGAGGGAAAAATGCTACCTTTTTGATTCCAGTTAGCTCAAGAAAACCTCTCACCCCATTCCCAATAAACACACCAAAAAAGCCTTGTAAAGGTGTTCCAAATTTGTGTAGCCCACAGTTTTCTTTGGTCTACCAATTCTCCTATGAGAATGCCCAGTCAAACACTGCAGTGAAATGAAAAAAACAAAACAAACGAAACCACAAAAAACAAGACTCTCTCTTGCTAGCAAGAATCATTTGCAATTTGGGGGTTCATTGCACAATTTATCTTTAGTTTCAGGTTGCCCATTTCTTAGTGACAGAGATGTCAGGAAAATATCTCTGCACCTGTTGCAAAGTTTCATCTATGTCTGGAGATAGACACAGACAAGCACATATAGAGTATCATCCCAATTTTAGCATATGTGCTGTTGAAGCAAGCACATGTACATATAAAGTATCATCCAAGTTTAGCATATGTCCTAATAATAAACAACATCAGATATAGACACAGAAGATTCAAAGTTGGAAGAGTCCTAAGAGGTCATCTAGCAAAGCCTTCCATCCTACTCCTTACCCCCTGGCCGTGCATGCTTAGAACATCTTTATACTGAGATATCGAAGTTTGGGCAGCTCCAGTGTCAAGTTGCTTACTAACTTTCGGAAGCAGCTGGTCTCTGCGACCAGCTTTTTTTTTTTAACAGAGGTCTTTTATAAAATAAGGGGAAATCCATCCCCTGCATCTTCTAGCCTTTTGGAGCTACTTCTTCCCTCTGGAGCTGCTCAGAACAAGGGATACTACTCCTTTTCCACCCAGGCTCTACCCCTTGACCCCAGAGGGACTGAAACTTCTAGCACCACAGTTCCCAGCCAGCACCCTCTCTGCAATGGCTCCTCTCCCCCTCCAACTGCTCCTTTTTGATGGCATATTGTCTCCAGGGTTCATTCTCCCAGTTGGTGCTGCCCCCTCTATATTGCTCTGCTCCTCCCTGCCCACCAAGCAAGCACAAGGCTTCTGGGAGGCTGGGCCTCTGCAGGCCCATTGCAGTGCCATCACTCTGCTTGCCAAAAGCCATTTGATGCAGCAGGTAAGCAAGCGGTTAGAGAAATGCATTGGATTTCAGAGAGGCATCAGTCTAGCTAAGGCAGAAATAGGCTCTAACTTAATAATCTGCTCATCACACACAGTAAGAGACACCCTGACTTATTCAAAGACACCGTGGGCGGTGCAGAGGATGAATAAGCATGATTCACTGCCACTCTGGCACCCGGG
The DNA here is from genome assembly GCF_037783145.1 of Equus przewalskii. Lineage (NCBI taxonomy): Eukaryota > Metazoa > Chordata > Mammalia > Perissodactyla > Equidae > Equus > Equus przewalskii. The sequence continues at coordinate 96,745,235 of NC_091863.1, forward strand.
GCATGAAGAATAATAAAACCCAAAGAATTGTAGCCGCCTGAGTAGTAAATTAAGAGATCCGGGGCTCAGCTAGACTCTAGACATCAATGTTACCATGGCAATAAAGGGCCCCAGCATTCAGCAGCTATTACAGAGCAGGCATCTAATAGGCTAGTCTATGTCACAGCCAAAGCCCAAGGGGCTAGCAAAGAAGACCAATTAGCATATCCATTCATTAGGGGCCTCTGCACACTTCTTCTCTTAATTCCAATTAGTTGTTTGTTTGAACCAATGTCTCTTGCCTGCATTATACTCATTAGTGCCTTTTAACCACTGGAAATAGGCTTGAATTTCCACAAGGACCTCACAATTTCCCAAGCCTTCATTTTTTTCCTTAGGGGTCTAAGCTTATACAGTCACAAACCCATGGTCCTCAGTCCCTCGAAATGAAAGCATCTCTCACTGTACAACTGTACTTGACAGATGGAAACTCTGTTCAGGAATGTGATGCGCTAAGGGTTCTTCCTGGAACCCAATGAAGTAGGGATCTGGGGCCATTATCTGGACCATTCAGGTCAAGGAAACCCTCTGGCCTTAGCAAGTGAGCCTGCTGGCCACGCCTGCTGGCCACTACTCAGAGGCTAGCTGTTCAGGAGGTGGAACTTTGGGCACTGGGGACCATACTGGCATCACCAAAGTCGAGCAGTAGCTGTTCCAGCTTGAAGGACTGCCCTTCAAGGTCCAGCCCAAACCCCGCCTATTCCGGGAAGCCTTCCCTGATCTTTGCAGCCCCAAATGAGTTCCCCCTCCTCCATGCACTTCAAAGATGACACCCTAGCTGAGCAGCATTCATGGGCAGCCTCAGGCCCTAGGCTGGCCTAGAGATTCCTCACCCATGACTTCAGGGTCTACAAGGTCACTAATGCTGGAAGGGACTGGAGTTCTAGAGAGCACTCAACAATGCCTGATGTGACTCTGATGGCAAACAACTCTTAAGCTCCACTGCACATGACCTTCCAGAGACTCTCTAGAGATTTAGCCAATCTCTAGGTAGGGAAAGTACACAACTGCTCTTTGATGACTCTGGGACACACTCCCCTCCTCCACCCCACAATTGTGGAAATGGCCCACAAGAACAGATGCCATAAACTAGCCCATCTCGTGGTAGAGGCACATATTCTCTGAAGAGTGCTATCATCTCTTCCTTCTTTTGGGAACAGGAAGACTCAGTCCATAAGATTGTTTCTGTTCCTCATCAGCAACCATGTGGTTTTACTAGAGCAGGCAACCAGGAAAAGGGGCTTATAGAAGCAGCTGCTAACACCTGTGCTAAAGGACTAGGTATATTTAGTTTTAGTCTTGAATCATTTGCCTTTGAATCTGCTGTCAAGTTCAAAAACTCTCCTTTCTCCCTCCTCTCTTGTCTCTGTAGCCACTGCTTCATTTGCAGCCCCATTGGCCACTTCTGGCTCCAGTCTGCTGCACTGTTAAGCAGATTGCTTTTTTTCCAAAATTGGCAGTAATGGTTTCTCCTTTAGCTAGAGTCTTTTGAGTGCAAACTCATAAAGATTTCTGTCTTTGAGATCCTATGGGATTTTGTTATTTTACCCCACCCAACAGCTGGCATTCCAGAAGACAGCCTGGGCTCTTGTCAAAATACATTGCAAATATATTAAGTATATAGCAAACCCCAAATTACCCAGAATGCTAGGGAATGAGAGATTCTGGAGAATGGAACATTTTGTTACCTGAGATCACATTATTCCAAATCCCCTTTGTCTTCCCACTCTTGGGGTTTTTTCCCCCCGGCTTTATTGAGATATAATTGACATATGACACTGTGTAAGTTTAAGTTGTACAACATGATTTGATATACTTATATATTGCAAAATGATTACCACTGTAGCGTTAGCTGACGCCACCATCGTCACATAATTACCATTTCTTTTTTAAGATCTACTCTCTTAGCAACTTTCAAGTATATAATACAGTATTATATATCACATATAATACACTATAATCACCATGCTTTACATTATATCCCCAGAACTTATTCATCTTATAACTGGAAGTTTGTACTCTTTGACCAACATCTCCCCGATTCCTTCACCCCCCCAGCCCTTGGTAACCACCATTCTACTCTCTGTTTCTATGAGTTCGGCTTTTTTAGATTCCACATCTAAGTGAGATCATACAGTATTTGCCTTTCTCTATCTGACTTATTTCACTTAGCATGATGCCTTCAAGGTCCATCCATGTTGTCAATAATGGCAGGATTTCCTTCTTTATCATGGCTGAATAATATTCCATCGTATATATGTGCCACCTCTTCTTTATCCATTCATCTGTTGACAGACACTTAGTTTGTTTCCATACCATGGCTGTTGTGAATAATGCTGCCTCCTGCTCTTGGTTTTTGAAATCTTGCTAACATGTCTGTACGCTCTTTTCTGCCTTAGTAAGACAAGACCAGTTAATCTAGCCTTTGTTTGTTTTTGTGGCTTCCAAGGGCTTCAGGATTCTCATACGTAACATCAGGAATCACACAAAAGGGGCCAGCCCCGTGGCCGAGTGGTTAAGTTCGCGCACTCCGCTTTGGAAGCCCAGGGTTCGGATCCTGGGCACGGATGTGGCACGGCTCATTAGGCCATGTTGAGGCGGCGTCCCACACGCCACAACTAGCGGGACCCACAGCTAAAATGTACAACTGTGTACTGGGGGGATTTGGGGAGAGAAAAGCAGGAAAAAAAAAAGATTGGCAATGGCTGTTAGCTCATGTGCCAATCTTTAGGGAAAAAAAAAGAATCACACAAAAGGCTCTAGTGGAAAGAGTATAAGAGATAGAACTCACTATCTACTGAAACCAGGTTATCCCCTGAAATATATTTTGCTTTTATCGAAATCCAAAAAGAGAAAAGAGTTTCTATTTTCTTGCGAGTAGCCTTTTCTCTTCACATAAGGGTATGGGGGGAGATTCTTTTAAGGAAGAGTCCCAATTAGCAACATTCTAGTAAATGGAGTTTTTATTTTAAATTAATCACTATTGAAGCTGTCTTCATCAGAATAGCCCAGACATGGAATTATGAATAAATCTATCTATCTAAGCTATTGTCGTGGCTTTCTTGGTTATGAACATGCCCAGAATCTCAGTATCTGCAACATTCTCTGCCACTTGGGTGTAATGGGGGAGGGGTGATTTGTGAAGGAAGGATTACAAACTCCATCCAGGCCTTTTAGACACCCAGGCTCCAGGGGGGTGGACCAAACAGACCAAAAATGCTATACAATGTTTTGGCTATTTCTACTAATTCTTATTTTGTCGGATTCCCACATTGGCTTCAGGAGTTATATATGTCTGGGAAACTGACACTGCAAAGTTCTGGCTTGTTCCCTGCCCTGATGCTAAGGGATAAATATAGATCTCAACCACTACAGAAATTTGGCCAGGATTCCAAGGGGTGTGTGTGTGAGGGTCAGTGACTGATGAGGCCATTCTGACATGTGGACTAGAAAAAGGCTTCTTTATGTCCAACACCCTCTTTGGTGTGAGGAGGGGTAAAGCAGGAGCCTGGCCTTTAAAATAAGAATGCATAATTCACATAGAAGGGGCTTGTAGACTGACACAAATAAGGAATATTGTAGGTGGCTTGGTGTGTCGGGGGGGTGGGGAGAGCAAAGGGAATCTTTCCTGACACCCTAGATCCTTTTGCATGAGATCAGCCTTATGAAAAAAGAAAGTTATTCTTGGCAATCTCCCCTCACCCCCAACTCCCAACCATGCCCCCCCCTGCACACACTGATATCCAACTCTCAATTGAGAAGAACGCAACTTACGATTTCCATTGGGCCCATAGTATCTCAGGCACTAGAGGAGGACAGAGGGTGGGAAGAGACGTGAAGTTGGGGGTGGTGGTGAGTCGCTCATCCTCGTGACCCAGAATATCTCCCCCTCCCTGTAATGATGAGCTTGCTTTTCCATAAGGGCTTTCCTTTGATTCAGGGAAGGGGCCAACCAATGAGAGCAGGGCATGTCAGATTATTTTGGGGAAGGGCTCATGCCAGGAGGGTTCACTTTTACTATGCGCCAAGTGTCCCCAGCAACCAGTGTCTCCTGTACCAGCAGAAGCTCCAGAACTCTCACCCACTTGCCTGCCTCTGCCACGTCTTTGCCCACTGAACAGCCATGAGAAGGCAGCTCCGGTCCAGAAGGGCTCCGGCCTTTCCTTACGGTTATCGCTACAGACTTGTGAGTCCCAGGGAGCAGAATATTTGCTGTCCCTTCTTAGTGCGGTGGGTTGGGGGTTGTATAGATCTTGGCTTATGGCTGCTTCTCCTTGGGATGGGCAGTAACAGTGAAGTTTAAGGAAGCCCAAAGTTTCGAGAGTGATCAGTGACTCCCAGCACCTAATTGCACCCTAAATTGCTGGATTGAAGGCAGAAGCCCCTCTTCCTGGGGAACAAAGATAAGGGAAGGGGAAGATGCCAGAGAATAAAAGGTCTTCTAAACTTTTTTCTTGAGAGTCTAGAATTCAGACCTTTTGGAGTCTTGGAGTAGAGGTTTCATTTCAATAGCGAGAAATTTAACCAAGTGAGAAGGGAAGGGGAAGAGGAAACGAAAGGCACTGCCTACCCAGCTGTCTCAATCCCTTTGGGTAGTAGCTTCTTAGGAACCCAGCTGTTCTTTTTCTAAAGCAGAAATTCCAAACTATAGCTAAAATCATAGAATCCTAGATAGAAGCTGGGAGTAATCCTAGGCATCATCTCTCCAGACCCCTCCTTATGTAAAGGAGGCTGCTGGGGCTCAGAGCACAGTAGTGACTTGCAAGTTAGTGGAGGAGCCAAAGTGAAATGCAAGTTTCTTCACGTCTAATCTTGTGCTCTTTCCATTATATTTGCAGTACGCAACTCCCTAACCCTCTGATCCTCCACCACCCATTGCTACCCTGCCTGCCATCCCACTCTGCCTAACACACACACACACACACACACACACACACACATGCACGCACCTTTGATGTCACCATTTGTCTCCAGGGTATATTACAAATTTCTTTGAACCCAAAGTTTCTATGCATTTACTTTGCTATAAATCATTAATATATGCCATACATGGTACTTTTTTGGGGGGTAGGTATATTCTGAAATATCCCACAGAGAGGATTGTGATCTGAGCCCCAGGAGGAAACAAAGCTTAATCCATTTTTCTTTGGAAATGGCCACTTATATAATTACAGAGTTAAGTGAAAACTGTCAATAGTCAGCAGAGGAAAACACGAATTCTTCTAACCGCATATCAACCTACGGAGGGCTTCCCTTAACTTTCCAGCCACAATTTGTAGAATCATTCTTTTGACATCCCCAAAGTCCCTTCCAGCTCTCAAAGCAGTCATAATCTGTAGGGCATGTATAACTATTTCTTACTTGGCTTCCTTTCTATGTAATGTTGCTGAAGTGTTGTGTGTAATTTATTTATTTGTCAACTAGTTTGGATTTTAAACGCATCAGAGGATCTTGCTCTTTATAGGAAATACTTGATTAAATTTAAGAAGAAATTATTTGATGCAGTGAATAATTGTGTGCTAATTTCTCTTTTAAAATTAACCAACCGTTCGAATGTTTACAGGGTGTTACTCAATGCAGGGCACAAATTGATCCTTTGGGTCACACTGTTTGTTTATATATTTGTTTATATGTTTATATATTTAGAGTGCTCAAAATGGAGCCACCCTCTGCCCTTCAGACTCTTCCCTTTTAGGGCAACGTGATGGCCCCAGCGCACACCCACTACTATATCCCAGCACACTCACACGCACTATCACATGAGGGCAGTGCCACTTAAGGAAAGTGACAAAAACAGACCCTCTCATTACCAAAGGATTCTCTCCTGGATTCCGTTAAATAGTTAGTTGCACAAAAGTGCCTCTTTTGCACAATGTGGGGTCCTCCTACGCCTGGAAGCAGAGGAGAGGAAAAACGATATTTGAGGTTCCTGAAGATCAGCAGTGTGAGAGCCGCAGGGAAATTAGCTCTGAGAAGGTTAATTCTTCCCGGGAGGGTAAAGCTTTAATGGCAAGCCATCTTTAATGGGATTATCAGGAGAGCTCATATCTACAAATAAGATGAGGCTGAAGCCAAAGCCAGCTGCCTCTTCTGTGGAGCAGAGGTGGAGGGCAGGCATATCGGCAACAAGGAGAGAAAGAAAGTTGTTCAGAAAATATAAAGGGAATATACATTCCTCCACAAATAAATGTTACACTTCAAATTCTCTGAGATTCTCAGTTGCAGTAGATTCTCTGGGGGCCATGATGACTACCCACTACCGTCCACATGACTGCTGAGGTTAGGATGCTCTGTGAGAGTCCCCCAGAGTCCTGGTTCAGGAGTTTTAAGTCAGGCAGTTACCATTGACATTTGTTCAGTATTCACTGGTTACCTAGCTGTGGGCACCACACTGTGGAGGGCCATCAGGAGTTAGAAAAATATGGTCCCTGCCCACTCAGTGCTCACAATGTAGCTCAGGAGGTCACATGTGTACATATGTTCACACACAAGTGAAAGAGGTTTAAGAACCTTTATTAATCCATTCAACATTGAGCTATGGGGTTTATTCTCCTAAGCCTTACACTGTGAGTCCATGTCAGAGTCAGAAATCCTTGATTATAAGCACCTACAATCTCTTGGGAACACAGAATCTAACACACTGTTGTGCTCCATAAATCTGCAAACCACCTCTAGGCACTTGTGCTCAATGTGACAGAGGAGAAACATCATTGACCAGGTTATCAAGAGACTTAGGTTCTGAGACAGTCAACTCTATCATGAACTTGTTGTGTGGCTTTGGCTAGATCCTGTCCCCTCTCTGAGCCTCAGATGGACAAGTGAATCTTCAAGGACCCTGTCAGTTCTGATATGATGTGTGATATAAAGCTGTACATTGGAACAAATTAGAGAACAATTCAAGAGTGCTTATAATCAAGAGCTAGATAGTGCTGGGCAGACTGAATGCTGAGAGTAGAGCCTTGTCATTTCGTATCACTTTTACTGATTCTAAACAATCCAATTCTCTAAGCCACCCCCCTCCCCTGACTAATGGCAGCATTTTTAGCTGAGTGTCCTCTAAACGGCCTTTGAGGAATCAGGCAGGGAGGGGGCAGCCCCTGGCCTCTATCATTTGACATATCCAACCCCAACAGGTGCACAGGCCCCGCCACTCTTCAGATTTGGACAGCAGAGAGAAGGGAGGGTGGCCTTGTTTTCTGCTGCAGTGAGCCTTGGCAGACCCACAAAGAGCAAAGATCCAACTCTCCAGCCTATGGCTGGGAGGCATTTGAAATACCACTTGGTGAAGTCTGGGTTTTTCTTTTTTCGTTTCATTTTCTTAGAACCACTCAGAGATTACAGTTTCAGATCTCAAGTCATGGCTGCAATCAATCAATCAAAAAGTATGTGCTGAGCACTTACTACATGCCCAGATTTTTGCCTAGAGTATGGAGTTGGGGGCAGGGGAGACTAAGAAAGTATCACTTGGGGTCCCAGCCCTCGGGTGGTCTGTTCAACCAGCTCAAGGCAGGAAGAGGTTCCAGCTTGGGGAACAGTCAGAGGAGCAGCAAATGACCCCCCAACTCTTGCTTCTGTCGGGAAGGCAGTCTAAGTTTTGAGGAGGGGTACGGCAGCTGGGCTCTCCTCCTGATGTCTATCCCAAGCTATTTTTAGCCACAGCTTGGGATGGTGAGGTTGAGCAGCTGAAAGTATAACGAGTGTTAGGATGAAGCTTGGATGGAGAATTTGCCATCATGGAGACAAGTGTCTAAAACTACTACATCTTCCAGTGTTGACCTCAGCTCTGCCCTGACAGGCCAGACAAAGTTAAGCAGGAGGCCAAGGTCCCAGGACTGAGTAGTGACATGAGCAGTCCCACGGGAAGAACCAAAATGCCTGAAGCTCAGAATAAAACTTGTACTTCCATGGAAAGAATATTGGGTTAAAATGGGTCATAGAAAAGACGTTTCCTCCAAAAGAACAGAGAGAAAGAAAATTTGCCTCTTGTAACAATGGGTATGTTTATGGGGAAATGGAAATTTGAAGCGTCTCCAAATATTGAGTCGTTTTCCATTTATTTTTGGCTGGTGGGATATGCTGTTGGAAATTTTTTTTAAAAAGGGGATTGCATTTTGTCACTGTTCCAGGACGATCAGGATGAAGTGAACCAGAACTACTTAGCAGATGAAGAGGAAGAAGCAGAAGAAGAGGCCCGGGTGATGGTGGTACATGATTTGGAGGAGGAGGAGGAAGAGGAGGAGAAAGAAGAGGAGGAAAAGGAGGAGGAAGAGGGTCAGGGTCAGCCAACAAGCAATGCCTTGTGGCAGAAATTGCAGACAGTGAACGAATACCTGTGGGATCCGGAGAAAAGGATGTCTCTGGCCCGAACAGGTCAGAGTTGGAGTAAGTCCCAGTTGTCCCAATGTCCCAGTCGGGTGTCCTTCGCTTTTTGGTTTGGTGTCCAGGACTCCTTTACCATATGTTGGATGGGCTTGTCTGAAAACTTCTTAGATTTCATGTGAAGGGATCAATGCCTAGGGAAATGCCTGCACTATGAGCAGATCCCATCAGAACAAACTCCAAGCAGGTGAACAAACTTGACTGCATAGCTGAAATCCACTGGGCTCAATATCATTTGCAATGCAGAGACGGTAAGAACAAGTTGAAAAGGCACAGAATATTTTTTAAGTCCCAGCCCTGGCACTTTCTATCTGTATGACCTTGGGCTCATCATTTACCCTCTCTGAGCCCCAGTTTCCTCACTTGCCAAATGAGAGAAACAATCCCTGCCTTGCCTCTCTCACAGGCTCAGCCTGAAGTTCCAACGAGATGTTAAAATCTTAAGTCGAAAGTACTATGCAGAAGACTATTTCTAAGATATGAAACCCAAGTCCCTGCTAACCTGACCAAGGGTTTATAAAGCCTCACCATTTCATCTAGTAGAAGGAGAGCTGGGAGCCCTGCCCCTGGCCCCAGCTTGTGGGTGCTTTACACTCCCATGGTGTATACAGAGAAATTAGGTTTAAAGGGATCATTTCTAGCAATTAAAGCTAAGCCCCCATACTGCTTGATCAATGGCAGAATTGCATTCCTTAGCATTTCCTCTTTGTATCACATGCTTCCACCACTTTTACTTCAACCCTCCCCCCGCCCCCGGCACTCTTCTCCCAGGGTCCTACTCACCTCTTGAACTATTAATGCTGAGCCTTCTCCTCAGGAGATGTAGCCTGTGGTAAAATTCACACTTGCCACACTCTGCACAGCCCAGGAAAAGAGCAGCTGCTTGTTTGGAACTCTTTAACCCACAGGAAAAGAAAAAAATAGAGGATGCCATGGATAAAATAAAAGTACCCTAGTGCCAAGGGTCTAGGTTGCTGAAGTTGATAGTCATGCCTCCTAAAGTTCCCTTTGGCTGAGAATTCTCTCCCTTGTAGTTTATGTTTCTAATTCAACTCAGTCAGAGTGAAACAGCTAGCCCTGCTTCCTGGAATTAGGAATAGCAAGTGTGGGGCTCTGAATAACACCCACCTCCCTTCACCCCTCCTCAGTTCCCAGCTCCACCCCGCCCATCCCTCGAACTCTCAACTGGAACAAATGTACCATTCAAGGAACATTCCAACATTCTGGAAGCCGCAGGCAAATGCGGGACACTCACTGGGGGGGTGGGGGGGGGGCGCTCCAAAGGGGGCACAGCTGTTTCTCCCTTGCCTAAAGAGGACTGGAAAAACAGGCCTTGTGAAATGCAAGTGTGATTCTGGGAGAAGGAGCCCTACATTAACTCCTAAACAGCCAGCCATTGGAACTTCACCAGATGAGCTGATCCAAATTGTTCCTGTGGAGAACAATCAATAGGCCAGTAAATGAGGATGAGGCATAAAGGTTCAAGTGCCCAAGGAAGATATGAGAGTGGAGACACTGCACCATAGGCCATATCCTGGCCTCTGGGTAGCAGGTCTAAGGAGAGTCCAAGAACTCAGGCTTCCTTCTGTTCGGCTACCCCTGAGCAAAGGGCAAATAGTGATGTTTATGCCTAGGCCACCAAGCATGTGCCTTGCTGTCCTCTTGCTTGAGAACTAGGTGCCCACTTGAGCACTTACTAACCCTATCCCAGCCTGGACATCAACATAACCAACATATCCGCCCAGACTTCTATTATATTCTGGGCTTTTCCTTCGGTAGCTGGGCAACCTCTATTCTTAGGAACTGTATGTTATTTTATTGGATATTGAAAAGAACCATATGAGGTAGTAATATTATTATCCCCATTTTACAGATGCAGAAACTGAGGCTTAGAGAGGGTAAGTAACTTATCTAAAGTCACAAAGTTAATAAGTGGCAGTGCTGGGCTTCAAACCCAGGTTGGATGAACACTAGAGTTCATTCTCTTGCCAGAACACCACATCATCTTCAAGAACTCTAGCAATGAACAAGGCCCTGATGAGTAGGGCCTCAGGACCTGATGGGGTGTTTTGGTGGGAGGAGTGAAGAGTTAGGATCATGGGTACCTAATCTATCCAAGATATCCAGGTCTATCCAAGCTTGGGTGGGGCATTCAGGAGAGAACGCTGGATTACCTAGAGGAGTGGCCCAATTAAAACTTGGACATCTGGAGCAGAAAGGGTTGGAGGGATCAGTGGGTTCAGGTGGATACGGTGCTTGATTTTGCCAGGTGTGTGTGTGTTTGTGGCTGAGACAGTTAGCCTATCACAGACTCCAGGGCACAGAGTCCTGGGTAAAGCTGAGGGGATGCATTGTTAGTGCCATTCTCCCATCAGTAGCTTCCTACCAACACACCCTGGACAGGAAGGAAGATATCTCCAAGGGAATATACCTGTATTCTGTTGATTTCCTTTCATCCAGAAAACTGAGTCTTCCAGTCCCCCAAGATGGCTCCAGCTGTTGATCCATTCCCAAGACAGGGATGGTGGTAGAGGAACGGAGGAGGAGGCACAGGGCACATCCCATTAGGACATCCAGTGGGCAGTGGCCAAGTATCACAGGCACGCAGGTGCTGCTGTTTCCTCTCCAGGGACTCCAGCTGAGACAATGTGTTCATGTTCCAGTTCTGCTTTAGTTCACCTTATGAAACATAAAAGTTCCATCTCCAGTTGGATTATGAAGAAGTTTTTTCTCCCTCCCTCCACTCTTTTTTTTCTTGGTTAATTTTACTTGGTTCATGGTTCAATTTAAACATTAGTATTTGAATTTGGTTTGGGGTACAGCAAAATTATGTGGTTTGTTCCAGTTTCTGGTTCATGATTCAATTCAAATCTGTAGTTCCAACATCATGTCACTGCTGCGAGCAGAGCCAGATATTGTTGCCTGAGGGAGCTGTAAGGAGGACTTGCAAAGAGCTTCTCAGCGGCAGTCTCACCAGCTCATTCACCTCACCCTGTGCTGCCTAGTCTAGGGGCAAACCTAATCCTAATACAGCCAGCAGAGGAGGAATTCACACAATTATGCTTCTGGTCCTATAGCAATAAAAATATTCATAATAACAAGGATGATGACTGCCATTTATAGAGCACTTGGTATCTGCCAGTCTCTGTGCTATGCTGTTTATATGAATTATTCAATACTAAGAAGTAAGTACTGTTATTGTCCTCATTTGACAGATGAGGAAGCTGAGGCCCAGAGAGGTCTAACAGCATGTCTAAGATTAAACAGCTGGGAAGCGGTACGGTCAGGATAGGATGTAAGGAAAGGCAGAATTTTAGATTTTGTTATGGATATAGAGAAGGATATGAGATAAGTGCTAAACTTCTTCACATTTTACCTGCAGGGAATTGGAGGTGCAGATAGGTTCTGTAACTTGCCCAAGCTCACAGATAGAGCTCACAGGTAGCAAGTGTCAATAATTAAGTATGGTTTCCTCCTCCTCCCTTCCCCGCCCTGTGTTAATGCTCTTTTTGAAAAGCAGAGCCACTTAAACTTTTGCTAAAGATGAATAAGATTTAAAATAAGTAGGGTGAAATCTCACTTTGCCTTGATTAGAGGCAAGTCCAGTGGAAATTAATCAAAAGTTTGAATTATAGGCTATGTGAAAAGAAACGCTGTCTTCATCACTTGCAAATACATATAATCATTGGAACCAAGCTGCTAGGACTCTTCAGGGCACCTGCTTTAATGAATAGCGAAGAATGATTTGTACTTAGGACGTCAACTGTTGCCCAGAGAACTCCCAAGCAGTTTGCCCTCTGCAGTACTCTAAACTCCACCCCCCTGTAATCTTGTTCACAGTCATCACTTGCTCAGCAAGCCCTTCCATCGGAGATGCTGTAAAGGTAAACTGTGATCAATTAGACCTCTGACACAATTCTCACCAATTCCAAATTGGTGAAATCTGAATGAGCAAGGACATACTGAATCTGGGGATTAAAAAGGCCATCTCTTGTGTTTGTTTGAGTTGGTTCTGGTTCATGAGTTCAAGTGAGGAGGAAGGGCTTGTTGGCAAACACTGACCACTCTCGTCTCTGATTGTTCTGCAGGCCTGATTTTAGTCATTTACTTCTTTTTCTATGCCTCCCTGGCTGCTGTGATCACCCTCTGCATGTACACGCTATTTCTGACCATCAGTCCTTACATGCCGACCTTCACTGAGAGGGTGAAGCCTCCTGGTGAGTGCCCAAATGCCCTGTGTTGTCAGAACTTGCTGGACAGAAATCTGCTTGCACAGCATGTTCAGCCTCAATTAACTTTGGCTCTTCCCGGTAATGACTTAGGGATTCAATTATTAAGAGTTCAAGTATAATGGTACTTGGCAAATTATGGTCCTTTTCATTTTGATTGCCTGGGGGGAAATGGTTTCATGGGAATCGATACAAAAAAATTATCCCAAGAACGGGTTAATATATCCAAGAACTGTTTTCATTGCCAGGAGTTATGATCAGACCCTTCGCCCATAGCCTTAACTTCAACTTCAACGTTTCTGAACCTGACACTTGGCAGCATTATGTGATTAGCCTAAATGGCTTTCTCCAGGGTAAGTTCCTCTGATTGGTGGAAATCTCTTTGGAAAGGTGATGGGTGGGAATTCAAAATTCAAAGTTCACCTGGCTCGGAAATCCTACACTTACTAACCCCAGCCCATCCTGGTCCTTCCTTACCTTGCATCCCCCTCAGCACCTGTAGATACAATGAAAACTGCTCTAGTTTTTCTTATCGTACATTGCCTTGAAAGCATACAAGCCAGATCGCCAGAGAGATGATAAGCTCATTGGGGCAGAGAACTTGTTTTCTCTTCTTGAACATCCTACAGCACCTACTTATCTCCTGGGTACATCCAGATGGCTCAATAATGATCAACTGTAAAAGATAATTCTGGGGGGAGGTAGTGGTGAGAAGAGAATAATGTTCTCCAGAACTGGAAGATTCCTACCTCCTCTACTTTCTCAAGGTAAGAAAATTCTTGAAGACGAGCAATCTTGAAGGAAGAGAGTAAGTGTCTTTTTTGAAAAGCATTTCAGAAAGGAATTAGAGGAAGAATCTCTGGGCGGCAGTCACTCCAACATTTTGATCGCAAGGGTTTTCAAGATGCCTAGCTCTAGAGCATCATCAGATACATTTTCAGGGACAAATGAGTGGCTTTTTGAGAAGCCCTTCCACAGGGTGAAACTGAGACAGCAGCTTGGTGAAGGTTAAACACAGAGCCCAAGGCTCTGTATTTATCTAGCTATCAAAGAGGAGCCCTAGTGGGTTTGCATTGCTGCACCTATTTGTGGATAAAAAGCCAGTTAGACTGGTTTGGTTGTCCTGGCCCGGCTGAAATGGGGGATAGGAGTGGCCAGTAGAAAGTGCACTAAATTAAGAGGAAAACAATCTCTTATGTGATGGGAAGTGTTGTTTAAACGCATAACTTTTGTCATTTAACTTTCCCTCTGTAGAGCAGAGTCTATCATCCTCATTTTACAAATGAGGACACTGAGGATCAGAAAGGGGAAGTAACGTGACCAAAGTCTCACAGCAGCAGAACCAGTGTTTAAACCCACATCCATGTTCTTGACACCCTTGCTACTCAAAGCATGATCTGGAGGCGAGCAGCATCAACATCATCTGGGAGTGTGTTAGAAACATGGCCTCTCAGGCACCCGCAGACCTGTTGAGTCAGGGTCTGTATTTTAAGAAGATCTGCAGGTGATTTGTATGACCTTTAAAGCCTGAGAAGTGCTGCTTTTCATAATTCTTTGCTGTTGCCATATGACCAGGAGTTAGAAACTCAGCTTTGTATCAGTAATGCTCACTGTTATTTTGGGTAACTCTGATCTTCAGACTCCTCACCTGTAAAACGAGGGGAGCTGGGTTCTTTCTGAGTCCATCTAGTTCCAATTTGGGCCAAAAAACAATGTTTGGGGCATCATAGCCAGCACAATATCTTCTTTTCTTTCAAAATGCTTGTGAGCTATTGCAAATGCATTTTCAGAATCTCTGCTGAGGAAATCACTCTGAGAAGCTAGTAGATGGAGGAATACCAAATTCTGACCTGATGGCAGAGGTGGGGAACATTAGGAAAAGCATTGGGGTTTTAGTTCCTAAGTGTAGAAAATATGCCCTGTTTAAAAGGAACACATCTCTGAAATAGATGTCCCAGAGTATCAATTTCATTCCCACGTGGACTGGGATTTTGCAATAAGGGTCATACCCATGTCACATTATTTTTAATGGGACTACCTCAGGAGAAACAATGAGCATGTGATTAGAGCTTCTATTTAGAAAGTTATTATTTGAACATCGTTCTTGTTCTAAAAAAAGAAGATTAAAACAAAACCTTGAATTGAATGTAGTTTTATCAAAGAAAAAATAAAGGCTTAGCCATAACTGGAATACATTTAAAATTCCCAGGTGTTTCTTGATAATATGAAACCCAAGTCACAGCCTGTCTAGATGAGGGTCCCGTAGTCCATTGGAGTTTTACCACTAGTGGATCATAGGTGCACAATCTCCTCTGAGAAACTGAACTACTTGGAACATGAATGCTTGGGGGCTGGATCTAACAGGACTAACTGGACTCCATCATTTAGAACCAAATTGAATCTAAGGCAGTAATTTCCAAAGACCAGTTCTATGGCATCTAGTACCCAAAAGAGTCAGCTCACAGATAACCTCTCTCAGCGCTCTCTCTGATATGTGTACCTTGAACACAGGTTGCATTCCATCCAATGTAAAGGAACACGAACTCTGAGTGCCTCAGGCCTCAGTAGACAAGATCTCGCCCCCTCACCCTCTCGGTGGAGACCCTATGGTTGTCATTGGTTTCTGTCTTTCAAACTAAGCTTCTATTTTGCAGTGCTAACTTCCCTCTGTAAAGAATGAGGAGCTGATCTATCTCCTCCTCTTCCTCCTCCTTTTCCTCTTTCTCCCTCTCCTCCTCTTCCTCCCAGGAACACACACTTCCTCCTGTTCCACAACGCACACTTTTCACTCTCTCGCATCAGATGCATCTCATTGACCTCAAAGGGACATCTGTCCTAGAGATTTAACCCAGGAGCTTCACCTCCTTATGTATGACATGCTTTGACACAATTCAGTCTCTTTTCCAAAATCTGTCTTGTATGTGCCTATTCCTCTGCCAGAAGTAGAAGAGGCAGCCCTCCAAGTTTACAATTTACCATATATGAAAAAAATAATGGAAAATAGAAGTAATAAAATAACCCACATATGACCTAGAGATAGATACTCAGAAGTTCCGAGGGAATGAGAAGCAAGGGGGCAGGCAATCAAAGTGAATGGAGGAGAGGAGCCTGGAAGGCTTCCTGGAAGGATGTTGCTGGTGAAGAGCCTTGAGCACCTAATGCCGGGTCACAGGGCCTAGTACAGACTGAGTGGGCTTTCAGAGGAGCACAAGCAAGCTGGAGAAAGGAAACTAGGGAGGAGGGCTACTGAAAACATGGCCTTCCCCTGTAGCACCTGTCTAACATGACCCTTTGCCACCTGCACACACTTTAGGTTATAATGACAGTCTTCAAGAGGAAATGAATGTAGATTGTCCTCCGGGGCAGTACTTCATTCAAGATGGCAATGAGGATGAGGACAAGAAAGCTTGCCAATTTAAGCGCTCCTTCCTGAAGAACTGCTCTGGCCTGGAGGACCCTACTTTTGGCTACTCTACTGGACAGCCCTGCATCCTTCTAAAGATGAACCGGGTATATTGGCCCTTAATACTCTGGCGATGATGAGAGGATGATCTGGGTAGGAGGGTTATGCTCGTTCCATTTCTCTTGGGCTCTATCTTCATATACTGCAAGTCTGGCCATTTTTACTGATAGCATCAGTAATACAAACAACCGGACAAACCTATCAAGCAATAATTCCTTTTTCTCCCTGAACACATCCTATTTCCATTGTTCTCCCACACCCCTAAACCTACCCTTTGATGCCCTCTGTCAGGAATGACATCCTGGGCTGTTTGAAATAGAGGATTGACATGGGGGTGGGGTGGGGAACAATTCTTATATCAAGAAATGCATTTTCCTTCTCTCCTGCCATGCCTTAGGTGTGGCAGAGCCTTAGCAGGCACATCCCTCTGGAAACCAGAAAGGTCTTTACATCTTCAGGGTTATCTTGCTACAGTTACCATTTTATGACTATCAGGCACAAATACAACAAGGAGTAAGCTGAGGTGCACAGCTCTGAAGATATTTTCTGCTTTTTGTAAGATTTCCGAGAGGCCAAAATAGATTATATGCCTAAGGAAGGGATGACTCAGGGGAATTTAGAAAAGCCCCATTTTTACTGTCAAATCTGCTTTTTTTAAAAAAAACAAAAACACACTGGTTTTCTTTTGGTAGATTGTAGGCTTTCGTCCTGAGCTTGGAGATCCTGTGAAGGTTTCCTGCAAAGTCCAGGTAAAGTGCCTTTTGAGTGAGCCTTGTTAGTGCATCTGTTTCATGCAAAACTGTGGTTCATCACTTCCAAGGGCTTTACCATGGATGATTGGCTAAGGGTTAGGGAAAAGGTCAGTCTTTTCATAACCACACCTCTCTTTAGTAACTTCAGGCCTCCCTATTTCCAGAAAGCAATCAGTTCATGTGCGTTTGCGTGTGCAGTGTGTGTGTGTATGTGCTGATTTATGCCTGTGAAAGCCAAAGACTGAACCTCAGCTAAGGGCCACAGCAGGGAACAACAATGTGCCAAGCCATTAATTGGGATTCTGTTTACACTTTTGCTTTTAGCTCTAATTACTTGTTTCTTTGAACTAAACAAACAGCTTTCATTAGAGTCATTAGTCCCTGATTTTAAAACTGAATTTCACTTTTTGCAGCAATGACCAGTGGCACTGGGTGTTGCAATAACAAATGACTACAAGGGAAGTATAAACAGAACTCCATTAATATGCTAATTAACTGTCCTTCGAGGGACCATTAACTCCTATCTCATCCGTACCAATTAGCTCCTTTGTAGGAAAAAACCCTAGATCTTGGGTCTGTTTCTTAAACTGGCAGTGGTTCCCTCCTTTTTGATAACATCAACTGCACCCCCAGCCTTGGATAGTTGTCTTGCAAATATGTGAAGCCAGGTAATCCCATTCTCAGTACTAGAAATACCTAAAACTCCAGTCTTGATGGTGATCAGAAAGCAGCAAAATGCAGCATTTGTTCATCCAATAGTCCACATTCAGCAAGCATTTATTGATCACTTATTATACACCAGGTACTTTGCTAGGTGTAGGGGTGCCAAGATAAATATGAGTCTGTCTCTGAAATCAGGGCAATCAAGTATTACAGGTGCTATGAAAGGTGCAGTGGGGATATTGAAGAGGGAAAGGTTGGTTCCACATGGGAAGTGGTGACACTGAAGATGAGCTTTGAAAGGTCAGGGAGTGTTTGCCAGGTGAACAGGTAAGAACATTCATTCTGTTCACGTGAACATGAGTATGAGTAAATAGGCACACATGTGGGGTGTAACTACAAACTAGTGGAATTGATTTGACAGACCATTCATGAAAAATGAATTTCATTGCTTTTTAGAAGAATATGTAAATAAATCAGAAAGACCAACTCAGCCTTAAACTAGCATATTAATTGACTTGAGTCCTACTTATAGTTCCCTAGTGGAAGCCATTCATTTTTCAGCTTACATCGAACCTTGCTGAGAACTGTCCTTTAAAAAGATAGAAATATTAAGAGTCTTTATACATTCTATAATAATCAATACTGGCCAAATCCACACCCACTGTGGAAAGCAGGATGGGGTACTTACTAGAATAAATTAAGGAGAGCTCAGTTTATACTAAAAACGATTGTACTATATTGACAGAAGTAATCACATGACCCTAGTGAGTGATTTGCTAGTAGTGATGCGCTATTTGTCCCTTATTAGCCCCCAGACCTCTGCTATTTAGGGTGAGCCTAATGCATCGGCAGAATGGGCAGTCCCCTACCTGACATGATATAATGAGGGTAGACTTGTTTATTTAATCATTTCCAGTAACGAGCCCCTCTTGCTTATCCTCCTGACTCCACCTACTGTAATTAAGCACTACAGAGAATGTGGTCAGAGACATGAGTTTAGGTGAGCCCGCTATAGGTGACATCCCCATGCATCAGGTCCCTGTGCCCCTGGTTTGACTTCCAATAGATGTAAATCCAGTGTGCAAGTTGTTGTGAAGTGGGATTTACTAAACATGTTCCAACGTATACCTGCCTCAACTCCAAAGCTCAAGACTGAGTGCTAGGCCCGGTATGATTCTTTGGAAAGGGGCTGGCATGGTAGGCCCTCTTACCAGAGCAGCATGAGGTGCTGCAAGCCTTTTGGAGCTCTTCTATCTGGGTCCCCTAAGAGCCAGCTCAGAGCCATACTGAGCACCTTCGGCCTCCTCAGTCCAGGCCTGTTCTGTTTGGTATTCTTTGAACTGAAAAGCCAAGGCACAGTCTCTCCCTGAAGCACTTCTCTGGGGATAGGTCTGGGCTGAGCTGTGCCTCATTCTGCTTTCGTGGTCTTCTTGGGACAGTTGGTTGTGTGTCACACAGTGATTTCACCTGGAGCACAGGCCCCTTTAGCTCAGGCTCCAACCCACTGAGTGACCCAGCACTCCACATATACCTGCTTTTACTTACAGAGAGGTGATGAAAACGACATCCGATCCATCAATTACTACCCAGAGTCGGCTTCTTTTGACCTCCGCTACTACCCTTACTACGGCAAACTGACTCACGTAAGCCTGTATCTCCTTCAGTCTTTGCTGTCAGAAAGGGCTCAGAGACAAAGGAAGAGCTGGCTGGGATCTATGAGGATTAGGGAGCAGCAGGTAGTAACAGAGGGGTGAATCAGGAAGTCCCTCTACCAATTCCTGTCACAACCACTCCTTTCCATACCTGAAGGAATCTCAGATATGGTCTGGTCTAACTCCTTCAGTTTACGGATGGAGAAAGTAGGGTTCAGAGACAGGAAGTGTCTTGTCCAATGTCACATAGCTAATTAGTGGCAGAGCCGGGAGCAAACAAATCACTGTCATTGCACTCAGTTATGCCCAAATAATTGGGCATAATTCCATGTTTCTCCCATTTGAAGCCTTGGGGCAGTGGAGACTCCATCTCTAGCATAAAGACTTGATAGATACTAGTTCTGGTTTGATTCATGGTCTGATATCCAGAAAATCACATCACACTGAGTTAGAACTGGTTTTCCCCAGAGGACAAGCAGACATCTGGCAGTGACTTATGAGAAAAATGTGTAATTTCCCCACTGTCCTGGGGAGAGAGAGCATGTCAGTTGCTTTAGCCATTTGTGACTTGGCATCATGGGATTTACTCAGTTCGTTTCGTGGAGGTTGTCCCATTCTGCACTGAATATTTGATCACTTTCTTCCTATTACCCCTCCCCCACCATACACCCTCCCCTTCTCACATTTAGAATTCATTGTTCTTCCACCTACAGGTTAACTACACCTCCCCGCTGGTGGCAATGCACTTTACAGATGTGGTGAAGAACCAAGCGGTGCCTGTGCAGTGCCAACTGAAGGGCAAAGGCATCATAAATGATGTCATCAATGATCGTTTTGTGGGTAGGGTAATCTTTACTCTGAATATAGAAACCTAAGAACTTCAGGGGGCCACTCCCACCTGTTCTGTTTCTGTTTTATTTCATGTTACACCTGGTAGCAGCTGAATTATTTTTCTTCAAATCAGGACACAGCCAGATGGACACCTAAGACAGCAGATCATTGTTCCTTGCCTTTGACATATGTATGAAAGGACATTGTGGGAGCTATTTGATTTTTTAAAGGTAGTTTCTCCTGATGACAACTATTAATTTCCTTTCCTCCCAACTTAAAACTAAAACCCATTCTTGCTGCTAGAAGTCTCACTGTAGTGTAAACATAGTATCTGATAAAATTTACAATAGCCATGAAGGAGAATTTCTATGATGATTGTAAATTCGTGTGTTTTCTAAAACATTGTTGTTTTTAGAGGTGAGATTCTCCCAACCAGGCTGATAAATAACCTTTTTTTTTTTTTTAATTTGCCTGGCAAGGTCCTTCCCTGGGAATCACCAATCAGATCAACCCAGAATATATCTAGAGCCACCGTACCTAGGGAACTCTATATCCAGGGGTGCTTGAGAAACTGGCTGCCTTACATGGGCAACTAAATACTGATTAAAAGACTAGGTTATCTTCCACTAGGACAGAAAGCAATGCTAACTGGATATTGTTCTGGGATAGAGATGAAAACCTTCCCTATGACTTTTTTTGGGAGGTGGGACCCACTGCAATTGGGAAGAAGACCCACCACATGGATGTGATTGGTATTTGATCCCTTGCTCTGTGGTGCAATCATCCAAAAGGCAAACATTCCTGCAAACAGGTTTGTTTCAGCTTCAGGCAGAGGAGAAAACATGGAAGAAGATCTCCGCCAGCTAACTCTTCTTGGGCTATTTGTTTGACAGTAGTGTGATGCTCTTTGAGACCATCAGGGATGGGTGTATTGACCCCTAGCTACAGGTCTGGGGATTAAAATCAGGGTCAGCCAACTAACACATGGCAAGACAAAAAGCTCCTGCAAGGCCACCTTAAATCCAAGGTCCATTAGCCAGCTTTTCATTTGCTTAAAAAATGATATGAGGCAGATGTTTATCCAGGTTGTGGATCAGCCAGGCTGCTTTGTCTTATCTTTGGCCACATGATCATTCCACTGCTTCTTAACACCTCCAGCAGAGGGAGGACTGGGACAAGGAGAAAAAGCGAGCATCAGAGGATAGCATAATGTCTCAGGGTCCAAAGCAAGCTTAAATGCCATCTAGAAGCATCCAGAGTCTGAATCTCCTGTACAATGTTTACCTTCTCCCAAAACGGGGAACTAGCAGTCTGGTAGTGAAGACAAACAAGTGAAGAAGTAATTACGATATAATGTGAGAAGAGTTATAAAACTAGTATGTGGAAATGCTATGGGAACATGAGGAAAAGTAACTAACTGGAGCTGAGAAAGTAGCAGAGGAAATTTCACATGCAAAGTCACAATCACGAAAGACCATGGTGTGTTTGGGTAACTGTGAGCAGTTCATGTAACTGGAGTGTAAAGGGCTCAGAGGAATGGCAGGAAGTGGCAGGGGATTGGGCTAGAGAGATATGCAGGTACCAAGAGGACTTTGAGTTTTATCCAGTAGATGAAAAGGAATCATTATAGTGTTTTAATCTGGGGAGCTCTGTGACCATATTTGCACTTTAGAAAGGGCACTTTGGCAGCCACAATGTGAAGGGTGGATTGGAGAGGGCCAAGACTGAGAAATGGGCAATAGGGAGAAGGAGGAGTCAAGACTGACTCCAAGGTTTTGAGCTTGACTAGAACCGATGGGCTGGTGATATTGTTGATCAAGACTGGGAATACAAGAAAGAAGCAGGATTGGAGAGAAAGATGTTGAGATCAATTTTGGATATTTTAGGCATGTGATTTTTATTGGTCAGACATTGATGTGGAGATGTAAGCACAGTGGGGTTTGGGAGAAGGAAACCTGAGAACAAAAGCAACATTTACTTAAGTGAACTCTCTTAAGAAATTCTAAGCTATTTAATCTTGGGAATTTGAGCCAGTTATGTAAACACACCATACCAATCTAGTCTCTCAGATAGTGTTTTCTCTAAGCTTTGTGGCAGAAAGGACTATTGCTGCTCTCTGGAATCACTTTCCTAGACACCTTCCAACTCCTTCCGACTCTTATTGACAGAGTAGAGAGGGGCTGACAGCTATTAACAAGTGATAGAAGATATGCAACAGCAGATTTCTGGAAAATACAAAAAACAATGAAACTGTCTCCTCCCAACCCCTTTCCTTATCAAATTCGATTTTTAAAACTAACGTTTAAAAAGCAATAAACAAAATACTTGAAAACAACAACTTTAAAGCCATTTAAAAATTACCTCAGATAGCCAAACTCTCAAGATTCAGTAGTAAAAGATAATAGAACATTAGATCTGGAAAGGATATTAGAGAGCGTTTAGCGAAAACAACCTGCAGTGCATCTGACTCCAGGTCCAGTGCTCTTTCTACTCTGAGCTGCTGCTTACCAGGAAGTACCATCTTTTTAAAAATCAATGAATGATATTCCAAACAGTTTGAAACATATGTCAAATCTGACTTAGAACAGTTAACATTTCACAGGAATTCAATTACTGGTGCTATATTTTATACATAATACATTATCCTGTCAAATACGTTGACTGTTAAACAGACAAGGAGTTATGAATCTTTTGTCATACAGTATTTCTCATTCCATGCAATCCATCGTGTCCACAATTTCAAAGCAGTATTGAATAGTACCAGGATAGTTTGGGTTGCCAGCTGGGACATGAAAAAACCACTTTATTATACAGGACTGGATATTATAATATATTCATTAAAACTGGATCTAACAGTTCAATAAACTTCTAGTGGATTAATTTAAATAGTCCCCTATACTGTGCTGTACCAGGATTTGATTTGTATACCATCTGTTGCAATGCACTTGGTTTACTTGTCAATGAGAAATACAACTTCCAAAAGCCTTCATGATTTTGTCCATGCTAGACTTACGGTTTTTCATCCCTCACCCCTCTGAAATCATTATCCTAAAGTAACTTTTCTTAGGCATCTATTTGCTGGGAATCTTCTTGTAGAAAACATTAATATTGTTTTGGGGAGTTGTTGACAACAATAAATTGAAATAAAAAAGAAGTGTATGATTTCCTCTTTCTAGACTGTACCACTGATTTTCCCTCAGGAATATTGGGCAGCCACGTGGGCAGAAAATTTGACAATTGACAGCCCATTAGCGTAAGACGTTTTTTCTCCCCTCTCCACCTTTTTTTTTTTTATTCTTGGGGTTCAGCCACAGGAAGATAAAACTAAAAGTTGTTTCATTTCTGAGCATTTTTACTTTGCAGTATCCATGCTCTGGTTTCTCAGAAGACTACTTTGTCAGAGCAAACTTCCTTTCTTCATCAAGGTTGAGTCCTGGTATAGATGGTTTTGTTTGTTTGTGTTGGAGAAGAACACTAAGAGAAACTTTGAGGGGAGGAGAAGGAACCAAAATCCAAAGACAAACTCTGTGATTGCTTAGTGAAAGCCTGGCTAAGTGACTTTAGGGCAAATTTAGCCACAAACTGTCTTCCAGAGCAAATCTCTAGTGGTAATTGCAAGTAAGACAGAAATATTTCCACTCTCTTATTTGACTCAGAGGCTAGCCTACAGCAGGAATCCCTTCTTTCCTCGGAAGCTGCCCTGGCCCAAGACTACAAGGCTGATATGGTTTGACTGGTGGGAGGTCCGTGATCCCAATATATTTCTCCCCATCTAGGTTCTTCATTAGAGTCATTTTCCTTACTGATTTTCTCTTAAAATACTTGAACATGATAATATAATTTAACCAAATCATACAGAAGTATGATTTACACTGTGATTTTATCCAGGCAGTAGTTAGAGGTTTGGGTGTTCATTTGTGTGTGTGTTGGGGGAGATAGGAGGGATGGAGGCAAAGGGCAAGGAAAAAGGAATTGAAAGCCTAAATAGCCCTGCCTACTTCACAAAGTTCTTCCGTTGCAGGCTAGGAGGGAAGAAAACCTGATAGGAAGATCCAAAAGGTTTAAGAAGGATGTGATAGTCTCTCAGTCTGGCGGTTTACTCTCCAGGATTTACTTCCTTGCAGGTTCTTGTATGGCCATAGCATCAGTCAATGAGAAATAGATAGCATACTTGTCAACGAGAAATATATAGCACACTTGACAAAACAGAATAATTGGAAGGGAGGTTTATTTACAAAGATATTACTTATAAAGTTTAGACGTAGGGGGAACAATAAAGAATAGCACCATAACCCAGGCTACTAGAAACTGAACTCTTACCATCCCTAGACCCTAAGGGACAGGGGTAGGAAGTGGTTATCAGAACCTGGAAGGACTGAGTTGTGTACAGTTGGCTACCTTGAGAGGAGTGGTGACCTTGTTGAAGGACTAAGCTAGCCCATGGTGAGGAAGGGAAACAGGAGAATAAATACCTCGACTTGATTTTTCTCCCTCCCTCTGATCTCCTGCTGGTAATTTCCATTGGCCAAACCCAATCAAAAGCCAGAGGGCAAGGAAGCCCATTGTTGTGGTCCATATGGGTCAGCCTCCCAAGGAAGGGTGTAGAACAGCGAAGAGTACATTTGGAGGGGCAAATAGGAAATATCTAACACAGCCGCCAAGTGGAGGTTCTGTGAGCAGACTCCTTGGAACATGGTACAATGCTGGAACCATCTACTGAACCAACTCCAGTAATTGGGGCTGTTTTATCTTGATGCACACATACTCTGCTCTGGGTCTATGGGATCACAGGCATTAGGCTTTCCCATTATAGAAACTCTTTCTCTATTCTTTAATATTCATTCCCTTTTCAAATTTCCTCCTTCATATGTTCCAAATTTGGTATCCTTTGGTATATCATTCAGAACTCTTTTGCTTGAAGTGACAAAACAAACAAATGAATTTAAAACCCTCAAATTCACTTAAGGATAAAAGGGAATTTACCGAATCGTGTAACTGAAAAGTCCGGGTGTACTTTGGCTTCAGGCATAGCCAGGTCCAGGAACTCAAAGATGTCATTAGGAACCCATCTCTCTATTCTGTTCTCCATCATGTTGGCTTCATTCTCAGGCTCCACAAATCAAGACAAGCAAGATGGCTGCCAGCATTGCCAGGCCTACATCTTTAAAGGCTAATGTTCACTTGAAAAGATAGCTTCTCTTCCGTGATGGTTCAAATAAAAATTCTGAGTCTCACATTGGCTTGAATTGGATTCTGTGCCCATCGCTGAACCAAACTCTGTGGACGAGAGAAATTTCTCTAATTGGCCAGGCCTGAATCACATGCTCATTCATAGAGCTTGCGGTGATATCAGTACCACTCAATCTGCCTCAACTGAAAGTCAGTGAGAGGTGGTTCTCTTGAGGAAAATTGAAGTGATGTTACCAAAGAAGGGTGAATGGATGTGAAGTGGAAGATAGAATAGATGTCCACAACATTTTGTCAAACAGTCAAATCCTACACCTACTTATGGTTGTATCTGAACTTTTAGAGTAAAATCTTTTCAAAATTTTAACATTAAGATCACCAAAGAACAGCCCTTTCACCCTATCCTAGCATTTTGTTGACACCTTTTGCTCGGAAGAAGGAGAGGGTGGAGAGAAAGAGAAAGAAGCCACCTTGATTAATTCTGCTTTGTCTTTACGAAAAATTCTAAAATTCAACTCTGCATTAGAAGTCTGGCTTGCATAAAACATTTTCTTTCCAGAACAGAATGATACAACCTTTATAAAACAGTCAACTTGAATCAGAAAAGTATTTGACTTCCATCAGGAAAAACCTTGTTCATAAATGAGAAGGAGGATGAGGATGACATCCTTTCCATCCTTTCCAATCCTCCAGCTGATGATACCTTGTATATAGAAAATCCCAAGGAATCTACTAAAAGACTATCAAAGCTAATAAATAAGTTCAGCAAGGCTGCGAGATCAGTATACACAAATCAGTTGTCTTTCTATACACCAGTAGTAAACAATTTAAAAATGAAATTAACAAAACAATTCCATTTATAATAGCATTAAAAAGAATAAGATACTTAGGAAAAGATTAGCAAAAGAAATGCAAGACTTGTATACCGAAAACCACATAGTATTATTGAAATAAATTAAAGAACTAAATAAATGAAAAGACACCTGGGGGCCGGCCCAGTGGCGCAGCGGTTAATTTCACATGTTCTGCTTTGGCAGCCCAGGGTTCACCAGTTCGGATCCCAGGTGCGGACATGGCACCACTTGGCAAGCCATGCTGTGGTAGGTGTCCCACATATAAAGTAGAGGAGGATGGGCATGGATGTTAGCTCAGGGACAGTCTTCCTCAGCAAAAAGAGGAGGATTGGCAGATGTTAGCTCAGGGCTAATCTTCCTCAAAAAAAAAAGAAAGAAAGAAAAGACACTTGTATTCATGGATTAGAAGATTAAAATTGCTAAAATGGCAATACTCCCCAAATTGATCTACAAATTCAATACAATTCCTTCAAAATTCCAACTTCCTTTTTTCTTCAGGAATTGACAAGGTGATGCTAAAGCCAAAATAATCTTGAAAAAGAAGAACAAACCTGGAAGACCTATACATCTCAATTTCAAAACTTACTACAAAGCTAGAGTAATTAAAACATAAGGTGCTCTCATAAGGATAAACAAATGGATCAACGGAATAGAATTGACAGCCCAGAAATAAACCCATACATCTATGGCCAATTGATTTTTGAAAACAGTGCTATATCCATTCAATAGTCAAAGAATAGTTTCTTCAACAAATGTAGTGGGGACAATCCACATACCAAAGAAAGAATTTGGACCCCTACCTCACACCATATGCAAAAATTAACCCCAAATGGATGAAAGATCTAAATGTAAGAGCTAAGACTATAAAACTCTTAGAGGAAAACATAGGGGCTGGCCCAGTGGTGTAGTGGTTAAGTTCATACACTCTGCTTCGGCAGCCCAGCATTTGCAGGTTCAGATCCCAGGTGCAGACCTACACATCGCTCATCAAGCCATACTGTGGTGGCATCCCATACACAAAGTAGAGGAAGATTGGCATGGATGTTATTTCAGGGACCATCTTCCTCAAGCAAAAAGAGGAAGATTGGCAACAGATGTTAGTTCATGGCCAATCTTCCTCACACAAAAAAAGAAGAAAACATGGACATAAATCTTTGTGACTTTGGAATAAACAATGATTTCTTAAATATAACAAAAGAAAAATGGATAAATTTGACTTCATCAAAATTAAAAGCTTTTGTGCTTCAAAGGACACTATCAAGAAAGTGAAAATACAACACATAGAATGGGAGAAAATATTTGTAAATTATATATCTGATAAGGTACTAGTATCCAGAATATATAAAGAACTCTTACAACTCAACAATAAAAAGGCAAATAACCCAATTAAAAATGCACAAAGAGCCCTAAATAGACATTTCTCCAAAGGAGATATACAAATGGCTAATAAGCATATACAAAGATGTTAAAAATCACTAGTCATTAGGGAAACACAAATCAAAACCACAATGAGATACCATTTCACATCCACTACAATGCCTATAATAATTTTTTTAAAAAAACAAAAAAGAACAGTAACAAATGTTGTTGAGGATGTGGAGAAATTAGAACCCTCATATACTGCTGGAGAGAATGTAAAATGCTGAAGCCACTTTGGAAAAACAGGTTGGCAGTTCTTCAGAAGGTTAAAAATAGAGTTTACCATACAACCCAGTAATTCCACTTCTAGATATACACCAAAGATAACTGAAAACATATGTCCACTCAAAAACATGTACATGAATGTTCATAGCAGCATTACTCATACTAACCAAAAATGGAAACAACCCAGATGTCCATCAACTGCTGAGTAGATAAACAAAGTGTGGCATATCCATACAATGGAATATCATTCAGCCATGAAAAGAATGAAATACTGATCCATGCTACAGCATGGATGAACCTCAAAACATTATGCTAAATAAAAGGAGCCAGGTACAAAAGGCCACATGTGTGATTCCATTTATATTACATGTCCAGAATAGGCAAATCCATAAAGACACAAAATAGGTCAGTGCTTGCCAGGGGCTAGAAGGAGGGGGAATAGAGAATGACTGCTAGTGGGGATGAGGATATCTATCTATCTATCTATCTATCTATCTATCTACCTACCTACCTGTCTGTCTGTCTGTCTGTCTATCTATCTAATCTATATATATAGACAGAGAGAAACTTTTGGGTCACATGGCAACTTTATGTTTAACTTTTTGAGGAATTGCCAGACTGTTTTCCAAAGCAGCTACACCATTTCACAGTCCCACCAGTAATGTATTCTGTATTCCAATTTCTCTACATCCTTGTCAACACTTGCTACTGTCCAGTTTGGGAAACTGAAAATGTCTCCAGACATCACTTAATGTCCTCCAGGGGTCAAAATCACCCCTGATTGAGAACCACTGGTTTAGAGTTTACATTTTTAACATCACCATCTACCTTCAAGTTATATTATACCACTTCATGTCTTGTAAATGAACCTTACCCTAGTATTCTTTCATTTCTCCCCTCTGGGCCTTTATGCTATTATTACTATACATTTTACTTATACATATGTCATAAGCCCCACAACACATTGTTATTATTTTTATTTAAACAGTCAATTATTTCTTTTTTCTATTCTGTATTTTGTTACTGAAATATTGCCCTACCCACCCCATCCCACAATAAAAATCTCACCCAGATCCTCCATCCTTTTCCCTCATCCCCCTAGCCAGCCCTGCATAAGTGCTCCAGGATTCTCTGCCCACTGGCCATTTTGGAGTGTGTCCATTGGGTAGCCATGTGGAAACCACTCAGAGCCTTCGTGGAGAAAGTGGAGGGGGGAGAGGGAGCCTCAGGAGGGGCCACTTGCTCATACTTGCTCAAGTACCGATGCACTTCCCGCAACACTTCCAGGATGGAGAACCCCCAATACTTCTTACATACCACCCATACTATGTGGAGATTTGGCAACAGGTTGCAGTCAGCCAGAGTGAGCTCAATGCCACTCAGAAACTTCCTCTGAGAGATGCCCTCATCCTCAGCACTGGTCTCATCCACTTCTTCTGGGAGGGGAGATGTCAAGCGATTGTTTAAAACTTTCAGGCCTTTCAGGAGCCCCTTCTCCAGATTATCATTGAGTGTTCTGTTTGAATTCTTGATGTAGGCAGAAAATTTGGTAAATATGTCCAGCCCAGCTGTGTTGGATTCAGGGTTTGGAGTTGCCATCTTGGGGTACCTGGGAGGGCGCAGCACTGCCTCCAGCAATTTATCGATCTTGTTGGTGTCCGTGTGCGCTTCGGTGCCATACAACAGGAATGAGAGCTGTTCTCCTGGGCACAGCTACTGTACAGTCTTGGTCTGCCTCTTGTTGTCAACACTGGTGACATTGAAGGTGACTCCCTTGAGCCAGAGCACCACGAACAGTCTCTGGGAGAAGGGGCAGTTCCCAGTCTTGGCCTCATCACTTTCAGCCTTCACGAACAATTCGACCTGCGGTTGTTCTTCAGCCATGGTTATGACCAACAGTCAATTATTCCTTAAAGAGTTTAAATACTAAGAAAAAAGTCTGATATATTTAATCATGTAGTTACCATTTCCAAGGCTCTTTATTTCTTTCTTTAGATCCAGATTTCCAAGTAGTATCATTTTCATTCTGCTTGAAGGATGTCCTTTAACATGTTTTGTAGTACAGAACTGCTGGCGATGGTTTCTTTCAGTTTTTGTATGCCTCAAAGTCTTTATTTTGCTTTTGTTTTCAAAAAATATTTTGATGAATATAGAATTCTTGATTGAAAGTGTTTTCTTTCACTTATTTAAAGATGTTGCTTGACTGTCTTCTGGCTTCTTCCTTCAAGAAATCTGATGTTAATCTTTGCACATAACCAACCTTTTTTCCCCTTGCTGTTTGCAAAATTTTCTCTTTATCATTATTTCTAAGCAAATTGAGATAATATATTTGGCATAGTTTTCATGGTCTTTGTGCTGAGAGTTCATTGATCTTCTTGGATCTGTGGGCTTATAGTTTTTATTAAATTTGAAAAGTACTTAGCCATATCTTCAAATATTTTTTCAGCTACTCTCCCCACCCCATCCTCTCATTCAGGGACTCCAAATATACATATATATTGGGTCGCTTGAAATTTTCCTACAACTCACTGATATTCTGATCTTTTTTTCAGTCTTTTTCATCTGGGTTTCATTTTTAATATTTTCTATTGTTATGTCTTCAAGTTCACCAATCTTTTTCTCTACAATTGGTGATCTATCATTAATCTATACAGTGCTGATTTCATCTCATATATTCTCATTTTCTTTTCTACAAGTTTAATTTGGTTTTTTTTTTATATCTTCCATGTCTCTACTAATTATGCTCAATCTTTCCTCTAGTTTATTGAGCATATTCATATGCCCATACATTTATAATGGCTTTTTTAAAAGATTAGACAATATACGGATTTATAGGAGGTGGTACATGACCTGGCCCACTGGTCAGGGACCTAGAAGGAAAAAGATTAGAAGATTGCAGACAGAAGAGTCTGGGATGTGAAAGAACATATGGCAATGGTTACAAAGTATG
The DNA here is from genome assembly GCF_037783145.1 of Equus przewalskii. Taxonomy (NCBI): domain Eukaryota; kingdom Metazoa; phylum Chordata; class Mammalia; order Perissodactyla; family Equidae; genus Equus; species Equus przewalskii. Next base: position 96,775,878 of record NC_091863.1, read on the forward strand.
TATGAAAATCTTTGTATCACATGTCAATGCTTACCTTAGAGTGTCTACCATGGAAGAGGTACTTAAAAAAACAAATAAACATAATGACTTAGTCAGTTGACATCAGCCAGCCACTTCAATGCTGGCATGTTGAGCACATGAACAAGGTGGCCTTAGGGGCAGAGGTGAAGACTAAATATGGGTCCAATAGCATGGACTCATACTTTGCAAGCCTGATCTAGCTTCTGCCACCTCTGAGTCTCCAACCTGCCAGCAAAGGAGACCAACATGGAGCATCTGGTATGGCACCATCACTTCAGGTGTCCAACTGATCATTTGGTGACAAGTTGACTACAATGAGCCACTTCTATCCTGGACATACCAGCAGTTTGTTTTCACAGAAATGGACATATGTATGGCCTTGCCTTTCTTAACCACAAGGTCCCAGTCCACACTGCTATCTGAGACCTTACAGAGTATTTGATCAACTGGCATGTGATACCACATAACATTGCATTAGACCAGCGGATGCATTTTACAGCAAAGGAGATACAGGAGTGGACCTATGATGATGGGATCTACTTGTTCCATACCATATGACACCTTTCAGAAAGCTAATATCCTGACAAAGTAATAGAATTGCCTGATGAAGAACAGCTGAAGTGCTAACTCAAAGTAAATACCCTGAGGATAGGGTCCTATTCTCCAGAAAACATTATATTCATTGAATTGAGCATGTTTACATGGTGTGTGTCCTCAATAAGAATACATGGGTTCAGGAACCAAGAAGTGGAAAAAGGAATAGCCATTACCATCACTTCCAATGACACATTTGGGGGACTTGGTGTTTGCCATCTTTGCAATTCTGAACTTTCTAGGGTTAGAGGTCCTGGCCCTGAAGGGAGCTCACTCTAGCCCAGGATTTCTCAGCCTTGCCACTAATGACATTTGGGCTGGATAATTCTTTGTTGTAGGGGCTGTCCTGTGCATTATAGATATTTAACAGCATCTCTGGATTCTACCCAGAGATGGCAGTAGCACACTCTTCCTAGCTGTGACAAACAAAACATGTCTCCAGATATTGCCAAATACTCCCTGGGGGACAAAATTGCCACAAGTTGAAAACCACTGCTCTATCCAATGGAGAAACAGAGATTCATATTGAACTACAATTTGTGGCTGCTATCTGAGCGTTTTGATCTCCTTGTGCCCAGGAAACAGCAGGCAAGAAGAGGAGTCACCATCCTAACTTGGTCAATTGACCCTGATTATCAGGAGGAGGTAAGGTTACTGTTACACATGAAAACAGGGAGGGATTGTCAGGGGATCAAGTAGACTCTAAGCAGAAGCAGCTGCTAAGTTGGCTTGATACTATGTCAGAGATTTGGCCAGTAAGGAAAAAAGCTCAAAAGGAAACACACTATTTATTACTTACATAGGTAGTATAAGCAAGATCAGCACAGTGTCAGCTCCCCACATCCCTAAACTCACAAGATGACACTTGAACCTTAGGGGTCAGATAACAGACTGAGAGATCACTCTGCTGTGGAGGAGCCAATTCTAAACTGCAGCTAAGAGGTGTTATAGCCTGCAGCTATACACTAAGGAGGCCAAGATAGATAATCCCATGCCTCACTGGAAGCAGAGAGGTAGATGAGAACTTGATTCATGGCATCCTCCTACAAAATAGGGAAGCTGATAAGAAATAGCTTTGTGGGGCCGGCCCTGTGGTCGAGTGGTTAGGCTCGCGTGCTCTGCTTCCGCAGCCCAGGGTTTCGCAGGTTCGGATCCTGGGCGCGGACCTGGCACCACTCATCAGGCCATGCTGAGGCAGCGTCACACATGCCACAACTAGAAGGACCCACAACTAAAAATATATACAACTATGTATCGGGGGGCTTTGGGGAGAAGAAGGGAAAATAAAATCTTAAAAAAAAAAAAAAGAAATAGCTTTGTGACAGCTCCTCACAAGATTGCTATCTTGCCATGTTCCTGGGAGGATCACAGGGTATTCTGCCAAGACTTTAAGTCAGACCAATTGAGCCTTGCTTATATGGCCTATGTGGATATATACAAGCCTGCTAGGGTGCCATAGTTGAGCTGTTTCCCTACGGGAACGTGTGTGGAACCCAAGTGATCAATTTGAACATTTCTAGATACTAATTTTCCAAGTTATGAGTATAAATGGACAGGTACAGCAATCCTGGACTGAGAAGGATATGGCGGTGAGGAGACTCAGGCCCTTTAAGGATGAAGGTCCAGGTAAGCCATTGAGGCAGCAGAAGTCGTAACTGGAGTGAAAGGAATTTAGAATGGATAGTAGAGGAAAATGGTAACTATCAATTGTGAACCCAAGACCAACTTCTATAGTGTCGGTTGTAGTTTGTAATGTTAACCTCCCACTTCTGAGTTTCCCCACTGTATGAAAGCCCTTCTAGAGTCGTGTAGAATCTGCTCCCCAATATACGTAGAGAGAAATGTATCCAAGCGGCACAAGTGGTGCCTTGTAGTAGACAAAGAGATACACTACCCAGATCCCTCTTCAAGGAAGGACTTGCTGCTCAGCTCCGGAAAGGGCAGTCAGCAGACCATATGCAGCTATCAGCTTCTTCAGGGTGTGCTTCAGCTGCACAGTCTCACTTTGCCCAAGTTACACCCTTCCTGGGCAGCCTACATCTAGTAACTGAGTGAATTTGACATGGGACCACTCTGACAATATTCATTCCAGAGCTCTTCGCTGGGTCACCCAAGTCTTTGGCCTGTATCATATTTTGGCTTCTCCATTGGCCCAATCCTTCTTCATCTGCCTTTCACCTTGATACCTAACAACATCAAGCACCCTAACTCCATTTTAGCATCTGTTTCTGGATAACCCAAACTCTAACACCAACCATGACATTCAGCTCCAGATTTAGAGGAAACAGTATATCTTGGTATGTCAAAATATAGTCTACATTGTCACCTTTAGTGGCATAATTCATAATATTTCTTTATAATTTTTTTATGTCTGTATGAATCTCTAGTGATATCTTATACAGTCATGTGTCACTTAACAACAAGGATGCATTCTAAGAAATGTGTCGTTAGGTGATTTCATCACTGTGCGAACACCATAGAGTGTGCTTACACAAACCTAGATGGCATAGGCTACTACACATCTAGGCTATATGGTACTAATCTTATGGGGCCACTGTTGTATATGTAGTCCGTCGTTGACCAAAACGTCATTATGTGGCGCATGACTGTACTGGCAATTTGTGGCTTTTTGCCTTTTTTTCCTAATGAGTCAGGCTGGAAGTTTATCAACTTCATTGATTTCCTTAAATACCAGCTTTTGATTTCATTGATTTCCCTCTATTGTCTTACTGTTTTCTACTTCATTGATTTCTGTTCTGATTTTTATTGTTTTTTTAATTATTATTTTGGGTTTAATTTGCTCTTAGGTTTTTGGTTTCTTAAAGTGGAAGCTTAGGTCATTGAATTGGGACTTTCTTTTCTGATGTAAGCATTTAGTTCTATAAATTTCCAAGTATGTTTAGATTTAAACATGTTCAAATTTCCCTCTAAGTTTATGCTTTAGCAAGAATTCTGATATATTGTGCTTTTATTTTCACTCCCTTCAAAACATTAATTTCCCTTTTGATTTCTTCCTTGACTCATGAATTATTTAGAAGAGTAGTATTTAGTTTCCAAATATTTGAGGATTTCCAGATATCTTTCTGTTATTTATTTCTAATTTAATTTCACTGTGGTGAGACAACATACTTCATATTATTTAAATGATTTAAAATATATTAAGATTTATTTTATAACTCAGAATATTTTCTATCTTGGCAAATGATCACTCGAAATATGTATTTTGATGTTTGTGGGTGTAGCGTTCTATAAATATCAATTAAGTCAAGTTGATTAATCATACTTTTCAAGTCTTCTATATGTTTACTGATTTTCTGTCTAACTGTTTAATAATTGTTCAATTATTAAAAGAATGGTGTTGGAATCTCTGACCATAATTTGTTTGGATTTGTCTGTTTTTCCTTTCAGTTCTATCAGTTTTTGCTTCATGTATTTTGAACCTCTGATATTAGTTACATAAAAATTTAGGATTGTTATGTTTTTCTGATAAATTTGATGCCTTTATCATTATGAAATTACTTTGTTTTTCTCCGGTAATATTCTTTGCTCTGCTTCTTACTTTGTTTGAAATTAATGCAGCCATTTCAGCTTTATTTTGATTGGTGTTAGCATGGTGTATTTTTTTTTTCTATCCTTTACTTTAGCTTATTTGTGTCTTTATATTTAAGGTGGGTTTATTGTAGACCACACATAGTTGGGTCTTGCTTTTTTTTATCCTAACAATCTCTACCATTTACTTGAGTTGTTTAGACTATTTACATATAATGTGATTATTGATGTGGATGTATTTAAACCTACCATCTTGCTATTTGTTTTCTGTTGGTCCCATCTGTTCATTGTTCTCCCTTTCTTCTTTTTCTGCTTTCTATTTGAATTAATTGAGTTTTTAAAATAATTCCACTTTAACCCCTTTATTGACTTATTAGCTATATTGCTTGGTTTATTTGTTTGGTTTTTTTAAGACATTCCTTTAGGGTTCATAGTAGATATCTTTAACTTATCACTGTCTACCTTCAAGTCACATTATACCACTTTATGTATAGTATAGGTACTTTACAGCAATATACTTCCATTTTCACCTTTGTGCTATTATCATACATTTCTCTTCTACATATGTTATAAACACCACACTACATTGTTATTATATTTGCTTTAACCAATTACCTTTTTTCTGTTTGCAACATGACTTTTAATAGCTAAGTAGTATTATGTACTATCCAGCGTATGGATGCATCAAAATTTATTCAACCAATTCCAAATTGTGCATTAAAGTTGTTACCCATTTTTTCCTTGATATTATAAATTATATACCAATGGACATTCTTGTGCTAAAATCTCTTTGCATACTTCTGATTATTTCTTTAGGAGAGTTTTTTTTATTGTGGTAAAAAAATATATACATAAAATTTACCATCTTAACCACTTTAAGTGTATAGGTTAATAGTGTTCAGTATATTCACATTGTTATGAAACAGATGTCCAGAACTTTTTCATTTTGCAAATCTGAAACTTTATACCCATTAAACAACAACTCTTCTTTTTCCCCTCCCCAGAGCCCCTGCTAACAATCATTCTACTTTCTGTTTCTATGAATTTAGATACCTCATATAAGTAGAATCATATAGTATTTGTCTATTTCCGACTGGCTTATTTCACTTAGCATAATGCCCTCAAGGTTCATCCATGTCGTAGCATGTGATAGGATTTCCTTATTTTTTAAGGCTGAATAATATTCATTGTATGTATAGACCATGTTTTGTTTATCTACCCATCCATCAATGGACATTTGGGTTGCTTCCACCTCTTGGCTATTGAGAATAGTACCGCTATGAACATGGGCATGCAAATCTCTTGGAGACTCTGCTTTCAATTCTCCCCTAGAAGCAGGATTGTTGGATCATATGATAGCTCTATTTTTAATTTTTTGAGGAACCTCAACACCATTTTCCATAGTTGTTGCGCCATTTTACATTCCACCAACAGTGCACAAGGGTTCCAGTTTCTCCACATCCTTGCCATTACTTGTTATTTTCTGGTTTTGTGATAGTAGCCATGCTAACGGGTGTGAGGAGATAGCTCATTGTAGTTTTGATTTGCATTTTCTGATGACTAGTAACATTGAACATCTTTTCATATACTTGTTGGCCATTTGTACATCATCTTTGGAGAAATTCAACTCCTTTGCCTACTTTTTAATCAGGCTATTTTTGTTGTTGTTGTTGAATTGTAGGAGTTCTTTATATATTCCAGATATTAACCCTTTATCAAATATATGATTTGCAAATATTTTCTCCCATTCTGTAGGTTGCCTTTTCACTCTGTTGATTGTGTCCTTTGATGCACAAAAGTTTTTAAGTTTGTTGTAGTTCCACTTGTCTCTTTTTGCTTTGGTTGCCTGTGCTTTTGGTATCGTAGCCAAGAAAAGATTGCCAAGTCCAATATCATGAAGCTTTTCTCCTATGTTTTCTTCTAGGAGCTTTATAGATGAAGGTCTTATATTGGGGTTTTTAATCCATTTTGAGTTAGTTTTTGTATATTGTGTAAGATAAGGTTCTAACATCATTCTCTTACATGTGGATATATAGTTTTCTCAACACCATCTGTTGAACTGACTGTCCTTTCCCCATTGAGTGGTCTTAGCATCCTCGTTAAAGATCATTGGACCATATATGAAAGGGTACATTTCTGAGCTATCTATTCTATTCCATTGGTCTATTTGTCTGTCTTTATGCCAGCACCACACTGTTTTGATTATTGTAGCTTTGTATAAGTTTTGAAATCAGGAAGTATGAGTCTTCCAGTTTTGTTCTTTTTCAAGATTGTTTTGACTATTTAGAGTCCCTGGAGATTCCAGATGAATTTTCCTATTTCTGCAAAAAAGGCCATCAGGATTTTGATCAGGATTGCATTGAATCTGTTAATTGCTTTGGGTAGTATGGACATCTTAACAATATTTAAGTCTTCCAATCCATGAACATGGGATGTCTTTCCATTTATTTGTATCTTCTTTAATTTTTTTCAGCAATGTTTTTGTAGATTTAGTGTACAAGTTTATCACCTCCTTGGTTGGGCTTATTCCTAAGTATTTTATTCTTCTTTATGCTTTTGTAAATGGAATTGTTTTTTTAAGTTCTTTTTCAAATTGTTTGTTGTAAGTGTATAGAAATGCAACTGATTTTTGCATGTTGATTTTGTACCCTGCATCTTTGCTGAGTTCATCTATCAGATCTAACATTTTGTGTGTGTGGAGTGTTCAGGGTTTTCTACATATAAGATTATGTCATCTGGAAACAGATAATTTTACTTCTTCCTTTACAATGTGGATGCCTGTTCTTTTTCTTGCCTAATAGCTCTGGCTAAGACTTCCAATACTATGTTGAATAGAAGTGGTAAGAGCAGGCATCCTTATCTTATTCCTTTGGTTTCAGGATAATGCTGGCCTCATAGAATGAGATTGGAATTGTTCCTTCCTCTTCAATTTTTTGGAAAAGGTTCAGGAGGATTAGTGTTAATTCCTCTTTAAACACTTGGTAGAATTCTCCAGTGAAGCAATCTGGTCCTTTTCATTATTGGGAGGTTTTTGATTACTGATTCAATCTACTAACTTGTTTTTTGTCTGTTCATATTTTCTATTTCTTCATGATTCAGTCTTTGTAGGTTGTGTGTTTCTAGGAATTTATCCATTTCTTTTAGGTTATACATTTGTAGGTAAACTGTTCATTGTACTCTCATAATCTTTTTCATTTATGTGGCATTGGTTGTAATATCCCATTCCACTTCTGATCTTAGTTATTTGAGTCTTCTCTCTTTTTTTCTTAATCTAGTTAAGGGTTTGTCAATTTTGTTGATATTTTTAAAAAGTCAACTCTTTGTTTCATTGTGGGTTTTTTTTTTATTGTTTTTCTATTCTCTATTTTATTTACCTCTGCTCTAATCTTTACTTCCTTACTTCTGCAAACTTTGGATATAGTTTGTCCTTCTTTTTTCTAGTTTCTTGGGGTGTAAAGTTAGGTTATTTATTTGAGATCTTTCTTCTTTTTTAACGTACACATATACAGCTATAGAGAGCATCTTTATGATAGTTATTTTAATTTTTTTGTCAGGCAGCTCATAGATCTGTATTTCTTTAAGGTTGATGTCTAGAGTTTCATTTTGTTCCTTTGACTGGATCATGTTTCCCTGTTTCTTTGTATACCTTATAATTTTGGGGGGACTTGGATTGGGGCATTTGAAGAACAACCACCTCTCCCAATCTTCTAGTGCTGGCTTCTCGCAGGGGAAGATCTTCGCCAATTATCCTTACTGGAGGCTCTAGGACCTCTCAAACCTTTTCTGATCTCTTGCTCCCCCTGGTGTCTGCCTTCAGAACTACAGCTCAAATATGCCCCTCTCGTTTACTTTCAGTGACTTCCAGACTCTAGCGCTGGTCCTATCAGTGCTCTGAGACAGACAAGACAGAAACTAGTCCCTCTGGCAGTGCCAGACAAGCCAGAATGTTGGACACATGGTCCATTCTTTTGATTCCTTCTGGAGGGAAGAGCTCCAGTATGAAGGGTTTCCTCCTGGTTGCTCTGCACTATGCTGCATAGGGAGAGCAGAATGAATGGGGGCACCAAATGCCACAAATTTTCCTATCCCTTTCACTGGAATCCCTCTTGATTTTACAACAGCCTAGATGTTGTAGATTTTCAACTGATCTCTAGAGTTCTCACTGAGGTATTCTGGTCTGTATACTGTTGTTAACCCAGTGTCTCTGTAGGGGAAGGAGGGCCTGTAACTTCCTAGTCCACTATCTTATTCCCTTTGCCCACTTTTAATCAGGCTGTTTTTTATAGCATTGCATTGTAGGAATTCATTATAAACTCTAGATATTAACCCCTTATCAGAGATACGATTTGTTAATATTTTCTCCCTTTCCATGAGGTTCCTTTTCCTTCTATTGATTGTGTCTTTCCATGCACAAAAGTTTTTAATTTCAATGTAATGCAATTTATATATTTATTTTGTTGCCTCTGTTTTTGGTGTCATATCCAAGAAATCATTGCCACATCCCTTCTTTTACTTTTAAGCTATTTGTGTTTTTATATTTAAAGTATGTTTCTTGTAGACAACTTATAGTTGGGTCTTGCTTTTAAATCCACTCTCTGAGAATCTCTGATTGAATTGGGGTGCTCTAGAGTTAATTAGGGTTGCTTTAGAGTTTATAGTATACATTTATAAGTTATCACAGTCTACCTTAATGTGATATTACACCATTTCACATATTGTATGAGAATCTTACAATAGTAAATTTCCATTTCTCCTCTCGTGGCCTTTGTGTTATTGTTGTCATACAGCATATATTATAAATCCTACACTACATTATTAATATTATTTTAGCAGTCAACTATATTTTAAAGAGATTTAAATAAGAAAAATCTTATTTATTATTAAAATAATATATATAATATGATTATCTCTGTACCTTTGTGTAAATCTATATTTCCATCTATCATTTTCCTTCTGCCTGAAGGATTCCTTTAAGTTTGTTCTTTTTTGTTTAAAGATTGGCACCTGAGCTAACAACTGTTGCCAATCTTCTTTTTTTTCTGCTTTTTCTCCCCAAATCCCCCCAGTATATAGTTGCATATTTTAGTTGTAGGTCCTTCTACTCATGGCATGTGGGACGCCACCCCAGCATGGCCTAATGAGTGGTGCCATGTCCGCGCGCAGGATCTGAACCAGCGAAACCCTGGGCCGCTGAAGTGGAGCATGTGAACTTAACCACTCAGCCACGGGGTCGGCCCCTGAAGGAATTCCTTTAACACTTCTTATAGTATAGGTCTGCTAATAATGCATTATTTCAGCTTTTGTATATCTGAATAAACATTTATTTCACCTTCTTTCATGATATTCTCACTGGGTATAGAATTCCAGTAGACAATCATTTTTTTTAATTTCAATACTTTAAAGATTTTGCTGCCCTGTCATCTCACATTATTTCTGATATGAAATCTACTGTCATCCTTTTATGCAACATATGTTTTGTTGTGGCTACTCTTCAGATATTTCTGTCACTCATTGTGAGCAATTGAAGCATGATATGCCTTGGTGTAGTGTTATTCAAATTTTTTGTGTGTGCTTGAGATTCTTTGATTTTCTTGGATCTGTGAATTTATAGTTTTCGTGAAATTTGGGGAAATTTTCTGTACTTCCCTCCTTTGGGGCCTCCAATTACACAAATACATTTTTCCCACAGCTCCCTGATGCTTTGTTCATTTCTTTGGATGCTTTTTCTTCTGAATGTGTTATTTTGGATAGTTTCCATTGCTATATCTTCAAGTTTACTGTTTTTTTTCTGCAATGTCTAATTTGCTGCTAATCCCATCCAGCATATTTTTATTTCAAATCACATAGTTCTCATCTTTAGAGATTTGATTTCTGTCTTTTTATATAGTCCACATCTTAAATTTTTGAACATATAGAATATAGTTATAACTGTCTTAATGTCCTTGTCTAATTCCCCAACATCTGTGTTAATTTCAGGTTGCCTTTTGATTGACTGATTTTTCACCTCATTATGAGTTATGTTTTCCTGCTTCTTTGCATGCCTAGTAATTTTTTATTGGATGCCCAACATTGTGAATTTTAACTTCTTGGATACTGGTTGTTTTTGTAATCCTATATATATTACCAAGCTTTTTTCTCAGACACAGTTAAATTACATGGAAACACTTGGGTCTTTTAGGATCTTGCTTTTATATTTTAGGTGGACTGAGAAATGTGTTCAGTCTGAGTCTAAATATCCTCCGCTACCAAGGCAAGAACCTCAGTACTGTACCCAATGTTCCATGAATTATGAGATTTTATGAATCTGGCTAAAGGGAACAGGCACCATTTCCAGTTCTATTTGTGTTCCAATCCTTTTGTGTGATTAATTCCTTAGCCTTGGGTAGTTTCCTCACATATGAGCACACATCAGTACCCAGGGGTACTCTCTGCAGGTCTCTGAAGTTCTCTTTCTATGTATACATCTCTCCTATCTGGTAGTGTCTTGCAAACTCTACCTGCCTTAGTCTCCCCAGATTCTCCACTCCATCTTCTCAACTCATGGAGTCTTTCATGTTCCACCTGAGTTCCCTCTCCTTATGCCATGGCCTGGAAACTCTCTCCAAGCTGTATGCTGAGCAAACATGGGGCTCACCTCATTTTTTTTCCATTTCACAGGGATCACTGTCCTTCATTACTTGATGTCCAGTGACGTGAAAACTGTTATTTCATATCTTTTGTCCATTTTTAAATTTTTGTTTATGGTGGGAGAGTGAATCCAGTCTCTATTATACCATCTTGGCCAGTAGTGGAAATCTACCTCCCTTTTTGTTAAATTTTATTTCAAAGTGTGTCAGTCAGGCTTCAATCAAAGTAGCAGAATTACTCTGTGTGTGTGTGTGCGCACGCACATGAGTGTATGTATATAGTGTTTAAGGGATTTGTTACAGAGATTTTACCTTACCCAATTGTGGGAACTGGTTAAGAAGTCTCTGTAAGGCTGTTGTCTTCACATCTGATACTGGAAATTGAAGTCCACAGTGCAGATAGTCAGGAAAGCAAGACGGACATAGATGTGAAGTGGGAGAGAACAAAAACAAACTGGAACCCATGAGCATGAGCTGGTGCCACCAAGGATAGACTGAAACCTGTGTCAGTTCTTGTTTCCTCTGACCTTGATGGAATGAGTATCATGCAGAGGCCAAGACACTTTGTCACAGAACTAAACTCACACACCTAGCCCAGGAGTCAGAGGAGCTAAAGGATAATCCAGGGGAAGGTGGAGCAGTTTTCAAACCAGCTGCTACCTTTTATCAATGAGGTGAGTCAGAGGAAAGCGGCAATGTGTTCAAGCTACAAAAATGGGTACCACTTCACTTGTGTCCTCCAAGTCTCCCACAATAATTTCTCTGTGTCCCACCTTAACTAGACATATAAAGGAAAGAAAATTCTGGGAAATGTAGCTGAACCTAAAGAAATTTACACATTACAAACCTACGACATGAAGCATTTTATAATTTGTCATTTTGGTGAATGAAATATTTCCCCCATTTCTATTTATCTCCATTTATTCCTGCTATAAAGAAAACATTTTTCTTTTATATTTAATTGTATCCAGCAACCTTTACAATGTTATTAATTGTAGTAGTATTCATTAGTGTCTCTTGGATTTTCTGGGTATATACTCACAACAGAAAAAGTTATGATTCTTTTTTTCAACATTTATTATACTAAATCATTTTCTTCCTTTATTTCATTTATTGGAATATCCAAGAATATGTGAAATAATAATTGTAATAGCATTCCTGTGTAATTCCTGATTATCTTGGGGATGTTTTTAGTGTTTCACCCTTTGGAAAGATATTTGTTGTTAGTTTTTAGTAAGGAGTATTTAAGTAAGTGCTTTCTATTCTCTTTTACCTTGTGTCTTTATTGGGGCTAGTTGCTGAATTTAATGAAAGCAGTTAAAGTGTATTATTAATATGTCCTATAATATTCTTCTTTAATTCATTTTGTTATGAATTGCAATGATAGATTTATTTATATTTGAACCACTTTTGCATTCCCTGAATATATAAAAAATGACAATAATTGATTATATCTTCGACAATGTATCAGTTCAGAATTATTTTGGCTGCAAGTATCAGACAGCCTAGCTAAAAATATCCCCAACCATAAAGACATTGAATTATTCAGCAATACTACAAGTTTGGAGCAGGTGGTTCCAAGGTCTTTTCAGAGGTTGAATAACATCCTCAAGGACCCAAGCTCTTTCACTTTTCCACACTGCCATCAAAAGCATATTGGATTAGAGTCTGATGCTCTTTTTCAGTGTTTGACTGCTGACAGCTTTTAGGCTTCACCCTCCCTTTTCCCTTAGAGCCACACATCTTGGCAAGCTGATAAGAAAGCCTGGATTCTCCTTCCTTTGGCACCAGCCATAGATTCAAACCATACAGGCCCTATCCCACGCCCAGGAACCTTCACTCCAGCCCACCACTTAACCACCATAAAAATCCTAAGCCAGTCTTCTTTCCTTGCTCTCTCAAGTCATTTTCAGATCAGTTTGAGATACTTGCCCTGATTGCCCCAGAAAGCCTCATTGTGTAAGTAATAAACTTTTCATATCCTCTAGATATATGTCAGTCTTAACATCCAAACCAAATTTTGCGTGGGGCTCCATCCTGCTTCTGTAGGGTGTCCACAATTGATACTGTGAGCAGGATGCTGCAACAATGACCACCATCACCAGGGGTCTGTCTTCTCTTGCTTTGACTTGCTAACTGACTCTCCTTGCTGCTGGCTAGCTTGCCTTTTGAGTAGTGCTGCTTTGTGCTGTATTTGCTGAGTTCTATTCAGCGCGTTATAGATTTAACTGACCTATGTCAGAAGTTTCAATAATTAATTGGTATTTAGGGACAGGAGTTATGGGATCAGGGCTCTCCTTAAAGTGACCCTGGGTTGTATGTCTTAGCCCAAAGCTATCTGTGTGTCTTAGAATGAATCATCTGTCTTGATTCTAGCAGAAGCTGTGACTAATGCTAGGCTCAGGGGAAAGTCTTACCCTGAGACCATTTGGTTGTGTGCCTAAACTAGGCCTCGGCTACTGTTCTTTAAAGCACTCATGGGAAAGACTATCCCCTGTACAATATATTAGTCCATTGGGTGGTTGCTCATTTGGAGCAAGATTAGTCACTATTTGAAAAGCAGCTATTATTTGAATATTTTAATTATTGAATCCACATTCCTAAAGACAGAGGGCTCACTAGGATTCTACAAAACGGCTTTATTGCTGTTGCTATTGTTGTAGCTTCTGCTGCCTATGCCACAACAAAGATCCTGATCCTCAGGGTTATAGGAAAAACCACCTATGGTACCCCTCTGGCACAGTGAAGGGGTAAATTCTAACGCAACTTAAGCTTGAGGTCCTTATGCTGTATAAAGCAACCATTGCCATGGAAGAGGCCCTAACACTGATGATACTTATCTGAGACTCTCTGGAGGAAGAAATTTATAAATATGAGCAGGGTAGAGAGAACTTCCCCAAAATATATCCAGTAATCACAAAACAAAGGAAAGAAAAGACAGAAAGCCAGGAAGGAAGGAAAGAAGGAAGAGAGGAAGGGAGGGATGAATCTGGATATCGGGGAGGAAACAAAATAAGTAAACAGAGGTCCACAATTTGACCCAATTGGAAATCCAAAATTTACTAGAAGAATTTTTTTTTTTGAGGAAGATTAGCTTTGAGCTAATATCCGCTGCCAATCCTCCTCTTTTTGCTGAGGAAGATTGGCCCTGAGCTAACATCTGTGCCCGTCTTCCTCTACTTTTTATATGTGGGATGCCCACCACAGCATGGCTTGATGAGTGGTGTGTGGGTCCATGCCCAGGATCCAAACCAGTGAACCCCAGGGTGCAGAAGCAGAGCACGCAATCTTAACCACCGTGCCACTGGGCCAGCCCCAACCAAAATAATTTATAAAACAAAAAGATGCAAGTGTACTGATCTGCTTTTGTGCCTCTACAACATAACTTCTGAATTAACTTTAATATCTGCTGAAATGCACCAGTTGGCAAACCTTGGCTTTAATGAATACTTGGATTCAAATTATAGTGATACCTGAGGATTCTTCTAAATTTGAATAACATAACCCCTATAATCTTAGAGGAGTTATTATAACATAAAACAGAGGATAAACAGTTGTGCCTCACCTTAACTATCAGAACAATAGCCTTACCTAAATTCTCCACGATGGCAGCACCCATTGCCCTAAAATATCCCATAGTGGGGGCATGGACACTCTGACCCAATGAGTAACAAATTAAAATTAAATCTTTGGCACTTACAAATTGGCTTTAAAAAATGGGACCACATGGACCTTCTCCTCTCCCTGTCTCTGTTAAAGTAGTTAATAAGGTCCAATGTAAATTTGAATAGGGCCTTCAAGGATTGAAACCCATTATACAAGACCTAGTTAGAGGGGCTGGCCTGGTGGCACAGCGGTTAAGTGCACACATTCCGCTTCCCGGCAGCCCGGGGTTCGCCGGTTCAGATCCCGGGTGCAGACATGGCACTGCTTGGCAAGCCATGCTGTGGTAGGCGTCCCACCTATAAAGTACGGGAACCTGGGCACGGATGTTAGCTCAGGGCCAGTTTTCCTCAGCAAAAAGAGGAGGATTGACAGCAGATGTTAGCTCAGGGCTAATCTTCCTCAAAAAAAAAAAATTAGTTAGAGAAGGAGTGGTTGTGACCACTGCTCCTTCATTTAACAATCCAATTTGGCTGGTTCTTAAACTTGGAAAGAATGAATGTGCCTCACAGTACATGACTGCAGCTTCAATGTTGTGGTCCCATTCATTAAGGCTGCCATACTCAAAATTATTGAAATTACTGACTCCATTCAATCAGCAAGTGGTAAATGAAGGTTTGGCTAATATGTTCTGTTCAGTGCCTATGTCAACAGCCTCTCACTTGCAGTTTGCATTCACCTCCTAAAGGACATGATACACCTTTACCTGGCTATCTATGGAGTAATTTAACAGCCTTGCCATCGCACACAATCTTTGCAGACGTGATCTTAACCACATCCAGCTTTCTCCAGGGGCACAGGTATGGCATTATATTCATGACATCCTCCTCTGAGGATATTCATTTGGCTTATTCAGGACATACAAATACTCCCAAGGGGGCTCAAAATAAAGGATGCACATAGTGCAAGGCCCCACCACCTCTGTAAATTCCCGAAAATTATTTGGTAAACCGAGAGTCCCTCCATACCTAACACTGTCAAGAAACAGCTATTGACCCTCTCAACTCACACAGTGTTAAAACAACCCAAACATTTTTTAGGCCTTTTGGGTTCTGAAAGTAACATATTTCTCATTTACAAATTTTATTTAAACCCATTTACACAGTTATTTGCACACCAGCCCATCCTGAATGGAGCCCCTTCCAACAAAAGGCGCTAGATTCTGTCAAAACTGCAATACAACAGCTACTCTACTTTACAAACTCTTGTTAGTGCCCCTCCACTAGACTCCTTTCATGGTAGAAGCTTAAGCAGTCTTCTTTCACGCCCCCTGGAATCTCTGGACTACCCATAATGGCCATAAGTTACCTATGGGCTTCCGATGCAAAAAAGACTGACCCCTCAGCCCTGTGCTGCATGCCATTAGAGCCGCAATTACTGGCTACATATTGGGCTTTCCTGGAAACAGAGGTCCTACAGGCCCTGAGTCCATATCCTTCCATATTCAGCTGCCCAGTATGCATTTGGTCAAGGGAGCAGCACCCCACAAGCTTGCCATGGCTACCAAGGCCTCCTTTGCTACAGAATAGAACCAAACCTAGGCCCTCTGGCATATCCCATCTGCAGGAGGGCTCACCTCCCCTGTCCTCAGTTCCTTGCCAGATGTCATAGTACTGGAGGAGGTCACCCTTCTACCAAACCCCTTGGCTACCTGAGGAGGTCCTTGGGATCAACTGAGTGAACAACAGTGGAAGTTGGCGCACTTTGCAGATGATGTAGTCACCATCACATGTGGCTGAAGTCCACTGGAGGGCTACTGCTTTACGTCCGTTAACCAGGACATCCTTGATAAAGGATGAGACCTAAGGGTCAACACAATTGGCCAAACTTCAGGCATGCATCTTAGCACTGTTTTCCCTGGCCAAAAATCTGTCCCATTTGTGCCATTTTACAAACTCTTAGACTGTTGCTGACAGTCTGACTCTCTGGTGCAGCCAATGGCAGCAATAATAATTCTTTGTCCAAGGTTTCCCCCTTTGGGGTAAAGAACTCTTGCCTCATAGATACCCCAAATATAAATCAAGGTCACATATGCCTGTACATACTGAAACCACAATAGAAGCCCTTACCAAAACACTCTTTATGCTCTTTGGAGTTCCAGACATTACTGATAGTGACCAAGGCATTCATTTCACTTCTCAGAATACCCAATACTGGGCTCTTGAACAGGAAATTCAATGGAACTTTCACCTTCCATAGAGGCTATAGACTAGAGGCCTCATAGAGTGACATAATGGCTTATTTAAACCAGTTCAAATTCAATTAAATGAATCATGGTACATTTTTGTCATCACTCAAACATCAGGGGTGAATTCTAATGAAGAGCCTGACTCCATTTTTTGATGTTTGACTACTGACAGCTTTTAAGCCTAACTCGCACTCTCCTCTTGCATCTCACATCTGGACAAGCTAATAAAAAAGCCTGACTGCTTCCTCCTTTGGTGCCAGCAGGACTTTCAAACCACACAAGCCCCTGCTCACACACAGGAACTGTCACCCCAGCCCCAACCTTAACTACAGTTAAAATCCCAAGCCAGTCTCCTTTCCTTGCTCTCTCAAGCCATTTTTGGACCAACTTGGGAGGCCTGGCTGTTCTCCCCAGAAAGCTCCATTACATAAGTAATAAACATTTTTATACTCTCTTAGCATGTATGTGGTGTCATCAGTCTTGACGTCTGAACCAAATTTTGGGTGGGGGCTTACCCTGATTTTGCATGATGGTCACAACATGTGCCTTCCACGTCTCCCCTCATGGTAACTTCTGCAACTCCAAACAACCCATCCTCATCCCAGCATCCCAGGGATGAGTGCTTGTAGTGAAAGGTTTTCACTGCATTGGTCCTCTATCTAATCACAAAGGAAAATCTTTCCCTGAAACATCAAGCAAATTTCCTGATATGTCTCATTGACCAGCACAGGGTTACATGCCCACCTCTAAACCAATCACTGACAAAGGGGAAAAAGATTGGCTGAGATCAATCATGAGAACTGCCCACAGCTTGACACATCACTGTCTAAGCAATGTAGAGGTTCTGTGGGCAAGAAAAAGAGTAGGATTTGCTGTTGGTTATTAACCAACAATATCTGCCACAGGAATGTTGATACAATCCCTTTTCAGATATTTTCTGTAGAATTTTTGCAGATGGGTCTGTGTGTTTGGTACTATATTATTTTGTACACTATTTTTCTGATTGGCTACTAAAATGTCATTGGCGGGGGCCAGCCTGGTGGTGCAGCAGTTAAGTTCACATGTTCTTCTTCGGCGGCCCAGGGTTTGCCTCTATGGATCCCGGTTGTGGACCTATGCACAGCTTGTCAAGCCACGCTGTGGCAGGCATCCCACATATAAAGTAGAGGAATAAGGGCACAGATGTTAGCTCAGGGCCAGTCTTCCTCAACAAAAAGAGGAGGATTGGTGGCAGATGTTAGCTCAGGGCTAATCTTCCTAAAAAAAAATAAGAATAATCTCATTGGTGGTCGGCCTGGTGGCCCCGGGTTCTCCAGTTCAGATCCTGGGTGTGGACCTACCTACTGCTTATCAAGCTCTGCTGTGGCAGGCGTCCCACATACAAAGTAGAGGAAGATGGGCACAGATGTTAGCTCAGGGCCAATCTTCCTCAGCAAAAAGAGGAAGATTAGTGGTGGATGTTAGCTCAGAGCTAATCTTCCTCAAAAATAAATAAATAAATAGATAACCTACTGTCAAATAAACTTTTAAATAAATAATAAATAAAATGTCATTGGCTTCACAAAATGAACTGGGGGCCTATCCACTTTTTCTGTGGTGTGGAATATACATCTTTAACTTACAATATGCATCTTTAACTTATCATAATATACCTTTAAGAGTTATCATACTCCTTCATGTATAATGCAAGAATCTCACAACAAGGAATTGCTCTTGGATATTAACCAAAAGTAACATAGAAATGTTGATACACTCTCTTTGCATCTATATTTATAAACAAGATGGGTCAATAGCATTCTTTTTGGTAATATATTTTTCTCATTGGTATTATAATGGCTATACAAAATGATCTGGGGGGCTTTTCATATTTTTATATGACTGAAATGGCATACATCATAATTATCTGATTTTAAAGGTCAGATAGGAATTAGCATGGAATCATTGTTGTGCTTTTAATGACTGACTATACTCTAGCTATGCTTCTATAAGTTGGAGTGCCCCAGGACTAAGTCCCCTGTTTTCTCCTCATCCCTCTTCTTAAGTGATCTCATTCAAATCCATGGTTGTTAAATACCATCAATTCACTGTTGATTTCCAAATGTATATTTTCAATCCAGTTTCTCCCCTGTGCTTCAGACCTGTATATCCCAGAAGACCTAATGATATCTCCACCCTACTCACTAAGAGACATCACAGACCACATCTCTGAAGCAGTACTCTTGCTTTTTCCTTTCTTCCCCCAGTCTTCTCCATCTCAGAAATGGTACCACTATCCACCCACTTGCTCAAGCCTAAAAACTAAGGGTCATCTTTGCCTCCTTTCTTTCTCTCAATCTTTACAACCCCCACCCAAACAATCTATAATACCTGTCAATTTAACTTTCAAAATATATTCTCAATCTCTCTCCCTATGTCCATATCCACTAACACCACTTCAGACTAAGCCAAATCACAATCATTTTTTGCTTGGTCAACTGCAACAGCTTCCAAACTGTTATCTCTATTTATATACTTGATCCCATATAATCTCTATTCTATGCAAGACCCAGAGTAAAACTTTTCAGATCTGACACTACCACTAGAAACACTACAATGTTGCCCCCTCATACCTAGAATAAAATTCACTCTTCTTAATATTGCTTCTGAGCCCATGCAAGATGACTCTTTTGTCTGTTTCCAACCTCATCTCATTCCACTCCCTTCCTAACTTACCATGCTCTCTTCACACCGGGATCTTTTCTATTCCTTGAAAAGCTGAAGCTTTTCTACACCAAGACTTTTGCCACTGGAGTTCTGGGTCTCAGCTCAAATGTTACCTTCTCACAGAGACCCTCCCTAAACTCCTTATTTACAGGGGACAATCTCAAATCCTCTGTAGTCCCTATCTCTCACATCAACTTATATATTAACTTGATAGCACATAGACATATCACAATTTATAATTACCTTGATTATTTATTTACTTTTTTTCATTTATTTTTCCAGGATGAGGGGTGGGAACTTTTCAGTATTTTTCACCACTTTTTGTCAAGTGAAGCTACCATGTGTTCAGTACCTATCAAAAAAAAATGTATGAATCTGATGATTAAGAGACAAGTCCAAGTTAGAAATATAGAGTTGTGATAGAGGTAGTATTTAAAATTATGAGAGTGAATAAGTTTATCTGAAGAGAGTATAGAGAATGAAAAGAGGAGGGGTCTGAAGACAAAACTGGGAAAACACCAACTTGGGGGCTGTGGGCAGAAGAGCAAGCAGTTCAAAGAAACTGAGAAAGATAAGCCAGAGGGACAGGAGGAACATCAGTAGAATTTGATGTCACAGAAACCAAGACAGGCTGGAGTGTCAAGGAGGGAGTGGTCAACAGAATCAAACCCTACTGAAAAAGCATGTGACAACTAACTTTCAAAGTATCCATTCACTTTCATACTGAGGTAGGGACTGCTGGTGACCTTATCAGAGAATTTTCACTCAAGTTTTGGAAGCTGAAAAGCAAAGTGCAGCAGACTGAATGGCGAAGGGAGTGCAATGAAGTGGACATAGTTTAGACCAATCTCTAATGAGAAGAGCGAGAGGTCAGGACACAGGGTAGAGGGAGGCTATTATTCTAAGCACAGAGGAAACTTGAACAGGTTTTCTATAAGGGAGAAAACTGTCCTGTAGCACAAGGGATGAGAGAGATGTAGGAAATACAGGAGGAATAAGATATACTGAAGTCCCTGAGGAAATGGAATAGGAAGGACCAGGATCTAGAGCATGAAGACAAGGTTTAGCAAGGAAAGCCAAGGGACTTCAAGGCTCAGTCACTTGGTTTCCTTGATAAGAGGAACTCCAGTCATCTGCTTGGGACTAGGAGGGAAGAACGCAGACACCTTGAGACTGTGTAGCGTGAAAATTAATAAACAGAAACCTCATTTAAAATGGAGTCAGGAGGCCAGAAGGGGGAGCTCGCACGCCCTACCAGATTGCAGAGCCGGATAGGAAGAAGAAAGATTCTTCTTCTTGCCCAGCAACAGCTCAGCTAATGAGAGACCGTCACAACTCAGCCAATGAAAAGCCATTACACTTCTTGAACTCTCAGTCTCCTCCAATGAACTTTTTGTTTACAATAACTCTCTCAAGTTCCTATTCCCCTCTATAAAAGTTTCTCCTCCCCTTGTTGCTCAGGGTTTGCACTGGCTCACCCTGGTTGCAGACCCCAAATTGCAATTCTTTGCCGATTGGAATTAACCCATTTTTGCTGGAGAAATAACTATTTGTTTAAGGTCAACAATAGAAAATTTGATATAACAACTGCGAGTTACGGGAGAGGGAGCTGAACCAAAAAGAGCCCACCCATGCGTCCGCTCACCTGACTCCCAGGTTAGAAATTCATTCTACGCGTCTGGGTGTTTTCCTTCAGAGGCTTTTGGAAACTAGAGTTGTCTCTGGGCTCACCGCAGTCCCCAGCACAGTCACTTAGCCGACCTGTCCTGTAGGAGGCGTTGTGCCAAGGAAAGTAGGTTCCAGGCAGAGCCCAGTGTAACCTCTCAACTTGCCCGCGGAGCAGGGGGCGCTTTGCCCAGGGAGATTTGTCCCAATACGCTTTGCGGCGTGACCCAGAGCCCATACTTCTGACGTGTTACCCCGTCGCCCGGGTAGGGGATTGGTGTGGTAAGTTAGGGGTTGATGTGATAAATGAATCGGCTTCACTCTTTGTTAGGAGAGCGAGTAGGTGAGAGAGGAGGGAGGCCCAAGAGGAGGCCAGGACTGGGCAAGGACTGAAGTAGGACTGAGGCAGGACGTGAGAGCGGATTAAGTTGGCGGCCACCGCTTACAACAGCCGCGGCGGCAAGTCCGCTGACTAGGCCACGGCGGCCATGGCCGTGGACTTAGGGGACCACAGGAGCGGTTTCCAGCACAGCGAGGTAGTCGTGTTTATCAACGAAGAGGTACTCAGTAATGGCGGTGGCCCAGACTTCTACTTGACCTTCTGCTCGAGGCCTTGGAACGAGATAGAGAACGAGCTGCGATCCATCCTGGCCGACCCGCAGGTGCCCTTTCCCATCAAGAGGGCCTGCGCCTGGAGCGCGCTGGCCTTGAGTGTGCGAGTGGCCGCGAGGCAGCGGGAGCAGCAGGCGCGCCGGGTCCGGCAGCTGCAGGAGCAGGTAGAGGAGCGCGAGACGGTAGTCTGGGCTCTGGCCTCCCAGCTGCAGCAGCTGCGGGCGGAGCGCGAGAAGATGGTCTCGCAGTTGCGTTGCGCGCGAGATGACCTGCGGCGGGTGCTGGAAGAGCGCGAAGTGCTGCGCGGGCAGCTGCTCCAGCCCAAGAGGTTGCCCCAGGAGGTCGCACGCAGGTCTCGAGCCCCGCAGCTCGGGATCGAGGTATGGCCCATGACTGCAGAGGAACGGAACAAGGTGCTGGCCGAAAGGTCTCAGCGTTGGCACGAGTCCCAGAGGGAGGAGGCCCAGATGGCCTCCACCACAGGTGTGCTTTACGTTCCAGAACCCCCGAGTCCCTGGGCCCAGGTCGTTCAACCCTCTCTGCCAATGCCATTCCCCACCCCACTGCCATACCCACCACCTCCCCTACCCAGAGTAGTCTCTGAAGCAGCAGCAGCAGCAGGAACAGCATTCCCACCCCGGATGCCTAACGGGGGGATCTACCCACCTGGCATGTGGCCTGCAGCTGGGTTCCAGGAGGAGACAGCCCTGCAGTGGCACCAGAGCAGCCAAGGCCAAAAGGAAGGTCCTGTGATGCCCCACTTCATAAACCCCTCAGTGTACAGCTGGAGCCAAGGAGACCCAAGGAACCAACAACCTCAGGGACAGATGCCCAGGCCACCAAAAGGTAAGAAAGCCTTTGAATCCCAGCAGGAGGAGAAACTTGTCCCAGACCTCAGGAGGAGGGATTGGGACTGCCTATGGTGTAGAGCATGATTAATTTTTCCTGACACTTGGCTTGTGACAAATGCAAGAAAATCTAGATACTAAGTGAGGTGGGAAGCCTTGATCCAAAACAAACTCCTCACTGAACTCAGGGGTGTAGAAAGAGAATGGAGATATATTCCAAAGAGAAATCCATTTTTGGAGGCCCCCTTCTGATCGAAAACTAACTCTTTTATTTACATCATAGAAAATTTGAAAACTGATGAAACAAAAATTTTCATTATCCTACCATCAAGCAATAACCATTTTTTAACACATTAATATGTTTCCACTAGGGATTTCTTTCCCCCAGCTTCATATTATACATGTATGTGTGTATATAACGTGTGTTGTTTTATAGAAAGATGACATTCTGTTGAATATGTTAATCTTTTAAAGCAAAATTTCTCCAATTGCATTTGCGTTCACAAGTGGTGAACTTAGGATGGCTGCTACCGACTGGTTGACACCCTGGAGAGGCTGATGTGATGAAACATTCTCCTTTTCTCCTTTCTATATTCTCCTTAACCATTTCTCTCCCACAATACCAGGTCTTTGGCTGAAAATAACCATGCTTTTAGAACATGAGATACATTGTATACATTGTATCTAGGAACACTGCTTTTCCTTGAGAATGCTATTGTTACGCTATAAACTGCAGCAGTGTTCATATTTCTTTCTTGATTTGTTTTTATAACATTCATAGGTGAGGGCCTCTTCTTTGTGTCTCTAAGCTCCAGGAACTTTGTCTGCAGCTGAGGAAGCTCCAGGAACTGCGTCTGCAGCTGAGGAAGCTCCAGAAACTGCGTCTGCAGCTGAGGAAGCTCCAGGAACTGCGTCTGCAGCTGAGGAAGCTCCAGGAACTGCGTCTGCAGCTGAGGAAGCTCCAGGAACTGCGTCTGCAGCTGAGGAAGCTCCAGGAACTGCGTCTGCTGCTGAGGAACCTCCAGGAACTTTGTCTGCAGCTGAGGAAGCTCCAGGAACTTTGTCTGCAGCTGAGGAAGCTCCAGGAACTTTGTCTGCTGCTGAGGAAGCTCCAGGAACTGCGTCTGCAGCTGAGGAAGCTCCAGGAACTGCGTCTGCAGCTGAGGAAGCTCCAGGAACTTTGTCTGCAGCTGAGGAAGCTCCAGGAACTACATCTGCAGCTGAAGAAGCTCCAGCTCCCAGTGTGTGAATCCTCATGAAATACCTTCTGGCTCTCAGCAGCTTTCACTTCAGTGAGACCTCAACTGGCTAGAGCTAAAAAGAATGTGAAGGAATCAGGGAAAAGGAGACATTTTGGCACACATCTTGGAACGAGAGCAGACAGATTTTGTTAGAACTTAGTCCTTCTGTTGTGGAAAAGGGATTGACGTAGCATAGTTCAAAGGGGGCTGGAAGGATAGTGTTAAATTTTAGAGGTTATAGCAAGTTTTTGAATTTCATTCATTAATTCACTGGACAAATAGCTATTGATTGCCTAGTATGTGTTAGGAACTACAATTATATGTTATTATCTGGTGCACACATTATAACCCAATTGGATGAGTTAGGTTATATGACAGGAGAGAGCCTAATTTGACATACAGTGAAGACCAGGTGTCTTCTTTGCCTAGCATGTAGTGTGGCTATTGGGTGAATCCAATTGAAAAAATGTCAAGATTCATTTCTACAATTCTGGGGGCAATGTCAAAGAGACTTTTATAGCAGGACTTGAATGACTGAATTGCTCATCAGATTACTCCCAGTGGAGATGAATGGGCAATGGCAAATATCGAGAAAGTAGCCTAACAAAAGTGCAGGCAGGACTTTTCTGATACTCGGCTGATTTCCTCCCTTGAGAGGGACAGCTATTCTCTTGGTTGTCTGAAAGACCACTGGGTGATGACTGACTTTTTTTTTTTTGGTAAGATTGGCCCTGAGCTAACATCTGTTGCCAATCTTCCTCTTTTTGTTTGAGGAAGATTGTCACTGAGCTAACATCTCTGCCAGTCTTCATCTATTGTGTATGTGGGATGCTGCCACAGCATGACTTGATGAGTGGTGTGTGGGTCCATGCCTGGGATCGGAACCGGCGGACCCAGGGCCGCTGAAGTCGAGTGCATGAACTGAACCAGCTCCCATGGGTGACTGCCTTAATGGACAGTGCCGGAGGAGTGTTGGCTACACACTCGAGCCCTCAGGCTCAGGTCACCACCATCCCAAGGTCCTTTTCAGTCAAGAGTGGATGAAGAACGAAATGGATTCCTGGGACTGACATCGTGCTGTGGATGGTGCTTCTCTTGGGAGGACTAACTGGATTAAAAACAGAACTGGACTGGGACAGGCACTCTTGAGAACGCCCCTGGGCCCCTTCTCTTGCACTTGGTGTGTTCTCTGTGGGCTCCCCCGAGGCAGGTGAAGACCAGGGGCTTGGGAGGAGTTAGATTAGCGTCCAATCTGAATAAAAGGTGTCCTGAGTTCCCCCACGAGATCCCGGCTCACCAAACTCAACCTTTGTCAGTTTTCTGATTCTAGCTAGTAATAAAGAGTGTGCGCTTGCCTGCTGTGTCTTGTGTAGTGTGCCTCTCAGGGCAGGTTTGCTCAGAGGTGGCAGCTTAAATCTGCATCTCCCTTTTATCCCACTGAGGTCAAGGAAAGTTCAATCTCATTCACTATTGAAGGGCCCCCCCTCTTCCTGTGGGTTACCAAAAAATGGGAGGGGAGGGGCTTCTATGGGGTCTTCAGTTCATTGTGATTGTCCCTGCTCCCCTCACTGTCCAAGTCCTCATGGTCCCTTGAAGGTGGGCATCTCGGCAGCTCCTGGGCTCGTGGGACACAACCAGTGAGGTGGGGAGGGGACTTCTGCCTAGACTGGGAGCCCTAATGCCTGGGGTCAAGCCTCCTTATCTGCACCAAGAAGCCGTTTTCTTGAGGCCCTGTCTCCCAGAGGCCCCACAAGCAGAAATTTCCTTCCTGCATTTCTGCCCTGCAAGGCACTGTTCCTTCCCTCCTATGCATAACCCCATCACGGTGCTCAGTATTCTAGAAAACAGCCAAGCTTAGATGGTCTGCTGATGAGATAAATATTTCATAGGACAAAGTGGGGTGGAGTCTGGCTACCTGCTTGGTATAGAGTCAGGGATGGGGCAGAGAACAGAAGTGATCCTGTCCCACCAGCTTACTCTCTTATCTTGGAGTCCTGACGACCAGGAGGCCTCGGTTACTTGGGAGGGCACTGGGGAGGAAGGGGACCATTAAGGGACGTCAGCCCAGAGGTAGGTTTTCTGCGTCAGAGACTGGTTTTGTGTGTGCTGATAGCTCCCTGGAATTTAGGGAGGATGGGACCAGATGAGATTTGGGAATATTATAGTACTTTTTAATCTGGTGGTTCTTTTTTTTTTTTTGCCTTTTTCTCCCCAAAGCCCCCCCAGTACATAGTTGTATATTCTTCGTTGTGGGTCCTTCTAGTTGTGGCATGTGGGACGCTGCCTCAGCGTGGTTTGATGAGCAGTGCCATGTCCGCGCCCAGGATTCGAACCAACAAAACACTAGGCTGCCTGCAGTGGAGCGCACGAACTTAACCACTCAGCCACGGGGCCAGCCCCTAATCTGGGGCTTCTTAATGTGTGGTTTCTGGACCAGCAGTATCAGGGTCACCTGGGAAGTTGTTACAAATGCAAATTCTTGAATCAGAATTCCTGACTTCAGAAGTTCTGGGGGTGAAGACTTAACAGGTGTTTCTGATGCCCGCTGAAGTTTGAGAACCTTTGTAACTCATAATGTAGTGTGAAAAAATCACCCCAGACCTCTTCATGGTTGATTCATTTAGGGCTTCACAACACACTCTGATGTCCACTGAATGTCTGTAGATCTCTATGAAAGCAGACTCATCCCCGGGCACAGCTCTTCCATAGCTCAATGTGATTACCCAATATTTCAGGACTGACTTTTTTCATTGCAACCTGCATGGATCTTTGGCCAGAATCGTTGGAGTTGGCTGTCAGTTATCCCTTCATTCTGGGCTGGGCACATGCAGGTAAAGCCAGTAAGTTGTTTAAGGGGAGAGCCTAGGCTTTGGAGCCAGAGAGACCTTGGTTTATATACCTGCTCTGCCATCTACTAGCTGTGCGACCTCAAACAAGCTACTGAATTGCTCCGATCCCCAAAAAGTGCTGGCTCCCTTTCCCTACCCTTAGGGTTCTGCTCTGTGATGATGGGTTCATGGGTATAAAGGATACCCATTGAGTGCCTACTCATACCACCGAGCACCTACCATGTGACATTGTGTGGCCATTATTCCACTGGTGACCATCACAGCTCTATAAACTATGGATATAATAGAGACGTCTACCAATAGTTCTTCAAGGAGGATGTTTTACTCCATTTTACAGATATGGCAACTCAATAATTTACCCAAAGTTATTCAGTTGGGTGTTGGTGAAGCCTGGGTTCTAACCCTAATCTGCTTGGCACCAAACTCCATGGCCTTTCTACTATATCACAGTGCCTCCAATTGTTACCCTTACCAATTAATAGCAGGTAACAGAGTCTGTCAATACCTTGACCAATAGAATTGACTATAATGGAAGGACTCTGAGTCACAGGGGCAGTCTGGTGGAGAGGAAAGTGGGTGGAGATGGCAAAAGAGTCAGACTTGGTCGCTGTGGAGTATTGGTGCTAGAAAAGAAGGTGTTGGAAGAAGAGGTTTGTGGACATGGCTCCTAGAGGTGTCAGCCAGGTGAAACCTGCAGAGACAGACATGCAGAAGATGGAGCAGCATGCAGTGGTTGATTATGCTCCCTGCCTCACCTCCACAGAGCCCCTTGCCAGCAACACTTCCACTCTCATTCGTCTCAACTACAGAAGTAGTGGCTCCAACCGGCCCCTTTCCTGTGGGGGCCTCTGCAGGCAGCCTGTGGAAAAGTGTAGGGATGGGGAGAAGCGCCTCTCAGGTGTCACTGGGGGCAACAACAGACCAATGACAAGTGTGCCTCTGCATCCCTTGGCAGGCAAGAGAGCTAATGATGCATGGTAAAGGCCAGGTGACTGGACTAATAAACAATGTAAAACAAAGGATTTTTTCTTTGACAAAAACATGTTTTAAACGAAGGGGGAGTCCTGATATCTGGTAGGAGTGGAAGCTTTGTCCTCTCACGGATCCAACTCTCATTTATGAGCAGAATGCAAGAGAGAGGCAAGGAGATGCAAAACCCGCTCCCTTGGGAAATCATTTTCTTGTGGTCCTTTCTGATTATCAAAGTAAATTGGATTCACCAAAACAGAAATGTGAAATCAATTAAAACCACCCACAATCCCAAAACCTGGTGGTGACTGCTGTTTATCTTTTAATGTAATAACTCTGTATACACACATACACATATATGCATATACATATATAACAAAACAGGATATGGTACATACTTTTTTTAGCCTCCTGAACTGTAGTAGTAGCTCCAATCTGGACCCCTCTTGTGGTGGACTCTGCACCCAGCATGGGGGAAGGTGTAGCGATGGGGAGAAGCACCTCTTGGGTGGCAGAGGACCAGCTATAGATGTATAGATGTAGACATAGATTTATTTTGTTGTTACGCGCTGCCAAGTCGGCTCAGACTACCGGCAACCCTATGAATGAGTGATGTCCACAATGTCCTGTCCTCAACAGCCCTACTCAGCTCCTGTAGACTCATGCCTATGGCTCCCTTTATGGAGTCAGTCCATCTCATATTTGGTCTTCCTCTTTTCCTGCTGCTTTCTACTTATCCCAGCATTATTGTCTTTCCCAAAGAGTCCTGCCTTCTCAGGATGTGCCCAAAGTAGGACAGCCTCAGTTTTGTCACTTTTGCCTCCAGCGAGAGTTCAGGCTTAATTTGCTCTAGGACACACTTGTTCATCTTTCTGGCAGCCCAGGATTAAAAATAGATTTATTTACCAAAACAGAATAATGGTACATATTTCTTTCCAACATTTGTTTTTCACTTAACAGACACAAGCAGAGTCTCATATTTATATTATTTGAGACTGTGATTTTAAATGGCTGCAGAACATTCTGTCATGTCAATGTTTCAATTTACTTAACTAGTTCTAATTGGGCATTTAGATTGTTTTCAAATTTTTATTTTCACTCTCAACATTATGTTAGTGTGCACAGTTTTCTGTACCATGGCCAAGAATGACTATTATCATTAAAAAAAATCTAACCAGTTTGAAAGCTGTCTTGTTTTAATGTTTCTTTCTTTGCTTACTGGGAAGATGGAACATTTCTTCAAGTCATCCATTTGTATTTCTTCTGTTATGAATTGGCTGTCATGCCTTACTCAAGTTTACTCATGGAATATTCATCTTATCTTGTTTTGTGACTGACTATTTGATAGTAAGGACATTAACTTAATAACCCTTTGTCATACCTAAGATGGCAAGTATTTTCTCTTGTTTGTAGTTTATCTTCAAATTTGTGTCTGGTGGCATCTTGATGGTGAGGAGAATTAAATTCTTACATATGAAAATCTTTTCTTTTCCACTGTCATTTCTTCTTTCTCTTCTCTTCTTAGGAAGGTCTTCTTTATTTTGAGATAATATATAGAGCCATCTACATTTGATTCTATATCTTTTATAGTTAAAAAATTTAACTCTTTAACCATCCTTGAATTTATTTTGGTACTTATTGTGAGGTAGGTGTCTAAATGTATTTTTCTCCAAAATAATTCACCTACAATCTCAGCATCACCGTTCTTTCCTCATTGATCTGAAAAGAACATCTGTATCAAATACCAACTACACACACACATATTGATATTAATGTGTGTGCTTGTGTGTGTATCTTGTCTGTTAAACTGGTCTATTGTTATATCCATCTAACATTTGATTCCGGCTTTCTAACACATTTTAATAAATGCAGTGTAAGTTATCACTCATTATTCATCTTTTTCTAAACTTGCCTGGTACTCATCACATGTTTATTCTCTCAGCTGAAGCTTTATAACTCTCTATTCCTTTGAGTCCCAGATGTACTTCCTTCAACTGGATTCTATGCAACCCTATAACCTCATAATTCATTCCTCTTTTTTAAACCTAGTTTGAGTGGATTTCTGTTCCTTAAGGTTTTATCTCAGCCCTATTCTCTCTTCACTTCCTCCTTCCGTGATCTTGTCTAAACATTTGACGTCTATCATCTTTAGAAAGATCCTGATGTGTATCATAAAAAAAGCTCGTGTTTATTGCTTACTATGTATTTGGAGGCATCATGTTATTTAATTCTCTTTAAAATCCTACAAGATAGGTAGTTGTATCATCTCCATTTTACAGATAAAGACACCCAGGCTCAGAAAAGCTAAGTAATTTGTCCGAGCTCACACTGCTACTGTGTGGTAAAAGCCAGGATTCACATTCTGTTCTGACACACCTGCCATGCTACACTATATAGCATTTAAAAGAAAGAAAATTGAATATTAAATATTCTGTCCGCTTTAAAATGGAAAATTATAGAAACCATAGATACAGACTTCTGTTTTGGGAATTGAAAATGACACAAGAACCAATATGCTGTACTAAAGGGAGGCTGTAATGGCAGAGTGCTTAAGGACATTGGCCCTGGCTGCTTGGGTCTGAAGCCCAGATGCACTCAGTGGATTAATGGCAGATGACAGAATCCATGTATAGCAGGCTCCACACTTCCTGGTACATAGCAATTCTAAGATACACATTTTTTCACATTTTAACATCTTTGAAACCAGTAGGCTTCTCACAACCAGTTCAATTGGCAGTATTTATCTTACAATTGATGGCATCTTAGATTTGATAAAACAAGGTATTAAAGGGCTGAATAAATGTTTAACTATTACACAAGACGACCACTCATCCATTCAGCAAATATTTATTCCATGTGAACTATGTGCCAGGAACTACTCCTCTAGGGACTGGAAGAGAGTAGTAAACACAGCAAAAATTCCTGCTCTCATCAAGTTTACCTTCTAGTGGAAGACACACATGAAATACAGATTAACAAGGAAAATACATAGTACCTCAGATGGTGATAGGTAATAAGTAATAAGTGAAACAGAGTAAGGGGAATGGAAAGTGGTGAGGGGTGGGAGTGTTATTTTAAATAGGGTGGTCAGGGAATGCTTCACTGACTGCGTGACATTTGAAGAGACCTGAATGAGATGGGAGGGTGAGCCATGAGGACAGCTCGGGCAAGATCTTTCCAGGTAGAAGGCAGAGCAAGCGCAACGGCCTTGAAGTGAGAGCACCGGCCAGCATGGCTGGAGTGGAGTGAGTACAGGAAAGTAGATGAGGTGGGGAGGGGGAGCGCTCCAGATTATGGCTGGAAACTTTAAGTATATGGGTAAGAATTCCTTGAAATCCTTTTAAAAGGCTCTAGATCTGAATAGGAACTGCGTATTGGGGCTCAGAACCACCTAGCAAGGATTGCTGAGTGTCATGGCTACACTGCATTTAAAGGTGGGGGGAGCTACGGGACAGCTAGGGGGTGGCAGTGGCATTAATTGAGCGAAAGCGAGGAGAGAGACAGTTCCATTTAGTCTCTTAAACACACTAATGCACAGTCAAAATGATTCATGGTGTAGAACAGTTTGAGGGCAGAATGATAATGATACGTGATCAGAATAATTAGATGAGGCTACTGTGAAAAAAGTGACATTCAAGGCTTAACATTACTGATGAGGCACAGCACAAACTGGCCTTGGTTTGATCTTTCAAAAGGCATGCTGCCACATCCATCCGTCCCTTGAGTGAGCTGGACAAAACGCCAGTTATTTTAAGAATACTGAAGAACATTTACAGGGTGATTATGTACAGGATAGAAGGGTACAGAAGTCAGATTTCTGTTACCATTTAACGTATGGTGTACATTTTTTAAAAATTTATTGTTTCTTAGAAACCAAGATGCATAGTGGTTAAGAGCATGGTCTTTGAAGGTAGACAGAGCTGGGCTCAAATGTCAGTTTTGTCACTTACTCCCTGTGCGACTTTGGTTAAGTAACCAACTCAAGCCTCAGTTACCTCATCTGTAAACTGGGAATGATACCACCCAAGCTCAAAGAGTTGCTGTGAAGATTAAATGAAAGAATGTGTGTACAGTGCACAGCATGGTGACTGCTTAATAGAACTGCAGCTGCTTCTTCCTACTGCAGATGCATCCTGTCCATTATGCTTACCCCTTGAAACAGAGGGACTTAAATTTACACCGCCATCAAATTACATAGGCTGGGGCCGGCCCGGTGGCGCAGCAGTTCAGTGCGCACGTTCCGCTTCTCGGCAGCCCGGGGTTCACCAGTTCGGATCCCGGGTGCGGACATGGCACCACTTGGCAAAAGCCATGCTGTGGTAGGCGTCCCACAGATAAAGCAGAGGAAGATGGGCACGGATCTTAGCTCAGGGCGAGTCTTCCTCAGCAAAAAGAGGAGGATTGGCAGCAGTTAGCTCAGGGCTAATCTTCCTCAAAAAAAATATATATGCAAAATAAAAAAATACATATGCAAAATAGTAAGACAGTAAAAGCAAAGAGAAAGTAAAACATTTCCTCAGGGTTCTAAAGGCAGTTCTAGCATTCAGAGTATACACGTTGAACTTAAAAAGAAAAGCCTCCAAGTTGACTTTTTAGATATCCAGTAAGTCTCACAGCAACATACAGAGCAGCACGCTTTTCGCCATCAGTAATCTTTCAGAGGCCCTGTGAGGTGCAGAGTTGTGAAGTAGCTCAGTGAAGCAGCTGAGACAAGAAAGACAGGTTCTATTGAGAACTCCCCCACCAGTCCCACAAATGCAAGGTGTGGCCGTTTTTTTTTTTTTTTTTTTTTTTTACTTAATTAGAAGCCATTAAACGTCTAACAATCAGAAAACTCCCTCACATAAAAAGAAGTGTGTTGTCATTTAATCCAATCATATAACCTTTGATCATTAGGCCGGGTTGTCAGGAATTTTCAGAGAATGGACAGCTCCCCCTCTAAGCAGGGCTAGATACGCCTCAGGGATGTCTTGCTCAGAACGGAATGAACTTCAACAATGAGTACAGTTCAACAGTGCACACAGACATTGCTGAAAGTACATTTATTAGAAAGCTCTTACATTCGTTAGGTTTCCATATTTTATTTTCAATGTTTTCTTGGAATTTTCAGGGCCACATAGGCCCCCATATTTGAAGTGTTTGTACTAAAGCTTCTAATGCCTTCTTAATGACGGCGCTTGGTTAGTCTGCAGACCTATGAGATCATATGATTCCTACTGACAATTCAAGAGACTAGAATTTGAGAAACTTAGATTAAACAAATCAATCCAAGCTCTTAAGGCTGAGCACATGGAAGAAAAATGAACTTATCCATAGTGATATGGATTGTATGATCTTTATTATTTTTTAATCCATTAATCTAAAAATCATACATATCAGATCAAACAGGAGTACCACAGTATGCTTTATTTTGCAGGTATTAATTAGTTCACTAAATTGATATATCCAAAACTTTAGGTAGCAGCAAGGATCAGTTCTTCCAAAGAAGCTTCAGTAAAAACCAATTCTTTATATTCATGAGTTCAAAGTCCTTCTGTCTGATCCACGGCTGTACTGACGTAAAAATGAATTCACTGAGCCTAGCTAATTGAATACTCAGGTCATAGATTTGGGGCTTCCCGTATTTTACTGGAGTTGAAGCAGCTTTTGTTTTAACTCTCTGTTGATATTTTGTATTTTAATCTTAATTCTCAAAGAAGAATTAAACATATGTTTGCTAATTCTCTAGGATAACAGCCAGGATACCTAATGAAGAATTAGTGATATTAGTCTCCTACCCAAATGGCAGAAAAACGTTTAAATGAACCCATAATTTTGAATGTATCCGTATTTCCAATTCACATACTTAACAAGGTCACAAGCTGATTTAAATAATCTGGCTTCTAGACATTCATCTCAAAAATATTTATTGAAATGAAGCCACTGTTCTTTATGGTGCCATCATTTTGACCAAATAACAAATAAGCAATTGTTTTCACAGGAGATTTTAAAAGAAAACACTCTTTATATACTTAGCAAATCGTGGAGAGCTTGAGTCTGCAAGTCAGAGCTAGAGCGTTCTAAGGGAGGTGTAATTGAGCAATCTGACTTGCTACTCCAGTTTGGAACACATGCTTTCGAGATGAACACATAGACGAACAGTGAAGAAAGATGTTGATGTCTTTTCTTTCTTTTTAACAAAAGTTTCTAATTCCAATGATTGGCAAAGAGCTCTGGCATCAGTTAATGGCAGCAACACAGTGGTGAGCATCTGCCTTGTGCTGAGAGGTAGTTTGGGACTTAATCCTTGGATTTAATAACAAACTTTATTTAAGGTTTACGCTTAATTTTTTAATCCATGGAACATTTTGAGCTAAAAGCAGAGATCTTTGGAAACTTTTGGTTTTAGTCATATAGAGATAAAATAGCCTGACAAACGTCTGCCTTATGCTAATAACAGGTGTGCAAAGCAATCATGTGGGACCCCAAGAAATACGACACTGTGCTTCCAAACGAAAGGGCAATTCAACAGCCTAGCCAATCAAGCAGACACCGGGATGAGTGGTCTCTAGTACCTTACTCCAGAGGCCAGAGCCATCAGAGGTGCCTTCATGGATATAAATCTATATCAAGACCAACACATTTACAGAATAATCCCAGTCCAGCTTTGGCTGGCAGCCATCTGACTGATGACACTTCAGGGCGCACTAGCCTCTAGAACTAGCACTTGCTGCTGTGAGCAAAAAGAAAGCAACACAGTAAAAATATCAGAACTTATTCACAGAGGGAATGGGAGAGTGTAGGAGGCACACAAAGTGTACAAGTTTTTTTGTTTTTTGTTCTGTTTTTAGTGGAGGATGAATCAACTTTGTGAACAAGTTAAGGCTCCAAGGGAACAAAAATCTAAATCATAACCCTAAAAAACCATAACCCACTCTATATCAACACCTTAATGAAAAGGTGAAGATCTTGCTTCATCTTTCAGCAAAAAAAAATGTCAAGTCTGAGATAATCAATATATTCCAAACTCCAGAAGGCAAAAAAGAGACATTCTTGTTAAAATACAGTTGTAATGAAGCAAGCAGCCAGGCTTTTGCTATTAAACACAATACTGTGAAGCCATTTCCTTTTTTTTAAAACTGACAGAAAAAACACTAAATAGATTTAAATAATCCTGATTAGAAGGTGAGGAGAGGAAATCTTATTACAAACTAAATTTTATGTTTGCCATCAATGAAAAATAATTCATTCTATTCTTGAATTTATTTTCTGAAGTTAAATTCTCTAACAGCTTTGATTTTGCAAGTAATGTTAAAGTAGCAAAATACAAGTAACTACAACATATAAAATTATACTTCAGCAGAAATGCTTTCATAATTGGATCCAGGGGCTTAAAATCATTATTTACTTAAAAGAAAACATATTCTACACCACAATTTTTCTTTCAATTACACTTTAACAAAGGAAGAAAAAAAACCGGTCCTAATACATTTTTTTCTTAAATAAGTGCCACTCACGCCCAAGTTAGCTAGCAACTCACTGAGGTTAGTCTGCATATCTTAATCAATTGCACAGCATTTCCTGGCTTTTAGCCAATGGAAACATAACTCCTGATGGCAAAAACAAAAAGCACTAGGGCTGGCCCAGTGGCGCAGCGGTTAAGTTCACATGTTCCACTTTGGCAGGCCGGGGTTTGCTGGTTTGGATCCCAGGTGCGGACCTACGCACTGCTTGTCAAGCCATGCTGTGGCAGGTGTCCCACATATAAAGTAGAGGAACATGGGCACAGATGTTAGCTCAGGGCCAGTCTTCCTCAGCAAAAAAGAGGAGGATTGGTGGCAGATGTTAGCTCAGGGCTAATCTTCCTCAAAACAAATAAATGTGGCTGTCATCTAGCTTGGTGATGTTTGAAAAAAAAACAAAAACAAAAACAAAAAGCACTAGATTGAATTGACTACACAGACTGATAACCAGTACGACTTTTCCTTCTTCCAATCATATAAGAGATAAAGACAACAATTATAAGGAAGCCCAAGGCCACACCCACTGCAACAGGAATAAGAAAGTTGAGGTCAGAGTCAGCAGAACATTCTTCAGCTGTTAGAAAAGAACAGACAGAAAGCAAAGAAAGGAAATTAGTAAGGAATGCAATTAGGCAGAAACAAGCAAACAAGAAACAAGCATTTTGAAAGTGTACACAGATTAGTCTTTTATAGCATTACGCCAATTTTCTTATTTTCTCTATATCCACCCAACTATTTCTAAGCAACTGATTCTCCTATATCTCTCATTGTCACTTCATCTCAAATCACACCTAATTCCTCAGTACAAAAAACAGAAGTGAAGGGAAGAACAGGAAGGGGTCCAAAACACAGAATTGAGCTTCCCTAATATTGGAAGATTTCATGTTTAATTGTCTGAGCGCACCAGGGAAAAGAGCTGTCATCGACACTTACAACCATGCCTGTGTATCTCCCCCACTCCTCTCTCCCTCGCTGCAACGATCATTAAAATATAAATAAGAATTCTGTATGAGTAATAAAATTTAAGTTAAAAAGGACTTAGGATCAAGAAAGTGCAGCATAATTTTTTTCACTGGGGCATTAGGTAGCTACCAGGTTATGTAGAATCCTCTGCAGCTAAGCAGTGCCCTGGAAGAATGACAGCAGAATCCAATACATAGCAGTCCATTCCATCGGACCACCACGAAGGCAATGTGCAGCGCAGCAGATTCTCCGGATCCAGACAGAACTGAGTTTGAATCTTGACTCCTTCCGTTATTGGCTAAAGGACCTTGGTCAGGCTATTTAAACTAGGCCTCACTTTCCTAATCTGTAAAAGGGGGATAATAATACCTAATCATAAGGTATTTGAGGATTAAATATAATTATATTTCTAAAGCATCTCATGCCCATCAGGTGGTCAACAAGTGTCCATTCCCTTCTTTTTTCCTCCCATGTTTGTGATCTCATCCAAGGGGGTTTAGGTTTTGAAGTAGCAAACAGAGATCAAAACAGGAGTGTCTCAGTGCACTATTACTGCAAAAGTCAATATGCAGTACTTTAAAAAGTACTTACGCAAACAAAGCAGATACCGTGTTATTTAGTCAAAGTGTCCAATTCTGATCTCATAATTTCAAGTTTAAACTAGTTTTTCCAGTGAGTAACTAGATTTCATTGGGTTAATTTTTATCAAAATGCTAATAATGGTTTTGTTGCCTACTAGATATGTAACCTCAGTGAAGTCATTCCCCATTCTGTAAAATTATGGAGTTAGAGTAAATAATCTTTAAGGTCCTTTCCAGTATAAGTCTAATGCAATTAATAAAATGTGCTATTTGGTGTGATTTATGATTGAATAATAACTTGCATTTTCCTCTAATTTTATTTTTTCCTCCCCTTGCACTTCTGTCATTCATTAAAAAAGCTGCTAAGGCTCTGAGTATATAATATGAATTTCAGTGACCTTAGCCTTTGGTGAAAGGATTTATATATTTTACTGAAAGCCTTCAGAGACTGATAGCTGGGTACCAAGATCCTGTAATCAGTGAGCTACAGAAATCCTGAACGAACCAATATATACACAGAATGAATTAACAGAACAATCACTTCAATGTGAAACTCTTCTCAAGTCTATTAAGCTTCCTTCTTACATGTCTATACATTCAATATCTGTGCCGCACTTATAACACGGAATATGCTTCAACGGGGGCTGATTATCAAGCTCGTTTTGATGCCAACAGCTCCTCTTTACACTCCCATCTATGCTCTGCCCCACAGGGGCTGTTTGGAAGAAGCGAGAGGCTAGTTGCTATGCTTCACTGCCTCCCTTCTGAGATTGCTGTTAGCTTACATTTCCTAAGTACCAGTCTGATGACAACACTAAACAGATTTTAATGCTCTAGAGATCAAGAAGATGAGGTAGAGAAACACAACACAATCTCCTAATTAGTTCATAGAATATTTCTATCTTTCAATGCTAATCAAGCATCCAAAGAGAAAAACACAAGGGGAAAAAAGGCAAGTGGTTAAATATGCTTGAATCTCTTCAGTCTATATTGCTGAAAAAGAAACAGTACTTTTAAGACTCTAATTCTGAAGCTAGTTTAAGTTCTGTTGTGGCCTCTTGGGTCTGTTTTTTAACCTAGGAAAAAATCACAAGCCTGAGATACTGACTTCATCCTTAGCTTGAACTCAAAGGTATCAGCACGTAACCTAAAAAATGCTGATGGTCCTGAGGACAGTCAACCGAAAACCAAGTCAGAGCATATCTGATGGGCGTTTACGCCGCATCAAGATTTATTTAATGAACTATGCAAAGGCACAGCGCTGAGTTCAAATCAGGATAGTTCTTATACACTGAAACAGAACACCGGGAGTGAGACAATATTTATTAATTCCATTAAGAGACAGTTATATATTTTATTCTTATAATGGCCATGTTAATAAGTTTAAGGCATCTTAGGTTAGGATCAAAATTTGGCCAAGGCTTCTTAAAATAGACCTTAAAACATTGCGCACCGATGTTCTTTTTAACAAGTTTGTCTTCAGGACCAATAAATACAATGTTTTATTTTAAGTTGATCAAAGAGAACAGTTTTTATTAATAAAGACTTATCTCAAAATGCTGGGACTGATTTAAGAATTAAAGTTTCAACATAATCTTTAAAGAGCAAAGTGTTTCAAAAGTGAGAGGCAAGAAAACCTTGTTATGTGCATGTGTTTTGATATAATCAATCAGATTGCAGGTTCTAAAATTGCTCATATCCAGCGTGATGGCGCTTGAGACCAATAAAGTAAGCCAGCAACACTAGAATAAGTACTCCTGCCAAGGCTGCTCCCACCGCTATGGGCACAAGGAAGTTGTCGTCATCTGCTCTGCAGTCTTGAGCTAGATGTGGAGAAAGGACAATTGAGAACAGAAACAGTGACAAAATTTCAAATCTGTAAATTTTAAATTAAAATGACAGCACTGTCCAACACACACATTTGTTTTTTACACCAAGGTAACAAGTCATTGGCATTCGTGACGAGCAAATGAGATGTTCCACAAAAGTGATTTTCCAAATAACCAAATCATACACTTTTAAGTACCCCCAAAATGCAGTCATTTTAGATGAAAGATATACAAAATGATCACATACTTCCCATATATCTTAAACAGAAGATAATGGATAAATATAATTAGCCTTTCCTTGATGATCAGGGCTGTCAGCTTTCAGAGGCAAGCTTATGATGTTAAAGAAGCACAGTGCCTGGAACCAAAGGAAAACTACACAAAGCAGACATAAGAACTCAACGCATAGCAATCTACGGTCATTTAGTATGGGAAAAGACACAAACTGGCCCTGATTATGTAACTGTTTGCCTCAAATGTTCAGTCTAGTGTGAGAGTCAGGCAAGAAAATCAATGGTTATAATTTCAAAATGTGCCATAATAGGGGCAGGCAACACACAAAGTGTCATGGAAGTGTTTCAGAGGCACACTCAACTCAGCTTTGTTACACAAGACATACTCTGAGAGAGGTGACACTGCAGCTGAGTTTTTAAGAATGAGTAGGAATTAACTACGCAGGTAATGGGGGAAAGGCATTCCAGGTATAGAAAATAGCACAGACAAAAATATGGAGGGTGAGAAAACACGGCACTTCAGGGGAAATGCAAGCAGGTTGGCATAGCTAGAACAATGGATCAAGAGGTACTCTTGGCTGGAAAAGTAGCAGAAAAAGAGTACTAGGACCAGCTCGCAAAGGCATTGTATGCTAGGTAGTTTGGCCTTATACTTATTGAGAAAAAAAAATGCAGCAGGATTTTAAGCAGGATATTTATTTCAGAAGTTATTGCAGATGGAAGACTGGTGGCAGCTCTATTGCTAGAAGCCAGATGACCAATAATATGGTCCTGAACTGGGTTAGCAAGGTGCAGATGCAGAAGGGACGGACTAGAGATCCAATTAGAAGGCAGAATTGATCACATGGATATAGGCAATGTGGTAAGAGGAGATAATAGAATGTTTTCCAATTCCATGCTTGAGTGATTATGTAGATGCTGGTGCCATTCATCATGACGCGGAATACAGGAGAAATATATGCATTTCAGTTGTTTGTAGTTGTTTTCATGGGGGGTTGATTTTTCATTTAACTGTTCTGTTTTTGTATGTATGGGGAGGGTGGAGAGGCATATGTGGAAGAGAGAGAAGTTCAATTTTGGATCTGCTGAGTTTAGGAGGCCTGTGTCCCAACCAAGTGGTTGATGAACCTAAGTGGTAGTTAAAACAAGGGACAAACATATTTCTCAGCAAGGGCAAATAGAATAAAAAGAGGACCAGAGACAAAACCCTTGGGAACACCAATACTTGAGGCATAAAGGAGCAGGAAAAGAAGTAGATAAGGCAGGTAGAAAATGGTGCCACAGAAGCCAAAGAAAGAAACAGTTTCAATTAGCATGGCAGAATAGTGTAAAATATTAGAGGAGTCTGAGAAATGTCCACTGGATCTAGCAATATGGAGGGTGGGGGGCTATAAGTCAAATTGCTGCAGCTTTAGGAGTAAATGGGAAGTGGTTGGTTAGATCAAGAACATGGGATAGAGAACGTACACTTACTATGAGAAGTTTAGAAGAGAGGACAATAGGGAGGTAGTTAGAAGGGGGACACTGTCAAGAAAGGGTATCTTCAAGTTGCAAGAGACTTAAATATGTTTATAGCATGAGGGAAAGAGCCATGAGCACTTTATAGGTTGAAGACGTTGAATGGTACAAGGCCTCCTAGGAGGGAGGAAAAATGGGATTCCAGAAGCACTGACCAGGAAAAGAAAACCTCCTGAGACTGGAGAGGAGGAAGGAATGGTGCAGATGGAGATGTTTGCAGAGAAGGGGGGAGGCTAAGGTGTTGAACCACCACTTCTCACTATTTTCCATTTCCTTATTTTTTATTGTCCCAGTTCTCCTCCTAGCTTGCAATCTACCAGGGATTGATAAATCAGATAATTACGCTTATTAGAATTGTGTCGAAAATAAGAACGAATAGGCTGCAAGGCACTTCTGATTGTGCCTGCATTTAAGAAATGTGCCAGGCTTTTGCTAGCCACTGGGGCAATAACAGAACAAGATGCAATCCTGGAGTTCATGGACTTTGTGACATTGACTTTAGCCGCCAGCTCAACGATCTTTTTTACTTGCTTCTTGGTTCTGTCAAGAATCCAGATAGCTGAGGTTGCCAGATGTGACTTGTGAATATATGATGTTAAGAGCACCTAGTTAGCTCCTCCCTTTCAATTTCCCAAATTACCACCCAGCATATAAACTATTAGGTGACACGTACCATAAAGTATTATGCCTTGGATTTAATATAACTTGGTTTTTAAAAAATTCATTAGTAGATTAATTTCTTATTCTGGCAACAGATTCACAGTCCTCTCTTTCTCAAATTGGGTATTTGACCTAGTACTAAAACGACTTTCATAAATACTGCCAATAAGGCTTTCATGTAAGACAAATATTCCCAGAGTAAATCAAAAAGGCAATCCGCTAATGTAAAGATCTTTCCAGATGCTGTCACTTACTTAAAATGCTCTCAATTAGTATGAAGTATTAATTTATAATAACTATGGATTTTACGAATTCAACTTTAAAAAATTCTTTAGGTAACAGAAATAAATTTTGGTGAAACAAGAATTTTAATAGATTCACATCCCGAAGAAAAGAAAATTTCATTCTATATTCTGATCATTTGCCTAATGTACACTTGAGACCATATTGAAAATATTTCTGGAGAAAGGAAAAGTGTATTTGTGGAAGAGTTTAACAGTCACAGAAGCAGTGAAGATTTTTAAAGATAAGTTTCACGGCCATTGAAATTTCAATGAAAAGTTTCATGTAGATTAAAAAATACTGTTAATCTTCAATTTTCTGTTAGTTCAGAAATTTTTCAAATACAATTTTCAGTGTGAGTTGGAAAACTGAGATATACATTTCTAACAAAATATAAAACTCCTCTTAACCAACTGTCAAAATTTCTCTTTGGAAGAATCAACGTTAACAACCACATTCTTAAGTGACATCTTATTCTATATTACATACCTTTTGATCTATAGTCAAACTGTTTGAAGTATATCACATGAACCTGAAAAGATACTTGAAGCTACTCAGTATCAACCAAACATGTCTATGCTAGTTTCAAAAACAAGACATGGTAATTATTGATGCAGAAAGTTGGCTAGCAGGGTAAAAGATAAGGAGATGGGTGGGAGAAAGATGAACCCAAGACAATTTAACATCATCTACCTGAGTAAACTGAGATGAAATGCTATAATCTTAAAAATATCTGAGTCTGATAAGAATTCCTCCTGAAAAATGCAAGAAACTTCAGATGGTGCATTTTTACACTGTATGTAAAGTATGTTCTTGATACATAACAAGTAGCTTCTTACCATCCCTTCTAAAAATACTCAGATCTTCATTGCAATGGAAACTATCACTCAAAGAAACAGGAGTAACAGGATTTTAAAGCCCTCAGCCCCCAGATGAAGAAACTGAGGCCCCAGAAGTTAAGAAGCTGGACCAAAGTCACAGGGTAGCAGAGTCGGGAGCTGTGATGATTAACTGGTAGTCACATGGCTTAACTGGGTAATCCAGAGGAAAGTTACTAGCCAGGTTGCTAAGTTTTTTGTGTGTAATATGCTAAGGTGACTGGGAGTATTTGGAAATTGGAAGGTTCAAGTATTTTAGGGTGATCTGAGAGAGAGATTGCCCACAATCCTATTTAGGTTCGGATCAATAGTTTGGTTTGTATGGCTGCAATATACAGCTGCTATGTATAGACACTATAAGTAGTCTAAATTTAGGAGTTGAGAAAAGTGTACAAAGAGATACTCTGAAGCTTTTACTATGAAATAAATAGTCTAGATCACTGGTTCCCTAATTGGCTACACATCAGATTCAGCTAGGGCGCTTACACACACAGACACACAGACACACACACACACAGACACAGACACAGACACACACACACACACACACACACACACACACACGCCTTGTCCCAGACCTGCTAAGTTAAATCCTCTAGGAATGGAGCCTGGAATCTGAATTTTTATAACAAGTTTCCCAGGTGAGATTCTTATTCTGTAGCCAGCCCAGCATCAGTAGAGACCTATGTATGGGATGACTCTTCCAGACAGCAATACACAGAACATTTTGCAAATAATTTAGTTCTACTTCTAAGCATTTTTAAAGTTTTTCCTTTTGGAAGAAATTGCCATTAGGTAGTATACAAAATCTTGACTTTAACCAACGGGAAAAAATGTGAGCAAATTTCCTTACGAAATAAACGAACCTTTATTGTTTTTTTAGAAGCAATATGATGAGCAAATGAACAAGCAAATATCTAAAGAGAAATACCATACATCAACTAGTGGTTTAAACATTTGAAAAAGAAACATGAGAAGTATTTACATGGACCAGTTTCTTTATACAAATGCTAAAACATGAAACACACCTAGAACTAAATAGAATGTTAGATTATCAAGGTGTAAACCCACTAAAACAAACAAAACTACAAAAGGTACAAAGAATGTGGCTATAAGAAATAATAGTGTAAATAACAGTATACAAACTGGCCCACGTAAAGTACAAAAATATTCAATGAAGTCAGATTTTCTATAAAACAGTGCTAATTAGAGGTATTTTAATATGAATCAGGTATGTAATCTAAATTTAGAAACTTTTAGAAACATTAACAGCGTAAAGCCAGTGCCACCCACTTGTGCTTCCAATTTTTATTTTTAAAAAAAGCTGCTTTGTTTTGACTCATGAGAAATATCTAAGGCCCACGTTCTCATAAGCATTATCCATTTTTATAAGGTTAACAATCTTACATTAAAACACTATTTAAATAAAAAATAATTTTTAAAAATTAGATTTATATTTAGTCTTTAAAAAGTACCTTAAGCTGGCAATGCAGCTCAATGTAGCTTTAAGAGAAAGACTAGTCAGAGTCTGATCCTGAGTCAGTAAGATTTTCAGGCTACTCTAAATGGAGAGCAAATTTAAGTGGGAGAAAATATTTATCACACCAATATAACTCGAAAGATAGTTACAGACATACATGTGCTAATATGCAATTGTCTGTGTGTGTGTGCACGCGTGTGTGCATGTAGGTAATCTGTCAAATTAATTCAACATCAATAATATCGTGGAACCCAGAGATCTCATTTTCTAGTGAATGGGGGGTTGGGGGGGACACACATAATCTCCCACACACAAAAACACAGGAACCTTCCATATATGCTGCATATTAACAATTTTTTAATATTTGCTCAGCCATTCCAATAATAAAAATGATCTCTCAGAAGCAGCAAGAACTACTTGATGTGTTAACTATCAGGCTGAAATGTTTTGCTTTCTCATATAAACATTAGGTGGTGCACAGTAAATGGACAATTGGTGCATCTCCCCAGAGCACAAAACTGAACACAAAATACATGAATTAATAATGACTCTACCATAATGAACAATAATAATGTAAGTTTTGATTAGCACAGAACCATTTAAATGTGAAAGCCAAATTAGTAAATGTTGTGGCAATCAATGCAAGCTGGAAACAAAGAACTACCTTTTAATGGACTAAGAGAAGACCAAGACTTTTGGGTTAGGTGCAAGTTACTTTATAAGAAGTGTAAGTGCACTTCTTTATCTAGGTTCTAGGACATACTGGCATTTCTTCTTAAGGAAAAGAAAAGAAGAAAACATACTACCACCAACAAGGATACTGGAAGGCTAAAGAGAAACCTACATTAATCTTAGTACTGCAGGTAGAGGCCAATTTACGGGTACAAAGGACTAATGCCCAAAACTGGCACTACCTAGCAATTATCTCTAAAGCACCTAGAAAATGGATTGA
Organism: Equus przewalskii; assembly: GCF_037783145.1. Classification (NCBI taxonomy): domain Eukaryota; kingdom Metazoa; phylum Chordata; class Mammalia; order Perissodactyla; family Equidae; genus Equus; species Equus przewalskii. The sequence continues at coordinate 96,820,284 of NC_091863.1, forward strand.
AATGCCCAGTTGGAATAGTCTTGTGTCTTGCAATTTAAAAGATTGAAATATCCAGTTTTTTTAAAAAGGATTAAACAATAAGATTAACACCTATTCTAAAACTTAAAAAGCTTTTTTATCTTTTGTCATTATAGCCACATTGAATACAAATGTATTCAAAAGGCATTAGAAAAGCACTCATTGCTAAGAACATAACACTACTAGACCAGACCCTGTTGAAACCTACTGGCCTATCTCTCATAGGTCAAATACGCAGCCATGCCAAAGCAGCTAAGTTCACCTGCAAACAAAATCACCAAAAAAAAGCAAAAGGAGCAAGTACAAATCCACTGCAGAATTTGTCGTCTCAATATGACTACATGCAAGAAATAATTTCTTTTTAAAAACTGGTTTTCTTAAACTGTATATTTCTAGTCAGAATACCCAAAGTGAAAACACCGAAGTAGTAATTCAAGACAATAAAATAGAACCTATAATCCAGGTGATTTTGCACATGCCTTTTGCTGTAGAAATAACAGCTTTAAATTTCTTGGTAGGGGAAACCCAAAATCACGTGACTAATTTGTAGTTTATAGTTTTGGGGGTGTTTCTATTTAAGTTCAAAATCCCCCATACCATCCATTCTAAGATCAGAACTGCAACTAAATATACCTTAAATTGAACAGTATTGCATACTGGAACTTGTACTTGCTTTATTGTTTTGTAACAGAGATCACTAATCCAGAGATGGATTAGTGTTACAGAGTCTGATATCCAGCATAACTTTTTCTTCTGCCAATTAGGTAAGCAATCACTATAACGATAATCAAGCCTGAAAGGCCAGCACCAACTATAATTGGTATTAGAATGGTGTCATCATCCAGCGAACACTCTTGGGCTGTAGGTGAGAAAAAGTGTGTAACAAATAATGAGTATAATCAAAAAAGAATGTCCAAAAGTAAAAGATGTTGATTCAAAAGTCAGAAATGTTCTTACAAGATCAACTTCAAGTAATTAAGACAGGTATACAGTCATGGGTCACTTAACAACAGGGCCACATTCTAAGAAATGCGTCGTTAGGTGATTTTGTCGTTATGTACTCACAGAGTGTGCTTACACAAGCCTAGATGGTATAGCCTACTACACACCTAAGCTATACGGTACTAATCTGATGGAACCACCATCATATACGCGGTCCATCATCAACTGAAACGTTGTTATGCGTCCCATGACTGTATTTTAATGATAAAGTTACAGAAAACTATGGATTGTTCTAGAATTAAAATCCTAAAACTTATCTGTCCTTTCATTATGCATGTATGTGCATATACAGATATTCATATATATGAATACATATTTACTCATTTATATCTATGACTAAACAAATACATGAGTATATGTGTTTCTTTGTTTATATTCCAAGTCCTTTCCAAAACAGAAGTGAGGTATTACTTTATTGGAAATGAACAGAGCTAATCTAGCCAGAGTAACCTCTTAGTAGTAGAGTGAATGTCTTTTGGGAAACTAGGAACAGATCAGGAAGGTTTAATCATGGGATCAGAACAGCCAGGCTGGCTCTGAACTCCTTTAGAGCAGAGATAGTCCATGGGCCAAATCTGGCCCAAGAGCTAAAAATGGCTTTTAAACATTTTTGAATGGTTGGAAGAAACAACAAAAGAAGAATATTTTGTGACACATGAAAATTACATGAAATTCAAATTTCAGTATCCATAAATAAAGTTTTACTGGAACTCAGCCACACTCATTTGTTGACTGCCTATGGCTATTTTCGTGCTACAACAGCAGAACTGAACAGCTGTGACAGAGCTCGTGTGGCCTCCAAACCTAAAACACTTACTGTCTGGGCCTCTACAGAGAAAGTCTGCAAATCCCTGACTTGGAGTATATGATTTTGGTGGCTGCAAAAGTCAAGAAACTGGGACCTCTCACTAATTTGAGTGTGTTCACTACATTTATCAATGTGGTTGGGGCTGGCTGCCCACAGGGACTATTCTTTTCTATTTCTAGAGAGTAGTCCGATCCAGTGAAATCTAATCAGCACTCTTTCACCTCGCTGTGAGTCTATTTCCTCCTCGACGCAGTCCAGTACTACAGCGTGTTGTATTTCTAGGCACCCATAGTCAAGAACCTAGTTCCACAAATAGATTATGCTTCTGTGATCAGTAAGAAATGTATACTCCTTTGACCGACATTTTTAATTCTATGTGCATAAAAACCAAAGTTTCAAATTCGAGAAAGAACATAGCTCATCTCTACTACAGCTGGCAACAGGCTTGAGCTGATATTACACTGCAAATAATTTTAAATTCTAAACACAAATCTGGGCCTAAAATTAGGGCAATGATGTAGGGAAGCTAGATAAAGACTTAAAAATAAAACTATTACATGATTAAAATAATTGAAGTACATAAGTAAAACTGACAAAAGGGAAAATGAATTCTTGAAAAAAATTTTTTAAGCGTGATTAACCTCTCCAGTCACAAGAACGGTAGGGCGAAGAGTCCCATTTATCTGGGCCCAACCAAGTGAGGCTAGGTATTCAGCACTATCGCAAAAGCAGTTGAATGGCTCACAGCATATTAACTTTGAAAGACAGCTTCCACATTTCCTTCAAAACCGTAGAATTAATTGTTAAAAAGGATGTGGATGACTGGAATAGCTCTGCTCAGCAGTGTTGCGATCCATAAACCCCCAATTTTAAGTAATCAGTTTAAAAGGACAAGTCAATTAAGGAATTTTATGTACTTTCTTTTCTTCATGCAAATTTTAATCTTGTAATGCCAAATGCATCTTTCATATTCGTATAAACATCCTGTAATGAGTCCTTCACAAAGGTTTCATTAAAAATCTGATAAATACCACCATTAGCCCTGAGTAGATCTTTAAAAAGCCTCACTCATATTGGCACATGCTTTTAAAACTCTCCAGATCAATCCACTGGTCAAAACATAATTCACGATATTTGAGGCTTTGCTACCGCAATCTTTTGTCTTAACAAAATAACACCAAACTGCTTTTATTTGGGTATGAAAATGTTTCCAGCAAGAAGATGGCCGTAAGAAAGCAGATGTAAGATGCTCAAAGCTGTTGCTTACAAGTGCCATCCTCCTCACAAACTAAAACCTACGAGGGACTGCTCTACCCGAAAGCTCACTTAAAGCTTCTGTCAGTTTTTAGCTTTAAGAACTTTGTTGCAAACCGTTTTCAGATCACAAAAAAAAAATCTGGTTGGAGCAAAATGATGAGCCAAATATAGTTACACAACTTGCTCAGGCTATGAGAACTCCACAACAGAGTTGAGGTGAATTTCTACTTCTCTATTTCAATGCTTAAGTTGCCAAGACTCAAAGGGAAAGACGCCTATTGGTCAACATAAGGATATAAATTATTAATAAACCTTGCTTGACTCTTACCTGTAGAATACTTTCCATCCTTCACATTGAAAGGCTGAACCCTTAGATCAAAGGTATTTATCTGAAATTCTCCAGACACTGAAACAGTCTGCTCTTTGTTGCACATATAAGAACTTCCCAGGGGTGCATCCCAGTAGCTAAGGTTGTTATTTGCAAAGCTGAAAACTTTAAAGAAAAGAAACATGTTAGTAACTTCTTATCCTATCAACATAAAAAGGGGGACAGTCCTCAAGATTTTTCAGTGAAGTATGGGAGCCTGGGGTACAGGGTCTACCCACAAAAAGCAATGCTTATGATCACCAGGTTCTTCATCTTTTTATAGATGTTTCTATACTTTAAAAATCAGTCCCACCCTTAACCATTATCTACCATACTTTGAAAGTATGGGATACTGCAGAAGTGCCTTATAGTTCTAAGTTACTGATTTTTAAGTTGTGGTCAAGGTACAATCTTCCCATGGAATCTTCTGTTCCATTAAATAAGGCACTATTTGGTAACAAGACAATTATGGTTTCTATTCCTTCAGTGTCACCCACACTCTTTTCCCCAAGGTCAATGCTTTGCTTACCAGAGCCATTAGCCAAATACATGCTGACATTCACCTCCTTCAGATAGAACCGGTTTTCATTTTTCTGTTTGAAAAAGAGCTTCCAGTTAATCAACACATCACAACTGTCTACAGGCACAGTTAATATCTACAGAAGAAAAGCAATCTAATACTATTACCCAGAAGATAAAAGCCGGTATTAGACCTGGGCCAGTCTAATACAACTGCAACCAAGTAAAGAGAATGCAAACCGTGACAGAAACCCTTTCTCTCTGCATTTTGTTTCCAATTTTTGGACCAGAGGCGTGGTCATGTGGTTCTTAGACATTCGGAAATTTATTCCCTCCATTTCATTCGTCCTGTCACTTGCTGAGCCCTCACCACCCTCTAGTCTGGATCAGGAGAGCCTTGTAACTGGGCTCCCCGCCTTTCAGCCTCTCCAGCTCGAATCTCGCCTTGGCTGCTATTATCTTTCTGAAGCACTCATTTGATCAACCTGTCATTCTAGTAATTTCAGGGCTTAGCATGCACAAGGTAACATATCTAGTGCTTCAGGGAGCTAGCAAAACAAACCAGACCGGGATCCTGCCTCCACCGTGTTTGCAATCCGCCAGGGAAAATAAGATAAACACATAAATAAATAACCATATTACAAAAAAGAAAGTAAGTTAAGAAAAGTAAAAGGAGACAAGTTACTTCTAACTAGGGGAGGAACAAAAGTAATACAAGCTTAGGGTATGACTCCACTCATAGGTGGTAGTTAACATCTAGACAAAGAGAACTGATCGGTGGTTACCAGGGGAAAGGGGGGGTGGGGGAGGGCACTAGGGGTGAAGTGATGTACCTACAACATGACTAATAATGAAGTACAACTGTAATTTCACAAGGTTAACTATCATAATCTTAATAAAAAAAAAGTAATACAAGCTTAGGGATGAGCCATTTGAACTGGGTAGGATTCAATTAGGAAACAAGCAGAGAAGGGTATTGGAGAAGGCAACAGCATGAGCAAAGGTAGTCAGAAAATAAGCATAATCACAAGTACGCCGGCATTTGAGAACTTACTGAGTGCCAAGCGCTGTTCTTAAAACTTCACATATGAGGCTTCACTGAACAATCACAACACCCCATCCTGAGATGGGGTAACAAAGCGCAGAGAGGTTAAGTAACTTTCCCCAAGGCTATATGGTTAGTAGTCAGTGAGCTGGGATTTGAACCCAAGAAGTCTGGCTGCAGAGCCTACGTACTGGTTACTACTATGCTTTCCTGCCTCACTGGATGTGCACAGGGAAGAGGGTGAGGGGAGCATGAGATTCATGAAGAGGGAGAGAAGGAAACAAGAAGCTGGATATGCAGGCTACACTGCACAGGGGGCGGAGGCGGCCTGAACTACCCTGCCATGGAATTGAGATGTTATTTTGTTGGCAAAACAGAACCACTGAAGGTTTTGGAGGAAGAGCTGTGCTTCAGGAAGATTAAACCGATGCAGAACATTAGGGGAGAGGAGAAAGAGCGGGGACTAGTTAGGAGGCTGTGTGAACAGTCCAGGTAAGAGGGACTGCAGGCTGGAATCAGGGCGAAGGCAGTGGGAAAGGAAACTGAGGGGAGAGACTCGGAGAAATTTCAGGAGGAAACATAAAGGACGACTTGACAACCTCACTACATCTCTCCCCCACTTAGCCTATGTCTTGGCGCAGCATTCAAGGCTCTTCACAATTTGTCTCAACTACTTTTCCACACTTATCTTTCACTGAACACGCCGCAAGCCTTGTTCTCCCAGTTGGTCTTGTGTTCCCTTATCCAGGGATAACCTGTACTTGCCCTCTTAGGCCCCTTATCTCCACACATACAAATGTGACTCATCCTTGAAGGTCCAGCTCAAATGCCAGCTCTTTCATTAAACCTTCCTGACTCTCCCCGAGCCAGAATTAACCACTCCCTCCTCAATACTCCCACAGCACTTTGTATTTTCCCCTGGTCTAGCACTCTTCCCACTTTGTATGTACCTTCCATAGTACTCTAATTGCTCACAGAATCAAGTTCCAAAGCCTCAGCGTGGCATTCAAGGCTTTCTACAAAAAAACAGTAATTATTTATATATTTCTATCTTTACCACTAAAGTGTAGGCACCTTAAAGATACAGGCCTTCTTCTTTGTATCCCACCATAGCATCCTGCACAGAACACACTCGAATTCAATAGATTCTCCTTAGAAGCATCTATTATGACAGGGTTGAAGGTGAGATGGGCCCCACTGAACTCTGGTGACACTGCAGGAGTTTCCTGGGTTTTCAAAGTGCTTGTAGCATGGTTAAAATGTCACTATTTTGGATAGCATTTTAAAATAGCCTGCTGGGCAAATTAAATATTGTAATTATTATATATTTCCCCATGAGAGTAAGGAGAAATCATGTTCCTTTTAGGATCCTACCACAGCTAGAAAGATTAAACTCAATCACTCAAAAGGGAATGAACCTAAAATATTACTTTCCTCATTCATATTGACTACAATGTAATCCCTGTGAGATAACTTTAAAAGAGAATGTGTCTGGGGAGGCCTGATCTTACTGCATTGAAGAGGACAAGCCTAACTAGACGTTTTTAGTACTAATTCACTGGCCATGCATGTACTATAACCGAGGAATGATTTAAGTGTTGGAAAAGGGAAGATTTCTGTAAACCTTTCTAAACTATAATTGCCTAACATACTCCTCAATTACTCAGCACATATTCCATAGAAAACAAAGGTTTTAGACTCAAGATACCAAGTTCAGACACGAAACAAATAACAATATACCTACTTTTTATATATCAGATGTTGAGAGTACTTCCCCATCCCTAGATACGGTAATCTGATTTAAAAGTAGAACTGTTTTTTATCCACTTAACAATAACTCTTAGTTTGAGAACTGTTGGTAGCTCAACATTTTCCCTCACCAATAGCTATCCTCTCTTTTCCATTCCCATTTGCTCTAATGTGTACACACACATGCGTGCACACCCCCCTCAGAAAATTATGGGAATAATAATTGCTTCTGAGAAGGTGGAAATAAAGGTCCTCGATGATTAATTTATGCTACAAGAAGTAGAACATGCATACTTAACCTGGAACCTTCTGTTTAGGGCTCAGCCCTTGATACAAGCATGAGCAACAAAAACCTGAATGCTGCCATTATAAACTATCCTGATGTAATGAATTAATGCATGTAAAGTACTTACACAGAGCCCTGTACATAGCAAGTACTCAATAAATGTTAGCTATTATTACCGATAGAATTACAAATAGTATAGCCTCCAAAAAACCTAAAGTATTATAACAGACAAACATGAGTTTTCCAACCAATAAAAGAGAAAAATACTGTAGAAATTACTGTATATCTTTTACATAGATACTTTATATATATACACACACTTCATTATTACACATATCTATATGGATGGATTAGACAGTTTTTTTGATGTGGGTTAATTCTTGTTCCTACCCTTAGGTCTATACAACAACAGAACAGCCACTTTTGGTGAACATTAATACAAGAGTCCAGCCCACAGGCCATCGAGGTGACCCTAAGATATTAACAGGAATCGATGGACTACATTTTATAGATAAGTAGTGTTGAAATGGAAAACAGAGCTAAACATCCCCCCAACACATACACACACACAGCTATTTAGACTTTCAGACGTGTTCTAAGGGCATGAACTCAATTTTAGAAAAATCTGTTACTCACCACAGCAAAGACAAAGTCAAGATACTTGATGTTGCTGCTGTTCAGCCTAAGTAGAGCAGTTTGAGGATGGCAGCTGCCACTGTAGCCAGTCACATTGGGGTTGATGTTAATAACCGAAGCAACCTTTGGGGAAGAAGAGAGGGGGGTGGTACAGATTCATCATAAAAGTCTATATAGCAAAACCTTACACTCTAATAAGACCAATTTCAGTGAAGAACAAAAAATCCTTTTGTCTGGATACTTAAGTTTATGGTGTCTTACTTTCAAACAAAGTGGCTCAGGCCCTCAAGCTATGACTCAGACGACTTTTTAAAAAAAGAAAACCAAGAGAGAAGCTTCCTCAGTAAAGAGCTAAATGAAAACACACAGTTTTTATGGCACACAAGAGCCATCTGTGTAGCTTCAGTCGCAGGACTCTGGAGACGGGATTTGCTCACTGGCACGCCCTCTGTAGCCTCAGTGGGACACTGCAACTAGATGTACTGTTGTGTGCTTGAGCATATCTATACGGTCCTAGTCATCGAATTGCTGGAGAAAGAGCTGCACTGCTTCTGCGTATCAACCTACAGCGCACTGTAGATAAAAGTGTGAAGGAGTTGTATTTTAAACTGACTGAAATAAAGATCAACTGTTTGTACTCTGATCTACTGATGGTAAACAGAATCTAAACCCCAAAGAGTCCCTTAAACTGCTAGGTCTCCTGCTAGCCAAGACAATACCTTGACAGCGACATTAACTCTTCATGGCTACAGTAACTCCAAATTAATCAAACCTCAACAAGGCAACATCAAATCTCCATTTAAAATGGAATCATTCTAGTAACACTACTCTTAGACTAAAAGTAGGATATACCCTATTTGAAAGGAGATACAAAAAGAACGTATCAATAAAAATAGACAAGCATACCTTATCGTGAGTGACGTTCAGCTGCAGCCCCATGGTAGCCAAAAGACAAGTATCACTGCCATTTTTAACCAAATAAGATCCAACATCTGGTTTTTCCTTTGGGGAGGGTGTTGTAGTAGGAGATGACGTTGTAGTAGGAGATGGCACGGTGGTGGGAACGATGGGGGCCACTGTGGTTGTAGTATTATCTTTCTCACACAGATACTCTAAAACAAACAAAGGACAAAATAACGTAGATTTTTTCCTTCGATCATAAGGCAAGGGAAGAGAAAAATGTTTCTCACAATAGAAGTCCAAAAGGGTTATACTAAGGGAAGGGAATACCTTGGCAGGATATTTTCAACTAGATGAAGCAGAGGTTCTCAAACTGCTGCTTCATATGCAGGCAATCTCTAAGAGTTATGACACAGCAGACAAGCTCCGAGACATACACTTTATCTACTCACACATGGCCACACATTCATCTTTTCAGACCCTTAATTCTCTTTATTTCCAAAGAACTTCACCTGCCTCTGATGTGAAAATCAGAGATTTAAGTCTGAAAACTTTTCACCCCTATGTAAGCCTGCCCTCTTCTTGCCGGTATACAACCACTATAAGGAAGCATAGTGTTTACCAGAAAAAAGGTTTAGAAATCATTAAAGGATTTAAATACAAAGGAACCTTTTATTTATGTTACCCCTAAAGCAAATCACAGGCAATTCAACCTCTTCTTAGAAAGTGTTGGTAGTTTTCCAGAACTGGTGAATAAGAAATTACTGCATTTCCATAAAGTCATATATAAGTTACAAAATCAACTTATAAAATTCAAGATTAGAACACAGAAATCTAATTTCTAAGCTTTGGTCTTGGATCATCAAAAGCCAAAGAGCTGATGATCAAACTATTTGAGGATCTGTTCAAAGATTAGGTTTTATCAGCTGAAAACATTATAGGTAGAGCATTTTAAAAGACCACTCCACAACATGTACATCATAAACTTAAAATAGCAAGTTCCACAAGAATAAGAATTACTATTATTTATAAAAACTTTACAGTCCAATGTAGGCTATGAATAAGTCTGAATATATAAATGCTTTCAGATAACGACTTCAACTAAAGCCACCAGCTACACCCCAATCTTAAATCAGGACCCAAGTATGGAAATACTTTACCCACCGTTTGTGCTCACTGTGCCATTTTGGACAAAAGCTTGTACATGAACATCCCAATAGTTCTGGACAACATCATTCTTTACTAAAGTTGATAAACTATTGCATCTAAAGATGTCATTCAATGGAATTTTGAATGCCACAGACTCATTGACAGTAAGAATTCCTGTAAAACAAGATTAACAATAGCTGTTTCCAGGAAGGTAGAACAGTAATAATATAAATATATATCAGACTTTCTCCTCTTCTGTCTTCCCCATCCTATCCCCAAAGTGAAAAAGGACATAGCATGTTCAGGGAACGACAAACTCACTGTGGCTCAAACATAGGGATTAAGAGGAAAGATGTGATGGGGTTAGGAAGGAAAGACGAGTTGCAAGTAGTCACAATTTGAAGCATCTTCTATGATCTAAGGACAGGCTGGGCTTTATTTTGTTAGCAATAAAAGGTTACCTTCAGTTTTTAAAGCTGGAAATAAGTATCACACATATAATTTATTTTAAGGAAGATACCCAAATTGTAGAGGATAGGCAGAAGAGAAAAATTTAAGGAAAGTCATTTAAGAGGGAAACTCGTTGGGAGGCTGATGACCTAGCTAAGGTGAAACGCGAGGGGGTGCTGCCTAAACTAAGGTGGTGAGGGACCATAGGAAAACAACAAACAGGCCAAACTGAAAACACCCGTCTAAGGGAGAATCGATAGGACTTAGTGACCAAACAAGGAAGAGAGATGGATTCTTCAAGGATTTCATAATAAATCCTTATTTTTGTGCTACCATCCTAAAGTAAGTTAAAGTCACTAAAATGAGTTTTTGGAATCTTCCTGGATAGAATTTAAAGACTATTCAATTTCAGGAAATCTTCAGAATGTGAAAGCAATAAATTACAGCCATTCTGTACAGAGTTTTTATTATAATGTCTATAGTGAAATTTCCAAAGATCATGATCACACTTATCCACCGAAATGGCTTAGTTTCTTCTGGAGAAGCAGCAAGGAAGGTAGGTATTCACGGGCCTTAATATAGGCTGCCTTCTGTGCCTCTCCATTACGAAGCAAGGCAGCCAAGTAATGCTGCCTTGGCACCCCCTAATGGCCAAAGGAGATCTTTTTCTTAACCAATGAATTAGAGCATTTTTCTCTAAAACTGTTTCTCTCCATTAATATAAGTGAAGAGAAATATGAACTGGCTATATATAGATGACCTCAAAACAAATGGTGAAAAAAACAAGTTGTAGATATATTGGAGTTACGCTATAAAATTATATCATTTTTAAACTATGTATTATTGATAAACATATATATTAGTCAAATATAAACACAAAGACAAGAAGGCTACACCCCAAATTTGTCAGAGTGGTTGCCTCTTGGGAGGAAGGGAGGAAAATGGCAGTGGGGTGTGGGTACAGAGGAAACCAAGTGTAAGATTTTCTTTCTTTAAATAAATAAAAAGATGAGGCAAATATGAAAAATGGCATTAATTCCGAGTAATGGGTGCACATGGGTCTGTTACATCATTCCCTTTACTTTTCTGTATTTTAATCACGAAAAATTTTTTTAAAAGAAAACAGGAGCTTTAAAATCACTTCAATTATCAGATGCTTAAAAATAAAACACTAAATTATTTCAAAAACCATTATCAACAGTCCATTTAGGAAGCCATTTTTAATTTCAAATAGTTTCAAATATTACACAGAAGCTAGTAATAAAAAATTGCATCCTCCCTTGTTTAAAACAAAAAGGGGGAGAGATAGGCATTAACATTTTAGAGTCCATAGTTTCTCCATCAAATCTGTCAGATTAAACTCCACCTGCTTTTCCCACTACCCCCTTGGGTCCAGGCACTCATTGCATCATCCCTTAATTACTCTAACAGCCTTTTAAGCTGGCATCTCTGCCTGCCGTCTCCTCACTTTCAAATTCACCTTGCCGAACATTCTTTATAAACTACTGTCTCTGCTTTTGTTATATCATTCTCCTGCTTAAAAACCTAAATGGTTCCCCAGTGCCTACCCCATCAAGCTAAATGCCTTTCCTTGGCTTCCAAGGCCCCCTTATAATTTAGACCCACTGCACCTAGCCAACTTGATTTTCCTTCTGCTACACGCACAGCCTCTAAAATCAGGCAGCTCTCCAATGACCGCTGCACAAACTATGCTTCCCCCTGCTGGAAATACTCTGCTCAAAATTCTCTGCTTACCCAAATTCTATCATTAGCCGAATTTCAGCTCAGGTCCTACTTTACCAAACTTTCTCACTCCTCCAACGCACATGGACCTCTCCTTTCTCTCTGCTCCTAATCAGGACCACTCATGAGAACAACGTTTAAATCAGGCACTCTTAACCACAGGCATCCACAGATGGACTCAGGGACTATGTACCATATGCAAAGTTTACTCTGTACTTTGAGAGAGAGGGTCTAGAGCTCCCCTCACATCGTCAGAAAAGATGCATGAACCCTCCACCCCCCAAACACAAACAACAACAATTTACACTATCTCAATGCTTTCCAATGTTTCCATATAACTTAGGAAAACAATTTCACTTTGCCTCTCCAACTAGTTTTTAAGCCCCTTGAAAGTGAGGGGCAAATCTTATACTAGTTCTGAAAGACAATGTAGGCCAGAAAGCTGAATATATAAGATATGCAATAACAAACCTGCTTTAGTTATCCTCTCAAGCTAAGAGATAAGTAAAAAAACTAGGATGTGATTTCCAAGTTTCAGTCTGCAATACCTCCCAAGTTTTACATGAGCTCATTCACTTCTGGGTCTTTAAAATATGATCTTTTGATATCCATAAATCCAAATGAGTCATTTATCCCCAGGTCTAGGCAACTGAAGCTCATCTACCTATGTTTCTGGAGACAGAATGAAATACTATCTGTGAGAAATGCTAAGTTACTAAAAACACCATGTTAACCCCATCTCGATGGAGGGGGGAGAAAGAAGAGAATTATATCCCTAACAAAATTGAAATCTCTATTATCCATGCCTTCAAACTATCTTAATATCCATTTCAGTTCTAGTAGTTACTAGGATGGCCTAATTGTCAATGCTTTCTCAAGTTCATTTTGATCTGAAATTGTCTAAAGATAGCAGTAAATGTTGACTTCAGTCATTTTACCTTTAATTAATCATCATTAACTTTTCAGTCAAAATCCTATCTAAATGGTAAAAAGATTTGAAGATGAAGCATTTCTGCTGGTCTCAGTTACTGAACTTGTACACATTTAAAACAGTCATTAGTATAAAGGATTTTCTCATTCACACAACGTTTGGTGAGTGCCCACTACTGAATAAGATAAATAATAATAAAATGCATGAACTCTGTAGCTCAAGAGACTTTGGTTCAAACACCAGCTCACCCACTTACTAGCTTGTGTGACCTCTGAGAAAGCCACTTACTCTCATCAAGCCTCATTTGCTTCACCTGTAAAGTCAGGATAATATCTACTTCCCAGGCTTGCTGTTAAGGACTAAGCAAGACACTGCCGGTAACACATTTAGGGTGCTACCTGGTACAAAGTAAAGTAGTCAAGCAATGACGGCAAATCATCATCACCTTGTACAATGACGGCAAATCATCATCACCTTGTCAAACACTGTGCTACACGTGGGGCTGGGGGATACAAAGACACGAGGTTTCCATTCTAGTTAGGAAGACAGACATGCATAAGGATGATTTTTTCGATTATTTACATTTTTCTTATTATTAATAAAGAGCAAGAGAACATAACACAAATCCAATTTTTAAGGTTACCTTTATCTTTAGCATCAGGAAATGTGGTGTTATCACCAGTATTGTAGGAAAATGAGATGCTGTCAATTGAATAAACAGACACACTCTTCGTAAAATTTACAATCCAGGAAAAACCAGATCCAAATTGCACTGCTATTCTGGAACCATTCTGGTTATCCCCACAAATGCTTCCATTGTATGTTGGAGTGCCAAAGTTTGAAATGGTTACAGTTTTCTAAAAGAAAAAGAAGTTTGGGGTAAGGCACAGACAGACAGTACTGAGCACCCAGCATTTAGGCAGAGTGTGCCATTTGAGCCTACATCACACATCCCCCATGGCCAGCTTGCCCTCTGCCTGGTTTGCTGTGGAAAGCAGTCTCAGATTCTCCAGCTACACACCAATCCTCTGGACAAATTCATGTATGTCTAAAAGGAAAAGAAAAATGGGCCTGAACTTCTCTTCTTAAGTTGTTTTTTTTTTTTTTTTTTAAATCAGGCTGTAAGCAGGCAGGACCTTAACTAAAAGAAAATAAGAAGGTAAAAGGATTGAGAGAATACCTCCCAAAAAGATTTTAATAGCAAGCTATTAAAAAAAAAGGGCAAAGGGCTGGCCCTGTGGAACAGTGGTTAAGTTCTGCGTGCGCCACTTCAGCAGCGTGGGTTCAGATCCCGGACATGGATCTACATGGCTCCTCAGCCATGCTGTGGCAGCAACCCATATATAAAGTGGAAGAAGACTGGCATGGATGTTAGCTCAGGGCTAATGTTCCTCAAGCAAAAAAAAAAAAGAGGGAGTTTGGCAACTGATGTTAGCTCATGGCTAATCTTCCTCAGGCAAAAATAAATAACTAAATTAAAAAAGGACAAGCTTTGATGTTAGTACCTGTAAAAAACATTACAGTAGTTAGACCTGAACACTATATAGTCTTCAGATCACATGTCCTAAATCAACTCCAAGAAAACTCCAAAGAACTAATGAATTAAAATATTCATTCCAACACCAAACAGAATACCTTCAAGTGTCTATGTTTACAAAAACCCAGAAAATTTAAGTGTTAAGTCAGTTAACATATGAAATCTTATTTGTATAAATGTATGTAAAGAATGAAAAAGAGAATTAAATTCCCACTATAAAACTCAAAGAAAAATACTTACATAACTTTTGCTTGTAGTCTCATAAGGTATTGTGAAATTCATTTGCCATTTTGCATAAAGGCAAAGGGCTTTTTCTGAATCTGTCAAATTAAGTTCCAGTGCATAGGATGAGACAGCTCCTAGATTTATTAAAAAGAATAAGATTTTAAAATTGTACTACAAAAACATATATAAAATAAAAACAAGCTCTATCTACCACTGAAGTGTGATAAGCTCTAAAATGAAACAGGATTTTTAATATATATGGCATCTTGGTGATTGTTTTTCTTTGTACTTTTAGCGGAATCCTGTTGATAAAGTTAGCATCACTCCTTCTCAAGAGAATGGTTACTCGACCTAGGATGCTTGGGTAATGGCACAGACTGGTGACATTTGCCGTTTGCCTCCCAATAATCATTTCCACCTTCACCTGTGCCTTACTCGTTTTGTTTTAGGCAATTATAGTTTGTCTGCTAGGACTTTTGTTTTTTAAGGTAAATGAGGTAAGGGGAAGCTTGACAGGGATATTAAACTCCTGCTTCTCTCAAACCAGCTGGGGAAACTTTCTCTACAGAAATGATAGATGTTCTACGCTCTTGTTGCTTTAAATCCTGCCACAAGCTACATCACCTATGACACACGGATGTCCTGGCATCCGCTTTTTTCTGAGGTGAAGATGTGGGATAGCTCTTAGCATGTGTACCGTGTGAACAAAGGAACAGAGTTACAAAAGCTGTTAGATCCATAAGCAAAAGGTTAACTTTTATAAATGCAGCATTCATCACTTTATTTCATTTTAAAATCCAGTTGATTAAAAAAGGTGATGACTCTTTCGACATGGACTCAAAGTCACTTTCCACGTTCTCAACCTGCTGCCTCTTTAGGCAGAGAAGCCTTTCGGGGACAGAAAAGCCTTGGGACTTTTCAGCTAACTTGACTCCGATCTTCCAAACCAGGCTAAACACGGGGACATTACCTAGTAAACTGAAGAGCTTGAGGACTCAAAACACTAGATACCAGCCAACACACCAGCAGCCATAAATGATGGGCCACCACCGAAGGATTTTCTTCACTGTCTTACACACTCCCCAAGGGGTGAGCTGTTTCCTGTTAAGACAGCTACAGATCCTTTAATGATATCTGAGCAATCCAGCGTCATCTACAAGCAAGGACATGCTATAGACTACAGAGAATCAAGTCCCAAGAGGAATACCAAGAAGGCGTGCCTCAGCAACAGCTTTCAAGTCGTACACAAAAGCCTACCACCATGCTCGGGAGACCGGGCTGCCTTGCCAAGCCTGAATATTATGCTACAGCTTGTGGTTACTGACAGTGCCTAAATATCTTGGCTAAGGCTCGAAAAGACCTTGTGAGGCCTAAGTAGGTTTTACAGCCTTTCTTTACGAAGTACAATATGAAATGGAGCTGTCATCACTGGTCCAAGGCTACCCTGTAGTGGTGCTGAGAACTCCAGCTTAGAATTTTTCTAACAACTGGAGATCTGCTTTTCATATGCTGTCTCTCTGTCTTGTTTCAAGTCCCTAGCTTTAACATATTCTCCCTGTATTCAAAGCTATCAGAAATAACCAAGAAAAGTCTCACATGTATTAATCATTTCCTTTCCAAAGATATTAGAGTAACAGAAAGAAACTAGCATAAAATGGTAATGGTATCAACGTGTGCCCAGGTGGGAGAAGTGAGGCTTTATGAAGTAGAAGGCACAGGTTGTGCTTCAAATTTACCACTACATTAAATTCAAAATAGTCTACCTGCCAACCCATAATACATGAGAACTGAGAAATGCCCTGAGGGCTCCAGCACATTCTGTTCCAGTCCCATCACAGCCTCTCTCCCCGTGAGAGCTTTTCACTTCACATAGCTTACTTTGCTTCCCAGTTTACATCTCCAACGGCACAGGGACCACTTTTACTCAAATACATATCATCTCAAACTCAACAATTTCGCAACTAAAATTCACCCTTCTACTTCCTCCAAACTGGTCTCCTTCTCAGCCTCTCTAGCTCTAAATGAAAGGCAGGACCACGTACAGTCACTCGGGCTCAAAAGTTTGAGAATTAGCTTCTACTTCATTCTCTTCTTGAAGTCCTATTGATTTTTTGTCCTTCAAATTCTCTCTTAAATCCAATCTTCACCTTTATTTCTACTCCCACCCCACCACTCCAGCCCTCAATTACCACAGACGCCTCCTAGCTGCCTTAATGGTCCTTAAATACCTCTTCCTCCCAGGACACTTTCTTGTTCAAAAACTTTTACTAGCTCCCAAATTCCCATATTAAATTTAAATTCCTCTGCCTGACTTTCAAAGTAATCCTTAATCTTGTCCCATCTTAGTCTTTCAACTTCTCTCAAACCATTTTCCCAGAACACACCCTTTGATCTGGTTAAACTTGTTCCACTCAACCCCAGTGCCATGCTCTATTCAACCTCTAACCCTAGGCTTTTATTGTTCCCAACATTTGAAATCTACTTTCTTCTACTGACCTAAATGTTCAACCTCAGGAAGGTTTTCACTCTTTTCGGTTCCCCAAGATCCGAAATATCCACCCTCCCACCTTGCCTTTTTTAAAATTTCTGGCAGATATCACCACCCACTATAAAAGCTGAAAATGCTGGATTCTAGCTTTCCCAGCCTGTCTTGTAGCAAGGATGGGCACTTGTGTCAGGCTCTGCCTAACAAAGGCATCCACCCCAGATTTTGAATAGGAAGCAACAGAACGGAGCCAGGAATGGAACTATCACCTCAGGTGGAAGTAGCTACAGCAGGACCAAGCTGCCAGGGAACAAGGCTGCAGAGCTAGCAGTGGCCGTGGCCAGCGCTGCAAGCTGCAGCTCAATGCTTGGCAGTGGTAGTACAGTTCAGTAGCCTTGATCTGAGGTACTGAACCAGGTTTTGGGATATACAGCTAGGAGCTCCAGTAATTCTGAGTTACCTAATATATTTTTTATAAAGTAAAATTTTATCGATGTGTAACATGCAGCAGAAAAGTACACAGCATAACATATGGAAAGGAGTTTACATAACATCAAGTATACAGCTCAAAGAATTTTCATTAAATGAACCCACTTGTGTCAAGAAACTGAACATTCCAAGAAGTCCCCTTATTCCCTCTTCCAGTTACTATTTCCCTCACAAGGGCAACCACGATCCTGACTTCTACCAGTATAGATTAGTTTTGCCTGCTTTTCAACTTGATGTAAATGGAATCTTTTACTATGCTCTCTTTCGTGTCTGGCTTCTTTCAGTCAATACTGTCTGTGAGATTCACCCAGGTTGTTGTGCGTAACTGCAGTTGGTCCATTCTCACTCTGTATAGCTTTCCATTACTGAGTGAATACTCCACTCCTTATCTATGCTACTGTTGATGGGCATTTGGACAGTTTCCAGTTTGGTTCTATTAAAATGGACACATCAGTGAACACGTGTATGGCTGTCTGTTGGGTATATATCTGGGAATGAAATTGTGAGGTCAAAGGAGTATGCATGTCTCAATATCTTTTTAATAATGATAAATTCCTCTTCTGCTTAAAATGGATCAGATTTTATTTCTGTTGCTTACAATTAAGAACCTGGACTGATCTGCTCTCCATTGTTCAGCCGCCATTTTCTCCACAAAGATTTCCTTGACTAGAGAGGCCCTCCAGCAGCAGTCACAGTGCATGTCCCCACATTTCAGTATATTTTATACTATCCTGAACTATTCAGTTATTTTACGCATGTAAATCCTGTCTTCCCTACTGTCATAAGCTCCAAAACAGCAGTTTTCAACTGTCACTTTGCAACAAACTGATGTGCCATGGAAAATTATAGTATACAGCAAGTGATTTGTTAACTAATAAAAAAGTACCAAAGTCTATGAATGAATGATACATATGGATAGATTCAAGATTCCCTTTTGATAAGGTCTCTGCCACTCATTTGAATTCTAATATGCTCCCTTAAACAGAAGATCTTATCTATGCCACAGCCCCTAGGAGTGTGTCTTTTATATGAATATCATCCATCATAGTGTCATGGTGGGGGAGACCATGTCTATTATCTTTCCTCTGTCTCCTATTCTTCCTAGTAGTGTGGAATACATATTGGATTCTCAATAACTACTGATCGATTATATCAAGGTCAAATACCCTGCAATAAAGACCTGAAATATGGCTTAATCTAATTACAGGAAGGCCAATCTTTTCGCTCTTCCAAATCAGGAACCTACCCTATCGGTCTTCTGGATACTCTCTCAACTCAAATTGTTGAGTCAATTTTCTCAACAAATTTTGACACAGATTTCAAGCTAGGAATAATGCTTTTCCCAGAAGGTAACTTTATAGTTGAAACATTCACACTTTGGTAAAAAACTTCTGGCAAGCCATTTCCATCCCTACTGCTGTGCTTGATTTTAGAATAGCCAAACCATTTTTTTTTAAAAGGCTTTATGACATTAAAAAGCCACAGCTGAATATATCCTAGAGTGTGTAATTATAGAGCTGAGAGTTTATTCTCCCAAGAAAAAGGCATACCTCAAAATCAACTTTCTCAAATTCAAATATCCTCTCGATCTTGTTTCCAAAGAGATCATTTATAAGTTCTTTTAGAACTCAGAAATTATTTCTCCAAGCATGACATACTGCAAAAAATGACTAGATTTTTACAAGTCTATCTGACCCAATGTAGCTGAAAAATATACATTTGTAAACAAGATGGGGGTAGTGGTAAACAAAACCAATTTACTGATGGTAAAACAAAACTGATTAAAAAAACAAACAATGATCTAAGAGGCAATATAATGAGGCGATTAAGAGCCCCATCCCTGGGGGCCAGCCCCGTGGCCAAGTGGTTCAATTCACGTGCTCCAATTAGGCGGCTCAGGGTTTTCCTGGTTCAAATCCTGGGCGCGGACATGGCACCAATTGTCAGGCCATGCTAGGCGGCGTCCCACATGCCATAACTAGAAGGACCCACAACTAAACATACACAACTATGTACCAGGGGGCTTTGGGAGAAAAAGGAAAAACAAAATCTTTAAAAGAAAAAAAAAGCCCCATCCCTGGAGGTGAAGAGCTAGAATTCAAATCAAGCAGTCTAATTTATTAGCTGTGAGACTCCGGGCAAGTCAACCTTTCTAAGGATTGTAGTGTGGATCTCTCCAATAGGTTCTTCAAAAGCATGTAAACCCTTCAGAGCTAAGAGAACTTTAACTTTGCCAAGCAAATAGCAGAATCCAGCTTACAAGCTTCTCTTCCAGTAAACACAGCACCTAAAGGGATCCTTCCCAAACTTTAGGCATATGTTTACTTTCAGCACATCAAGGCATGGACTCTTGTCCTCAAACTTGTCAATTCAGAATGATATTGAGCAAAGGGTCTTAAAAAAACAAAGCAGGACATAAGCATACAATACCTATTTACTCTCTTCTCTATTTATAGGTTTGTTAAATCAGATTAACTGTTCCTCATTTACAATTCCTAATATGGTGCAATCACCACATTTTCTTGCTAATACTCTAGAGTTCTGGTAAATCTCTTTTAAAAAAGTAATAAAATTTTAAGCCACAAAATAATTTCATTTTTTTTAAGATCAGAGAGTGGGTAAGGAAGTAAGATTCAACAGTATTCAACTAACGGAAAGTGCTTATTGCTGAGTGGTGTTTGGCACATCTCCAGAATTCTTTTGCAACGCACAGCATACCAACAATGTTTATGAAGTACACTCTTGGATCTGAGGAGATCTCTGATCACTTCAATAGGAAATTATGACTGGGATGCTTTGGTGACTACATGAGGAGAAGCAGCCTTCCTGCACCAATGATCACTTAAATCAGCTGCAGTGCTGGGAGACAATCCTTGACCGCAAATTCCACCCAGGGACACAAGGGAAGAAAGCTGCACTTGCGGGAACCATTGGACTATCTATAATCCCTGCAGATGTGATAACCAATGACTAATGGATGAATAATAAGCCTGTCCTTTCAAGTATCTCTATTATAGCTAGAATAATTTTAGAACTTTGGAATCAAAGCTATCACTTTAACAAAATGTGGTAAGGCCACAGAAAAATCTCAATGCACATTTTCTCTCTTTTACACCACCTCCAAAAGGAGACATTGATGCTTTATGACAACCTTATTCTCTTTCTCATCAAGGACTTCCTAGTCTTCCATGTGAACCTTCACTACTATGTTGGTATATCTGAAAGGGTACAAAGGCAAGATACTAGCATTATTATATGACATTATACTTTAGTAAATTGGTTTATAATTATCTGTACTGCTTAGCACCAACCTTGAAGTTCTCAAGCCAAAGACACAAAAAACTTCTTGCAAAACATAATTTAAGGTTCACAGAAGAATAAGGAGACCAAGTTGGTCTAGTTCACCATCATGTCCCCAATGCCCACCAGTGTACACCCTCAACAAAAATTTACTGAGGGTTAACCATCTACTAGGCCCTGCGGTAGGCAGGCAACGGGAAATAGTACACAAGATAGTCTCCGCTCTCAAAGACTAATACCATAAGGGAGGCTTGACTAGTACTGGAAGGGAAAAAAAAGAGTGGAAAACAGGCTAGCCTAATAACCTAAGAGTTTGGGAAAGACAAGATTGACTCCTATTCCTCCAGATGGTCACCTGGCTGGCTTCCTTCCTCCACCCCTCGGGTCTCTGCTCAAACGTCCCACAACAGGAGAAGGCCTTCCGACTACATACTGTAAAGGAGGGTGTGGACGAAAATAACCCATAACCAATCTATAAATGAAAATTTGGGTGAGTTTATTCTGAGCTGAAATCTGAGGACCATGGCCCAGGGCCTTTCTTCCTGAAGGAAGAAAGAACACCAAGGAAGTGGGGTGCAGAGTGGTTATATACCCCCAAACAGGATGTTTCACACAGGATTGAATGGCCCTTTTACAATAGTCGTGAGAATGCTCTGTCGGCACAGCGATTGATGGAAACAGCAGGTAGGTCTGCCGTCTCTGTGAACACAGCAGGATGGCAGGTCAGTTGTCTCCAGCTGAGTGGTCACAGGTGAGCGCTGCAATCAGCTCCTAGCCTAAGGAAAGATGCGTAATCTTTAAGGAAATGCCGATGCTGGGAGGGGGAGGGAAGTTGCACCTTTATCTCAAGGGCCTTTATTCTTGCCATAGGAAATGTATATACAATGCATGCTCCTCGGCCACAGTCAAGCCCTTTTGGAAAAAGCAAAGTCAGGCTGAATTAGGTTTATACCAAATGGCTTCCTCAGATACTCCAATATATCCTATTGCTTGCCATTTTTATTTGTCAAGGGTCATCCCCTCTCACCCACTCTTATCATCTGCTCATTCTTCTTCCTCATTACCTGCTTCATTTTCTTCACAGTGCTTATCACTATCTGAAATTATATTATTTACCTGTGGGGCTGTCTTCTACTAAAATGTAAGCTCCATGAGAGGAGGGCCCTCATCTGTCTTATCCATTGCTCCATCTATCCAGTTCACCTAGTGTAGTGGCTAGGACACAACAGGCATTTAATAAAACTTTGTGGGAGGGAGGGGCTCCAACCAGTGAAGCACACACTCAGGATATTTATATGGGTTTTTTCCCACACAGAAAAGCCTTAACTCTATAAAAACCAGAAGTCAAATTAGTTATAAGAATCAATAGCCAGGGACTGGCCCACTGGCGCAGCGGTTAAGTTTGTGCACCCCGCTTCAGCGGCCCAGGGTTTGCCGGTTTGGATCCTGGGTGTGGACCTACACATCGCTTATCAAGCCATGCTGTGGCAGGAGTCCCATGTACAAAATAGAGGAAGATAGGCACAGATGTTAGCTCGGTGCCAATCTTCCCCAGCAAAAAGAGGGAGACTGGCCGCGGATGTTAGCTCCGGGCTAATCTTTCCCACAAAAAAAAAAATCAATAACCATAGAAGAATTCTGAAATCTATGATTATCACAAAGGGAACACAGTGAGGCAATAACACTAGGAAAGGATTTTCATTGACCACTCTCTTTATAATGCCTCTATATGGCTTTTCTTCAGAAAAAAATCACACAGCTTTTCTCCAGAAAGTTCTCTAGTCAGTTATAATTCATTCAAGTAAATATCAGCATAATTTAATCTCTGAGAAAAAGACCAATACATAGACTCCAAGAACTCTTTTCTATACTTACTCTAAAGCAGCTATTTTTAAAAAGTTACCGCTGGAGCTGGGCTAGAGACAGACAGTTACAAAGTGAAACTGGCACCGCCAGAGCGCTCATCGTAACCAGACCATAAATTCAAGACAGATCCTTCTTCACTGGTACCCTCCAGAGTACCCAGGAAAAGCACGAGATTCATAAGAGGTGCTTTACAAATATGTATTAAGTTTTCAAACACCTACTCTTGGTATCCATTTTGATATATAAAAGTAACGTGCAAAATCTACCAGGCAGTTAAAGACCTGCTCAATTCTTATAAGAGAAGGCCACGGAAGGAGCCTGAGCTCCAGACTGAACCAACAGCTGTCAGAAAAAGCAGCTGCGTGGAAGAGACGGTTTCTATTTTACCCTGGTTCCTTTTAAAAATCTGATCTACGTACATTATTAACTTTTGCTCCTCCAAATCCTGTTCTGAACTTGTAAGTGGAGAGAATCAATCCTGGAAATCTTCCAAGCGCATGAATCTAGTTAGTCCCAACCAATAAATGGCAAACTAGCAGATGAGCCGACGGATTCTTTTATGTGCTTTTTGCCTGTTTATTTTCTGCAATGAGCAAGCATTGCTTTTGTAAAAACAAAACAAAAAAAGCTTTCATTCAAAAACAAAAAAAACTTAATGACACGAAAGCCAACAAGTAGGACAACTATTATTTTTTTTCACTTTCTCTAAACAATAACACTGTTGTGTTTGTGCAGATTCAACTGGCAGTGAACTACTGATTAACAGATGTGTTGGTCAGATGTGTTCGAGTCACTGATAAGGTGCTTTTCGTTGCAAACAATGCTCTCTTAGGGTGGCTCGGCCCTCAGGAAGAGCTTCACGGCAGCGCTAAAGCTTCCAGTTGTGCTTGAGCATCGCCTCCATGGCCCCCTTTCAGAAGGGCTACAGAAGTTTCCGGCACCGTGTGGACAGCTGCACGAGATCAGGGAATCGCAAATGTTTTGCTGTCAGGAGCCCTTTACTCATCCACTGAGAACCTCGGAGAGCTTTGGTTTATGTAAGTTCTATCTATTGGTATTTGCCATATCAGAAATTAAAGCTGAGAAGTGAATAAAACACAACATCAGAGCCATGAGAGTGATGATGTCATCACACATTATGTAGCCTCTGGAAAACTCCACTGTACACTGGTGAGAGGATGAGAGTGAAAAGGACAGGTAACTTCTTAATAGTATTTTGGAAATAGTTTTCATCTGACAGACTCCCAGAAAAGATCCTTGAGAATCACTAGATTACATCAAGAACCCTTCCAACGCCATGGCTCTGGAGCAAGATTTCTCAACTTTGGCACTACTGACATTCTGAGGTGGATAATTCTTTGCTGTATGTTGGGGGTGGGGAGAGTGCTGCTCTTTGCATTGTTGGATGTTCAGGAGCATCTCTAGCCTCCACTCACTAGATGTCAAAAGCAATCCCCAGTTGTGACAACCAAAAATGCATCCAGATATTGCCAAATGCCCCCTGGTTGAGAATCCACTGTCCTAAGGTGCTGATTGTGTCCTACTGAAATGTGAATTACAAAACGTGCACCTCTCACTGCCTTCTCAGATCCCTAAAACATCTATTTCCTCTCCACTCCATTTGGTTTGTTCCTTCTGTTCTTTTACTAGGTCACAAACTCCAAGTGCCAGTGTGGGTGGGCATCGACACGCATAGGAGGAATCAAGTCAAGAAGAGACTTTCTGATCAAAGTTCACCCTTCAGGCATTAAAGCCCGCAGGGAACCACTGCTCATGCGGGGGAGGGGGTGGCAGGAGGCAAAGCGCTAGGAGCCAGTTCTTAGGACCTGGAAACAACCCAATCCTTAGGCCGTTACCTACCCTCCGCCTCCAAAAACGAGATAATAGGCCAGTTGTGTGATACGGAAGAATAAAAGGAGCTTCTGAGGGCCAAGAGGCAATATACAAGACAGATATAGCACCCTCCAAACCTCAAATCTGGGAGGCCCGCCCAACCGAAGCATCTGGGGATTTTTTTGTCAGGGTCTGGCTGGGAGGAAGCAACAAAATTGGAAGAATACCACCATCTTCAACACCTCCAAGGCAGATATTCACTCCCCACCAAAGTTCCCACTGATCCCTTCAGTCTCCAGAGATTGGGTCCGAGTTTTCTCGCCTGGAAATTGCCACAGCCACCTTAAGTCTCTTCTCCCTCAAAACTCCAACTACCCAACTCAAATCCAGCATCATTCCTCATCTCTTTGATCACCCTTCCTCCACAGCCTCAAATTCCTACCCACAAAAGCCCCCAACCCTCTCACTGCCCCTCAGACTCTACTATCATATCCGCCCCTCCCTTCCCTCGAGCTTCTCCATGCATGCACAGTCTCATTTCCCTTCCCAATTTTCTCTCTGGCCCCACAGTTTTCCACCATCTTCAAAACTATTCCGTGATCATAGGAAACCAGGACTCTCCTAATTGTCTCTGCCACCCCAGAATCTGCACGTACTGTCCTCCTACGCTCACTGCTTAGTATCTTTCCCAAGTTACTCTTTCTACCCGGATCTGCTCCACTCCTCATTCTTCCCTACCTACTCCCTCGGCGACCACCCCCCTTACCAGCCCATTCCTACTCTCACGGGCCCTTCTTCCCCGCCAGCCCTTGGTCAGGCCTTCTCTAGGTCACTGCTCGCCTCCCGGGGCCAAGCGCCGCCGCCCAGTGTCAGTCGTTCAGCCTCTCAACCCCTCCCCCCGGACCAGTCTTTCAGGTTGTGGCCTTTGAACTAGGCGCCCTCGGGCCCAGGCTGGGGGACTAGGCAGGAGGGCCCGACAACTCACCCAGGACGAGGCAGAGCAAAACGAGCCCCGAGCCCGGAACCGGGGAGAGGCGGAAGCACACCATGATCCCGCAGATCAGGAGGTGGCGGTGGCGGTGGTTGTGGCGGCGGCGGTGACGGCAGCGACTGCGACGGCAACTGCAACAGCAACGAGAGCAGCAACACCAGGAAAAAGGCTCGCCGGAACTGAGGAAAGACGGCCACTGACCACCGACCACAACGCTGCAGAAGCCAGGACTAGGCGCTCCAGTGCGGGTCACAAGACTAGGGGCGTGGCTCTTTCTTGTCTTCAGCCAATCTCTGCGCTCGAAAGCGGCGAGAGGGGTGGTGCTGTAAGGCTCGGTGGGCGGGGAGACCACGCCCTGGCTTTTTGGTTCACATTCGTTCTTATGCTCCTAAGAGAGAAGCGCGGACGGCCTTTTCTAAGGCAACAGAGACAGGATGAATTTGGGGGGGGGGGTGTAGACAGTAGAGATTATTTCAGTTCCGACTCCTTGAGGAAGAAGAGAATAATTTTGTTGGAGTAAAAATGGTTGCTAGGCATCACAACATAATACATACGAAAACAATACATGATTATTCGCCAAACACTATTATTACCTATGCAGTTCATGCAATGAAATGGACAAAGGAGCTAGAGGGTAGTATAGAGTCGCTGACTGCCAGAGCAGGATGTGGCCTTGAAGTTCATCTAGTTACAACACCCTGTTTTTCAGATGGCGAAATTGAACTCAGAAAGAGGAAGTCTTCTTTAAACACAGAAAGAAAAACAAATGAGAAAGAGAAATAAAATAGAAGGATAAAGGGAAAAAAATAAAGATCGTCCATATTCCTAGAGAGAAACATTATCTACCCATCCATTCACCCTTCTAGTTGTTTTTCCTATGTATATACACATGTAAACATTCTTTAATGAGTTCATACTAAACATACTATTTGGCATACTTGACAGTTGAACAGATGAAACCTAAAATATTCAACAAATGAAAGCATTCAAAAATTATAAAAATCTCAAACTGGGATAAAGCACTGATTCTCAAATGCCGGTTTCTAAAAGAAGCATCTGGGGATTTTTAATAACATACAGATTCCTGCACCTCATTCTCCATAGATTTGGAAATGGTAGGTCGGTGGCAGTCCTAGGAATCTGCTTTTTTTTAAAACAAGCACCCCGAGTGATTCTGATTCCTATGGTCCCTGCACTACACTTTGAGAAACACTAAAATAGAGTTTCAAAATCATCTAGTCCTGATCTTAATCTGGTGTCAGTAGATGAACTTGGGGGGTGATGTCTGTGAATCCTCACAAAGTACATGCAACATTTATGTATGTGTATTTTTCTGGGGAAGTTTATAGATTTTACCAGTTCTAACAGGACCTGTGACTCCTCCCTCTAACACCCTCCATGGCTCAAATGTTAAGAACCACTGATCTACCCTCACTATTATTTGCTTTAATGTGATTAATTCCTGAAAGTGAGAACACTTATTGACGAATGTCTTCCTTCATGGGTGAAACTGAGTCATGAGCAAGTGACTTGCTCTATGAGGAACTAATATACACAACAGCATTAGGCACTGCCTTTAGCAAGAGAAGGTCGTTTGACTGCCCCACCATCAACAAGACTTGGCAGGAGCTATGTCCTGGAGAACCCATGATTAAATTGAGCGCTCAGGAGTCGGCCCGCCAATCCTTACTGATGGGCTCTGTCCCTTCTCCCTCAACTGTAAATTGCATAACTTTAATGTTCAGCAAAACGCTAAATTCTAGAAGAAGAGACGAAAGAGCAGAGTAGAAAGAACATCCGACTGGCAGTCAGAAGAGCTGGGTGTGAGACGCCACTTACTAGCTGCGTGGCCTTGGGTGAGTAGCTTCATCTCTTTGAGCTTCTGTATCTTTATCTGTAAAATAACATAGTGAGACTAGAGCTGTTTCTCAATCCTGGCTATATATTGGAATCATTGTAGGGCTTTAAAACTAGAGGTGCCCCTTGGTCCCACCCCTTGAGATTCTGATTCAGTTGGTATGCAGTGGGCCGCAGGCATAGTATTTTCTCAAAACTCCCCAAGGCAACATTAATGGGCCAGAGACGATCTCTAAGGTGGCCCCTGCTTTACAGTTCTAGGATTCTGTAAAGTAAATGCTAATTAGTCAAATATCAGATTTAGTAAATTGTTGCCCTTAACCTCTTGCAGATGTCATCAAATAAAAAACTGGAGCACAGTAAGATATGAGTAGCCTTATAAGCTAAATCCCCCATCACAGCCTTTTCCCCTGACAAAAATAAATCTGGTTTCTTGACCGGGACAGGGATCTTCCTTAGACAGAACCATGTTTTGGAAGTGGTAGGTAAATGGTGAGTACTTTGTCAGAATAAATAGTAAAAATTCTCAAACCTTGGTTTGGTCTGAGCTTCCATACTCACAGTAGTTTACTGTTTTCCCCTAAACACTGTGAGAACTACTGTCTTTTGTACACACTGTCTCCCATTACCTCAGCCCAGCTGTAGGAGCTTGCACCAGGCTCTTCTGCGGTAGACGCACATCTGTATGTGGGACTAGGGCGGCGTTTGAGGAACTCTGTGAGCTCCCCTCTGAGCTGAGCTTCACGTCTGTTGACTTGATTGTTGATACTGCTGCATCCAGTGTGCTTTTCTGTGCACTTCCTCTCCTACCGTACCTCCTCATACCTCCCCAGTGTGCAAAACTCCTCAGTCACCCCCCCACCCCACCCCTAGCCCCCAGGTCCCTACCACCATAGGTAGATTATAATTCTTTTGAGAAGCTTTGAGAGCTCATGACTTTTTGGCCAGGGAGCAGGGAATCACTGGCAAAAACTTCCCTAGACGTGGACACACTGAGTGGTGTGAGGAATAACGACCCGATCAGACTTCGTAAATGATAGACAATGAAATGTGTGGGTCAAAGGAAGGAAATGGACATAAATGCTTATTAAATAAATGAATGAGTACCCTGAGGTATTACTGTCATCTACTTGCCATCATATGATTATTTTTTAATTTGCATTCTCTCTCTGCCATTATTCCTTTCCCTACTCACTCTCCTTTTGGTTTCTCCTGCACTCCTCTCCTATACTCTTCTCTCTCTAGCCTTTTCCACCTTTTCTGGGTAATGCCTCCAAACTGTGATGCTCAACCTCAAAAGAGAGGTCACAGTGGGCTCCAGGGGCTGCCAACCCTTGAGCTAGGGCTCACTGGGTGAATGGAGACGGGCCATTTTGAGTTATAGTTTTCCCCAGCAGGATTCGTCTCAACCACCACCCATAAGATCTGGTCTAACCTGCTAAAATGGAATGGTTCTCAACTTTGAGCATGCATCCAAATAGCCAAAAGGGCTTTTTAAAACACAGATTACTGGGCCCCACTATGGAGTTTGAGCAGGTCTGAGGTGGGGCACGAGAATCTGCATTTCTAGCAACTTCCCAGATGGTCCTGATGCTGCTCTTCTGGAAACCACAATCTGAGTAACAAAGTCCCAAACTTGTATCCGTGGTTACTCGTCCTCCGGGGAATGGCACTAAGGGGTGGAGGAGAAGGGACTTTTGTTAACTTCTACAGGGTTTAAATTTTTACAGCAATTGGATTGTTTTTGCAATAGTGATCTCTAAATTAATGAATGCAAATTATTAAAAACATCAATTTAAAAAAGTATAAAATGGAAAGGAAACCCCTTTCCCCTCCCCTGGATCCCAGTCCGACTCCTCAAAGTAATAACGCTAACAGCCTCTGTTTTTATACTCTCAGGAAAAAAACTATGCATGTACCTATATACATAAATATAAATATATATTTATATTCTTTTTTTTAATTAGACAAATATGAGCATGCTGTATACATTGTTTAGTGATTTGCTTTTCTCACTTAGTGGCGTATCTTGAAGATGTTCCTTGAAAGTCAGGTGGCTTTACCTCATTCTTTTAAATGGCTGCGTAACCTGTCCTTGTGTGACTGGACCACACTTCATAGACATAGAAAGATTCTTAAACCCCTCCTCAAATCCCAAATCCCTAGATCTGCCTGCAGCATCACCACGTGGTCAACATAGGAATTGTAGCCCAGAACACCACCATTAATAGAAGGGAATTTTAATAAACCATTCAGACTTACGTCAGTGTTTTGAAGGTTGGAAACTTGCCACAGCATAAGCATTCCTCGTGCGGCCAGAGCCAAGGGGGGCCCAGAAGTTGTGATGCTGAAGTGGATTTCTGGAACCCATTCAGCAATCAGAGGATCATGCAACCTTAGGAAAGTCACTTCATGTTCTTCGTACATCTTATCTCTCGCTTCACAGACAAATGAAGACTCTCCCCTGCCCCGCCCCTCGGACTTGGAGGAGAGAGGGGCATAATCAGCTGATGGCAAGAAGTTGCTTCTTAGAAGAGGGCGAAGTTAAAACACTAGTTGGGCTCTTGTGTGTATTGCTTTAATCATTTAAAGAGGGGCAGAATAGTGTAGTAGTTAGAGCCAGGGCTCTGGCATTGGACTGCCTCGATTTGATTCCTGCCTCTACCACTTACTAATTGTGTGACCACTGGGCCTCAGTTTCCTCAACCATAAAATGGAGATAATAATGGTAGTACCAATCATGTAGGATTATTGTAAGGATTAAATGAGGTACATGGGAAACGCTGACATGTAGTAAGCACTCAAGAAATATTTTTGTTGCTGTTAGTAGTAGTCGTGACTGCAGTGTTCCCTTCTCTCTCTGTCAGTGTGTCACAGACCCAAGGAAGTTCTCATTGGTGCTCACTGATTAAAGGAGGGCCATTGCTGTCCTTCTATTTTAAAATTCTTTCTATATAAATGCAATGTATGTCCACTGAAGAACGTTTGTAAAACACTGCTAAGCACAAAGAAGAAAATTAAAATAATCTGTAGTCCTACTTCTGCCTAGAACATTCTTTCTCCGCCAACCTCTTCCAACACCAAACTGGCTTCTGCTTCTCCTTCAGGCGACAGAACTTCCTCCAAAGAAGGCTTCTTTAACCAGCCAAGGCTGAATTAGGCGGAGTTCACCAATATTCTCCCCTAATATCCTGGACTTCCCTCATCAGGGCATTCATCACGCTGTAATTGTCTGCTCACTGGCCCAGACCCCAGAGTAGCCTGGGAGCGTCTTTAGGGCAGAGGACATGGACATTTTTTTTCACCAATCTATTATCATAGTAAGTGCTCAGTAAATGTTTATGGAATTCATGAATGAATGGCAGATCAAAGAATAGGTTCTGGCTTTTGGAGACCTAAGTGCTGAGCTGGCGGAATGATCTCCACAGCAGAATATTTCCCAGGTTTTCTCCCTCTGTGTCACATCAGGGAAAGTGGCAGGATTCAAGCTTTCTTTCCACTAGACCAGCCAGCTGACCGTTGACAAATTTCTGACTTCTGCTTCTACCACTTTCTCCTTGTCTGTATGGCTCTCTTTATCTCTCTTTCTTTCTGAGTCTTTCTCTGTCGCTCTCTCTCCCTCCCTTTCTCTCTTTCTCTCTCTCAAAAACATGCTTGCACGTCAGCCTTACTTGTCTCTCCACTGTAATCCCCACATTCTCTTTCAACTCAGTAGATTATGAAGGAGAGTGATTTCGGGACATTATGACCCACAAAATTCTGAAATGATGTATTGCTTAGGAAATAGTCTTATATTGTTCTTTTCCTTTGCGGTAGGGGTTTGGAGGAGAGGGTTCAGATTCAGAAATTCTTACCTCCCATTTATGACACTATTAATGACGACAACAACCTGACACTGCACCTGTAACTGAGAAGGCTACAGCCAGCTCTTTGGCATAAGATGGCAGCCACTTGTTGCAGACTTTTGATATGGAATGATAGACATTTTAAAATCAGAAGAGCCCTTGTCTGCTTCAACCCTTTCATTTTGCCTGGGGAGATCAAGTTGCTTGCCTAAGTAGACAGCAGAGCTGGGCATAGAGCTCTTACCTCTGTATTTCTTGTCTAGTGCTCTATTCTCTGTTGGCTCAAATCCTGTGCTCTAAAAGGCCCCCGTCATTAAAGTTTCATCTCAGTGAGAAAGGCCAGGAAAACACTGAGGGCCCTGTTCAGTTCTCGTACAGAATTTATTAGATGGAGACCTTAGCACTCGTGTGAACTGACATGTGTAAGTTTCCTAGCAACATCACTCTTCCAGATGTTATTTATTCCCTTTTCCGGCTGACTGTTCACATGAGTGCTTGCTGGTTTTACAATGGGCTTTAAGGGAGACGGTCCTTCCGGCCAACCCCTTCACTAGGGATTTAATAGAAGTCAAGAAAAATAAGTACACTTCACTTGATTCCACCCCTTTCATTCCATCCATATTTCCCCATCTTTTCTCCCCAGACACAGTGATTTCCGAGAGCCAGGGTGGCTTCCAGGGGCAGAAACATCCACCTGAAGACCTGTAAACCAGGATGGAGACACCAACCATCCAGATAAAACCTAGGTGATGGGTCTCCCAGGGCCCTGAGGTGGCTCCCCTGTACTGCCGCATCTAGCATGGTGCTTGCACCTAACAGTCACTCACTCTCCTCAGCATAGAAACCAGGAAAGCTGCTTTCTAATCCCAGTTTGGCCGCTACTCACTCTGTGATCTTCTCAGCCCACTTAATCTCTTTGGCCACTTAATGACACTTTCCTCTAATGTCTAAGGGTTTGAACCACATTAGTGTTTCTTGAAGTGTGTTCCATGGAGTCCTTGGGTTCAGGGGAGGTATCTCAGAGCGGGTAGGAGGAGATTAGGTGGGCAGGACATCCTGCCTTTCACCCCACACCAACCACAATGCCTCTAGTTTTCTCTGTGGCTAAAAAATTACAAGAAACATTGGACTAGAAAATCACCAGGATCACTGTCAGCTGTAACAGTCTAAAATCCTAGGGAATTTCTGGGTTTCCAAAAAGGGCTGGCTGAGAATGAAAGATTCCGGTGTATTTTGCTCTAAAAATAGCAGCTCAAATCAAAACACTCAAAAAGCACATCCATAGCAGGCCTCTGGATCACCTCTAAGCTGACGAGACCCAAAAAGTAACAATAGCTGGCACTTCTTATACGCACGGGACTGTTGTAAGCCTTTTACATATATTATCTCATGTAATTCTCACAACAACTCTATAAAGTAGGTATTATTATCTCTGTTTTACAGATGAGGAAACTAAAGCACAGAAAGTTTAAATAACTTGCCAGTCTTTGTCACTTCGGGCTGCTATAACAAATCACCATAGACTGGGGGGCTTAAACAGCAAACACTTATTTCTCATAGGTGTGGAGGCTGGGAAGGCCAAGATGAAGGCGCCACTGATTTGGTGTCTGGTGAGGGCTCTATTCCTGGTTTACAGACAGCCACCTTCTTGCTGTGTCCTCACTTGGCAGAGAGATCATCTCTTTCATGTCTCTTCCTATAAGGGCACTAATCCCATTCATGAGGGTTCCACTCTCACGACCTAACCACCTCCCAAAGGCCCCACCTCCAAAAAGCATTACATTGGGCATTAGGGCTTCAGCATAGGAATTTGGGGGGGGACACAAACATTCAATTCATAACGTTGCCATGGTAACATGTCTAGTATGTGGTAGAGCCAGGCTTCGAACCCTGGCAGTCTAGCTTCCGTGTCCATGTTCCTAGCCATTTTACTGTTGTGCTATTTCTAATCTCTGAAAATCCATCTGCCGCTTGAACATATCCACTCAAATAGCTCACCATCACCTCAGACGTAATATATCCTAAATGAAACTCATTTTTTCTCTTGTTTCCCAAGACAAGTGTCCCTCTCAATTTCCTTTGTCCTTACAAAGATTTCTAGACATTCTCTTTAATGTCTTGACGTTATCTTTAATCAGCCTCCATACCCCAAACTAGCTACTAACCAAATTCTATTGATTTTTCTTTTACTATCTCTCTTGAATCCGTCCTCAGCACTCTATTCCCACCCTAGACCAGGCCCTCGTTGTTTAACTGGTCTCTTTGATTCCAATCCATCCTACACACCAATGTCACATTGTTCTTCCTCAAATATTGCTTTTATCACATCTTCCTCCACTCAGAACCCTTCAGTAGCTCTCCCTTTCCTACTCTATTAGCTCTAGATTTTTCTGGTTGGCTTTTAAGGCCTTCGCAATCTAGTTTCTCTCTACCAAGCCAATCTTATTTTCACATTATGTGTTCTCTGCTCTACCTTGGCTGGTCTCCTTGTTGCTGCAGAAGTTTTCATTCACACTACATCTGTGGCAGACACGGCTTGTTGCCTATCAGACTCATTTCTCCTACTTCCTTAGTGACAGAACCTTGATTATGTTATGGGTGAAAACGTGCTCAGCTCCAAGAGATGAATTACAATTGCTTTAAGCCAGTCGTGCAAGTCTTTGCTAATGATGGATATAGGGGTAACCAAGTGACCTAGTTCTGGTTAATGAGACATGAGGAGGACGCTGGGCGAGCTTCTGGAAGAGACTTTTCCTTTCTGAAAAAGATGAATGTGGCAAAGGGCTCCATTAACCTCTTCTTGGAGATACTAGATGTGATGTTTGGTGCTATGGCAGCCATCTTGGAAACATAATGGGAAAATATCAGTATTGCACTGAGGATGTCAGAGCAAAAAGACAAAAATATTGATGATATCATTGAGTTGCTACACAAACCCTGGGACTGCCCACATCCCAGCTTCTTGCTAAGTGGGATAATAAATATCCATATGAGCTTAAGTCACTGTTAGTTGGAGAACTTTTTTGCTTGCATTTGAAGTCATCTGAACTAACATCCTTCATTCAGGAAGCTGTCCATTTTTTCTACCATCAATTAAAATCCTGAAATGTTTTCAAGACACAACTCAAACCCTACCTACAGACCTCATCCACCTCCTGCTCTGCTGAGCTTCGGAACTAGTGTTTAACGTGTGCCCTACAGTTCAGTACTTCATTACAATGAGGTTTTGTTTAACTTTCCACACTAGCTTCTCTCAGGTTCATTTTGACTCTCCAACTAGACGAAGTTCCTTGAGGAACACGGCTTCTACTAGTGTATTTATCTCCAGCACTGCCAGGAGAGCCTGACACTGTGCTACACCTATAGTAGTCACCAAACTTACTTATCTGAATAATAACGATGGCAATTACTATTGGAACTTTTAGTGCTGAATAAGAGGCATCTCACATCTTTCCTCACAATGATAAGTTTGTTTTCACTCTAGGACAAGTACAGGCTTCCCCCTCTATCTGAAAGTAGAGTGTTCCTGTGAAACCTTTTGTAAGCTGAAATGGCATTAATTTATATGGGATTTTCCCATTAATTTATATGGGAAAAATTTTTGGAAGAGTCAGCCCTGATGGCCTGGCAGTTAAAGTTCAGCACGTTCTGCTTTGGTGACCTGGGTTTGGTTCCCAGTTGCAGAACCACACCACTCATCTGTTGGTGGCCATGCTGTGGCAGGGGCTCACATAGAAGAACCAGAAGAACTTACAAATATACACAACTATGTACTGGGGCTTTAGGGGCGGGGGAAAGAAGGAGAAAAAGGAGGAAGATTGGCAACAGATGTTAGTTTAGGGTGAATCTTCCCCTGCAAAAAAAAAAAATTATTTTGAGCATTCCTGTACCCAAAAAATAGCCTACCGAATCATACTAAATAACACATAAACCCTAAAATAACACTAACATATAGTAAAGCAGGAATGATATGATAAATACTCAGCCTATATAAAGTAGAAATAATGTCTGTACAGCACATGTTCACTGACCAGAATTGGGAAGACAGCAAGCATGCTGGAAGGCTGCGAGGTGGTGGTGGTGGTGACGTTGTGTTAGGTTGAGTCCTTGGAGGTAGGGGTGGTGGCAGCTACTGGAGACAGGTGTAGGAGAGAGGAAGAGGGTCATCTCTTAACATCTCATCTCTGTCTGAATCCATCAGGGCAGGCAGGTCACTAACGTCTACACCTTCTATGTCTGCCTGCCTCCATGTCAAATGCCTAGCTTTGTCGTTTGCTGTGGCCGATGTGGCTGATGTAGAAGGCTTGAAATCTGACAGTGTGCTTGACTGCTTAGCCTCTATAATGGCGCAATGCAAAACAAACCCTGAACGCTATTTTCACCTTTCGCCTTTTTTTCCTGAAAGCGAAAATCATCTTCAGATTTCTTTCAGTTAACAAAAACAGGTACTAATGTAGGTTTTTCATAAAAGTGAAGTGGTATTAAGTGAACTTTCAGATTGCTGGAGAAACCTGTTATTCAAAGTTCAAAGTAAACAGGTGACATTTTATGAACTCAAAGTGTTTTTTGAGATTTGACAAGTTATTAAATATTATTTAACCCTCAAATCTATACTGTGGAACATATAAATCAGTGTTTCTCAATAATGGCTGCACATTAGACTCACCTGGGAAACCTTTTAACCATACAGATGTCAAGGTCCCACCCCCAGATCTTCTGACTTAATACAAAGTGTGGTCTGGGCATCAGAGATTTTAAGAGATCTCCAGATGGTTCTAATGTACAGCCGGGGTTGAGACCCACTGCTATAGATCACTGTGTCGAAGTCCTGAAGCAGCGTTCTTAAACTCGTGTGCATAAGAATAACCTGTGGTTTATATCAAATGATAATTGCTGAGCCTCACTATCAGAGAATCTAAGAGTCTAGCTTGGGCCCAAGATCTGCAGTTTTAGAAAATAGCCAAGTTATTCAGATGTATGTGGTGTGCGGGCTACATTTTCAGAAACTCTGTTCTAAATGAAATTATATCTAGAAAATTCTCTCTCCATTTTTCACTGGCTTAAAAATATTCTTTTGACAGAAAATTAATCTGTAGCTGTTATAAGTCAGATATAAGAAAAACAGTTATGGTCCTCTGCTCTAAAGAAAGGAAAAAACAAGATTGGTTTAGTGTTAAACTGATGATTCACACTGAAAGACAATGTTAATTTCCAATGTGTTAAGAAGTAAGTATAAGTGTGGAAAAGAAAAAGAAAGTCATGTTTCAAATGATAGGGACACTTTCCTGAACATGAAGTGAGCATAAACGTGGCAAATGATCCAAATCTAAGAGAACAGGCTATTCTAATGATTCAAATTCAAATGCATCAAGATTTCTAATTATGTGGAACAGGCTGGAATAGTGAGTCCAAACCAGTGAGATGAAACTAAACAGATAAAGACTGGTTTTAGTTTTTTTAGTCTATTTCGCAAGTACAGGATGGAAGAGACCATACTTGGTGAAAACTCATGTGAAAAAGATCTGCAGGTTCTTATCACCGACAAACTCAATGTGAGTCAACAGTGTGAATCTTTTTTTAATAAAGAAGGTGCAAAGTGCAAGCTTGGGCCACTTAGGTAGAAAGCTCGAGTCAAAGGAGGTGGTATCCTGGTGGACTCTGCCCCAGTCATATATCCAGTTCTGGGTGCCACGGTTTCGGGACATTAAACTAAAGAGCTTCCAGGAAAGGAAGACCAGAATGGAGGGGAACTGGAAAATCTCCCCACGGGGATATACTCAGGCTGGAGAACAGAAGTCTTAGTGGGGTAGTCATCTTCAAATACCGATAGGGTGAACACAGGGAAGAGGGAAGACAGCATTCTGTGGAGCTCCAGAGAGAAAATAGAAAGATTAGCTTGCAGTTACAAGGAGCCAGGATTCAGTTGAGTAGGAAGGAAGAGTTTCTAACAAGAAGACCTTAAAGAGTAGTAATTCATAGTGACTTGTTCTGAGTCACCATAAGTGTTTAAAGAGAAGCTGAATGAGCATTTGCCTAGAAAATGTAGAATGAGTTTCAGCATGGGAAGAAAAGTTAGATAAGATGAACTCTAAGCCCTCTATCAACTTGGATCCCACAGCTTTCTGAAATTGCTTGTGCCTCAGTAGTTGTTAGAGGAGGGAATTTACAGTGAATAAAGATACAAAAAGCAGCAATATCATAAAAGGAAAAGGACCACAAGATGAGGAATGCAGGCAGCTTATATAAGCTAGAAAAGCCAAGGAAATGCATTCTGCCTTAGAGCCTCCAGAAGAAATGCAGCCCTGCTGACAGCTTGACTATAGGGCTTCTCACCTCCAGAACTGTAAGATGATAAATTTGTGTTGTTTTAAGCCACCAAGTTTGGAGTAATCTGTCAAAGCAACAACAGAAAATTATTGCCACTCTTATATGAAAGACTAGCAGGTTTTAGGGAAGAAGAGGTGGATCCCTGAGCATTTTGCCCCGAAGTTAGGATTTATAAGATTTTGATGGAAAATGTAGTTTGTCATTTTTGTTTTTTGGTAGGTTTGTTCGCTTCCTTTGCCTTAAAAGTCCCAGAATAAGAGCACATGCCAGTTTTCAATGGTCTCAAGACTTTGGTTTCTCATCTAGCCCTTTAGACACCTGCAAGTCTGGGCAATGATGATGAGACAGTTTGAGGCCCTGGCTCCATTTTATATGCCCTCTCCATCCTCCCCTCCCTTCCACCACTCAAGTTCCAAGAAGCCTACCTAGAACCATCTTCATCTGATAACTTCTTTCCAACTCAGCAGTTGCTCAAGCACTTGCACCTTCAATTTGCAGTATGGGTAGGGTATTTTTCATACTTGCTAACACCTTGTTTTGTCATTGATATATTTAGCCATTGACTCATTTAACTAATAAGCTTTGCTCCTCTCCATCCGTGTTAGCTGTCCCCCCAGGGCCTTTCCACTAGCTGTTTACTCTGCCTGGAACATTCTTCCCTCAGATATCCAGATGGCTAAGTCTCTCACTTCCTCCAAGTCTTTGCTTACCTGTCACTTTTTTTTTTTTTGCAGGGAAAGATTCAGCCTGAGCTAACATCTGTTGCCAATCTTCCTCTTTTTTTTTCCTCCCCAAAGCCCCAGTGCATGGTTGCATATCCTAGTTGTAAGTCCTTCTAGTTCTTTTACGTGAGCTGCTGCCACAGCTTGGCTACTGACAGACAGGTGATGTGGTTCCACGACTGGGAAACGAACCTGGACATGCCAGACTTTAACCACTAGGCCATCAGGGCTGGCTCACCTGTAACTTTCTTAATAAGCCCTACCCAGACTACCCTATTTGACACTGAAACACACACACACTTTCAAATTCTCTTTTCCTGCTCATTTTTTCATAGCACTTATCTCCTCCTAACATAAAATAGAACTTATTTATTACTCTGTTTATTGTTTAGAGGCTGTC
This sequence comes from Equus przewalskii, assembly GCF_037783145.1. Taxonomy (NCBI): domain Eukaryota; kingdom Metazoa; phylum Chordata; class Mammalia; order Perissodactyla; family Equidae; genus Equus; species Equus przewalskii. The sequence goes on from NC_091863.1 coordinate 96,859,021, forward strand.
TTTCCCCTTAAAATGCTAATGACACAAGGTGCAGGGATTCATGTTTGTTACGTTCACTGATATCTCCTAAGTACCAAGAACAGTGCCTGGTACATACTAGATACTCAGTAACTGTTGTTGAATGAATGAATTTATTCTCTTCTCTGTGCTAATGCTAGAGCAGATCCCGGGGGAGGGCTACAAAAGAATAAGACATTGTGCGACTTCGAATCAGCCTGTCTAATATTGCACCCAGGTTTGATTTCATTTTGACTGGCCGAGCTGTAAGCACTTGGGGGCACATACACTCTTACTTCCCTCTAGTCCCCTGGTGCTCCCTTCCTTTCTCCCCCTCCTCCTCAATCCTAATTGCTGTTCTAGTGGCTGCCCGTTCTCTCCACGTTTCTCTCCTCCATTCAGCGGAAAAGGATGAGTGGGAGTGGAGTTAGAGTACTCCTCTTACTGGTCTAGGTACTTATGGATATATGGGATGTTGAAGCGCTTTGGATAAAACACAAAAGATGCTTAGAACAATAGTTTTGGGGGTTTTTCAAACATACATTTGTAGGCAAATCTCAACTCCCAAACTTTAAAGAAAAAAATTGAGGTGTGCTTTACCTTAAACAAAAAAAGAATTCAAAAACTTATGAGGGGGAGCAAAACATGCCACCCCAAAATGTGCCACTTTGGCATGTGGATTGTCTTGAGCTGAAGGAAATTAAAACTGAGCAGACTCAGGAAAAGCTTTTTACCTCTCCCTTAACTGCCAGAATTTGGATAGGGCTCCTGTACCAGGAAGAGAGCTATTACCAGAGACAGAAATTCTTATCTGCGTGGCATGGCAGACAGTTGTTTACCAAACATTTGCTCTTCTCATCTTCCTGTGAATTGTCCTCCTCCCCTTTGAAGCCCCAGACCCCTCCCCCTTCTCCTTAGCTCAGGGTGGTACACAAGCCTCAACTGCCCCATTGCCACGGAGTCTTCCTGTCTTTGTGGGGCTCTTGTACATATGTAATTAAATTTGTTTTTCTCTTGTTAATCTGTTTTATGTTGATTTAATAAGACCAGGCAAAGAACCCAGAAGGGAAGAAAGGCAAAGTTTTCCACTTCTTCACTTATAAAAATAAATTGGGTCTGGGGGCTGGCCCCGTGGCCGAGTGGTTAAGTTCGCGCGCTCCACTGCAGGCGGCCCAGTGTTTCGTTAGTTCGAATCCTGGGCGCGGACATGGCACTGCTCATCAGACCACGCTGAGGCGGCATCCCACATACCACAACTAGAAGAACCCACAACGAAGAATACACAACTATGTACCGGGGGGCTTTGTGGAGAAAAAGGAAAAAATAAAATCTTTAAAAAAAAAAAAAAAAAAAAAAAAAAAAATAAATTGGGTCTGGGAGTGGCTATCTGCATGTCAAAGGATGCCCCACTTCACAGAAAGAATTTACCACAGGGTTATTTTAAATAGTTTGCTCAGTTGAAAATACTGAACCTGAATGTCCTCAAATGGAGGATTAAGTGATGCATGTTACATTCATGCAGTGGACTATTAAACGGTCATTAAAAGTGATGTTCTTAATATAATGGAAAAATGCTAACATTGTAGTGAGGGAAAAGAAGTTAGAAACAAAATTGTATAATTAAAATGGTTTTTAAAAATCCATAATAAAAAGACTGGAGTTTCGAAAAGATACCAAATTATTAGCAGGGATTGTTTCCTAATGTTGAGATCGTAAATAATTTCCTTTTTGTATCTTGAATTGTCTGATTGTTCACATTTTCTATAATGAGTGTGTATTGTTTTTATTATAAAGATTAAAATAAACTTTTAAAAACAAAAATCAAGGTTTGAGTCCTAAAAATTCAATTTGCAAAAAACTTTTCAGAATTGTCACTATTGGGGTGTATCTGGGGGGAGGGAGAGAAAATCCCAGGACAACTGTTTAGGTCTTTATCTAGCTCTCCCATTTGCTTAAGAATGGGTCTATAATAATCCAGAACTGAGGTAGAAGAGTGAAAAAAACCCTCATGATCCTTTTAAGAAAATGTGTGGCAGTCGCTTCTGTAGGGAATAATGGGGGGGGGCGGTGAGCCGAGGAGTCGAAAGAAAGATTTCTTGGACTCTCAAGATCTGGCAGTAGAGCTCTTTTATTTAGAGAATAGTATAGAATAGCATGGGGACAGGACCCATGGGCAGTCAGAGATGCTTTTGGCATGGGGAGCTGCTGCTGCTTCCGCTTCTGCTGCAAACATGGGTGGAGAGTAAGGCTAAATTTAAGGCATAGGTATGTGAGTTATCTCTTTACAAGACAAAGGAAAGAATATGTAAAAAGAGTTGTTAAAATGGTATCAGGGCCGGTAGGTTCTGGTTATTGCGTGGTCCTACAACTTTTAGATAAGAATCAATTCGGATTAAGTAAATGGCAGAAGTCGCTGCTTAAATATTACCTTCAGCTAAAGACAAAGGAGGATGTGGGGGGGGGGGGTCAGTTACATGAGGTTGCCAGACAGTAACCAACTTAAGTTCTTGCCTTCCCCATTAAGAGTTTCCAGAGATAAGGCCATTCCACCTTCCTCCTGGCGCAGAGAGGGTGGCATCTTTACAGATGGAGATTTCCCTTACAAATATAAATGTTTCCCAACAAAGGGCAAGCAAGCTCTGAGGGCAAGCTCCTCAGAGTTGCTTTTATTAAAGGTAACCAGCCCCCTTCTCATCTGTAGTTCTAAAAGTAACCAGCCTAAAACAATCCTCATCAGGGAATAAGGAAGGAGACTGTGCCAAGTGATTATTTAAAACCTTATCTTATCATTTCTTGGGCTTGAAATGAATTGGTTAAATGAATTTAACAGGTGACATTTGTTCTTTTTATCGAATGGGAGAGTTCCACTTAAATGTTCAAAACCGGTAGGTAGGACTGTACCAGAAAAGGTGAAGGCGGTGATGACAAACCAATAAATTAAAGGAGGCTGTTTGGAGAAATCGCTGAGTCAAGAGTCGGGCAATCACGTGAAGTTTTTCATAAAAACGAAACTCAACCAGAAGTGGGTAGCTTTCCCTCCCCGCTCCACCCACTCTTGGTATTGCTGCAGGCGCTGGAAGCGTCGGTTTAATCTATCCTTTGGCTCCTCCACTGGGCGGACCCCTGGCAGGCCAGAGCGAAAAGGGTAGCGGAAGGAGGGGGCCCTGGGCCGGGCTGGCGCGCCTTGACTTGTGGGTTAGCGTTCCGGGAACAGTAACACATGGATCTGGGTGAAACATTGGCTTTCTGTGTTTCCTGCGTTTGGTACCTTTGGAGGGCCGGCTGCAGCTGCGGGAGGCCGCGCTCGCTGCCAGCGGTCAAGGCGACCTTGCTCGGAAAACGACTGTTGTACTTTGAGCTAGTGACTCCAGAGGCTTTGCCGCTTTCTAGGCATTCCTCCAGGAGCTTTCTCCCCCTGGAGGCCTAGCCTGTAAACGCAGTTTGTTTTTGCAGTGTGATGCTGCCTTATTCTTGTCTTTGGCGCCAAGAGTGGCATGCAATCCCTACCAGTTAATTATGGCCTCTCGGAGGAAAAAACAATAAAGTGCTGTCCTTTATGTCTACAGTTGGTGCTTCTGAGGTCAGTGGCAGTAGTTGCTTTGAGGTCTTTCTTCAGCACACTTACTCACCTGTTTCCTTTATGACTGCAAGAACCTATACCAAAGCCTAGTGCCTCTCCTGGTGAGTTGGCTATAGGTGACTTTGACATACAGAGAAACGACGTTGTTTCGTGCACTAACATGTCAAAACTCATCACATTGTACACTTTAAATATGCATAGTTTATTGAACAGCAATTGTACCTCAAGCTGTTTAAAAAACACATTCAAAGGATTGAGTAATAAATGGTAATCAAGATTAATGGATAAAATACAAAAATGTATTTCTTTTATCTTCATCACCGAGTCGTGAAGAAAAGATCATATCTCTTGACCTTTTTTTTTTTTTTGAGGAAGATTAGCCCTGAGCTAACTACTGCCAGTCTTCCTCTTTTTGCTGAGGAAGCCTAGCCCTGAGCTAACATCGTGCCCATCTTCCTCTACTTTCTATGTAGGATGCCTACCACAGCATGGTGTGCCAGGCGGTGCCATGTCCGTACCTGGGATCCGAACGGGCGCACCCCGGGCCGCCGAGAAGTGGAACGTGCTAACTTAACCGCTACGCCACCAGCCCAGCCCCATCTCTGATGACCTTTTTTGGTGAGTTAACTTACTTATTTTAAAGCCTTAGATTTCTGTAAATATAGGCACGTGGTTTTACTTGCAAAGTTTTCCCTAAATGAGGATATTTCATTAATATTTGATTTACTGTTGTTGTGACACATAAGAAAACACAAAGCCATCATGCCTCAAAAGAAAAGAAAAGAAAAGAAAAGATCATAACCCAGTAGGAGGTGATAGAGCAGCAGGGTTAGGAACCCTGCTAAGGAGTCGGGCTGCCTAGGTCTGAACTCACACTCTGCCGCCCGCTAGCTGTGTGAGCAGGAGTCCCTTGTTTTCTCTGAGGCTCTGCTTTCTCACAGAGTCCTGAGTGAATCAGGGTCAGCAGAGGAGGAGCAGAGAGGGATCATTGGGCTGGAGCCTCAACTCTAAGTGGGCCTCAAATCTGGGCTGCTGCCTGGTAGTAAATTCGTGGGGAATTGCTGAGAGAATGGTGATCACAAAAGTTGATCCTAAGTGAAATGTATGGAACCCTGGTACTAGAGGGGGGAGGTTGGTGAGAGCTTCCCAGGCCTTGAGGACCTTTAAGGAATAAATGAGAGAATAATGAATGTGAAGGCTCAGAAAAGTACCTGATACATAATAAGTACTGCACTCAATCAATGGTACTTATTTTTACTTTATTATTATTGGTGGTGGAACCACTTACCCCATAGTATCGTTGTGAACAGAGCTTGTGTGAAATAAAGCAAGTTCCTAGCAGAGAGCCTGAGACGTAAGAGGTACTCAGTGGGTATTAGTTCTTTTCCCTCTTCTCTCTCCTTACTTTGAAACGGCCACCTCAAATTCAGCCCACTCCGTGGAGCTCTCCCTGCTTCCTGTCCCCCACCTCAGCATATGCGGCCTTTCCTGTGGCTCTGGGGCAGGATACAGGGAAGCACAGTGTGGGAGACCTGGATTGGGTCACCTGGCACCGGGCTGCATGGAAGCATCTAATTTGCACTGAAGTGTTGCCCTGGACTTTGTGTACTTCAGTCGTAGTTGCTGTAAGGGCGAGAAGTGGGGTGTCATGGCTTGGGTTTTCCAGAAGCAGATGCTGAGGTGGAATTTGGAGTACAAGATGTTTAAAGATCAGTATCCGTGAAAGGAAGGGGTGGGAGGCAGGATTGGGCAGAGGGAAAAGTCGAACAATGATGCCAGCCTAACAAAGACTGGACTAACCCCACAGGGAGGTCTGGAGAGAGGATTGCCCATCAGAGTATCCCACAATGAACTGACAAGACCAGGCCTTTATACCTCTCTCTCTCACTCGCAGGATGAGGGCTACCCTGGGAAAAGCATGACCTCATGACCTGAAGTGGAGGCCAACCCGGAAGTGGCAGACACTTGGCATCTGAACACACTCTCCACAGCTGGGCAGCAGGTCCGTCCTTCCTTAAACAGAGATCAGAATGGTGTATTCTCCATGTCCACCACACTGAGCGGTAAACCAACAATGTAATAATACAGACCAGACTGTTGACTGTTCAGAACAGAGAATTCCAATCGTATCTCAACACATTAAAGAAGAGGGTTGGCAGCCAACTCTTGATAGACGATAGTAGGAAAAGTGATTTGAAATGTCTATGAACTAGATAGTTGTACATGTGCAGTCAGAGCAGCTACCACTGAGACAAGTTTGCTCTGCCCAGGAAAGAAGATCAGGCTCTTGCCAAATGGCTCGTGTGTGATTGGTAGGGTTTTATATAGCATGGGAGCAGGGAGAAGTTAAGATGAGAGGCAAGGGCTAAAGGTAGAGCAAATCTTAGCCCAGGGCTGTCCCATAAATCTACACGGCCTCGCAACAATGTTCCTCATCACTCAGGATACTTGTTAAATTCCCAGACCCAGCTCCCTACAATAGTCTACTCAATCAGAATCTCTGGGGTTAGGAATCAGCATGTTTAATAGGCATCCCCACTACTTTCTTTGCAAGTTACAGATTGAGAACCCTGCAAAAGATAGACCAGCACCATGGATTACACTCCACAAGGCTGCACATAGTACCCTCACTGTTACAGACTCTGTAAACAGAGATGATCCAGCCAGCACCCTCAGCCACCAGACTCTAATGGCAGAGATGGCAAACCCAGAGAGAAAAGAATGTATCAGTCAGTTACCATCATATAGAGTGAATCATCCATCAGTGTTGAGATGTGGTAAAGACAGAGCAATCTGAATGGGATCCTGAGTTACAGAAATAACTAGTGTGACCCTCTCTGGTCAGTGTCCTGAATTCCCTGGCTCCAAGGCAGGAGTCCTTAACCCAGGGTCCGTAGATAAAGTTCAGAGGGGCTCATGAACTGAGATGAAAAATCAGCATCTTTATCCGAACCAGCTTTTTACTGAAACTTAAGATTTCCTTAAATCGTGGATATAGACAACAAACCACAGTAGGATTAGCAATATCTATGGCATGGTCACCAATAGAAACCATGGATATATTTTATACCACATTACTATTGTTGCAGGTATCTTGAAATATGGTATATGCTCATCAGTACTTCAACACTGTTACTTTTTAGATCTCTAGATCTTGATATTTAATTTGTTAATAGAGAAGTGCATGTATTATTATATCACACATTTCTTATTAAATATTTTGATAATTCTATTTTGATATAATCAGCTTCCTTTGTAATCTTATATATATATATATATATTATTTTATGCATTTAAAACATTATTCTATGTCAGGGTCCCTAGGCTTCATTAAATTCTTAAAGAGGTGCATGGTGCAAAAAAAGTTAAGAACTCCTGTAGTAAAGTCTATTTTGCTAGTGGTCACCTTCATGACGTCATTTTTATCCCAGTCACCCCCCAAATTATATAACACACTACTCCCAACATTTCTCCCAGTTATTTCCTAGACACGACACATTAGAAAGAAGGAGACAGAAAATTATGCTTCCATATCTTTAAGTTGGGTCATGCAGTTATTTCATTCATTCATTCATTCAGTTAATCAATTCAACAAATATTTATTGAGCACCTATTATGAGCCAGGCACTATGGGGATACAGTGATGAATAAGACAGATACTGTCTTTATCCTCAAGGAGTTTCATTCTAGGAGAGACTAGTGAGAAGCAAGTAAATAGGCAAATAAAATAATTTCAAGTTTTATTGCTTTATGAAAAAACAAACAGGGCATAGAGATAATAATAACCAACATTTATTGAGTGGAATGTTTAATATGTGCCAAATTTAATTTAATATGTGCCAAATGTTTAATATGTTCCAAATATAAATAGTATATAGGGAAAAAATGCCCAAAGTGCCTCTGAAGAGACATTGGACAAGACTTTTCTTGCCCAAACAACTGTCCTCAAATAATGGCCACCACCACCTACGTTAAGCAGAATCAACCCATATGGAAGGGCTTAAACCGTTTGCCAGAAAAACAAGGACTCACGCCCTCATTTTCTTTCACAAACCTGTCTGAACTCACGAATTAGGCACCTTTGTCTTTTTGGATGTCTGAGTTGGAGTTTAGGAAGCACACTCTACCTCACAACCATCTGAGCACTCCCCCAAGGCCCCTTCAGAGCGTCAATAAGCATTTCCTGATCAGAATGAGGCTCTGTGGTTTTCATCTAGTTTCCTGCCTTCAGATCTTTCTGGTCATATGACATTAAAACCTACCACAGCCGCTGGGGGCAAAGGCTTGCGTCACATACTGGCTGCTCTGCCACTTACTAGCTGTGAGACTTGAGGAAGTCACCAAACCTCTCCGTGTCCTAGTTTCCTCATCTACAGAAGGGATAACACCCCTCATAGGTTTGCTACGGAGATTGAACAGAAAGCCCCGTGGAAAGGCACAGCATGCAGAAAACACTGAATACTGTTCAGCGGCTTTGTTGTATTATTCTTGTTGCTCTTGTTGGTGCTGTCATGACAAGGCCTAGGAACAGTATAGAAACATGGTACACACATAGGTTAGAATGCTGGATAATCATATAGACAACTTGTGTCTTAGCCACATTAAATGAGGACTGAGCTATTGGCTCTGGGAGACAAAAGAGGAAATGCTACCAACTACGTCTTGTGTTCAAATACATTCAATAACATAATTTACATCTGAATCCTCTTTGTTTTTACAAAGTACTTCAACATTTTATCTCATTAATCCTTATTACACCTGGGAGGTTATGTTTTTACTATTTCCATTTTGTATTGAGGAGCAGAAAGGTCAGGTGGCTTGGTCAAGTTCACACAGCCAGGAGACTCCAACCCACACCTTGGCTCTTTTTCCCACTAGATCAGTTGTGTCAATTATGGTAATAAATGAACTCTGAATTAGCCTTTAATCCTAGAGTGTTTTTAAAATTCTTATATACCTCTCCCCTCTCAAATAATGACTGATTTTCTCTTGTGACATAATAGTAAAATAAAGTTTAACATGAATTAAAACAAAAATTTTTAAGTGCTCCTTAAACATCAAATAGCCAAATGAGAAACAAGTAATATCCATTTAATTGCTAACATCATTACTCTCCATGCATTATTGCCCAACTCAGTGTTTCTTTTTTTTTTAAAGATTTTATTTTTTTCCTTTTTCTCCCCAAAGCCCCCCAGTACATAGTTGTATATTCTTCGTTGTGGGTCCTTCTAGTTGTGGCATGTGGGACGCTGCCTCAGCATGGTTTGATGAGCAATGCTATGTCCAAGCCCAGGATTCGAACCAACAAATCACTGGGCCGCCTGCAGCGGAGCGCGCGAACTTAACCACTCAGCCACGGGGCCAGCCCCCTCAGTGTTTCTTTACAAGCTTTACATTGACTAACACAACTCAATAAGGTCCTCATAGGTTTAATATTCCCATTTTAGAGATAAGAAAATTAAGGCACAGAGAATTGACTAACGCTATACAGCCAGTAAATGACAGAGCCAGGATTCAAACCCAGGCAACAGTTCCTTTTTAGGTATGTTATGTTTGAAATGTATAAAACATCCAAGTGGATGTGTTGAATAGGCAAGTAGGGATGTGAGTCTGGGCATAAAAGAGAAGCCCAAGTTGCAGATATAGATTCAGGAGCCATCAGCATAGAATTGGATTTTAAAGCCATGGAACTAGATGAGATCCCCTAGGGAGAGAGTGCAGGTAGAGAAGAGGGGCAGGCCCAGGACTGAGCCAGGAAGCACTCTAAGGTTCAGAGCTTGGGCAGAGGAGGAGGAACATCAGCGTTAAGATGAAAACTCCCCAGAAGCCATGAGAGGGAAGGACACTTTAAGGAGGACAGTGTAATCAACTGGGTCAAAAGTTCATCAGCATCAGCATCATCATGTTATTACTCTAGCACACTGGTGAAGACCATGTGGAGTTATTGAAGGGGACCCAATGTAAGAAATGATAATCTAGTGAGAAGTAGTGTAATCAGGATTGCCATACATTCTCGGTTTGTCTGGGACAGTCCCAACTTACACCCATTGTCCCACATCTCATCCAATTTAGCATTTGTCCCACATTTTTCATTTTTGAACCAAATATTACAATTAATAGTTGTGGTAAATAATTTGGTTTGGGTTTAGTAGATCTCTATTTTGAACTTCCAGTTTCTACAGAGTTCTCACATGATTAAATCTGAAAGACAACCAGTGATAATCCATCTCTTTTCCTAACTAACCCTTTCCTGATATAACGCTGACCTCCCCACCAGGAAAAGCAGGCAGGGAGCTCACTGATAAGAGGAAATGTGCCCAGGGGCTGGCCCCATGGCCGAGTGGTTAAGTTCACGCGCTCCGCTGCAGGCGGCCCAGTGTTTCGTTGGTTCGAATCCTGGGCGTGGACATGGCACTGCTCATCAAACCACGCTGAGGCAGCGTCCCACATGCCACAACTAGAAGGACCCACAACGAAGAATATACAACTATGTACCAGGGGGCTTTGGGGAGAAAAGGGAAAAAAATAAAATCTTAAAAAAAAAAAAAAAGAGGAAATGTGCCCAGGTAACAGCAGCTAGGGACTGCTAACCACCTGGGGTCTCAGTAGTGGTGGAAGATGTATGTGACCCTGTCCAGCCGCCTGTCACCTGGTACACTGGCCAGTTGTTCCTTGGCAAGTTCCAGATGTGAGTTTCAGAAGCTGTCGGCTCGCCAATTAGCAAGGTCAATGAGAGATGTGCAAAATTACAGGCTAGGTATGCATGAAATATGTGTAGGAAGGAGAGGCTAAGCAGTCCCGCCATATAGTCTATACAGAGAGCAGTCTGAACATTCTCGCAACAGTGGTTCTGTGATTTATACATGGTGTAAATCTACAACTACTTATTTTACTGATTGATAATGCTTTTCTATTTTGCCATAATCCTCTTAGCAGTAATGAGCACAAGTATATGAAAGTATGTGATTATGAAGATTTAGGTACTGAATTTGATGATGTACATGTAACTCACACAAAATGTCTGTTGATGTTTACCACCTGTGGGGGCCACAGTGCTATAGCAAACCACACAAAAGCCAGAAGACACCTATCTGCTGAAGGAATAGCAGCGTCTACCTCAAAAGTCGGCAGCTATTTTCCTAAAGTGCTCAAGGATCACACATGCAGATACAGAAGGTTTACATATAACTCTGTGAACCATAACTTACTATATAGATCGAATGGTTGTTCTTCTAAATTCATTTTGCTTACTTTTTATTCTAAATTTCCTTGTGCATGTATGAAAAGTGAAGCAGTAGCTGTTAAAGTGTTGGCTGAGTTAGCCAACCAAATGGCTCCATGACACCAACTTTATTTTTTAAATTTTTTTATTGAGGTAACATTGGTTTTTAACATTATATAAATTTCAGGTGTACATCATCATCATTCAATGTCTGTGTAGATTACATCATGTTCACCACCCGGAGACTAATTACAATCCATCACCACACACATGTGCCCAGTCACGCCTTTCACCCTCCTCCCTCCTTTCCCCTCTGGTAACCACCAATCTCTGTCTCTATGTGTTTGTTTGTTGTTGTTATTTTCTATTTATGAGTTAGATTGTTCTTTCTTCCTTTCTGATGCTCCAAGATTCCTTCTTTTTTCATTTCCTTTCTGTTTGAATAATTTTCTTCAGCCCTTATATAAGGATAGTTCTGCTAGGGAAAGATTCTTTCTGTTTTCCTTTGTCTGAGAATGTCTTTATTTCTCCTTCATTCCTGAAGTATAGTATCATGGATACAGAATTCATGATTGACAGTTCAGCATTTGAGAAATCGTGTGTCACTTTTTTCTGGTCTTCATGAATTCAGGTGAGAAATCCACTGTTATTTGAATTAATGTCCTACGACAGGCAATGTGTCATTTCTTTCTGGCTGCTTTCAAGATTTTTTTTGTCTTTAGTTTTGAGAAGTATAATTATGATATATATTCGCATAGGTTTTTTGGGTTTATCCTATCTGTGATTACTCAGCCTATAGAATCTGTAGGTTTGTGTCTTTGGCCAAAGTTGGGACATTTTCAGCCATTATTTTTTCAAGTACTGTCTCAGCTCCCGTTTCTCCTCTTCTTCTGGGCCTCTTATGGTATGAATGATGGATCTTTTCAAATTGTCCCACAGGTCCCTGAGGCGCTGTTCATTTTTTAAACTTCTGTTTTCTTTCTGTTGTTTAGATTGAATGAATTCTGTTGAACTCTCCTTAAGTTCACTAATTCTATGCTTTGTCATCTCCATTCTGCTATTTAGCTCCATTCTACTATTAAAATTCAGTGAGTTTTTTAAATCTCTAGTTGTATTTTTTAGTTCTATAATTTCCATTTGGTTACTTCTAACAATTCTTTCTTTGCTAAGATTTTCTATTTCATTTGTTTCAGGGAAATTTGTACTTGCTTGTTGAGTCATTTTTATGATAGTTCAAAATCTTTGTCAGGTAATTCCAACACCTGATTCATATTGATGTGTGTATCAGTTCATTTTCTTCTCTCATTCAAGTTGTGATTTCCTGGTTCTTGAGATGATGGGTAATTTTTTTATTGTATCCTGGACATTTTGGCTATTATTTTAGTAGATGCTGGGTCTTATTCATATTTTTTATTTTAGCAGGCAGTCACCTGTTCAGATTTAGCATGCAGTCCTGACCTACATTGGTGAGCTTTGGTTCCAATGACAATCTAGTTTTCAGAGCCTTTGCAGTGCTACTTTTGTCTTCCTGCTTTACCTCATGTTGCCAAAGCTCCCAGTAGTCTATAATGGTGTTGCTTAAACAGATGGAAAGAGCCTCCCTCAGCTGGGCTGCTTGGTGCCTCTAGGTAGGGGAAGGGATTTTTCCAACTTGCAAGGATGAAGAGTATCTCCTGGGATGGTTGCTTATTGTAAGATCTCTCTTGCCAGTGGGTGGAGAAGGTGTACCTCAGGCCTACAGGATGTAGTGGCTTGCCAGTGGGTGCTTGTTGTAGCATAGCAGTATCCCTCTTGCCAGTGTTTCCCTGGCCACGTGGTATCTCTAGGTGGGAGAGGGGTTTCAGGCCCCCTAGTGGGGAAGAAGAGTTCTTCTGAGACAGGTTCTGCTTGTCTCGGTGGGATCCCCCGCTTACTGCCCAGAATGCAATGTCTCTGAGTGGAGGAGCTGAGTTTGAGGCCTGGCAGGGAAGAAAAGGGCTTCTACTGGCTGCTTATTATCAGTGGGGCTTCTGATCATCTCCCTTGCTGGTTCTGCTGGGCTTGCCTGGTGGTGTCACTGGGGCTTCCATTTGACCCAGGGGTAGGAATGAGCCTATCTGGGCTACCTTCTGTTGCCAGGTTAATGGTCAGGAAAGATTAGGCCTGGACCACTTTCTTCTGTTGCGGGGGTGGAGGGGACAGGGGTCATAAGATGCTCTCCTGACATTTGTTCCTCCATATCTGAGGTCCCAAACCAGTTCACCTTCTTCTTACTATCTTTAAGAGTTCTCCTTTGGTTGTCTCTTGTGTTAGTTTCAGGGTTTATAATTTTATTTAGTAGGGAGGAGTAGGGAGAGATTAATCTATGCCATCTTGAAAGTCCAGACAAAATTCCTTTTGTAATTTAAAAACTATGTCATTTGAAACCTTAAGAAAAAATTTAATTGCCCCATGAGTCTGTGAGAACTAACAAGAGTCCTAGAGAATGCCAAAATAGAAAGGATTTTATATAGAGAGAGTTTATATCATAATAAAATCCATAAGGCTTGGAAAGGAAGAAACAAAACTCTGATTTTTCACAAATAATATGATTGTGTGACTAGAACGTCTAAAAAAACTGAAAGATAAACTTTTAAATAAAGTTTGGTAAAGTGACTATATGCAAAATCAATTTACAAAAATCAATTGTATTCCTTTATGCCAACCAGAAACAGAAAAATGACATACAAATCCCTTTTACAATAGCATAAAAATATTTAAAATTAAATCTAACAAAAGATGTATAAGATCTTCATGGAAAATATCATAAAACTTTATTAAAAGTCATTAAAGAAGGTCTTAGCTTGAAGTACAAAAACAGATGGCTGGCCATATTTGACCTGCAGGTCATAGCTTGCTGAGCCCTATTCTAGAACAGTGGCTTTCAAACTTCAGAGTGCATCACAATCACCTGGAGGGCTTGTTAAAACAGATTTCTTAGGTCTACCCTGAGACTTTCAAATTTAGTAAGTCTGAAATGGAGACTGAAATTTGCATTTCTAATAAATTTCCAGTTGATATTGATGCCACACTTGGAGAACCACTTCTACAGAAAAAGAACAAAGTAAGAGGCTCTGCCTTTACCCACTATCAAGATTTACCATAAAGCTATAGTAATTAAGACAGTATTGGTTCATAGATAGCAAACATATCAGTGGAACAGATTGAGCATTTAGAAACAGACCCACATGTATATGGACACTTGAAATATGACTGGGGTGGCCCTGCAGATTGGGGGGAAAACAGAGTTTTTTCATTAAATAGTGCTCAATTGGATTTCCATATGGAAAAAAATGAAACCTGACCCTAACCTTGCTCCATACACAAAAAATATATTCTAAGTGGATTATAGATCTAAATGTCAAAGTTAAAACAGTAAAGCTTCTAGGAAAAAATATCCTTAAGACCTTGAGGTAGGGAAACATTTCTTAATATACAAAAAATATTAACCATCAAGGAAAAGATTTATAAATTTGACTAAAGTAAATTTAAAACTTCTGTTCATCAAAGGACACCATTAAGACTGAAAAGGCAAGCTAGTGTGTATAATACAATAGCCACTAGCCATATTTGGTTATTGAGCAAAAGAAATGTGACTAATCCAGATGGAGATGGGCTGTATGTATAAACTACACTTTGGGTTTTGAGGACAGTATAAAAATGTAAAATATGTCATTAATATTTTTTATACTGATTATATGTTGAAATGAAAATATTTTAGATATATTGGGTGAGATGGTTTTTATGTCTCAACTTGACTGGGTCATGGGGTTCCTAGATACTTGGTCAAACATTATTCTGGGTGTGTCTGTAAGGGTGTTTTTAGATGAGATTAACATTTGAATCCAGTAGACTGAGTCAAGCAGATTACACTCCCCAATGTGGATGGGCCTCATCCAATCAGTTGAAAGCCTGAATAGAACAAAAAGGCTGACCCTCCCAGGAGTGACTTGGAATTTCCTCCTGCCTGACTGCTGGGGTGGAACATCAGTATTTTCCTGCCTTTAGACTCTCACTGAAACATCAGCTCTTCTTGGGTCTTGAGTCTGCTGTTTTTATAGACAGAAATGACATCATCACCTCTCTTGGGTCTCCAGTTTGCTGACTGCAGATCTTGGGACTTCTCAGCATCCATTGTTATGTGAGCCAATTCCTTATGATAAATATCTCTCTCTCATATATATATGTAAATATATGTGCATATATATTTCACTGGTTCTGTTTCTCTGGAGAACCCTAATACATTAGGTTAAATAAAACATATTAAAATTAATTTCACTTGTTTATTTTTGGCTTTTTTAAAAATGGCTATTAGAAGATTTAAAATTATACATGGGGCTCATATTATATTTCTATTGGCCAGCACTGATCTAAAATATATAAAGAATTCCTATAAAACAATAAGACCAGACTACCCATAAGATAAATGGCAAAAGATTTGAACAAGAACACCATGAAAAAAGGAATCTAAATGGCCAAAGTAATATCTGAAAAAGATGCTCCATCTTATTGGTAATCAAAGAAATGGAAATTAAAATCACAATGAGGATGACAAAAATCAACAAATGTACAAGGAAATAAACCACCATGAATGAGTCAGCAGAAATAAACAAAAAATTTATATCCCCCAAGCCCTTCAGATATTAGAATTATCTGATACAAGATGTAAAGTTTCTAATATAAGAAAAATATTTAATCAAAAGAAAGAACTACAAAAATGACCAAGCAACAGCAGACTATCAAAATGATCAGGAAGATTTATATAAGAAGCAAATAGGACTTTTAGAAATAAAAAATATAAATTATTGAAATTAAAAGTTCAGTAGATGAATTAAACAGATTGGGTACTGAAGACTGAATTAGGTCATTGGAAAATAGATCTAAAGAAATTGCCCAAAATGCAGCATTAGAGATGGAAAATATGAAAGAGAGCTAGACATAGAGGATACGATAAAAAGCTCTAACATGCCTAATTTATTTCTGGGGGGAGAGAAGAGGAAGAATGGGGAAGAGGCAATATTTGAAAAACAAAGTAATAGTTGAGAATTTTTCACAACCAATGAAAGACATGAATCTACATGTAAATGAAGCATTATTATATACCAAGAAGGATAAATAAAAACAAATCCACACTTCTCCATACTGAAATGACAGAACATCTGCCACAAAGAGGCAATCTTACACATAATCAAGTGATAAGTCAGATCATCTGTAAAGAAACAAAAATGAGGCTAACTGCAGGTTCTTTTTTTTTAAGGAAGATTAGCCCTGAGCTAACATCCACTGCCAATCCTCCTCTTTTTGCTGAGGAAGACTGGCCCTGAGCTAGCATCCATGCCCATCTTCCTCTACTTTATATATGGGACATCTGCCCCAGCATGGCTTACTGAGCGGTGCCATGTCCACACCCAGGATCCAAACTGGCGAACCCTCAGCCGCCGAAGCAGAGCAGGCAAACTTAACCGTAACAGCAGATTCTTTAGAGCAATAATTGAAGCTGGAAGACAGTGCAATGATATCTTCCAAGTGCTGAGAAAAAAATAACAGGCAACCAAGAACTATGTGCCCTGAAAATTAATATTTCAAGACAGAGTTGGAAATAAAAACATCCTCAGTTAAGGAAAAACAAATTTACACCTATAGACCTACACCAAGTAAATTTCTAAAAGATGTACTTCAGAAGAAAAGAAAATTAACTCAGAAAGAAGCTCTGAGTTGTCAGAAGGAATAGTGAGGGAAAAAATTGGCAAATATGTAAATTAATCTATACATGGTATAAAATAAGTTGTTCATTTATTCAGCATATATTTATCACCTACTGTAGTAGGCTGAATAATGTCCAACCAAAGATGCCCGGGCCTAATCTCTGAAACCTGTAAAATGTTACCTTATTTGGAAAAAAGGGTTTTTGTGGATGTGATTAAGGATTTTGAGATGAGATTATTTTGTGATTATCTGGATGGGCCCCAAATGCCATCACAAGTGTCCTTATAGGAGAGGGGCAAAAGGAGATTACACAGAAAAGAAAGCCATGGGATGGAAGCAGAGTCAGAGAGAGAAGGTGGCTATGCTACTGCCTTTGAAGATGGAGGAAGGGGACATGAGCCAAGGAAGGCAGCTCTAGATATTGGAAAAGACAAGAGCCTCTAGAGGGAGTGTGACCCTACCAACACCTTGATTTCAGCCCAGTGAAGCTGATTTCCGACTTCTGGCCTCTGGAACTGTGAGAGAATTAATTTCTGTTGTTTTGAGCCACTACATTTGCGGTAATTAGTTACAGCAGCCACAGGAAACGAATGCACCTACTATGGCTAGAAACTGCTCTAAGTGAGATACATCAATGAACAAAACAAAGGTCTCTGCCCTAATGGAGCTTAAACTCCAGTGGAGTAAAGAGACAATACACTATAAGCATATTAACCAAGTAAATTGCATAGTAAGCTAAAAGGTAACAAGTGATATGTAAAAAAGCAAAAAGAAGAGCAGAGTGAGTGAGGAATCAGGAGTGAATGTGTATGTTTCACGGGGTTGGTAGGCAAGCTGATGTTTTAAATAGTGGCTATGGTAAGCCTCATTGAGAAGGTGGTGTTTTAATTTATGGTGTTTATTTTTAAAAAGAGGACAACACTAAAATGCTGGACAACAATACTGTGTAAGGTGGGAGAGAGGTGATCAGTATTAACGTGTTCTAACATCCATATATAATTTGGGAGAATTTGATGCTAACTTTAGGCTTTGTTAAGCATACATGGTAACATATCAAAGATAATCAGTAAAAGAATAGAAATAGGGGCCTGCCTGGTGGCATAGTGGTTAAGTTCTCACGCTCTGCTTCAGCGGCCCGGGGTTCACAGGTTTGGATCCTGGGCACAGACCTACGCGTTGCTCATTAAGTCATGTTGTGGCGGCATCCCACATAGAAAAGAGAGGAAGACTGGCACAGATTTCAGCTCAGGGCTAATCTTCCTCAGCAAAAAGAGGAAGATTGGCAACAGATGTTAGCTCAGGGCCAATCTTCCTCACAGAAAAAGAAAGAACAGAAATAGAATATATAATTTCCAAATAAGTAGTGGGGAAGATGGAATAAGAAAACAAAATAAACAAAACTCAGTAATTATTTTTAAACTGAGAAAGGATAAAAAGCAAATAAGATTAGAACAGATAGAGAGCAACCAGTAAGATGTTAAAAACAAATACAAATGAATGTGAACACGATAAATGCAAATGGATGTAATTTGACAGTTAAAAGACAGAGATTGTCAGACTAGGGGAAAAAGGGGAAAATCCAGCTAATATGGAAGAGACACCTAAAATATAAGAGCAGAGAAAGGCTGACAGTTAAGCAATGAAGAGATATACCAAGCAAATACTAGCCAAAAGCCAGGGTAGTTACATTAATATAAGACAAAAAAAAATTTTAAATGCATTGCTAGGGATTGAGAGGGTCACTACATAATGATAAAAGGTGGGAGATTGTAATGCACCTTTCTCAATTATTGATAGATTAAAATTAAAGATAAAAAATTAGTAACGATATAGAATATTCACAGAACTTAATCAAAAAACTTGGTTGGAAACTGCTGCTATGAATATTCATGTACAAGTCTTGCAGTGCACACGGAGGAAGAGCTCCTCCAGCGTGGGGGTGGGATTTCTTGATCATAGGGTTTGCACCTTTTCAGAAAACACTACAGAAAACACTTCAAGTTCCATGTACCCCACTCTTGACCTAATTCTTCTCCTTCCTCCCCCAGAAATTAGCACTATCCTGGATGTGGTGTTTATCATTCTAAGGTAATGTTTAAATTTTACTACTTCAAATGTATATGTGTGTACATGTGCCCTTAAACATTATAAAGTATTGTTTATATTTTTAAATTTTAAATGTTTACTTTTAATAATTAAAAATGTATATATGGTATCATAGTGGATGTGTATTCTCCTGCACCTTGCATTTTCATCGTTTTAGAGATTTATCTGTGTTGATATAGTACTAATTCACTCATTTTAACTGCTATATAACATTTATAAATATATTTTATAAATTTTTATACTGTTTTATAAAGTTTAAACTGTTATATATTTTTTAATGTATCACAATTTATCCATTGTGCTGTTGAACACACAGTCTGTTTCAATTTTTTTTTTTTTACTAATTACAGATACAGAAATAAACATTCTTGTGTATTTCTCTTTGTATATGGTATGAGAATTTCTCTAGGATATATAAGATTAGAATTGCTTAGTCATAAGATGTGGGCACCTTTAACTACAAAATCTCACCATATTGCTTTTCAAAGTAGTTGTGCTAACTCATATCCCTACCATGGATGAGTTTACATGGCTCTTCGTCACCGTCATCTAGTGCTGTGAGGCTTTTCCATTTTTGCCAATTGGATGCATGTGAAATAGCACTGTACTGTTTTATGTTGTATTACACTCGTTACAGAGGTTGATCTCATAAATTTATTGGTCACTTGGGTTTTGTCTTCTGTGAATTGCCTACTCATATTCCTTGCTCATTTTTGAGTTGCCTGTTTTTCTTATTGACTTATACAACTTATGTATATTTTCTGAATACTAATCTTGTGTTGATTATATGTACTGTGAATATCTTCTCCCAGTCCGTGGACTTTTTGATTTTTTTTATGGGGCCTTTTGGTTATATTGGAGCGCTCTCTGCCATATTATTTTGTGCTTTGTATTAACTTTGCTTTTTCTAAGCTATCTTTCCCCATCGCACCCTTTCCCTGACTCTATTTGACTGATCACGTTTCCCCCCTCTACTGGTTTGGCTGTTATTCATTCTATTTTTATTCTTTTAGGGTCACCTTTAAAATATTTTCTAAAATTTTAACTTACATTCAGTAAAATTCATTTTTTGGTGTACACTTCCAAGTTTTTACAAATGCATAGTAGAACCACCACAATTAAGATACAAAGCATCATCAGCCCCCAAAATTCCCTCTTATTGTCCCTTTGTAGTCAGCCCCTCTCCCTACACCAACCCACGCTAATCATTTATCTGTTTTCACTCTTAGTCTTGCCTTTTGCATAATGTGATGTAAATGGAATTAAACCATATGCAGCCTTTTAATTCTGGCTTCTTTCACTTAGCACAATGCATTAAAGATTTATTCATGTTGTTGAATGTATCAATAGTTTGTTCCTTTATAACTGCAGAGTAGTAGTATTCCATTGCAGAGACGCACCAATCACTGTTTATCTATTCACCAGTTGAAGGCCATTTTTGGTTGTTTCAAGTTTTTGGCAACTATAAATAAAACTACTACAAACCTTTACATAGAGGCTTTTGTGTGAACATAAGTTTTCATTCCTCTTAGGTAAATTAGGAGTGGGATTTCTAGGTGTCCCTAAATTTTAATATGCATACTTAGAGTCCAAAGTTTATCTTTCTTCTGAACAAAAATTTTAATACATTTAAATTCCAAACTCTCTCTTTCCATCTTCGATGTTACCTTGCTTATTAGTATTTTAGTGCCTATCTTATTTTTACCTTCCCCAACAAAATTAGTCATTTTTACATTTAGTCAATACTTATTTAGATATATGAACATTTCAACAATTACTGGGGGTCACAATTTCTTCTTGCATCCCACTCCTTTCTTCTAAAAAGCACATTTTAATGGTCTGTTTTGGAATGATGTTATAAATTAAATGAACAGAATGTTCAAATATTATAATAGAATCTGATAGCCCCAAAATACACATTCTTGGATTATAGAACCTAATGATCTGTTTTATGTAGGAATTATACATACTGGTCTGGAACAATCAACTTTTCTAATCCACTTCAATTGTGAGGGAAATGACCCTCTGTTTATTACTGCACACCTAGCAGTAGGGTGAGAAGGCTAATTTAGGCCCCATGCACTTAAAGATCTTTGAGGATTTTATGCTACTCTTGTTTTTGGTTAAAATATTTGAGCTGTCTATATCTAATTTCCTCTTAAAATAAGCAAAACTATGTAGGTTAAGCAGGACATTTGATATTTCTAAACATTTTATAAAGTGTATTAAGCTTTTTTTTTTTGAGGAAGATTAGCCCTGAGCTAACATCTGTGGCCAATCCTCCTCTTTTTGCTGAGGAAGATTGGCCCTGAGCTAACATCTGTGCACATGTTCCTGTTTTACATGTGGGATGCCTGCCACAGCATGGCTTAATAAGCAGTGCATAGGTCCCCCAAACTGGCGAACCCTGGGCCGCTGAAGCAGAACGTGTGAACTTGACCACTGTGCCACCGGGCTGGCAGTGAGAATTTAATATTTTTTAAAGTTAGATAAAAGGAGTAAATGTGCAGTACCTTTCTGCCTCATAATCAGAGTTCCTTAACTCAGAGAGTAATTAGAAACAAATCTTTGGGGTCAGCCCAGTGGGTAGTGGTTAAGTTCGCATGCTCCACTTCGGCGGCCTGGAAAAGGTTTGCTGGTTCGGATCCTGGGCATGGACCTACATCCTGCTTATCAAGCCATGCTGTGGCAGCATCCTACACAGAAGAACCAGAACGATTTACAACTAGGATATACAACTATACACTGGGGCTTTGGGAAGGAAAAAAAAGAGGAAAATTGGCAACAGATTCTAGCTGAGGGCCAATTTTTCCTTACCAAAAAGCAATTAAAAAAAATGATTGTCCTTAAGCACATGATCACATGTATAAAAGAAAAAAGAAAAAAATCTTCGAAAGATGCCAACTCCACAGCCTGTACTGCAACTAATTTTAGGATAGAAGCACCACTCATCATGTAGACCTGATTCTAAGAAAATCTGCCTTTACTTTTTTGTGTGTTGTCTTTTAAAAATCTAGCAAATTTCATAGTGGCCTTTTAGGCATAATGTTAATCATTGTGAAGAATTTTCAGGCAACTAATTACCTTTTTAAAATGTTTTCACAAGGTATTAACACCAATGACAAATAACAAACAATGGAATAGATGTCTTTGCACTTAATAAAAACTTTCTTACTATCTGCAAAATGTTTAAAAAATAACTTCTGACATATAGTAATGAACAAGAAAATACTTTTATGCATAGAGGGACTTTTAATCAAAACAAAACAGATGAATAACTGAAAACAACTTACTTTTTGATCATTATTTTCAACTTAATGCCTTACTGACTATTCAAGACTGATTAAGGAACACAAAGAAGATTTTACCTCTATGTTAATGGGTTCACAATGTATAAAGATGTCATTTGTGACAACCACCACGTAAAGGAGGAGGGTTGGAGGTGTACAGGAGCAGAGGTTTTATATACTACTGAAGCTAATCTGGTATTAATTCATACTAGTTTGTTATAAATTTAAGATGTTAATTGCAATCCCCAGGGTAACCACTAAGAAAAAACTAAAAGATATACAGAAAAAGGAATGAGAAGGGAATCAAAATGGTATACTACCAAAAAAATCCAACACAAAAGAAGGCAGTATAAAGGGTTTGAAAAACAAAAGATATGATATATAGTAAACAAATAGCAAAAAGGCAGAAGTTCTTCCTTATCAGTAATTATTTTAAATGTAAGTGGATTAAACTCTCCAATTTAAAAACATAGAGATTGGAAGAATGGATTAAAGGAAAACATTAACTATAGGCTGTCTACAAGAGACTCACTTTAGATCCCAAGACACAAATAGGTTGAGAGAGAAAGAATGGAAAAAGATACTGCATGCAAAGAGTAACCAAAAGAGAGCTAGGGTGTCTCTATTAATATCAGACAAACAGACTTTTAAGTAAAAAACTGTATTATTACAAGAGACAATAACAATATACATTAAAGATGAATCACCAAGAAGATATAACAAGCATATACATGTACACACCTAACAGAGTTCCAAAACATATTAAGCAAAAATTGACAGAATTAAAGGGAGAAATACAGTTCCACATAATAGTTGGAGACTTCAATACTCAACTTTCAATAGTGTATAAAACAATAAGACAGAAGACCAATAAGGAAACGGAGGACTTGAACAACACTATAAACCTACTTGTCTTAGCAAACATATAGAACACTTCACCCAAAATAGCAAAATGCACATTCTTATTAAGTCCACATGGAACATTCTTCAGGATAAATTATGTGAAAGGCCACAAACAAGTCTCAGTAAATTAAAAAGACCTGTAATCATAGTATCGTCCCTGACCACAATGGGATGAAATGAGAAATCACTAACAGAAGGAAAATTGAAAATTTCACAGTGTGTGGAAATTTAACAACACATTCTTAAACAACCATTGAGTCAAAGAAGAAATCACAAAGGAAATTAGAAAATACTTTGAGGGGCTGGCCCCGTGGGCGAGTGGTTAAGTTCACGTGCTCTGCTACTGGCGGCCCAGTGTTTCGTTGGTTCGAATCCCGGGCGCAGACATGGCACTGCTCATCAAACCACGCTGAGGCAGCGTCCCACATGCCACAACTAGAAGGACCCACAACGAAGAACATACAACTATGTACTGGGGGGCTTTGGGGAGAAAAAGGAAAAAAATAAGATCTTAAAAAAAATTATTTAAAAAAAAAGAAAGTACTTTGAGATGAATGAAAACAAAAATAATATACTAAAACTTATGAGATGGAGTGAAAGCAGTGCCCAGAGGGAAATTTATAGTTGTAAATGCCTACACACTAAAAAAGAAAGATT
Source organism: Equus przewalskii (assembly GCF_037783145.1). Taxonomy (NCBI): domain Eukaryota; kingdom Metazoa; phylum Chordata; class Mammalia; order Perissodactyla; family Equidae; genus Equus; species Equus przewalskii. The sequence goes on from NC_091863.1 coordinate 96,882,500, forward strand.
TCAAATCAATAAGCTAACTTTACACTTTAAGAAACTAGAAGAAGAAGAGCAAACTAAACCCAGAGCTAGCAGAGGGAAGTAAACAATAAAGACTAGAGTGGAAATAAATGCAACAGAGAACAGAAAAACAAAAACACACCAAATTCAAAAGTTGGTTCTTTAAAAAGATAAACAAAATTGACAAACCTTTAGCTAGACTAAGAAAGGAGACAAATTATTAAAATCAGAAATGAAAGTAGGACATTACTAACCAACATTACAGAAATCAAAAAGATTATAAAAGAATGCTATAAACAAACTGTACACCAACCAATTAGATAACCAAGATGAAACTGGCAAATTCCTAGAAACAAACAAAACACTAAAACTGACTCAAGAAGAAATAAAAAATCTGACCAAACCTTTAAATAAAGACATTGAATCAACAATCAAAAATTTTCCCATAGGGGCTGGCTTGGTGGCGTAATGGTTAAGTTTGTGTGCGCCATTTTTGCAGCCCGGGATTCACCAGTTCGGGTCCTGGGTGCGAACCTATGCACTGCTCATCAAGCCATGCTGTGGCGGCATCCCACACAGAAAAAACTAGAAGGACATACAACTAGGATATACAACTATGTACTGGGGCTTTGGGGAGAAAAGAAAAAGAAAACCTAAAACTTTCCCATAAAGGAAAAGTCAAGGACCAGATGGCTTCACTGGTAAACTCTATTAAATATTTAAAAAATTAGCACTAATCCTTCTCAAAGTCTTCCAAAAACTAGAAGAGGAAGAAACACTTCATAACTCATTTTATTAGGCCAACATTACCCAGATACCAAAGCCAAACAAAGACACCACAAGAATACTACAGACCAATATCTCTTTATGAATTTAGATGCAAAAATCCTCAACAAAATACTAGCAAACCAAATCTGACAGCATATCAAAACGATTATACATCTTGACCAAGTGGGGATTATGTCAGGGATGCAAGCATGGCTCAACAGATGAAAACCAATCAGTTGAATACACCAATTTATGAAGAAAAAAACCTCACGATTACCTCAACTGATGTAGAAAAGGCATTCGACAAAATTCAACATTTTTTAATGACAGAAACACTCAGAAAACTACGAATAGAAGGGAACTCCCTCAACACGATAAGGGCATTTATGAAACACCCACATCCAACATACTCAATGGTGAAAGACTGTAAGCTTTCCCCATAAGATGAGGAACAAGACAAGGACATCCACTTTAGCCACTTATATTCAACACCGTATTGTAAGCTCCAGCCAGAGAAATTTGGCAAGACGAAGAAATAAAACACACTCAAATTGGAAAGGAAGAAGTAAAACTATATTTGTAGACAACAAAGATGTTACATATAGGAAATCCTTAAAAATCTACAAAAATATATTAAAGCTAATAAACCAATTCAGCAAAGTTGCAGGGTACAAGATCAACACTCAAAAACTGTATACACTTGCAATGAGCAATCTGAAAAGTAAATTAAGAAAATTCCATTCACAACAGCAGCAAAAAGAACAAAAATACACAGGAACATATTTAACCAGGAAGATGCAGGACTTGTACAGTGAAAAGTACAAAATACAGTCATGCGCCAAATAATGACGTTTCAGTCAACTACGGACCGCATAAACAATGGTGGTCCCATAAGATTAGGACCATTAGTACCTAGCTGTGCGGTAGGCTATATCATCTAGGTTTATGTAAGTACAAATCTATGGTGTTCGCAGAATGAAGAAATCACCTAACAACGCATTTCTCAGAGTGTATCCCCATCGTTAAGCGATGCATGACTGTATTTCTGAACAAAATTTTTAAGAGACCTAAAACAAATGGTTTAAATAAAAAGGGAAGTCATCATGTATTCATGGACTAGAAGATTTAATACTGTTAAGACGGTAATAGCCCCAAAGTGATCACTGTATTTAATGCAACCCCTATCAAAATCTCAATGGCCTTTTTTGCAGAAATAGAAAAGCTGATCCTAAAGTTCATATGCAGTAGCAAGGGATCTGAATAGCTAAACAGTCTTGAAAAAGAAGTGGAGGATTCACACTTTTCGATTTCAAAACTTACTAAAAAGCTATAGTAATCGAAACAGTGTATTACTGACATAACAACTGATACATAGATCAATGGAATAGAATTGAAAGTCCAGAAATAAACCTATAGAGCTAGGGTCGATTGATTTTCAACAAGGATGATACGACTATTCAATGGCGAAAAGAACAGACTCTTCAACAAATGGTGCTGGGACAATTGGATATCCATATACAAAGGAATGAAGTTGGACCTTTACCTGATACCAGATACAAAATTTAACTCAAATGAGAGGAATGTAAGGAATAAAACAATAGAACTCTTACAAGAAAACATAGGGGTATATCATCATTAGCTTGTTTCTTTGCTATGACACCAAAAGCAAAAGCAACAAAAGAAAAAGTAGATTTATTGGACTTAATTATATTAAAAACTTTTTGAGATGAAAATGTTCTGGAACTAAAGAATGGTGAAGGTTGCACAAAATAGTGAATGTACTGTCACTGAATTGTACACTTTAAAATGGTTAATTTTATGTTATGTGTATTTTACAACAAAAAAATTTTCATTAAAGAAATGTTTTAAAAGATTTTATTCTAAGAATAAGAGGATAGGAGAATCTGTTTTCATAGCTTGCAAAACTATTAAGTTGCAATCTGCATCTGCAGCACATTCTTATATTCTACATCAAATATAAAAGGTTCTACAAAAGAAAAGTTCGATTTTTTTTACTATGCTAGACAAATTCTAAGGATTGTTAATTATAAAAGTATGTTATGTGCCTGTTCAAAAAAAGAAATACTCTTTAATAGCAAGGAAAAAGGAAAAAAATGAACAAAGTGTTAAATTTGAACCAAGTGTTTTCAGGTGAACAAATCTGTTCATTATTCAAATTTTTTGTTGGAAACTGAAAATTATTGATTAACGAAGCATTAGCAAGGATACCATATAAAGCATAATTATGCAAATTCCCATTAGTACTACTCTTTTCTTTTTAATGAACAATTTGTTTTGGCAATTTTATGTAGATGAGAGAACAGAACATGTTTATAACACTCCTGCCATTCACAGCATTAAACAGAATGGTCATTAAAACAAACAAAAAACAGCTAATGTAAAAAAGATATATGGATATTAAGATTAAAAAACAAACTTCCAAAAATCCTGAAACACAGATATACAGAATAAACCGATTTCCTGAACTCTATGCACACGTACAAGATAAGAATTTCAAGAGTATGGCTAGACAACATGTTAAGACCATTCAGCAGACTCAGGAACTGGGTTCAAAAAAGCTTCTTGATCTCTGATTTGGTAAGGTTCTCAAGGAGCATCTTACTCTGAGAGCATATGGCCCAGAGCTCACATTAACAGACAAGGCGGATCAAGTGCCATGACTAAAACAAGAGTACATTTAATTGCTCCTTCTCCCCTCAACTTAAATCTAGACTAGTTTCATACCGACTTCATGAAACTATTTGACTTTGAGGATTTGAATGAAACAATGTTCATACTTGTATTTGATTTTTCTAAAATATGCCATTTAAGAATAAATACCCACCTTGAGGATTCCTGGGAATTTTACTCACCCTTTTCCATACCCTCCTCCACATTCCTATAGCATTATCACCAAACCACCACAAAAATAAAAAGAGAAATTTAAAAAATGACAAAATTGACAAATGAGAATTCACTAAATTAGGAAGATTTTAAGTTCTATGGTTTTATAACTTTCTTAACATATTTGTATTTTAAAGATCTTCTCTACAAACTTTTTTTAAATAAAAGTTTTATTGGAGAAAAATAGAACCACCACGTACACAGGGAAAAGAGCACAAAAATTCAACTGATACAGAACTGAAAGTCACAATTATCCGATTTTGTTTGCAATGACTTTTCAATTTCTTAAACAGCTCCCTTCAACTTGTTTTTTAATAGTCTTGCCAAGTTTTCAGCTGAAACAGCATCAAGTTTTCAAAAAATTAAGAGCCTCAGGGAAGGGACCAGCTTTCAAGATAACAAAGGTGACACCAAGAGTCTCCTCCTAACAGGACCAATTCTACCTAAAAATTCCTTAAGTGTAACTATCAAGTCTCATGGAATATAGTCTACTTATCTCAGAGACCATCAGGGGTGAGTTAGAACACTGAGGTCGATGGTCCAGTAGAGAGAGAACAAGATAGCTGCATTTTCTTGTCAGATGAGCTCATGTAAGGAAACCAAGGAGGAGTTGAGAAAATAAAGGCAATGGCTACTCAAAAAGAATTCGGAAGGCATTCTAAATACCACATATTGTTAACCAACATTGTGCAAGTTGATGCAATTAAATGAGAAACAGGCAACTTCTTTTTAATGACTGGTCACAGGTCTTTGAGAATTCAAGAAAACAATCAACAGCAGACACAAGAGCAGGTCTCCTCAGTTGACAGTTAGGACCTAGGTATTTATTCTAACGGCTCCAGATAGTCAAGGAAGTATACTGTTGCAAAAAGCATTAAAGCTGTTCTGATTTTTAACAAAATAAAAACAAAATTTTCTGCTTCTCTTCCAAGATCAATTCCCTTCAAAGCTTCAAGGAAAAACAAACAAGGAAGCAAAAAAAAAAAAAAAAAAACCCAAAAAACAAAGAACCCCACAAAAACAAAAAACTACTGATGGTAAAGAGAAGCCTTTTACTCACATTATCAATTTGAAGAACAATACTTTTGCTATTTTTTATGTATGAACAATTCTAGGACATTCCCCTGAAAAGTAGGTGTCCAGTGGCTATGAGAATCCTTATCTTCAAGCAATTTTGAAAGGAGTAAGATCAGCATGAAACAGAATTTGAAATTCCAAACTAGGGGGTGTGTGGGGAAAAAGAGGAAGGAATTTTACATCTGAATAGGAAAGACTCATTCACCAACAAAGAGTTGGGGTGCTTCCAAAATAAACTTTGGTAGAGAAAACAGGAATGCTAAATCCTAGGAAGCCTGTAACAATCTATAATTGGTCCAAGTTAAAGACAAAACTGTGCAAACAACATTAAAGGAAGTTGAAAACTAGTTGATGAATTTTTGCTCCTGTAAAAATTTACAAATATGTGGGTTTTGGTCTCTTTTGCGATGTTCGTATTGTATTCATTTTTAATATGAAGAAAGTTGGATTTTTCTCTCCTACCATGTTCTTCTAGTACAACTGATCACCAATTTTCTATTTCAGCTATTTTTATAAGTACCTGTTAATCAGCACAGTAAACTGAGGGCTAAGCCATATACACATCCCAGAGTCACAAATGGAAAATTTTAGGATGTGCATATATAAGAGATTAGGTAAGCAACTGTCCCTCTACTTGAAAACTTGTTTCCAAATAAATTTTTTTTAAAACATCCCTTTCAGTGTAACAGAACATTACTTAGTAAAATATCAATAGCTGTGACAACTTATTTTTCTTTTCAAGGGAAATCACAAAACAAGTGTACAACCAAGTCCAGGGTGGTTTTTCTATTTGATAAATACATCCAGAACTCTGTACAGTAAATAAAGTCTGCATGCAGTTTAAGTATCTTTAAATGACATTTTAAGCAAATAAACCTTTTGCTTCATAATTAATGGTGTATAAGAATCCCCCCTCCTCTTTTAACAGCCATAGGGACCTCTTCCCCAGTTCCAAAGAGGAATCATGAAGACCAGGTACTTTCTTAAGAGTTTTCTGCACATCATACTAAATAACATGCAAAGAGTTCAACAACATTCTTCTTAAAGGTAAGTATTACTCTTTAAATGGGCATGTTAACCACTGAAAAAGTCCACTCAACTATTTCCATTACACTGCTTCATTTGGTCATCGGTAGTATAAAAGAAGTCAAATAATATAGGATCAACAGGTTAGTTTATCCACTGGCTACTGCTTATTACATCAATGCTGCAAGGCCAACGTTTTATGCAATGTAGTTGTACTGATTTGGGTTTTCCTTATCTCTTTCCATGTAGTCCCGGTCAATTAATGATTCTATTCTCTTCTTAAGATCAGCAGGCTGTAAAAGAGGGCAAATTTTTAGTGCAAAGCTCATAATCATTGGCTAAGTCCATTTATCAATACCCCATTTAAAAAAAAAACAGTTTTGGCTCACTGATTTAATGTAATCTCCTTAATTTTTATTTTTTAAATCTCCTTAAATTTTTAAAGAGAAAAGTGTAATGAAAATAAGCCAGGTTAAGAAATGTTTTTTATTACACATATACTGTCACACCTTGTCATATTGTTATGTGATACTTTCTATTACTTCTCTATTTTAAAAAGGTTTTCTAAGAACCAGCTATTCTCTGCACAGCTAAATACAAAAGACTAACTTATCCTAATTTCACATGAGGAACATATTGTTTAGGGAAACAGAATGCTATTTAGTTTTGCCAAAACAGTTTGAAAAGATAAGTAGACCTTTACTTTGGGCAAAAGCTAGTTCTCAAAGTTAGGTTGCATTTTTATAAATTAAATAAAAAATTTACTGGGGAAATCACTAACGACTACTACAAATGGTTTGATGAGTGAAGTATCATCTCATATTTCAGATTTTGGTATTTCAGCTTTAATGTGAGATTTAACTGTTACCTACTATAAATGATTTGGATTTCTGAATCCTACTTGTGGTTATAAAAATCATCAAGAAACGTTACAGCTTATCCTCATGATTGCATTCTTAGCTCTTCCATGACAAAATTCCACTGTCTTTTGTATCTAGCTTATAAAAAGACTATAATCTTGCTTGCTAATACAGAGTTTTCCAGATTATGTAAAATGTTCACTTAATCAAGTGGGGTAAAGAGGGAAAGTAGTCTGATGGGGCAGCCAAAATTTCAGCCAGTAATTTTACCCAGTAATTCCGAGGTCTGAAAATCAAAATGGCTTTCTCTTAATTATGGTGAGGGACCTAGAATATCAGCACAATATTTACTATAGTTATCCTCTAACTTGCCTAGCCTCGCTGATCTCTCTGGCTGGAAGTGAAATGGTTATTAGGCAGAGCATGAGGGTGAGAGTGTGGTAATAACAAGGCAGTATTAGGTTTGGAGAGGAGAGAAAGCCAACCTTATTAGAATTAACAGCTAGTGAGCACTTACTATGTGCCAGGCCCAGTGTTAAATTTTTCACTTACATTATCTCATTTAAGCCTCACAGAAATCCTATGGGGTAAGTACCATCATTATCCTCATTTTACAAATGAGGAAACAAGATCAACGAGGTGAAGTGATTTACCTAAACTCAAAGCTCATGAGAACCCCAACAGCCAAGAATCTGTCCAAACTCTATTAAGTGTTTATCATTGTGAGGATTTGGGAATCTTTTAAAACTTGTTAAACACTCCAGTACAACACCACACTGTCTAAGCCTCTTTATTATTGGGCATTTACATTGGAACATGTCCATTTAATGACCAATTTCAGTTTGCCAGAACTATGGCTAAACTTTTCAAAAAGACGCCTAATGATGACTAGTTATCTGTATAGAGTTTAAGGACACTTATATAAGCTAACTAAACAGGAGATTTAATTTAATTTAAAATAACCAAATCTGTCAAATACCAAGTTATTTCAAGGAAGAAAAAAAATAACAAAGAAGCTCAAAACAAACACAATAAATGAACTTGGAAATTTCAGATTCATTCAGCTGCTAAACTTTCAAGTATAAGCTTTTATAAATTGTTCTCCCCTTTTGTCACAGCTGCCCACATATGCCAACAAAGGTTTTTTTGAATCATATATATGAGCATGATAAATCTGTCCCTCCAAATGGTCTTGAGGCTTTAATCCGTGTTTGTAAGATTCGTGTCTGAAAACCTAACGTACTCTTTTACATATAACAAGCTCAATATGGAAACACAGAAGTACCTACCTTAACTGGAAATTTCAACTGGTTGTACACTTCCGAAACAAGGAGATTGTGGCTAAGTGTCTTTCTCATCTTCATAATTCGAACAATTGCAGCATCAATTTGATACTGTCTATCTTGAAATACTCTCTCTGTAGTGCTTGCTTGTTCCTCAACCTAACAAAAAAAGTTTTAAACTCAGGAATTGTACCTGAAGTGAAACTTGATTACTTACATAAATGATACATTTTGTGTACATGACACACTGTTAATGCTTTAAATATACTGAATTATCTAAAGGAACCTTACAAATAGACAATGACAGAAAAAACCCTACAAACATAACTCCTTTCTGACCTAATTATATTGCCCCTCACCAATGAAGTAATGCCAATATTAGTTAACAAAAAAATACCATCTTTCAAGTTGCCTTTCTATTTTTTTTTTTTTAAGTTTTTTCCCTTTTTCTCCCCAAAGCCCCCCGGTACACAGTTGTGTATTTTAGTTGTGGGTCCTTCTAGTTGTGGCATGTGGGACACCGCCTCAGCGTGGCCTGACAAGCAGTGCAATGTCCGTGCCCAGGATTCGAACCAACAAAACACTGGGCCGCCTGCTGCGGAGCACGTGAACTTAATCACTCAGCCACGGGGCCAGCCCCTCAAGTTGCCTTTCTAGAAGTAGAGGCGGCTAATACAGAATTTATCATTTTCTTTTACTCTGTCCTCAAAATCTTCTAAATGTATCACAATGGGTTACTGACCAGATTTCTGCATGACATTAGCTTATTTGTAAAAGTGACTGACTCTGACCTCTGACTCAAAGCATGGTACTAACTAGCTAAGCTAACTGGAGTCAAACTTTTTTAAAAAAATTTTTATTTTGTAATATATAAATCAGAAATGCACAGGTAGTGCCTATAATCATTCAAGAATAACAGAAATTTAAGTGTTTAGGAGTCAGTTTACCAATTTTAATGCTAAAGAAAAAACGTTCATCTTTAGCACCTAATTAAAAATAACAGTTAGGGCTTTTTGCAGTCAGTTTCTTTCTGATACAGCATAAACGTTTTAAAAAGACAATAATCTTCTAAGGGATTATTACATCTTTGATGTGAATGTAAACAAGAAAGGAGCTTGTCTGAGTTACTGACCTCAGCGCCACATTAAAACTTTTTCTCAAGTACTGCATTAAACCTTGTTGGACTGGAAACCAACTAGTTTCAAATGCTGCAGTTGATCGTTTCCTTAGTAAACATCTCTTACAAATTCAAATGGCAAAAACTAACAAAATATTCACTGTTAAGCAAAGAAATACTAACTAAATCATTCAGATTTTTCACCAAGCAAGTTGGCAAAGATTTAAAAAAGAAAACAATCTTTAGTGCTGGTGAAGGCACCATTAAGACAAGCACTCAGGCTGCTAAACAGTGTAAATTGGTCCAGCCTTTCTGGAACACAATATGGCACTACGTACTAGGACTCTTAAAATGTTCACACTCTTTTACCCAAAAGATCTACTTCCATGAATTTATCATAAAGGAAGGCTCAAAGAAATTAACATTTAGGTACAAGGATGTTTCTTGCAGTTTTATTTACAATACTGAAAAGTTATGAATTTAATTGCCCAACAGTGGACATCGGTTGAATAAATTATAATAGCCATGTAAAAGAATACTGTGTGGCCATCTGTCATTTTATGAAGATTTTTAATGGCAAAGAAAAATTCTAAAGATTTAATGTTAAACAGAAAAAGCAGGATATAAAACTACACTGAGTGTCAGGCCCAATTGTGTGTACCTCCCTCCAAAAACACTGCAAAATCCAGGGGCCGGCCCCTTAGCCGAGCGGTTAAGTTTGCGCGCTCTGCTTCTGTGGCCCAGGGTTTTGCCAGTTCGAATCCTGGGCTTGGACATGGCACTGCTTGTCGAGCCATGCTGAGGCGGCATCGCATATGCCACAACTAGAAGGACCCACAACTAACTATGTACCGGGGGGGGGGGGGGGGTGGGGGGCTTTGGGAGGAAAAGGAAAAATAAAACCTTTAAAAAAAAAAAAAACTGCAAAATCCAATCATGAAATACACTGAGCTAGATATAGGAACAAAAAATGTTAGTGGTAGTATTATAAGCATAAAATCTTCTTTATAAATTTTTATTATGAACACACATAATTCCAGTGCATTAGGATGAGGAGAATGCAAAAGAAATACCGTTTCTTTCATCTGAATTTGATTGATCTTTATCCTGAAGAGTTTGTGTTTGAAATCATCATTACAAATGAACTTGTCACCATCTTCGATATCTTTGCCTTTTGGATTTTTCGCCAGAACTCTAGCTTTGCCACAGGCCAATGACTGCAGTGTCCTCCGCAGCTCTCCATCCTCTGAAGAAGAAACAGCAGCTTAGTTATTTGTTACTTGCTCATCAATACAAACAGTGACATTCAACCTCAATCTAGCTTCCATCCATCCCTCTACTAAAACTGTTTCCTTTTTTCCCCAACGTCATCAGTAACTTCCTTTGTTCTATACAATGGCTTTTTTCCTGGTTATCCTCTAAAGGCTTCAATTATTCCATGTGGATAACTACCAAATCTTCAGAAATGACATCTCACTTCTTTCTAGTCCCACATTTAAAGGACACTTCCACCTGGCTATTTTATTACCATCAACTCCAGTTATGTCCAAAATTTCATTCATCTTCTTCCCCATAAAACTGTGTCCTCTTTCCAACTGTTAGTCGTGAAGCTACCAACCAACTCTGGTGAGAAACCCTGCAATCATCTTTTAACTCTTCCTTCTCCTTCATCCTCCACGTACCTAGTAGTTGTTTGCTTAGAGATGCCTCTTCTCCATTCTCATTGCCCTCATTCTAGTCTAAGCCCCTCATCACTTTATGCCTGAATTACCCCACTAGCTTCTGGACTGGAATCTCTTCATCCTCCAAGCTGCCCTATAGTCTACTGACTCCAGGTAAGTTGTCCAAATAAGTCACTTCCATTATGTGTGTATATACACACTTGAGACCCTACAATGTAGGTTTCATCCACTGGATTCCTAAGGCTCTCCATGATCAGGCTCTACCCATCTTATCTATCTAACTTCATATCTCACTATGGTCACATGCCACATAACCACGTTTCGGTCAACAACAGACCACATATATGACGGAGGTCCTATAAGTACCACATAGCCTGGGTATGTAGTAGGCGATACCATCTAGGTTGCGTAAGTACACTCTATGATGTTCACACAACAAAATCACCTAAGGATACATTTCTCAGAAGGCATCCTTGTTGTTAAGCGATGCATGACTGTACTCTATGCTGCAGTTAAACTCTTCATGACTCCTGCCCACACTGTGCTCATTCCCATCTCCAAGCCTTTTCTCACAATATTTCCCCTTGCAGCATATGCCTTCTCTCTAACTAAAACTTAAAGACCCAGCTCAAGTCCCACCTCCTTCACGAAGGCTTTCCCAATTGCGCCAGTCCACAGTGATCTCTTCCTTTGCTGAACTCCTAACACACTCCTACTCAGCACCAGATTGGTACTTATTGGTTGTGAATTTCCAGTGTCATTTCCCCCTTTCCCCATGGTGATATTATGCGTGCTGAGGAGAGGGATTATTTCTTTGTATCCCCCCAAAGCTCTTAATCTAGTGGAGTGCACGTAGTGGACACTGAATATTGCTTGCTAATCAACTGATTCAACACCAACCTATTCCGGTAGCCTGCTTGATCTCTTCTAAACTGAACTCCTCTCCCTCATTAAACATTAGCAGCACCAGTGTTTGAAAGAGAGAGACCTGGAGTTCTTTTTTACCCTGTTGGAGAAACAGCAGTGTTTAGCCATCATTTTTTTTAAAACACATGAAAAATTAATCAAATAACTAATCTCTTACAGGAAAAGCATTTTTCAATTAGTGGATTTAGAAACATGGATTAACATTATCCAGAAAAGCCAGTATGTTCAGTGTAGGATTTAGGTGTGATCCTACCTAAAATAGGAGCAAGGATTGGGTGACCTTTCTACAGGTATTTTTTTTAAGCCTTATAATTAAAACAGAACAACAAAGTAATGAAAATTAATAACTCAGCCTTATGTGTCATTACAGATATTTATCACGAGAAGCAAGAAATCACTATTTCAAATGCGTTTCCGACTTGTTTGATTCAGATTAGTTATGAAAAGCCGTGGGAAATTTTTGAAATTAGTTATGGGAACTAGGTTCCCCTTAACACCCACTCCATCCTCTAGCTCCTAGTAACACGAAGTTTCCTATGAAGAAGTGGCAATGAAAATTCTGCATCCACAGGTGGGGAAAGGGTAGGAGAAAAGGGTTGTTATTTTTGGTTTTGCAGCAGGACCAATTAACTGTGGAAAAGACCACATTCTTATAATATACACAAAGCTGTGACAAACTATCACTGTACCATGCAGATATTTAAGATAAATTTATAAAGTAGCTTAAACCTTCAGGTTAAGAGGGATGACCTCAATATCAAAAGATGAAGGTGAAAAGTAAGTTCTAGGAACATCCACTTACCTCTTTAAATTCTGCCTTTAGTACACAGTGTCCTAGAGTTGACTGCCATTGAAGTTTCCTGCCACTATGTTTGCCTAGGTAAAATGTCTTGAAAATTTCCTGAAGTTTTACCATCTACGGTAAATAAAATAAAGCTTTATTTAAGCTCTGTATCCAGTATCACAATTGCTACTCTTCACGTTTTATTTATTTTATACTTCATGTGTAATAATTTCTGGAAATTTCTAAGACGCTACCCAGTAGGTCCACCGATCACTTTGATGTAAGGTAATGATCTCTCCACTACAAAATCTAATGACATTAGTCTTTACACTTTGATCTCTCTGCAACATTTAATCATTCTCTCTTTTGAAACATTCACCACCAGTGGCTTTTGTGCCTCTGCACCATGCTGGTTCCTTTATCTCACTATTGCTTCTTCACTAGTTTCCTTCACAGGTTCTTCTTCCCACCACCTGCCAAATGTGAGCCTTTTCCCAAGCTCTGCCTCAGCCCTTTTCTTCCTATTTCTACATCCTCTTCCTTAAGGAGAGAGATCTACTCCCTGGGCTTCCATGATCATCTCCATGGAGGATTCTCAGTATCTATCTCTCTAGGCTTAACCCTTTTCCTAAACTTCAGTCCTGAGTTAGACTTTTCCCCAAGAGTTAGGATGGGTTTACTCACGTACCCATCACTCAGCAATCCAACCCCCAGGGGACACATGGGCAAGAATTTCTGACTGCTGGGCAGAGTGATGGGTACAATCTGGGGAACTGAAAGACAAGTCAGGGAAATTGCCTCTGGACCCAGAAACGTGGCATCATTAGCTGTGCTCTAATGATATAAATTCAAGAGTAATATAAATAGAAGAGCAAAATATTAAAACATTTGGCATTTGGTGCTGGTGTGCTTATTGACACAAACTTTTAAAAAGTATTTAATTGTTCAATGACAAGCAAAATGGAAGTGTCATACATTTCTATGCTTATAACTCAAAGTCCTAAACAGCAATTCTTACCTCTGGTGGTAAATGGACTTCCATAGGCACGTAAGTTGGCCAATAACCCATTGTCAGGATATTCACAGTTAATTCAATATTCCCGGGTACATTCTGGTTCTGCATATACTACAATAAGATAAACACACATGTTGAGATCTTAAAAACAAAAGTGCATACATTTCATGTCATAAAAATGACCAATTAAAGAAGTTTCCCATTATAAAATTACATGCAAATACTGACCATCTTTAAAATAAAAGGCAATATTAAAAGGACTAAAAATGAAGCCTATATTAAATGCACTAGAAAAGTGCATTGGTTAACATTTTGGTGTAATGGCAGACAAGGATCACATGACCTCGTTAGAGGCATTATCAACTTAAATAATTTCTCACATATGGCTGGGCTGTTTACAGGATCTCTTCTCCATTCTTTCCCCCATACCACCTGCAGTCCCCACCTTTGGAGACCCCTATGTGGGCTTGGAACACCTTGCAGCAACCCCCATTCCTCACCCCACCAGCAAGCCCAAGTCTCCGGTTTTTCACTTGTTCCACTGCCTGTTTGCAGGGGGTGACCTGAAGTGGGGAAGGAAGAAGAAGGGGAAAGGGCAAAGCAGATAAACCCTATTCTGTAGCTACTATAGGACCCATGATCCTACTGACCCTGATCTTTTTCTTGAGTCTTCCACTCTCACTTCCCACTGTAGCAATACAGTGGTAAAGAAGTCATTACTAAAACCCTAAGAGAAGAAAATCTAATTTGATATCACTATTACCTATGCTCTTAAATATTTCAAAATCACCTTCTACCAACATCTGCAAAACTGTGCATCTAGCTTTTCATTCCCAATGTCCCCAAAGGCCTTATACAACCACTCTATCACCTCCCTTCTTCCACATTGCCAGCTTTGAACATGCAAATAGCCAACAGTGATTAGATGCTGGAGAAAGCCCTGTTCTCACTACCTAGCTACAGCTTTTCTTGTCCTGACTTCAGTTCAATACATTTTATTTCTACTTTTGTGTTATCTTGGGTGTATATTGAGAATAAATTCAGAAGTAGGTCAGATATACTTACATTTCATTGGTGGTATTTTTCTCTACTGTGAATACCATCTAAGGTGCTATGAAGCATGTACAACAAACATGTTTCTATTTATCCTCTTCAGCACACACCACAGCAAGGAGATAACTAAATATATTTAAGTTCGAGGAATTAAGTAAGAGTTTAACTCACTTTTACCTGTTTGAACTGAATCATGATGTCTTTAGAAAGTTCCATGTCTTTAAACATTCCTTCAAGTTTGCTGGTGAAAGCAGCTCCACATTCTATTAAAGATGTTTACACATTCATAATATTTTAAAGTGGTAAAAACAATTTAAAATTGAAAACATGAAATGCAAAACTTACTTTAGCATGAAATATGGTATTTAACCATTCACAAGAAAAAAAAAATCCTTACCCCAAAGTGTATGCCCCACTAATTCAGAGTGAAACTCTTTAATCCTGTAGTAACCTTACCTACTATTTAGGCATAAGATAAATGGGAAATTTTTATACAAATAAAAACAAGAACAATGCTTCACTATAAAAAAACCAACAACAGTGCTGGATATGTACAACAGATTGGAAATCTCCTGAGCTATTTTACATTTTCATCACACAAACAATGATTGACTAAAGAGGCAATCGACTGAAAAAAGCAAAACTTAAGCTAACTTTCCCTCAGAAATCAAAGACAGAATGAATGACAAACATACCATGTTTAAGTTTGGACAGCATTGATTTTTCAGCATCTACAGATGCACTCTTCCCAACTAACAGGCGCTTGGCTAAATCTTTCTTATAGAAGGCCTCAAAAACATCCTTGCCTATGTTAAATAAAACACAACTCATGATATTCCAATACAAAGTTCTGACAGAATTGCTTCAAAGTGCCTAATAAGTCACACCATTACTCCAAGTTATTTAAATTTATAGATTTTATCCAAGTTTGTTAAATGCAAGAAACATTAGAGGTAGATTTTTGTGCCAGACATTTCAAAGGTTTTTGCTGTAAAGAATTAAGACTGCATTAACTTTTCTTTAGAAAAGCTTTAGCTGCCTGGTAGCTTTAGCATCAATACTCTAGAGATTAAAACAAGCAGCAAAAATCAAGGCTCTTAATAGTGGAAAAGTCAAAGCACAAAGCAATTAAGTAACATTCCTCAAGTACAAAATGAATTAAATGTAATAAATAGAATTTTAAATCTCTAACTCCCAAATAAATACTCCCTCCAAGTTGATTACACTTGCTAGTTTCTGTTGAGTGCTTTGTTTTAAAAGAAAAACATTAATATAAAAATAAATACTTACCATAGATAAATCTAAAAATGATCATAATTTTATCTAACATTTTTTCAAGTTCTTCATCTGTTGCTTCTTTGTTGCCTGCGCGAAGCTTTGAATCTACATACTTAGCTAAAATGGGGGAAAAGTTTGTTGTTTAGTGATCATGGGTACTCGTGAGGTACTGGACACTATATATATCCAAATAGGAGTGTGATATACTGAGTTTTTCAATGCTTCAGAGGTATACATGCATTTTTTAAAGTCTCCAAAGTCAAGGAGATCAAGTGACTTGTTCAATGTCACAGAGCTAATAAATAACAGAGCCCAATAAATAACTCAAGCCCAAGTCTTCTGGCTCCATATATAATGTCCTTTCCACTATACTGATGTTTATTAAAATGGGGTATGGTGACCAGGAGAGGGTGGTATATACAGCCCTGTGCTGGGGTCATCAAAGTCACTGAAAGACATGGCACATCTTCTGGAGTGTTCATTTTACACTGACAGTAAGCAGCCTTAAATACTACTTTTCTATTAAAACAAACCAGATACATTACAGAGTAGAAGGCAAATCTGCAAAATTTTAAGGATAAGTAATAAACCAACAAAATTTCATCCTTTTGGCAGAAGACTCTAGACCTTCTCAGGGTACCTCCTCTGACATTAAGGTACTTAGGTGGGAAAACCTGAGATACACTGCAGTATACCATACACTTACACTAAATGGGCCCAGACTATTAGGTTTATTTTCATCCTGAATGTTTTTCCTTTCTCACTGAAACTATAATTTTGTGCTATCTTTCTTGTAGCCCTAAGTGTGGGTCTCTAGAAACAGCACCCAGCCCCACCTCTAAGTTGCTGTAGGCTTGGAAAACAGGTATCAAACTTAATAAAAGTAAATAGGGTCCAATGTACTGTCTTACAACGAAAGAACATCATGTGTGACGTGAGCTTTGAGACGTTCTTAGCTTGAGGGCCTTATTCCTTACATCCAGGTTCTTAGAAACTACTAGCTTAAGCAACCTCAATTAAATAAGGTAGTTAATATACCACAGCTCTGTCAAAATTTCAGATTGACTAAAATTTTATGAATAAAAGAAGAACACAAAATAACCAGAAAAAATGACTGGAAAAATACCTATAAGTTCAGCAGGTTTGTTTGGTCTTTTGTTAATGAATGTTTCAAATGCTTCTTTCATGGCATTGATAAATTTTTCATTCTTCAGAAAACAGATATCAATTATATGGTCAACCTTATCTTTAAAATCGAGCAATTCCTGAACCATAGTTTTATCTTTTTCAGGATTAATTACAATAGTGCTGCCAAATGCCTGAAAAACAAAAATTACCACTTTTTACTAGAACTGAATTATCTACAATGAAAACAATCCCAAAATCATATTCTAAGAAGGTACACGTATTTTAAAATCTCAAAAAATTAAAATAAAGCTGTTTTTGAAGTCAGGAAAACAAAAAATAAAGTGATAAAACATCCAGACTGATACCATTCATCTATAATTATAAAATAAAAAATGACCACTGGGTATACAATATCATAATGGGTTATTATTATAACTCTAGGCTCTTTTCCCTACTTTTAAAGAAGTCAGCTTTGAATTTTTTGAAAACAGCAATCTGGCTTCAGTGTAATACTGAAGAAATGAAAGAAATTTTGGATCCCAAAAACATCCTCTTTCTTTTCCCACATTCACTGCTATAAGGATTGGAGCTAGAAATCATGTCAGACATCAAAAAGGTAACTGTTTTATTGCTGATTTGCCATAGAGCTATCATTCTTAAGTTGACTGCTCTCAAAACTCTCATTACTTAAAAAAAATTGGATCTAACAAGAAATGCTCACTGATATGTATTCTGGGCACACAGATTACAAGCTATGAGAGTAAAAAAGATGCAGGTTAATTGTTAATACCTTAATGTATTCAATCCACTGCTGCAACAGAACCTGAACGCCACCTCGAACTCTACTGAAGAGTTGATACAGGAGAGATAAATCTTGAATTCGGTTTTCATCAAGGAGGTTATTTAAACCTGAATTTTCAAAAATTTTGACATTTAAAAATGGTGAACAAAAATGTCAGATATTTTAATGAAAATTAAGTTAAATTATTATTGTGATGCTGGTCTGAACTATGACTAGTCTGCGAATTTTAATATAGAGATTTGCTTTGAATTAAAACCAAATAGACAATCACCTTTCCAAGTGAAAACTAAATATAGCAACTTTGGTCTAAATAAAAATAAAAATAATTGTGTAACAGTTTGTGCCATTTAGAATTGGTAGATCAGATGTATAAACCAATTTATATATATCTCACATGTGCAGTAGCCATAGTATATCTGGCTTTAGTTTAGTGTACATAGCTTTATCTCAGAGTATCAGAGATGGCCTGTGGTATATCAAAAACCATGCATTAATAGGCCAAGTTTAAATGAGGTTCTAACAAATTTGGTTTTTAGAATGAAATAACAGTGTGACTGCATTAAAGTTCTAAAATATATCCATTTTATACAAAAGAAAAGATGGTTGGAGAGAAAGGTAAGACTCTATCCTATTTGTGGCATTCTCAAAGTAAAAGTCAGGGTATTCTCCAAAGATCGCTCAGGATTAGTAGAAGTGCTTGGTTTTACATGCTATGAACAAAAACATTTTAGTGTAAAAAGGAATGCCTTTCCTTACTGTAATCTTACAAATTAAGTCAAGAATTCCCAAATTCCTAGTGTTTCTTTACTGGGGTTGGTGGACCTCTCTCATCTTAGTGCCCATATCTTTAAGTTAAGGAAAAGAGGTACCTCCTGAAAGTTTACTGTAATGAATAGAGAAAAAGGATAGTGTCCATCCTCAGAAATGCAGCCACGTGCTATCAGGCTTTAAAAAGGGTAATCTTTAAAAATGTTTTCTACTTGCTTGCTGCTACCATTTTAAAGGTAATTTCTTATTTATAAATCACCAATTACCTTTTTGAAGAATTGCTGTTAAATGTTCACCTAGAAGTTGTTTTTCTACAGTAGCAATTAATGACTTCCTACAAGGAAAAGAAGTTTAGAATTATTGACGTTTGACTTTGCTGAAAATTTAAATAGCCTCTCCTGGGGGTAAAAGTCAAATAGCTCATTTTGTGTTCATTTAAATATTCCTATCCTATGTTTAAATTGACTGGTGCTCAGAGTTACTTCACTTTAGGCTTAGAAGAAGGAAACCTTGTATATTTCAGAATTTGATTTACACCATGAAATAAATATTTCCATGGTCTTGCTGGCTATTTCCAAGTTTCTCTGCTTATATTAGGAAGGTAAAGAAGTTATCTATGTTGCTTACAGGAACTCTTTGGTTGGTAATATTTAGGAAAGCACAGTTTCTCTGATAAACACCCACTGAATTTTAATTGGCCTGAAGATTTCAAAGATCACATCAGCTTCTAATACCATTTTTTAATTATGTCCTAAACACATACACACAACCAATAATCAAATCCTTGGTTAAATCTAATTAACTAGGGAAAATAACAACTTGAAATTTGTATTATAAAAACAATTGTTAAAAATCTCAAGTCACACCTGAAAATTGTTACTAACATGCCTGAGGATGCCTCACGTGCCTTAAGTGATTCAACAACACGGGTTAAGGCTATTAGGCTGAACATGAAATACTTACTGGGTGGTCTGATCTAAGTAAGTAATAAGTCTGTCTGCTTCTTCTTCTAGACGTTTGTTAACATGATGAAGATATTCAGGAACCTACAAAGATAGTTTTTTATATTATTGTTTTCCTCCCCATAAATCATTCAGAAAATGTCAAGTCCAAAAGATCCTGTGAGCAGCCCTGTCAAAGGTGACAGGGTTGAATCATATGTAAAATTATAGGTAGAGTATATGATCCAGAATTCTGGCCTTTAAGAAGAGAGAAAAGAAAGGAGCACCTAAGGGACAGAAAAGCATCACAATGCTGGGAAGATAAATGCAAAGGGCAGTTTATGTTCTATAAAGTAAGGTCTATTGTGAGACACAGTGAATTTATTAATCATGATTTTTAAATACCTCTCTTTCCTGCATTAATTTTTGGCCTTCAGCTGCATAGAGCCGGTTAGTTTCTTCCAAAAATCGTTGTTCAAAAGAATCCTGATAAATCTGGGAGAGTGGAACAAAATAAAGGAGTTCATTTTTTCAATAAATATTTACTGAATGTCTTCTATGTGAACATCACTATCAACATGGTTTTTAAGTATCAAACTGGGGTAGCAATCAGCTCTGTAGTAAGTGAAGTAGTTAACTTACTTGCAAATCAGAGAGCATGCTTAAAAGACTTCGGAGTAAACTTCTGTCAATAGCTTCACCATTTCTTTCTCTCTCAATCAAGAGAAGAATGCCATCAATTGTCTTATTCTGGACTTTCTGGTCACTTATAATATGAGCTCTAAATAACTCCAGCCCCATGTCCCTAAAATAAAAAAATGTATATAATCTAAATTAATTGAGAACAATATCACTTCTGGAGAGGCTTGCTTAAATTCTCACCACGTGCTAATTAGGGCTCCGGGCTTTGAAGCAGCAATCGTTAAAGGATAAAATCCACACATTTAATTCTAAATGATATTATTAGATTAAAGCATACAGGAAACTTGTTTTGTTTAATGAGAACTGAAGCTAAATTTCTGTCTTCCTCCATAACTAAGTTTTGTTGTATTTCCTTTGGTGGCTATTTCTTCCTCGGATAAATCAAGAGACAAAAGTAGTTCAAAGACGTAAAACGGTCTTCACTGTACTGCTAAAGAAGTGCTTAATCGGTCATCTGCCACCTGGCTTCAGTACTCAAAAATTAGTAAACTCCCTGATAACTGCTATAGGTAGATGCTAGGCACATGGTGGGGAAAGAGCTCATTATACTATTCTATTTTCACGTATACATGGCATTTTCAATATTAATGTTAAAAGATAATGAGGGAACTCTTGATCAGCAACAAAATGACACACACTCAGCTAGTCCAGAGCAAACTTTAACCCCTTTGACTAACAAAAAAACTTCATAAATTATTATATGCTCAGAGAATGTTCATTATCTCTAATATTGGCATAGGCAAAACATAATTAAGAAGGTAAACCTGCTATAAATACAAGTCTAGAAGCCAAATGTGAGTTTTTGAAGATTATTCACAGTATCACTTACTCTCTTCCATTAGTGTAATTAAGATTTGACTATGATTTGTAACAAATCTTTTCATACTTTTTTTCTGGCATCCTTACCATATGGATGGTAGCATTGAATTCTGAAGAACGTAAGTTCTATCCAGAAACAAAAAAATGCTCCTGATCATGATCTGCCAATGAAAAAAGAAATCAAACAATTTTTACTTTGTGAAGTTGAAATATTTGCTCTCAAATAAGAATAAAATTGCAGGGTTCGCCTGTATATATACTAGACTACTAGGATCAAACATACGGATAAACACATCTACCTGAGAATATTCCCATACCATTTTTATTAAAATATTCTATTGTCTTAATCCTTGATGTAGTTTGCAGAAAAGGGGCATTTAAAATAAGATATAAAATAATACCAGATTAGAGAGAGAGGAAAAGCTTGTGGTCTGAGTAAGCTAAACTATAGGACCACCAGGCACCTTCACAGGTAATCAAATAGTGGGCATATTCACCAAGACTGACAGACTAAATGAAACTTTTTTAATGAGATAAAACTTTCTGGTTAAGTGTGACAAAAATTAAAATGATTCTAAGGTGTAAGTCATTCTAAAATGCTGGTTTACCTATATAACTTGTAGTTTTAAAACAGAAAACTCAACCAAAATTAGTTTCCAATTCAGAACAAGAGCAGATATTGAGGCAGTCCACCTACTGCAAAGCTTTTAAAACTAATAGTCCTATATTTAAAGAAATTTATTTTTTAACTACAATAGTTAGCTGAAATGTAATACTTTTTCCAGCTTACCATTTGTCTGCAATGGTTTTGCCAGCATCTATCGATCTTCTTTAGAAAAAGAACACTATCCAATGAATCCGTGAGATATATGTTAAGGAAATTTTAAAGTGCTTAGTACAAGCAATACATGCGATGTTAAGAGCATGTTTGTCTTAAATACGGAATACTCTACATAATAAATGAAACCAAATAGCACTTAATTATAGAACAAAATGCTACTTAAACTGTTCAAAAATTTTAGATCCCACTAAAAAATACCTTTAAATACAAGTCTTAGACATAATTGAGCATTGTGTTTCCAGTTTATGATTTCCCTTAGAAGATTATCTTTCCTCAAATGGAAATCTGTTAGGACAAAAAGAGTAAAGACGTAAGGGCATCTTATTTACACTAATACTACAATGTAGATTTGGACCCTAATTAAAGCAGGAAAGTCAAAAATTTGTTGCTTCTTTCTCTAGAAGCAAAATGAACAAAAATAACAAATCTACAAAACACAGGTATTCCATTTCAAGCTGGGTTAAATAGTGAGGGATGAGGAGGGAGGTGGAGATGAAAACACAAGACTTTTTGTTTTAAAAGGATATTCTCTGAACTGATGAATTTGTGCTTTGATGTGATCTTCACAAATCTGTCTCAGCTGTTTGTACAAGTTTGCAGAAATCTTGTAAGAACAGAGATTTTCTACAGCCTGCAAGATTAAACACATACT
Organism: Equus przewalskii; assembly: GCF_037783145.1. Lineage (NCBI taxonomy): Eukaryota > Metazoa > Chordata > Mammalia > Perissodactyla > Equidae > Equus > Equus przewalskii. The sequence goes on from NC_091863.1 coordinate 96,904,924, forward strand.
TAAGGAGAGAAGGAGGGGATTTCTCAATTATTTACATCAAATTCATATTATTTTACTATTTCTACCATGTCAGCTTATTAAGAAGTTATTCATCCATTTAAAACACAAGGTAAAACAAGAAAATATCAATATAGTTAGTAAACTTTTTCATAACCAATGTACTGTACCAAAAAAGTTAACATATTTATTATGACTGCACAGGTTAAGGATGGAGGGGTTCAAGCCAAGTTCTCCCCTGTGAAGACATCCAATTTAAAACAACTGCTACATATAAATGCTATCTTGCTCTTAAAAATGTTAACTGTTTTGGGGCTGGCCCCGTGGCCGAGTGGTTAAGTTTGCGCGCTCCGCTGCAGGCGGCCCAGTGTTTTGTTGGTTCGAATCCTGGGCGCGGACGCAGCACTGCTCGTCAAACCACGCTCAGGCGGCGTCCCACATGCCACAACTAGAAGGACCCACAACAAAGAATATACAACTATGTACCAGGGGGCTTTGGGGAGAAAAAGGAAAAAAATAAAATCTTTAAAAAAAAAAGTTAACTGTTTTCATAAGCAGAGTTCCATTTTGAGTTTAAAAAATAATTTCACCAACTGTTTATCAGATGGGTTGGGCAGTCCACCCACTACTGAATTAAAATTTATTTATACTTTCTTTGCTTTTCCTGAACAGAAGAGTGCAGAAATTATTGCTAAAGTATTATAATGAGTATGATATAATTAAACACGAAGATTTTTCTCCAACATTTGTTTAAGAATATTTAAATAAATACAGGCATTTTAAAACTTGTACAACTGAATAAACACTAATTACAAAAGAACTGACTGTATTTTTACTTCCTTCTAATAGCTGAATTGGTCTTCTTTTATACTCAGATCCCAAAAGGACAAACTTCAGATTTCAGTGAGTTTCTTGTTATGCATATCAAAAGACTTTCAAATTTAAAACAACAGGCATGGTAAAACTCTTAGGATGAACTCTGATATAATCTACAATTCCAACTAGTAATGACTTAAATATAACATCAGGATTCCTTTTTCACCACAACAGAAGGCAAAAATTCCATTAAAATTGATTCTAAGGGAGCATCCAAGTTTTGCTGGTTGGAGTGGAATTTTATAAATATGTAGTTGAAAGTCATATTCCCAGTATGCAAGTCTACTAAATAAATCAGCAAATGAAAAGAAAGCTTAAAGACCACTGGAGGTTAAGGTACCACACCTCACCAGGAAACAGCAGGCCAATTAAATCCAGCAGCTAAGGAGAAATAAGAAGGCTGAGTCCCCTGCTGGTTACTTTCCATGAGTTAGGCCACAAATGCCTACAGGGTGTATTTAGACTTATTCATGTGCCTCTCTGTTTACATTGGTCCTCTATGGGCTCTCTCTCTTCCCCCTTCAGTAGTCTTCTCACTGTATCTCCAGGTTCCTTTTGAGTGACTCATTTTCTCAGCATTTCTCATTTCCTGCTTAGATTCTGCTTTTGTACTTCATTTTCTCCACATTTCCACTTCCAGTATTTCTTCCATCCCCTTCTGCTGTGTTCCTTTCTCCCATAGAATAGTTTTCAATGCACCTACTTATCTTCTCATACAAGATACCATATTCCCTTCCTACTCAGCTACATCCCACTTCTTCCAATAAGCTGTCCTTAATTGCCTCAGCTACCAGTGACTCACCTGGCACTATCACCAATCATACCACACTGACTTGTCACTGAGCCAATACTATATCTTTTTACGTGTATATCCTGTCCCCCAACTCTCCTTAATGACAGAAAGAGACTACGTGCCCATGTATCAATAGGTTCTTCAAAACTTTTTGGGCTTTGGGGGCTGGCCCCGTGGCCGAGTGGTTAAGTTCACGCGTTCCGCTGCAGGCAGCCCAGTGTTTCGTTGGTTCGAATCCTGGGCGCGGACACGGCACTGCTCATCAGACCACGCTGAGGCAGCGTCCCACATGCCACAACTAGAAGAACCCACAACGATGAATATACAACTACGTACCGGGGGGCTTTGGGGAGAAAAAGGAAATAATAAAATCTTTTAAAAAAAAAAAAACTTTTTGGGCTTTGAACAAGGTGAATATAGTAAATATTCAAAAAAACAATGTACCTACAACTAGAAAAATGTCCTGCACAAAGAAGGGGCTTATAGTGTTAGGAAAAAACTGATGAGAAAACATAATTACAATACAGTGTGCTAGGTGCTATGATTGGGATAAGCAAAGAGGTGAGCAAGATAAAGAGGCAGAGTCCCAAAGACCCAGAGGGAAATGCATAAAGAGCTAGTGGGAATAGTGAGAAACAGAGAATTCAGCTGGGCTTTATACGCACACAGCCTCACCTGTGTTTAGCTGAAGGGTGGTTTAAGATGTCAAAGGCAAGAAAAGTAGGAAAGACAGGAGCATCTAAGCTGAGTTTTGAAGGTCAAGCTGGAAGACAACACTCTGCTTCTCTAATTTAGCCTTGACTGCTTCTTAATATATAGACCAGATCTAGTAATTTCCCTTTCTTGACAAATTTCAAGTTCTTCATGTACTGTTACAGAGAAATCCCATATGTCTAAAAAAATACAAAGGACTGAATGGTGTGGTGTGGTGCATGGTCTACTATCATTTATGTAAAAAAGAAAAAATGAATGAAAACACAGATTTTTTTTTTTACATAGATAAAACATCTCTGGAAAGATACCCCCAAAACTAAGAATGTTTGTGGAGAGGGGAACTAGCTGCGGGGAGAGGATGGGGGTTGGAGGATGAGGTGGAAGTGAAACTTTTCACTACACGCTCTGTAATACTTTCTGGGCTTTGACCCACATGACTATATTAAATATTCAAAACACTTAAATACTTGCCTCACTCAATAAAATCCTTTCTATCTCCCCCACCACCACACTTTCAGCATGGCATTCAAGGCTCAGTCTTAACCATTTTAGTTTCATGTCTGTCTATAATCTTCCACACACCCTGTGATCTAAACACTCTGCTTTCCTCACTTTTGAGCAAGGTTTGTTTGGAGCAGTCATATGTGCCTAAAACAGTGGCTTCCAAAAATGTTTGACAAGCCACAGTAAGAAACAGATTTTATGTCACAATCTATTGCACATAAAATAAATTTATGTAACAAAGAAAATCTTCTTGAAACTACATTTACCATTACTACATGTGATGTACTCTATTTCCTATTTAATTTCTTTAAAAAAATGCTGGTCATAAACTAATTTCACGAACCTACTAGAATATAAACACCTTAGGGGCAAGGACTAAGTGATCTCTACATGCCCATGGTGTCTGCCCAGCTTTGCGTAGAGTAAGCAGTCATCGATTCAACAAGATTGAGTGTTTACTAAGCACTCTCTGTATCCTGTTAGGTCCTAGGATACAAACATGAATAAGAAAGTGTTAAATCACTACTTAGGAGCTTGAGAGAAGCTCTATTTTATTCCAGATCTTTGAAAGGCACTTTTAGAAATATATTATTTTACATTTCACTAAACATTTTGGAAATCCCTGAAAGTCTGATCTAGTATAATTATTACTAAAATAACCTCATTTCACAGGCAACTATTTGCATTAAACAGATTCTAGATAGTTTTACAAGTCTCTTAAATAAAACTACCTTTTTACTTAAGCTCCCAATGATTACTGGTAAATATGCTTCCTTAAATCCTTTTTTAAAAGTAGTTAGATATCAAAAAAGAAAATTCTAGCAAGATTTTAACCTTTATTCCTCCAAATCCCGGCCCCTCCCCTACCCAAATACATACATGTCACATCAAAAACGTGTTTGTCTGGAAAAAAAAAAAAAACCACACTCCAAAAAAATATAAATATGTAGAAAATGAAATGCAAAACTACAGTTTGTGAAATTTGATGCTTCGGGGAATATAGGATTTAAGCAGCAGCAAAGGCGCACAAGATTTGCATTTGGGACGAGGGAAGGAGTGCAAATAAGGGTGAAAAAACTAGAATAAAAAATGAAGATGACTAAAATAAAGATAAAAGATACAAAGAGTGCAAAAAATAAAGGACTAAAACATGGTAAGGGAGGAAATCTAAAAATGTTTTTGATCTAACAACAGACACTAAGAAAGATATTAAATTCCTATTAGGGTGCTGAACTCTGGTCATTGACCTAACAGGTTCGGTCTTATTTTTTCCAACCATATGTTTCAAAGAAAGAAAGGAAAGACCACACCACAAAACTTTTCAACAACTGATACAGCAACAAAATCTAAATTATCTCTATTTTATATCTAGTAAAAATGGCTAAAAGAAGATACTCAAAATATATCAAAAACTAAGAATTTGCAAAAAGGAAGCCAGACAATGAAGGCTAAATTTTCCTCTTTACATCTAGTAAAAAGGGCTTAAATAAAACTGAAATTACCAAGTACTAAGAATTTGTAGTTGCATTTTTTTAAAATAGCAGGATAGTATTAATTCAGTAAAAAGAGGAGCAATACATAACGTGACAGACTAAGCTTAAAAACATCAAGAGTAACAACAGTTAAACAAACTTACAGAAAATACAAGAGCTAGTCATCCTTGCTAAGAATCTGCTTGCCTACAAACCATTGACTGCTTAAGCAACCAGATTTTATAACAGATAATAACCTATACTGAGATGAATGCACTATTTGCTTCCAGTCTTGTGGTCATCTACTCAATAAACGAATCATTAATAGAAAGGTTCATTATTTAAGATATATTTCACAAAAAGCTAACCAAACGAGAGTTTCTGTTTTTATTTTGAGGAAGATTAGCCCTGAGCTAACATCTGCTGCCAATTCTCCTCTTTTTGCTGAGGAAGACTGGCCCTGAGCTAACATCCATGCCCATCTTCCTCTACTTTATATGTGGGATGCCTGCCACAGCATGGCTTGCCACGCAGTGCCATGTCTGCACCTGAGATCCAAACCGGTGAACCCCGGGCCGCCGAAGCAGAACGTGCGCACTTAACTGCTGCACCACCGGGCCGGCCCTAAGTTTCTGTTATTAATGATAGATAAAATTACTTTCATCAGAATTGAAGTATGGACTAGGCTTGCCTTCAAAGATAATAGCTAGACATTTATATTAAGAATAAATGTTACACTTTCATATATAAACAAACAGCCAGCTCCAAAAAAGTTAACTGATTTAAAAACACTACACAGCTACTCATACAAAGGCTGAGAACATGAGGAAAATAATCCCATTATTTAAAATATTACTTAGTAAAAAAGTGACATGCCAAAACCAAAATTCCAACTATTAAGATACCACATGTAAAAACAAGGCACATTCTTGAGAAGTGCAGAGGGACACTGTTCCTAGAGAGTTCCTCTCTTTTTCTAGTATTTTTTCAATTTGGCTAATGGTGTCTACCAACACATATGTGCAATGTAATCTATTTATCAGCCAGCTGTTCTGGCCCAGTGTGGATTTAGAATCGAAAAACTAAATGTGGCGTTAGAGTTGTATACCAAAATGCAATCTTAAAACAAAGGTATCTTTTTTTAAAGACTCAAATATTTATTATCATCATCATCATGGATAACATCAATATACAGGAGGCACTGTAGTAAGTAGTTGTTTGCAGCATTTTATTTATAACTAAACAACCCTGCCATATAGGTATTGTCAGTCTCCCCATTTTGCAAATGAGGAAACCAAAGCTTGGAGAACTGACTCACCCAAAGTTATCATGAATGGCAGATCTCTAATCTAAGGAGGCTGATCAACTCAAAGTCAGTGCATTTAACCATACTCCTATCTGTTGTCAATCAGAAACAAGCAAACAACAAAAAAAACCAAAACAAAACAACATTAACCACTGCCTCACTCTTACAGGATTTCGAGGTTGTCAAAGAAAGATAATTTTTAAACTCAGGTACAATTCTAATTTAAAATCACCTTTAAAAGACAACATCTGCTTATTGCCAATGCACTCAAGAGCATGTTCTTTCCGAGAAATTAAAAACTTAGGAGGCAGTACACGCAATCCACACTAGGGACTTCCATGGGTAAGCTTTAAAGCAAAATGGTTTTGTACGCACAGAAAAAACTTCTGCATAGATACATGCCAAATTTATAAGTGTTTACTTCAGGGACAGAGGGTGAGATGGGGTAATGAGAAATTTGGAGAACTTTTGTTTGGTATGTTTGGTATACTACATACTTTATTATTGTTTCAATTTTAGGAGAGTAATTTTAAATTACATTTCAACCAGTCAAAATCAAAGAAGCACCTGAAATCCAAATGGTATGAAAAAATGTTACTCCCTTTATCCTTTTATCCTCTTTTTTGAACTTGAACATCTCAATCTTTCTGAGAACAATCGAAAGGAGCATTTGTAAAATTAAGGTCCAAAATAACAAAGCAGCTAGAAACAAATGCTTCCGAATTTATTAGAGCAGAAGTAGTAAAGTACTATGAAAAATACAAATAGTGAAAAGTTATAACATTGATTTTAGGCTGAAGAAGTGCACCTGAACAACAGCGGATAATAATTCTGAAGCATAGAAAAGGAAAAACACAAAAAATGTAAGCTATGAGCTCTTGAAACATAAAGGAATTTAACAGAATCAAATTATCAGGAAAAATATTTTGAACCAAAAGCTATGGAAAAATATTTAAAGTAAAATAAATAGGGTTCATTAACAACTACAATCAATGTTATAAATATGAAATAAAGACGTTACTGAAATTAAAGATGCCGAACACCAGCATATCCAAATAAACACCATATATGTGCGTGAACGAAAAAAATTACCTTCTTTGATGACAAAGAGTTTTTTCCTAAAGTAAAAGTATTTCAAAAGTGCTTCAAACACTGCACTACAGAGGTATTTGAACTGCTGTGGTGTATTAGTGAGGCAGCAGTAAGTGAAAGTGCGCTGGACTAGAAACTTGGGCACCTCAGTTCCAGTCCCCTGCTCTGCCAATGTATGACTCTGAGCATGTATTTAACTTCCCTGAGACTCAGTTTCCTTATCAATAGAGAGGGGATAATAACTACACTACCCTATCTACTTCACAAAGGGTCTCTAAATTCTTAAATGAGATATTAAACAATGAACCTGCTTTGCAGGCTGTTCCATGTATGAACAAAAGATACTGGACCACATGATCTTTTTTAAGGCCTTTCCAACTCTAATTCCATAATTCCACTTCTATTATTGTACAACTTAGGAGCCACGTATGTAATATACCAACATAGGCAAATGAGGTGGGCTTATCCGTAAGTAATACCTTAGCAGTACTACTACCACCTACACTTAGATAGCATTATCATGCTTATACTATTACATAGCATTATTACTACATGTTGGGCATCATTCTGTTTGGCATGCACTGAATCATTTAACCTTCACAGCAACAGAAATTGGTGATCTCAATTGACATACTACGAGTGAAAAGGCCACACTGTGGCTTATGAAGAAGTTTGACTAGTGATAATATGATCTTATATTTCTGAATCATAGTGCTTGAGGGGTTTTTCACAAACATCTTATTCGATTCTTATAAGCAACCTCTTGAGGTAAATAGGGCAGGTACTCTTTCCCCTATTTTACAGAGGAGAAAACTGAAGCTGGGAGAAGTTTAGCTCCTTGACCAAGATCACAAGGATAACAGCAGCCCAAACTAGGTCCCAAACCTGTCTTCTGACTCCTAATCCAGGGTCTGTCCATCACCATACTACCTCCATAACTAAAATGAATAGATGAAAACTACAAATTCGGATCAACTGACCCAACGGAATTTCTTAAAAGGTATTCATCAATACAAAAACTCAAGCTTTTGGACTCTGAAGTATTTTTTTAATACAAAACTGCTGATGCTATAATGCAAAGTAACTTCTTGAACTGGTTGTGTCAAAAACACAGGTAGGGCAAAATATCTTGGTAGTAAGAAATCTAAATCAGTAATTGCCTTTAACAGTATATTTAAATTAAACACTTCAGTACAGACCTGTTCGTTCAGCAAAAGAAACAAACCTGAACATCAGACCATCACTGGAATACAACCTGCTGCTCATATTTTGGCTAAGGTGTGTCTAGTAGCTCAGGAGATTAGACAAACAAAGAGAAAGAAAAAGAAATGACCAAAGGCCACTAATAGAAAAGAGGCGGAATAAAGTGTATGGAAATATCTGTATTTCTTGAGGCCTTTCTTACAGGTGAGTAACATCACTTAGCAAGAAGCATCACAATAAAATGACATGTCACCAAAAATCACCTTTGAGATCCAGGCTATAGGATTCCATTACAGGTAAATCCTCTATTATACCAAGGTACTCCTAAGTATAAATCCTAATGAGAAGGGTCCCAGATAAGCCCAATTTATACCAATATGACTGTACCCATAGTTTATGTCAGAATACGTAGTCTGATTATAAAACAGTGCATAAATTAATCGAGAAACTATAATTAGGAGGGAACCAAAAGTCCACATAAGGACCCATTTCAGGAAGTAAAATTCATATACATTCCACTTCAATTTATGCTAATGAAAGCTGGTTGTTCACATTAATACAGACCTGATACAGTTCTTCTAAATTGTACTTAATCGAAGTGCTATTCTGGATAGCTTCCACCGCTTCTTTCAGCTTCTGCCATGTTTCATCTGTGTAGTTTTCTGGTAATTTAGGCTTATCTAGATGATATATAAAAGGTTGACATCAGAATAATATGTACAATATAGTAATAGAAGGATCCATAAAATACAATAACACTATGACTGCTTTTTAGGAGTAATTGTGATCTTCATAATTATTACACCTAAATATTCATGTAACCACTGTATTTAGTTTAGTATAAAGAATAAAATTTCAAATGCCAGCATACTGTTCAAGTCATTTTGACTCACCTATTAAAACTGAAGGTGAGGATTTTATCTCCTATTGACTGTATTGCTTCAAAAAACAAAAATTCAAGAATGACAGATAAAAAATAACAATCCTGATCCTATTCAATCATGTGTAAAACCTAAGTCAGTCAACACGAATTCTGTACATGAGATTTAAAACACTGAGTGCCTATTATGCACAAGGTACTTTATAAACATCTGAATCTTCCTAATAATGCCCTGAGGAAGGTATTATTATCCCTATTCTGCAACTGAGGAAACTGAGGCTGGAAGATTCACTTAGTAAGGCTTGCCCAAGGTCACCACAGCTAGCCAATGGCAAAACTGGGATTCTAATCTAGGTCTGTTTGACCCCTCACATTTATGCAGCATCTACAGAAATTGAGAGAAACATCTTAATTCAGGTTTTAACTTAAACTGCATTTCTGAGCAGAGTAAAATGTTAAGAAATTAAAACATCAAAATGACTCCAGAACCTATGTAGCATTTTTTATAATGAAAAGGAAAAGGAATCTTAATCCAGGATTTAATTTAAACTTCACTGACCAGCAATGAGCTTTTTTTTAATGAAAACACCCAAATATCTTAATAAGGTGTTTTTATTTTAGGAGGGAGAGAAAAAACCCAAACAAAAATCTCTGAAACCAGTATGCAAATACAATTAGGATCACAGCTCATCTCTTTAAAAATCCTTGGCTATTAAATCAACATATTTTAAATGAAACAGTGAACACATTAGTCAATTACAATTCATATTTACTTCAGAAAGGTCTACTATTAAATCAGAAACATTACAACACTCTTGAGAGCTTGGGGATGAGAGAGGAGTGACACAAAAAAATGGTTAAAAATAAACAACACTATAATCCTCTGCTTGAGACAAAATAGAGCATATTCTTGATTTCCACACTAATGTTGAAAACACAAGCATGGAGAATCTAATTTTCTCAATACTAACACTTAGCCGCAAGGCACTTATCTGGTAAATATTACTTTAGTTCATTCATTTACTTCTCCACTTAATATACAATTTAGCATCTAATACCTGTCAGTTAAGGGTGTTGAAAAAGTAAGTCAGAAAAACAGAAACACAGTCAACAGATAAAAAGTAAATCAGCTCAACTACATTTTTTAAAATTGCTGATTTTATATTTGCATCAATGCATTTATAACACTCTCCATCACATCGCAAACACAAAATGAAGAAGTTTTCCTAAAAGCTGCAGGTCAGTGCTTTAAAACCTATTTTAGTGATAAAAAAATAGATGTAGTAATTGATCCTATCTTTAGACTAGTGGTACACAGTTACTACTTCTGTGTTAACACATTATTTTTCACTTCCAAAGCCCACCTTTGGAAAGAAATGCAGAGATCATAAATATTTTTCTCCAAGTACTGCTAACACAATGAGTTTCAAGAATATAGCATTCAACATCATAAATCTAACTGTAAATCTTATTTGAGCATGAACATATCACCATTGCTACCTGCATTTCTAGGGACTGGAGAATGTGGCCTACTGAAGCATAAAAATAAAATTCCCAGCAATGCCAAGGCTCACTATGCACCTGAAATACATAAACCTCTTTAAAATACAAATTTCTCACCTGTAAAATCCGGATCAAACATACCGATTGTCAGTGTTATAAGGAATAACAGATTAGATACGATAGGCTGAGACAGACCTCAAAATACTGCACAGAAACACCCAGTGTATACTTCAGCACAAGGATACTAACCATCCCCGGAAAATGAACCCTCCACCCAAAAAAGGACCTCCCTCCGCCTCACTGATTATGCATAAAACATTAGGCCACCTCTACACTGTTTAATATATTAACATAAATAGAGCACGTGACCGCTCAAGTGTCAAATCCTTAGTAAGTGATTATGGATTTTGGCCTTGGTTACCTTTAAAGTTCTTGATCACTAACTTCTTAGCAGAGCCAGGCTTGCTGTTAGCAAAGCTAGAGGCGGTGGTAGATTTGGCTAGGCCGTTTGCGTGATGCACCGAAGCCACAGAAGAGATTAATATACTCTTATTTTTAAGTTGCTGCTGGTGAGATGTTGCAGCAGTTGGTGAAGAGGAGGAGGAGGAGGAGGAGGATTCCTCAGCCATCTTCGCATCAAACCCTACAAAGTCCACGCCGTCGTCAAAACGCAGCTTCTTCTGTGCCGGTACGTGGCTGGAAGCAGCCACTGAAACCCCCAGGCAGAAGGACGAGGTTGAAGGGGATGCCGAATCCCTGGGTTGTAAAGGAGGAGAGGAAGAGGCGGAATCAAAGTCTTCTCTCTCGTTACTACTGTTACTGCTGCTACTGCTGTTTAACTTTCTCTTCTTTGCAGAGGTGGGCGGAGTGGTGCTGGTATTACCATCAGTGGCAGATCTGACCTCCTGAGCAGCAGCAGCAGCTGAGGGATTGGGGGAAGAAAAACCTGTTGGAAACATGAAAATAGCGGGGTCAACAGGCAGAGGAGCATCAAAAACCTACGTTTATATGCCTGCGTGCGTGTAGGAGAGAAGGTGGCAATGCTAGAGGGGGAAGGGAAGAAAGAAGAGAGGAGAAACACAGAGGACGAGAAGGAAAGTGAAGGGGGGGCTACACCGGGGGAATGGGAGGGTTTGGGAAGGCGGATAGGCTGACACCAGGAGTGAGCAGAACGAGGGGGGAGAGCGAATGAGGAGGCAGACAGGTAAACGGCCGTGCCGTCCCCCTCCCCTGCTTTTCGGTCTCTCTCCCCGCTTTCTGCAGGAGCGACTCAGTGAGTCTGTGAGGCGGCAGCTCCTCCTCCTTTTCTCCCCCTCTCAGGGAGGGGAGACGCCGTGCTTGGGGGGAGGGGGAAGGGGGAGAGAGCCGGGGCTTGTTATTGTCAATAGCACAAGAGGCTAAAGATGGCGCCACTTCCGGTCACGCGGCGGCGAGGGAGGGGCGGCGTCTGTCCCCGGGGGTGGGGGGTGGAGAGAAGCACTGCGGGCGCCCGGGGGGGCGGGGGCGCCGGCTCGCGGGGAGGCGGCGGGAAAGGGGCGGCTAAGGCACCCGAGACGCTGGCGCTCCTTCCTTCGCGCTCGCGCTCCCTCCCCCTCCCTCACCCGCTCACCTTCCCGGGCTGCACTCTCCTCACCCGGCCCACCGGTAACTCCCACCCCCTCCTTAACGGTCCCGCGGGAAGCTTCGCGCCGCAACGCCCTTACCGGAAGTGACTGGGCAGACACTTTTCATAGCGCCCAGATCCCGAAGCCCCCAGGTCCGCAGGACTTGAAAGGGGGGGTGGGGGAGGGAGAAAAGGGGAGGGGGAGAGGTGGAAAGGGAGGAGGGGCGGGCCTTCGGGCACCTTCGGAGCTCCTGATTGGCGATTTCTGGACGCGGGGCGGGCGAGGAGGGGGTGGCGGGAGAAGGAGCGGGAAGGAGCCTGAAGGGGAGGGAAAGTGGTGACGGTGAGGGGCGGGGTGAGCTAGCTGGGAAAAAAGAGGAGGAGGGAGAGAGGAAGGGAGGGAGTAAAAAGTAAGGGAACGGAGAATGGAAACTTTGAAAGAGATAAAGGAATGAGGAGGGGTTGCAAGACGAGGGGAGTAACCCGAAATGGACGAAAATATAATCATGCCATTATGCCCCCTGCTAGGGAGGAATGTCATGTTAAGATAGGAAAAGAAAAAGAGCTTAGATGGAAAGAAAAGGAGTTCTGATTGAGTTGCGCTATAAGTTGTTTCTCTTTTATGTCAAGGACATCACTGACCCAATACTGAATGGGGCCTGAATTTTGATACCTTTCTCAGTAATATAGCTACAAATTCTTTTCCCTTCCTACCAGGAGCATTTTCTAAGATAGCTGGCCGCAGTTAAGCGTGCATTTTAAGGCCAAGAAACGGGAAGGTAACTAACACGCCCCCCCCCCCCCCAATTCCCAGGACCAACCCCAAGCCCGACCTCATCTGTCATTAACCTAGTAATTTACAGACTAGACAAAGCCACGTCTTTTACCAAACCTCAGTTTATACACTTCGTCCCAAAGAAGACATTTTAGGAGAACAATACTGGCAGAAGTCAATGTTTTCTACCAATGTATTCCATGAGCCCAAATTTTAAAATGGATTACTCATAAGAACAAATCTCTACATTTGATTAAATTAGCAACAACAAACCTTGTAAATTCCTTGTTGGGAGTTTTTATTTAACCCGAAGCCTTTTTTTGGAGGGAGGATGAGAGTACACAATGTCAAATAAAACTAAATTTGCCAACCTGTTGATCATTCTAACTGCAGAAACATTCAACGAGCAGGTACTGAAAGATTTTGTATGCCAGACACTTTACCAGGTCCCTGCCATGGAGAAGCCAGTGGGGGAAGATAGTTTCAAAACTAATTTCCATAACAGTACTATAACAAATGTACAGAGTGCTATGGGAACAGGTGAAACAAGAAATCTGGGGTAATTTTGGAATAGTCAGAAAGAGTTTCACAGAGGAACTGATGTTTATGCTGGGTCTCAAAGTGGGAGTTGCCAAAAATTTTGACAAGAGGGGAGAGGGTGAAAGGCATTCTGGGCAGTGGAAACAGGGGCAAAGCAAGGAGTTGTGAAAGGGCCTGGCCTGTTTATGGAAATATGGAAAGTGCAGTGAGGCTGGAAAGTAGGATGTCTGGTTGGAAGTAAGGAAGATGAGCCTCAAGACTGCCTGGCACACAAAGCCAAAAATTTTGGAGTCTACCCTGTGGGCTAGGGTAGGCAGCATGGAGATAAGCCAGCAAGCTGGGCTTTTAAAAGCAGGGGCAAGACAGGGTTGTGGTTGGAGTAAAAACAGTTTGTATTGTAAAGCTTGAGATAGACAAATCAGAACCCTAAGAATAAATCAATATTCTAACTTTGTTTACCCAGACCCACTGTTTTGGTTTTTTTTTTTGTTGTCTTGAAAAGTCCTTGATTAAAATGCAGATCCTCTTAGAAAAGGCACCACCTTGGGCTATTATCAGCTTTGTCCTGTTTGATGACAACAGGCAGAGAGCAAAGCTCTAATGGAACTTAGGCCCCAGGGCCGCAGAGAAAGGAGATAGAGGCCTGAAAGGGGGAAGATAAACTCCTATCTGTTTTGAATATACCATATCGCTCTTGCCGCCTAAAATGAGACTGTAAACTCAAGGCCAGGGAAGGTGTCCTAACATGAAGCTCTCCTTTATTGCACTTCACATTGCACATAACGCTGAACAATTGTGTAAACGCAGAGTAAATACTTATTGAATGGAATATTTCATTGAATGAGAATAAAATAATGCCGTGCCTTTATAAGGGAGGATTAGCTGGCTAATTTTCAGGATTTAATGAACAAAGTTGTTCTAATTCATATAGTTATATTCCTTAGAAGGGTGTATGGATGGACCAGCTGAGGACTTTTCAAGACAAAAAAAAGTGAGCCTTGTTCTAATTCATGTAATTATATTCCTTAGAAGGGTATATGGAGTGCTAGCTATTTTAAAAATTATAAATATTAGTACAACTGAAAGGGAATGGACATGAAGATAAAAAGAAAACTGCTTTTGCCATACAAAGATAAACTTTTATACTAACATAAAGGATAGCTGAGTCTTGTTAATATTCAACTACATTCTAGTAATAATAGCTCCCAATCTGACATGGTTATCTAAGCCCTTCAGTCTTCCCAGGTAAATGTTAGTTCTAAAAGCACAGATTCTTGGCTCTTGAGCCCTAGCTCACTTTAAATGACCCAGGAGTCTAACCTACTATTTAAGTTTTCCATGAATATCCTTAAGTGAGTTTTGTGGAAAAAATATTTTTTCTTTTTTTTTCTTAGTGATTAGTAACAAGCTTCCTTTTGACATTTTACAACCTCACTTTATTTTGTACCAGGTCAATCCTCACATATTCAGCACATCTTAATATGTAATATTAAGCATATTCAGCAATACCCTTAATACAGATATAAAATTTTAATAATTAATTTAAATTATTTTTTAAATTTAACATTTATATTTTGTGGCACAAACCAATTTAGATATTACTATCTGATGTATGAGGACCAGAACTTTGTGTCTCCTTGGACCCTTGGATCAATTTTTTTTTCTTTTTTTTTGAGGATCAATTTAAAAAGAAGAAAAACCTCCCATGTTGCTTTGTAAAACATCTTTTACATCAAGAATCAACTAATTGGGGCTAGCTAAAACATAAGCATATGTTTTATACACCCAAACGTTTGCCAACCAATGTTAAACACATTCTCAACATTAAAATGCATTTTTCAAGATTTAACTCACTGAAACCACAATAATCAAGGCGTGAGCATAAATTACGGCCATTATCAGACTAAACCAGATCGGGCACTTAACACATATTACATATATAGAATCTTTCATCTTGTGAGTTCAACTCATACCTTAGAAACATTAATTAAACTTTACACTGCTGCCAGATGAGGTATAGTTATTACTGGCCTTCTTTTAATCAAGTAAATAAGTAAATCTGTAGCTATTTATAAAGGTATATATATATATACAGAAAGGAAGAAATACAGAAAGGAAAGAAAGAAGGAAGAAAGACAGAGGACTAGTTTTTCTAATGTCCATTCTCCCATTTCTGTAGGCATCTCTCTAAAAAGTATAACCTGTTTCGCTTTCATCACGAGGACTCCCCGGGGTGCTTGGGTTTGGGTCTTCTCCGGACATCTCAGAGCAGGGGCTTGTTGGTGGACTCTTGGAAGCCTTGTTATTCATGTGTGGGAATTTCCTTAAAAATAGGAGATACTGCTTGCTCAGGGGAATACCCAAGACGATTCTGCAGCAAGTACTATTTAAGAATGTGTCCAGAAAAGACCACTGCTGGGTAAACGGTGGTCCATGTTCTCTATCCACTCTTCTCCAGGACCATCTCTGAAGCAGGGCAACACTGAGAGCGCAAAGCCAGCAGTGGTGAGATTGTAACCATTGTATCATAATAAGGGCTTTGTGATGCAAGCAACAGCAAGGCCCTGCTCTGGGGGACTGAGAAGGCCAAAGCTTAAGCAAACATGATCCCACTACACTATGTAAAGTCACCCTTTGCCCATCCTGGAGTTGCTTTATAGAGCAAAAGGAACTTAATAACAAATGCCGAACCTACAGTACTCAGTAAAATGTAAATAACACAGGTCTCATATTTTTAACAAAATCCTTTATCTTCTATGTAATGTTATCTCATCAACTGAAGACTTACTGACAGGTACATTAACCATTTGAGGACTTAACCCCTTAGCTCAGAGATTTTATCTACTGTCATACCAGTGAACCATCTGGAAAGTAGATTTAAGGCCTTAACAGTTAGGGCCAGGCCATTTTCCCTGGGGGTTTGGGAATGGGGGACCAGATCAGCCACAGGTTACTTCTTCCTTTGGTGCTGCCCAGCACCTGCTTATTGTGGAGTTGCTGGGCCTATTTTTAACCTTCTGTTCACTTTATCCATGACTCTCGCACTCCCTCCACCCCCACCCTGCTTTAAGGTTTGATCTTCCTATGGCATTCAGCTTTTCTTTTGCTCAAGAACAGGGCCAACGGAGGTTTAAATCAGCAGTCCCCAACTCTGACTGTACAACAGACTGTACAGCAGAATTGCCTGGGGAGTTTTCTTAAAAACCCCTTTGCCCTGGTCTGAACCTCATCTAACTGAATTAGAACTCTGGGAGTAGGGCCTCAACTGTCAGCATTTTCAAGAAGCTCTCCAGGTGATTCTCCGCACCTCCGGGGTAGGGACCACAGCTGTAGGTGAAGTACATACCTTTGTGATTTGAATGGGGTTCATAAGCCTTTGTATTCCCTTTAATGCCCGAAATTTCACAATTATTTATTAATTCTCTTTGATAAAATAGCCTCCTTCTCTAGGAATCCTGTTTTCAAAAGCAAATCGTCCAGAGAGACTTAGTTCCTGACCCTTTAAGGTAAACGCTTCTTGGGAACAAAGGATAATACAAAAGTCCTAAATGCCTGGAGGTAAACAGAACTAGGAATAGGCATTGCAATGTAAGGGGAGAAAGTACATTTTGCTGACCTCACAACATTGCCTGGGGCCAATCCTGCTTTGTGATGACTAAGTATTTAAGATCTAGTCAAGTTTGACAGCTTATCCTTACTGCCGACATCATGTTAAAAAGAATTTTAAATATTTTTTATAAGAAAAACAGAGAGCAGACGTTGGGAATGTAAGTTTGGAGCTATCCATTAATGCCCAACTTCTGAATTATCACTCATCATATGGATGTTTCTATTGCCAAGCGCTCTGTTTTTCCTTGATTCTATTAGATGTCCTTTATTCCCACCAATAGCATTATTTCTCTTGCCAATTCATTTGGTCATTCAACAAAAATGTATTGAGCAACTACCCTGGGCAAGGCACGGTGCTAGATGTCATAAGGGAATACAGAACTAATACAAAATTCCATGTGCAGTTGATTTTACAGTTTTTCAAAGGACTTTCACACGCAATCTTATTTTATCCTCTTAACCACACTGTGAGAAGTCAACTGCCATCCCCATTTTACAGATGAGAAACAGGCTCAGGGAAGGCCTGGAACACCACCAAAGTCGTAAAGCACACAGACTTAAACCAAACTTAAAGTTTTTCTCTAACTCCAAATATAGTATTTCCCACGGTTTACAGTTTAGTAAGGAGACATGCTATAAAATTGTCTCAAGTAATAGAAAAGTTAGGAAAAGAAGTTCAGAGCCCCACTCACCAGGAGAAAAAAATGAATAATAAAATAACTCCTTTATTGAGATGAGCCAAATCACGGTGCCCAAAAGGAGACCAAGCTTGGATTCAGTTCAAGCCATCATCAAGCAGGCAGGACACAGGAGCAAGCAATGCACATTCAAGTGGCAGTTTACTTCTAGAGAATTAGTCCATTCCCTGGCTGGACCTTCAGTCAGGCTGATCTTCACCGGAAGTAGAAATCAGCTCCTTCTAGCCAAATCCAGGCAAATACTGAACAAACCTTGCCTGAGAACCCTTCTGATCCAGTCACTGAGTGTACAAAGACAACCCTTGCCCTGACACAGTTCTCAACTGGCCTAGTGGGTGAGGCAGACCATTACAGGACGGAGCCATAAAGGCTGCTATAGGAACACAGAGGAGAGACACCTGAACAGCCAGCCGAGGAAGGCAGGGTGCGGTGGAGAAAGGATCGGGGTGGGGAATTAAGAATAGCTTCCAGAGAAAGTAATTCCACTTAAATCCCTGAGGGTAAGTGGGAATTGAAGGCAAGGGGTGTGGGAGTGAGCAGGGGGCACAAAATCCTGAAGGTGAGAGAGAATAAGGCATATTCGGGAAATTGCAAGGAGGCTAGTTCTCAGGGAATAGTTTCAGTCCTAAACAGAAACTCTGGAGTGCTAAAGAGGGAAATCAAGGCAGCATCCCAGTCTCAAATCTGGTGCAGCAATTCCTAGGCCCCTTAGCACCAGCCCTTACTACTATACCCTACTTGGCTGTTGGAGCTGGGGCTACTGATAATTCTTGCTTTGAGCCACACTGGTTCAGGAGTTGGACTTACAGGTTGGGCTCATCCTTAGATAGAGGAGCTCTGAATCACAGAAGGCTGGGGGTTTGGGTGGGCGGGGGAGGAGGCATGGGAAACAAGATGATAAGACAATACTGGACAATGCTACAGGAATTCAGATGAACTAAAGCAGGGTTTGGGAAATGACAACCAGTGGACCAAACCTAGCCAGCTGCCTGTTTTTATAAAGAAAGTTTTATTGGAACACTGCCATACTCATTCATCTACATATTTTCTGTGGCTGCTTTTGTGCTAAAACAACAGAGTTCAGTAGTTGCTACAGACCATATGGACCACAGAGCCTAAAATATTTCCTATCTAGTCCTCTACAGGAAAAAAATTGCTAATCCTTGCCCTTGAATATACTAAGTGCTAAAAGTAGGGATATGAAAATATTAACCGATGGCACAAAGGAGGAAGTGATTTAAAACATGCTAAGATTAATAAACAATGTATACTCGAAATTACAAATGCTACAAACCATTATAATCCCAGTAAAATTACTTAAAAAAAGACATGCTAAGGATTTTCTGTTCCTAGTCCTCATCACCTTTGATACAGACTTCAAAGAATGGCAAGAGACTATTCTTCAATAAAGTGGCTAAATAATTTGTGGCATATTCATGCAACAAAATACTACACAGCATTGAAAAATGAATTACTGCTTACATGCATAAATCACAGAAATAAAGTTACATAAAAAAAGCAAATCAGAGGAGAATATATACAATTTGCTAACCTTTTTGTAAAGCTCAAAAATAAGGAAAACTCAGGCAGTCCCATTGGCATAGTGGTTGAGTTTATGCACTCTGCTGTGGTGGCCCAGGGTTTGCAGGTTCAGATCCCGGGTGTGAACCTACGCACTGCTCATCAAGCCATGCTGTGGCAGCATCCCACATACAAAATAGAGGAAGACTGGCACGGAGGTTAGCTCAGGGACAATCTTCCTCAAGCAAAAAGAAGAAGATTGGCAACAGATGTCATCTCAGGGCCAATCTTCCTCACCAAAAAAAAAAAAAAGAAAGAAAGAAAAAAGGAAAACTTATGGATATATAATGTGGTAAAACCATTAAAATATAGAAGAGAAATAATAAATACAAAATCCTGGATAGGGGATTGCTCTTGGGGAAGCAAGGGGGGAGAATTTAGGTAGATTCAAAAGCATGTTCTAGTTCTTAAGCTGATGATGGGTTCATGGATGTTTGTTTTATTCTAATGCTCCATAAGCTGTCACACATATTCTTTCATATGTATTAAAATTATGTAATAAAAAGTTTCCAACCTGGTAGAAAAATAAACTTTCCATGGTCCACAAGATGGGGACTTAAAGTTGTTGTAATCTGTATTATTAATTATTACAAATCTGAACTTAATTTACAGTATCAGGATGGTGAGATCTGCAGACCTACAGGTTACCTGAAAAAGGGAACAGTGTGTACAAAGACATGGACGTATGAGAAAAATCATGGCCCTTTTAAGCGAATGCAAATATTACTATGCTGGTCACTGACACGCAGCAGGCCAGTGGTGGGTACAGCGGGAGATGAAGACAGAGAGGCAGGCAGGTTTCAGGTCATGCCGACCACTGTATGCCATGCTCCAGAGTTTGCATTCGATCCGGCAGGTCATGGGTCACCACTGAAGGGTTTCAAGCAGGGAAGGGAGTAATATGATCAGCCGTACATCTAGAAATGTCCAGGTCTCAACAACTTTTGACTACAGAATCAGGTGACATCACCCCTTACTCCCTGCTGCCCAAACAAAACCCACTCCTCAAGGGTAACTTCAGTTAACAATTTGCTAATTAAAGATCTTTTTCTATACATTTAGCAACACAGAGTTTTTGCTTTAAAAAAAAGGAATCATACTATATGAATTGTTCTGTAACTTTAATTTTTTTGCATAATATTATATCATGGACATCTTTCCTTGTCAGTATACATAAATCTACCTCACCATTTTGAAGGGCAGCATAATATACTTTATATGGATGTACTACATATTCATGTCACTTTTTTAAAAGTTCTATTTATCACACGTTATTATTGTTTCTTTTTCCCTTTCCTTACTTTTGCTGGACTGACTGAATTTCCTTTTTTTCAACTATTAGTGGTTGGGAAACTCTACATACTATTTACATTCTATTAATGGTTATCTTTTAATTTTGTTTACTCATACAAATAACAGACAAACATTCTTGTAAAAAAAAACAAACGGTAGTGAAGAATATAGGATAAAAATTGGAAGTGTCCCTTTCACTGTTAAGTTTTGTGTGTATCCTTCCTCAACATTTACGTACATATGCATTTGTTTATATACAAACAGGAAGCTTTGGTATTTTTTTAATGGTATCATTACTGTACATATAGCTCTACAATTTGCTTTTTAAACTTATATACGTTGGAGATCTTCCTATGACAGTACATATTCTTTCTTAAGGGCTACAAACACACACCACACTTTATTTAAACGCCCCTATTTTTTTGGATATTTGGTTATTTCCAGTTTTTTGTTACTACAGACATGCAGCAGTGAACATCCTGTAACATAAATCTTTGTGAATGTGTAAAAGTATTTATGAGGGTATATCTGAAGAAGTAGAATTGGGTCAAGGAGAAGGTATATTTAAAATTTTGATAGATTGCCATATTTCTCTTCAGAAATATTGTGCATACACTCCCACTTTCAGAATGACTGCTAAGGGGCTGGCCCCGTGGCTAAGTGGTTAAGTTCGCGTGCTCCGCTGCAGGCGGCCCAGTGTTTTGTTGGTTTGAATCCTGGGCACGGACATGGTATCACGCATGAAGTCATGCTGAGGCGGCAGCCCACGTGCCACAACTAGAAGGACCCACAACTAAGAATATACAATTATGTACCGGGAGGGGGTGGCTTTGGGGAGAAAAAGGAAAAAAATAAAAAATCTTTCAAAAAAAAAAAAAAGAATGACTGCTAAATGCTCACACCATGAGCAACACTAAATTGTTTCTTTGTTTTTTGAGGAAGATTAGCTCTGAGCTAACATCTGCTGCCAATCCTCCTCTTTTTGCTGAGGAAGACTGGCCCTGAGCTAACATCCGTGCCCATCTTCCTCTACTTTATATGTGGGACGCCTGCCACAGCATGGCTAAGCCATGCTTAGGTCTGCACCCAGGATCTGAACTGGTGAACCCTGGGCCACTGAAGCAAAGCCTGCAAACTTAACTGCTGCACCACCGGGTTGGCCCCCAGCAACGCTAAATATTACCAAACTTTAAAGTTTTTGCCAAAATATTACATGAATTCATTCTCACTGTA
This sequence comes from Equus przewalskii, assembly GCF_037783145.1. NCBI lineage: Eukaryota > Metazoa > Chordata > Mammalia > Perissodactyla > Equidae > Equus > Equus przewalskii. The sequence goes on from NC_091863.1 coordinate 96,926,596, forward strand.
AAACAACCATAACAAAGCAAAAGCAGAAGTCCCATCTTTACTACCATCCTCTAACACCAATCCTCTCTCCAGAAATTTATTTCCATTTTGCTATTAATTTTTTATTAATGGTTTCATTAGGCTTGATCTTTTTAGGAATAATTTCTTCATAATTTACTCAAGCATCCTATACACATTCTTCACAATCATTTGGACTTAAATCTAAGTTTGACAAGTTCATTTACTCTCCGTTGTCTTCTGAGTTGGCCCCAGCATCACTCCCATCCCCCAACCCAGATCACTGTGCCCTCATCTATCACTTGGGGACTATGTTAGAAAACAGAGAATTCCCTTTTACCGCAGACCTTTCCCATATCTGTACACTGTTATGGATTCACTGACTCTGGTTTCTCAACCAATTTTATCCTATTTCTTTCATATCTTCAAGAAAATCCTCAAAATTTTGGCCTGCGAATCATACCCTTCCCTGTTATCCCTTGTGGTTATGGCTCTGTTTTTTATTTTTCTTCTGATTAAAGCTAATTTGGGGAGAAAAACACATTTGTTCAGACTAACAATTTAAACTGGAAGTATGACATGCTCTTTTAAGTTTCCTTTTAAATTACGATGGCTTGCGCCCCCGCTAGCTTAAATGTCGAGAAATAGACTCCCCTTAAAGTTTCCTCCAGCTTTTTCGGAGGGTTTGCCAAAGTACGATCTCACATGTGAGCTGGACCAGGTCCCTATCTTCTGTTTTGGCCTCTTCATCACCTACAGTGTTAGGGTTGTTGAGGGTCCTCCTGTGGTCACCACTTTGCCGAGGAGAGATTTCTCGACAGGTAACTACGGCTCTAACACGCTTTTCCCTAAATTCTCCACACTGCGGGTAGATAAAGGCTGTAACTTCTAACATACCTCTTCTAAACAGCTGAGAATGACGAAAGGAAGCACAACACGGAGAATAACTTAACATTGCCTGAAGAGGCGGCTTTGCTTAGGGTCTCTTAGCCCGAAAGCACGCGCACGTTTACTAAGTTCCTAAAGGACACCCTCCCCGCGTTTCTCAATCTGGAGGGTGTTGAACTTACCGCTTCAGTTGGACCAGCAGAATTTGTTATTGTTGCCGTCGTTCCATCTAGTCCGATCTCGAAACCTCAGGGCTCGGAAGAAGACCTGTCGCAAACACGCTACCAACACACGCCCTTTCTTAAGGCTGACTTGTGCTCGTGGAGGCTTTCCTGTGCTTTTAACGGCTTTCAAGGATGATTGACAGCAGATCTGACCAATCCCTTCAGGGGAAACCCCACTCGACTAACAGGGGCCTGGTTGGCGCCAAAAGTGAAAAAGCCGGAAAACTCAAAACCGTCTGATATCGATACATTTCCCAAATTCTAGGTTATTCTATCTGTAGTAGTACCATCTCTGGGACATCGGCAGGTCAGCTAAGGTTGTTCTGTGCCAAGACTGGCATACTACGCCGACACCTGGGGGTGGGGGGGAAGGTGTCAGGCTCCCCACGTGGTCTCCACTGAGGGGAAGGGGTGGGATGGGGGAGATGGGGATGGGCGCCTCGTTGTAGACCGCTGAGGGCGGAGATCTGGGAGCCCCACTCCGCCATTGCAGGCGTGGATGAGGGTGGCGCCGCACTTTTTCTGTGGCATTTGGCTAGAGTGAGTCGGTTATCTGTAATTTTCCGTCTTGCCTGGTTACTCCTTTCCTGGTCCTTCGTTTAGACAGAGCAGAATTTTGTGCGGGTTTTATTTGTCTGTGCCGGGTGGTGTTTCTCACATATCTTTTTCCACTATTGTGACTGGAATACGTTCCCCCCCCCCTTTCTATTATCGCCAAAATAAAACAAAGCTATTGGAATATAATAATAGAATGTTAATTGTAAAATCTATGCGGTGGGTATATTGATGTTCACTGTGAATTCTTTAAACTTTTCTGTATGTTTGAAAAAAATTATTTTATTGAGGTCATATTGGCTTAAAACATTGTGTACATTTCAGGTGTACATTATTAAATTTCAGTTTCTGTATAGACTGCATCGTGTTTACCACCAGTAGTCTAGTTTTTATCCATCACCATACATACATATGTGCCCCTTTACTGCTTTTGCCCTACCCGCGCCCCCTTCCTCTCTGGTAACCACCAATCTGTTCTCCTTATCCACATATGAGTGAAATCATATGGTATTTGGAAAAAATTTCATAGTAAGTGTTGGAAAATAAAACAAAAGGGAGCTACTTTATAATACTTCAAAAAAAGAAAAAGTGAAAGCTATGGAATTCTGTACATTTATCTTACATCCAGCTTGTATTAGGACTCTTGTTTGCAAGTAACAGAAACCCAACTTGAATAAGCTTAAGAGGAAAATGGAGTTTATTGGTTTATATAACTGGGAATGACAGGGCAGATCACAGACACACCTGAATCCAGAGACTCAAATGTATCTAGGCTTTCACTCATCTCTTCATCTCTCTTCTCAGCTTCTTACTTCTCTGTATTGCCTCATTCACTAAAACTTTTCCACGTGGTAGTGACATGGCTACCAACTACATCCTTACAGTCCAAGAGGCAAAGAAAAGAGAAAGCTACTTCCTTACCTCTGATTTGAAATATTCTGAGGAAGTTCTTATATTTCTTGCCTGGGTCACATGGCTACCCCTTAGAGCTGCCACTGTGTCCAGCAGGGTTTGATATTATGATTCGCCATCCTGGGTTAGGTGCCCAGCAGTGTGTGTGGAGGGGGAATGGGGCAAGGTACTATCTTGGCCTGTCCCACCAGGGCTATATTGAAAGGACAGTGAAGAAGGAGCAGATCGCTAAAGGGAGGAGAGTGTGCTGTTACCAGAAGCGGGGAGAAAGGAATGCTGGGAAAACCAAAACAGCAGATGTCCACTACATGGACTTCTTAGTTTTAATAGTTTTTAAATTGCATATCTTGGATTCTCAATGCATATAATCATATCAAATAATTAAACTTTTTTCTTTTTCTCTTTCTTCCTTTAAAATTTAATACAGTTTATTTCATTTTCTTAGTTTATTACATTTCAGAACCTTCAAAACACTATAGGGAATGTTGTGCCTTATTCCTGAATTTCGTGGGAAATGACTTAATTATGATGCTTGCTCATCATGGCTTTTTGATGCTCTTTACTGTGTTTAGAAAATTCTCTTCTATTCCATTGTACTTAGCGTTTTTATAAGGAATAGTTGCTGATTTCTATCCAATGCCTTTTGGCCATCCATTGACAGATAAGCCTACATAAAAATTAAAAATTTTGTAAGGAGAACTGAAGCACAGAAATCACCCTAAAACAATAAGGAAAAGTGAAACTGGAATGTAGACTCCACTTTCCATGAAACTAAGAGATAAATGTTACATGAAAGCACAATCTGTGGAGATGGAAAGCAGAGGGACAAGTGACTGAGTGATAATAGCTAGCGCTAGTAGACGCACTCACAATATGCCATGGACTGTTCTAAGTGCTTCATGTGTGTTACCCCGGCAAAGAAGTTTATTCTTTGTAGAAACTGAACCAGAGAGCTCTGGATGCTCATGGTGCAGCTGGTTCTGCTTGTGACAATTCACTGGACTATACACTTGTCATTTGTGCATTTCTGTATGTTATTTGTCAGTAAAAAGTTTTAAGAATTTATTAAAAAACAAATAAGTGAAAATGAACCAAAGGGGAGACTTGGAGACAAAGAGGGGTAGTGGAGTGTGCTAGACTGAAAATAGGGGAAAGAGAGGAAAGTCAAGGGTTCTATTTCCCTCATCCAGTTCCCGGCATACAGGCAGCCAGGCTTATATCCCAAGTAGGAGATTTAAACTGTCCTTCTCTGGAGAACTGAACCACCCTAAAGAAAAGATTACTGAGACCCCAACTGTAAAGCATTCTGCCATCCAATCACCATACAGCGAAGTCCTGCCCACCCCCGGCACACAGAACTTCCAGTCAGCCTTACAGCGCCTCACTAATAAATATGAACAAATAACCAGGAATTTTCAGACAGTTCAAGGAAAGTTCCAACATGAAAGCCAGAGGCCAAAACAAAAAACAAAAACAAGGAGAACTTGGATAAAACAGAGACAATGCAGGGAGCAGATGAAAACATAAAGACAACCATTATGCCTCCCCTCCAATTAGTATATTCAGAGAAATAAGGGACAATGTTATAGTCATAAAACATAAAACCGGAGTGAGTTTTAAAAAAAAGGCCCACATAGAGGCACACCACTGTGAAATTTCAGGATACCAGAGTTAATACTAGACTTTAAAAGCCTCTGGAAGTCGGAAAAAGTAAAAGATCTCATACAACGGAGTTGGAATAAGAATGACATTGGGCTTCTCAACAGAAATAGGTCAAGCTGAAAGGCAATGGAGCCATGCCTTCGATATTCTTAGTGAACATAATTTTCAACATAGAATTCATACATGAATAAATGCATTTATTTATTTATAGAGTAAATACATTTTGAACATGCAGTGCTCAAAAATTCTTCCTCCTGTGCACACTCTCAAGAAATGACTGGAGGACATTCTTCACTAAACCTAGAGAGTAAACCAAGGAAGAAAAAGACACGGCATGCAGGAAACAAGATCTGCCACAGGAGACTGAAGTAAGAAGACAGAGGGCTCTGAGAAAAAAACAAAAAGCAACTGATAGATTATCTATTAATTTAACTGTGTTGAAAATTATATTGAAAGTTTTTTGACTAGTTTGGGGAGACTTAGCTATAGGTGCAAACAAGGCGGCCATATATAGCTGCACAGGGTGTGCACTGCACAACTCCACGAAGCACCATGGAAAACTAAGCAAATGAAAAGGAGAGACAATTATTAAATCCAAAAAAAAAGAAAAAGTTGTTTAAGAAAAGAAATCTAATTGTAATGTATCACCTGGCTCATTGGTGAATTATTTATACATAATCATAATGATGTAAACATAATAGTTTTTCCAAAGGTTGCTATAACTCTATTGAGAAGATGAGGAGGAGAGAATAGAGGGGAAAGGTAAGAGAGCCAAATAGTCTACAGCTGTACCACCTTGAATGACCTGATCTTGGAAGCTAAGCAGGGTTGGGCCTGGTTAGTACCTGGATGGGAGAGCTAAATAAATCATGGTACATCCATTCAATGGAATACTAAGTAGCCATGAAAAAGAAAGTGATGGAACTGTATGTACCCATCTGAAAGGTGTCTATGATGCATTAGGTGGGAAGTAAAACACGTTGTAGTCCAAGGTGTACTGACTAATCCTATTTTTTGTTTACAAAATATAAATAGACATTTGCCTTATATATTTGTATGAGCATAGGACAAATCAAAAAGACAATGCAGCAAACTGTTGATATAGGTACTTTCTGGGAGATGGTATCAGAGGGGCAGAAAAGCGTTTTCATATATATATACATACCTTCTGCAAGGTTGCCAAGAGAATTATTTCTAGTAGATAGGCTGATGGCCCAGGTTGGGTGAGTGGGGTAGGTTGTGGGGGCAGGAGAAGGAGGAGGTACTCCAGCACAGTCGGTAGAGGCCTTGTCTCTAGTTCCTGAGGACAACTTCTAGAGAGGCTAAGTGGTAGTCGATGGTCTCTGAGAGCTGTTGGGGGCATTTGCATTGGCCACCTCTCCTCTTGGTGCTGAGGGTGGCTCTCTCTCCAGAAAGGAGGGCCTAGTCTTTAAAACCAGAGTTCCCTGATTGTTGGAGGCTTGCTCTCTGGGCTGCTCTGCAATATTGGCTCTGCAATGACTCAGGGGGGTCAGAGGTCTGTCTCTTGCGACAGTGGATGGTAGGGAGCAATGGCTGCTCTCACAGGAGGTCTACTTGAGCAAAGTCTGTCTGAGCCTGAACCTGACCTCTCAGCCATGTGCATGGAATTAGAAGAAGGCCCAGAGGGTGGAGACCTTGTCTCTGAGCATTGTGGTTGGCACTGCTACTATTCACTATATATGGTTCTGCAGGATATGCCCTCCACAAGGGTGCACAAGTGAAGGATATGGTGGGGGGAGGGGATGAAATCTAGCCTACACTCTGCTCATCAGCAAGCCTTGTGCCCCAATGCAGGGATGTCACTGACAGCAGAGAAAGGCAAGCATTTTTATAATTTGCCTACCCAGAGGGGTACCTTTTTCTAATTAATTCACCCCAAGGGGGCACTTTTTTTTTTTGGCAGTTTTTCTGCTTTGAGGGTCATGCCTGCTAGTTGCAGCCTTGCTCTCTCAGCCGCACTGATACGCAGATCCTAGATTTCTAAATCCCAATGGACCTTTATTGGAAGTCCTGAGTAATTGGAAGCCGGCACTGGAAGAGGTCCTTTCCCCTTGCCTTTCAGAGTGAGCCCTGGCCGCTCTCCTTGCCTCAGGCAAATTGACATAAGAAAATGACTTTGGTCAGATTAGATCAAGATGGCAGACTAAGCGGTTGTAACTTTGTCCCCATCCTCCCCTCCTCAAATCCCTTAAAACATCAGAATAGCAAAAGGACCAAGAGTGGTATAATTAAAGCAAAGTGTACCATCAGCAGTTCAGAAGTTATGAAGAGTCCCTTAAGGAGAGAAAGCAGATATGATCATATGGATAAGAGAAGAGGAGGAACCCAGTCCAAAACCTGCAAGAGAAGATTACTGGAGCAAATCCAGAGAAAATCAAATCTCAGAGTGAATAAATGCAAAGAGTGGGGGGAAGGGGGAATCTGGTCAGTTAAAGAATTGCATTCAGAAAGGACCAGTTGGCCCCTCTGTGATCAGCCCTGCCCCTCCTTCCCCCAGACCATTCCAAAGCTAAAACCTACAATTTCATACCATAGAAAGTGAGCTATTTGCTTCCAAAAGTTTGCTGGTGTGAGTATAGGATCCTAGAAAAAAACCAGAGCAGACCTTGCTGTAATCTGGACTTTGATGAAATATATGGAAAAAAACAAGAGAAGCAGTTTTGGCCAGGAGAGAAATACACTGGAGTCCTCCACTACTGGAGTCAAATTGTTTTGGCAATTTGCCAGGAATGGGGGGAACAGCCTTTTTGTCTCCTCCATACCCACCCACTTTAAAGTGAAGCCTGACGGGTCAACACATGCAACTTACTTGCACAAAGGCCTCCCGCTCAGGAGATAGGCTAGTCAGAGACACTGCAGAGGAAACCCAGGCAAGTTATCTTTGCTAATCCATTTGTCCCTTATTCACTAATATGCACAGACAACAAAAGATTACCAGAAATATTTGGAGAAAATCTACAACATAAAAGAGAAGAGCCAACAGGAATAAATAGAACACTAGACCCTGAGTGTGGATTGGGCAGGGGGTGGGGGGGAGGTGGGGGGGTTGGGGGGGGAGGAAATAGTGAGATAATACAAAGAACAAAACTCCAATTTTCAGATTCTAATCTTCTGACATGTTCAGAACACATTGCAGACATACTCAGAACCTCTATGAATTACTCAGGTAGGTATTACAGCAAAATGAATCCAAAGAAAGAGGAACATGTGAGGTATAAGAAATAGTGGTGAGAAAAGAAATAGTAAAACTTGAGTTGCCCAAATGCTAGCAAAAAAAGAGCACTATTTGAATCAGACAAAAACAGAATTCAGAACCAAAAATATTAAAAGAGACAAAGGGATATTTAATAATGATAAAAAGTACACTCCACCAGGAACATGTGACAATCGTGGATCTTTATGCACATAACAATATGAATTAGAGATATATAAAACAAAGTGTGTTAAAAATACAAGGAGAATAAAAATTTACAAATGACCAATCATAGGGGGAGAGTCCCCTTTCTTGCTCTCCTTTTCCTCTTTCCCCCATTCTCTCCTTATCCCTTTCCTGCCTTCTCCCCTACTTTCCTCCAAAAATAAATATTTAACACTTAATATGTGCTGGGCATTGTGTTAGGTACTGTGGGCACAGTAGCAAGCAAAACAACCTTGATGCTTGCCACATGAAGCTTACAGTCTAGTCAGAGAGACAGACATTATGTAAATATTCATTTAAATACATATAAAATTACAACTGTGATAAGTGCTCTGTAGAAGGGTACACAAAGGTATGAGAGGTCAGGGAAAGTTCTCCAAGTAAGCAAAACCTCCCCAGAGGTCTGAAGAGTATATTGGAGTGAACCAGGTGAAGAGGGAGAAAAGGTACTCCAAGCAGAGGGGAAATCATGTGCAAAGGCCCTGTGGCAGGAGGAAGCCCAGTGCATATGAGGGACAAAAGAGAGCTGGTGTGGTTGTAGCTCAGTCAGCAAGTGGAGGATTTTATAAGATAAGACTAAAGAGGTAAATATTAGCCAGGCTATGTAGGGCCTCGGAGGCTATATTAGTGATTTGTGTCCTATCCTAAGCACAATAGGAATCATTGAAAAGATTAAAGGTGAAGAAGACCATTCTGAGTGTAAAAGGTATGGGATGAGGGGCAAAAGCCAAAGGAGAGAACTCAATTAGAAGCTCATAGCTATACTTTTGGTGAGAACAGTAGATATCTTAGACAGAGATAGTGAGAGTGGTAGACATCGAAAGAGAGAAGAGAGCTTTTTTAAAAGATTTTATTTTTCCTTCTTCTTCCCAAAGCCCCTTGGTACACAGTTGTATATTTTTAGTTGTGGGTCCTTCCTTCTAGTTTTGGCATGTGGGATACCACCTCAGCGTGACCTGATGAGTGGGGCCATGTCCGTGCCCAGGATCCGAACCGGCAAAACCCTGGGCCGCCAAAATGGAGCATGTGAACTTAACCACTTGGCCATGGGGCCAGCCCAAGAGAAGAGAGCTTTAAGAGATATTTAGTAGGCAAAATCGATAGGGCTTCAGGATGAGTCATACATGAAGATGAGAGAGAGAAAACATAGCAAGGATAATTCCCTGGTTTCTGGCTTTTGCAAGTGGATGGATGATGATGCCATTCGCTGAGATAGGGGACACTCCAAGAGGTTATTATTTTCAGTTTAGAGGAGGAGGAGGAAGAGAAAACTTTGGTTTTGAATATGTTGAATTTGAGGTGCTCTTGAGACATCTAAGAGGAGGTTTATAATAGGCATTTGGGTAAAAATGTTTGGAGCACAGAGAAAAGCTGGAGATATAAATTTGTGAGATATATGAATAGCTGGTAATTGAAGCCCCAGTTATGGATGAGATCACTTAAAGAGAGATTATAAAGTGAGAAGGGGGCTATAACTGAGTCAAATGTTAACATGTAGTGGTTGAGTAAAGGAGGGTAAGGAGAAACCAGAGAAGTGTGAGGAAAGCCAGGAGAGTGATTGGTCAGATAAACTCCGGGAAGAGAGTATTTCAAAAGGAGGGAATGGTTACCTGTGAGAAGAGCTGCTGATAGGTCGAATAGATGAGGATGAAAATGTGTCTATTACATCTACCAACATGAAGGTCATTTTTGACCGTTCCAGTTATTCATTTCTGCATAACACCAATCCCAACATTTAGTGGCTTAAAAACAATAATTTATTATTATTATTATTATTATTACTATATCTTATGATTATTTGGGTCAGGAATTCCGACTGAATACATCAGGGATGGCTCATTTCTGCTTCATGATGTCTGAGGCCTCAGCTGGGGTGACTTGAAAGGCTAGCAGTTTGGGGGCGGGTTGGGCCTCATTGTCCACACAGCCTCTCCACGTGGCTAGCTTGGGTCTTCCCACAGATTGACAGACTCAGGGTGGGCAGACTTGTTACATGGTGCCTCAAGAGTCCAAGAGTGAGTGTTCCAAGAGGCCCAGGTGGAAGCAGCAAGGCTTCGTATGAGCTAGCCTTGTAAATCCCAGAACGCCACTTCTGCTACATTCTTTTGGCTAAGGAAGTCCCTAAGACCAGCTCAGTTTCAAGCAGAGGGGAATTAGACTCTGGAGAGAGAGAGAAATCAAGAGAGAAAAGGGATAATTGATAAAGCAAGGTTTCTGAGAGGGCGGAAAGGTATGGAATTCAAAGAGCAGGCGCAGAGATGGGTCTCAGAAGGAGGGATAGCTCTTCTATTGCCAAGAGCATGAGAAAAGTTCAGTGCAATGAGATGGGGTAGACTGCTGTAAGTTTTATGTTTGATAGCAGGTAGGTCAGGGCAATCCCACTCTCTCTAGGATGTGATTGAGTGGGTGTTGGGCAGCGGAAATTTAAGAAAAGTGGAGAAGGTCTGAAACAGTTCAGAATGACTTGACCAGAGATAGGTATTAGGATTGCTTGGCAGACTTTTGGGCACATTTGAGGTAAAATATTTCTCTCAGAAATCAACAGATCAGGTGAATAGGCAAGGATATAGAGAAGTTCACAATACTACTTAACAAGGTTGATTCTATATAGGAGAGATTACCCCATACAAATTTAGAATGTATTTTCTTTGCAAATACCTATAGAACATTTTCAAAAATGAATCATTTATTAGTCTTCAAAAATGCAGAAGTCATACAAGTAACATTCTCTGATCACAATGCAATAACATTAGAAATTAACAACAGAGGGCTAGCCCCGGTGGCCTGGTGGTTAAGTTCAGAGCGCTCTGCTTAGGCTGCCGGGGTTTGGTTCCCAGGTGCAGATCTACACCACTCTGTTATTGGCCATGCTGTGCTGGCCACCCACACTCTAAAAGAGAAAGATTGGCACAGATGTTAATTAGCTCAGGGTGAATCTTCCTCAGGAAAGAAAGAAAGAAAGAAAAGAAATTAACAATAGAAAAAGAGCTCAAAGAATCAACACACTTAGAATTTCTTTTCTCCTTAAAGTCCCTTAGATAAACAGCTTTCTTGAGAAATAATTTATATACTGTAAAATTCATCCTTTGAAAGTATACAACTCAATGGTTTTAGTATATTCACAGAGTTGTGCAACCACTGTCACTTTCTAATTTTAGAACATTTTCATCACTCCAAAAAGAAATCCTGTATTTATCAGCTATCACATTCTATTCCCTCCTTTCCCCAATACCCTGGCAATCGCTAATGTACTTTCTGTCTCTACGTATTTGCCTATTCTGGACACTTCATATAAATGGAATCATACAATATGTGGTCTTTTCTGACTGGCTTCTTTTACTTAGCCTAATATTCTCAAGGCTCATCCATGTTGTAGCATGTATCAGTACTTCATTCATTTTTATGGCTGAATAATATTCCATTGTATGGTTATGCCATATTTGTTTATCCATTCACCAGTTGAAGGATATTTGGGTTGTTTCTACTTTTTTTTTTTAAGCTTGGCACCTGAGCTAACAACTGTTGCCGAAGCAGAGCGCATGAACTTAACCACTTAGCAACAGGGCCGGCCCCACAGTTGTTTCTACTTTTTAGCTATTATGATTAATGCTGCTATGAACATTCACGTGCGACTTTTTGTTTTCATTTCTCTTGGGTATATACCTAGCAGTGGAATTGCTGGATCATACGGGAACACTATGTTTAACATTATGTGGAACTGCCAAACTGTTTTCCCAAGAGGCTGTACCATTTTATTTTCCCATGAGCAATATACGATGTCTTGATATCCTCGTCAGCACGTGTTATTATTTGTCTTTTTAATTATAGCCATCCTGATAGGTTATTTTTAAAAACATTTAATAAACTCTTTTAGAATAGTTTTAGATTTACAGAAAATACACAAGACTATTACAGAGTTCCCATATACCCCACATCTAGTTTCTCCTATTATTAACATTATTATGGTACATTATCACAACTAATGAACCAATATTGATACATTATTATTAACTAAAGTCCATATTTTTTAGAGATTTCCTTAGTTTTTACCTAATGTCCTTTTTTCTGTTTCAAGATCCTATCCAGGATACCACATTATCTTTAGTTACCATGTCTTCTTAGGTTCCTCTTGGCTGTGACTGTTTCTTAGACCTTCCTTGTTTTTGATGACCTTGACCGTTCTGAGTCTGGTCAGATACTTTGTAGCACATCCTTCAATTTGGGCTTGTCTGATGCGTTTTCCATTGTTAGACAAGGGTCATGGATTTCAGGGAGGAAGACCACAAAGGTAAAGTGCCATTCTTATCACATCACATCAACAGTACATGCCATCTGGGGCCGGCTCGGTGGCGCAGCGGTTAAGTGCGCACATTCTGCTTCAGCGGCCCAGGGTTCATGGGTTCGGATCCTGGGTGTGGACATGGCACCGCTTGGCAAGCCATGCTGTGGTAGGCATCCAACATATAAAGTAGAGGAAGAAGGGCATGGATGTTAGCTCAGGGCAAGTTTTCCTCAGCAAAAAGAGGCGAATTGGTGACAGATGTTAGCTCAGGGCTAATCTTCCTCAAAAAAAAAAAAAATAGAGAAAAAAAAAAAGAGTACATGGCATCAACATAATTTACCACTGATGATGTGCACCTTGACTGCCTGGCTGAGATAATGTTGTCAGGTCTCTCAACTGCAGCATTACTCTTTTTCCCTCTTTCTAAATTCTAGTCTTTATAAAGGTCATTATGCAGATCCTACACTTAAGGAGTGAGGAGTTATGCTCCATCGGCTTGGGAGAGTATCTACACAAATTATTTGGAATGCTTCTGTACAGGAGATTTGTCTACTCTCATTCTATTTATTTATTCAATCATTTGTTTATATCAGTATGGATTCATCAACATTAATTTTATACTTTGGGTTATAATCCAGTGATGCTTTTTATTATGTTGCTCACATTGTTCCAGCTTTGGCCATTGGGAGCTCTTTCAGTTGCCTCCTGTATCCTTTTGACATGCCCTATTATTGTGGGGTTTTTTTGTTTGTATGTTCGTTCAGTCTTTGATAATTTTAAAAAATGTTCTGGCACTCCATGGTCATCTTGTATTTTCCCTGCCCCAGTCCTAGAGTCAGCCATTTCTCCTTGGAGCCCTGATTCCTTCTATTAGAGAATGCAGGAAAATTTGGTGCCATCTATTACATTAAAAATCCACTTACCTTTCAACCCTGAAATTCTATTGTGTAGTTTAAAGAAATAATGACATTTATTTTGAAAGAAGTATGTGCAAGCAATTTTTTGTGTGTAAGCATTTTAAATGTGGTATTGTATGTATAATAATTAATTTAACAAATATTAATCACGTGCTTATTGTGAGTTCAGCATTATTCTAGGCCTTGGGGATACAGCAGGGAAACAAACAAAGTCCCTACCCTCTTAGAGCCTACAATCTAGTGGAGGAAACAGACAATACATAAAAAAATAGTATAATATTAATGTAAGGCAGTCCTGCCAGTCAGGGTACTGGCAGAAGATAGATGATACATTCAAACAGAAGAACTGACAAGAGTTTAATGAAGGAGTATTTACAAAGTTGTGAACAATGTTAAAGGAAATAACAAGGAATGATTAAGCACCCAGGGGTGGGAGGGAAATAAGATATTACCACAGCTTGGCCTTAAGAGGCAAGAGGAAGAAGTTACTGGAACCTGGAGAGAAGTGTAGCAATAGGAGAGAGTCACTGCTCAGGAGTGTGGCAGTTGCTGAAAAATCACAGTAGGGAGGGATCCGGGGGATAAATGCCACAACTTCATTCTCTCCCACCCTTCTATCTCTTGAGGGTATCTCTCATTTGAAAAACCCAAAGGGGAAACCAGAGGGCAAGGGAGCCTGTTGTTGTAGGTCATAAAGCCTATTGTTTCAGGGCACAGAGCAAGGTGGAAAGGGTAGAGTGGATTTGGACAGGCAACATGACAATATTCAACATGGTTGTGATAAGTGCTAGGGGAAAAGTAATGAAGGGTAAAAGAGATTGAGAGTAAAATGGGGCACTATTTTAAATAGAGTTAGGACGAGGTGGCAGTTGAGTAGTGGCATGAATGAAGTGAGGGAGGGAGTCATGTGGATATCTGAGAGAAGCACACTCTAGGCAGAGGGAACACAATGCAAAGCCCCTGAAGTGTTATTTACACAGTGAAATATTATACAACCATCAAAACGAATGAACCACAGCAAGATGCAAATATACATGGATGAATTTTAGAAAATTAGATATTGAGGGGAAAAAATTATGTTCTGAAAGGGTCCCTGCAGCCTAATAAACTTTCTATAAGATTAAAATAAGTTTTAATGAAAATATGTACTTTTAAGAGAGATATGTCTATTATGTATGTATGTATACACATACACTCACACACACATATACAATTTTATTGTATGTATACAATAAAATTATTTATTGTATGTATGTTAAATATATATATATACACATATACACACACACACATATACAATAAAATTGTATTAAATGGAGCACCACAGAATGATGAACACAGGATTCAGGATGGTGGCTCTTTGCCAGGGGGTGGGGGGAGGCAGAGGAGTGAGATTGGGGGTCATATAGTTAGATTTGGTTGGTTGGTTGTTGGGTTCATGGACACTTATTACATTATTAAAAATAACTAACTAAAAAGAAACTATGTTTGGATTAATAATGAGAATGTGCCATGAATCAAGGATTATGATTAATTTAATTCTATTCATCCAAGGACCAATGAAAAAAATAACGCTCTGAGAAGAAAGGGACCATGCTTGGCATGTTTGTGCCATAACAAGAAGGCCAATGTGGCTGGAGCAGAGTGAGGGGAGGGAGAGTAGTAGTGGATGAGGTGGAGGGATGGATGGAGGCCAGACTCTGTAGGGCCTTTAAGGCAGGGTGAAGACCTTGGATCTTATTATAACTGAGATGGGAAGCCACTGGGGGTTTTGAGAAGGAGAGTTACATGATCTGACTTACATTTTAAAAGGTTCATCTTACCTGTTGTGTAAAAAGCACACTGTAAGGGGGCAGGCATAAGAGTGAAAGCAAGAAGGCAAATTAAGAGACTAGTTTGGCAGTCAAGGTGAGAGATGACAGTGGATTCGACTAGAGTCACAATGGTGGAGGTGTGTGAGAACTGATCAGATTTTGGATACATTTTGAAAGTAAAGGTGATAGTATTTGCTGACGGACGAGATGTAGGATTGAGAGAAAGAGATGTAGGATGTGAGAGAAAGAGAGGACTTCCAGGATTTTTTTTTTTTAGGCAGATTAGCCCTGAGCTAACATCCACTGCCAATCCTCCTCTTTTTTTGCTGAGGAAGACTGGCCCTGAGCTAACATCGGTGCCCATCTTCCTCTACTTTATATGTGGAACGCCTACTACAGCATGGCTTGACAAGCGGTGCGTAGGTCCACACCTGGGATCTGAACCGGCAAACACCAGGCTGCCAAAGTGGAATGTGTGAACTTAACTGCTGTGCCACAGGGCCAGCCCCTGGACTTCAAGGATTTTTGACTCGGGAAAATAGGTGGATGGAATTGCCATTTACTGAGATGGGAAAGACTGCAGGTTGGGGAAGTGGGTGAAATAAAAAATTCTATTTTGGACATGTTTGATTTCAGATGTCTATTCTTCAAGTGGAGAAGTCAACTTTGGATGGTCTGAAGTGTAGAGAAGATATCTAGGCTGAAGGTTTAAAATTGGAAGTCCGTGGTATATAAATGGCATTCAAAGCCACGAAACTGGCTTGGTGTGGGGAAAGAACATAGACAAGACAGGAGATTGACAGACTGAGTCCTGGAGCAATCCAACATTGAGAGGTTGAACAGAGGAGAAGGAGCAGCCAATGTAGGATAAGGGGAATCAGGAGAGTATGGTGTTAAGGAAGTCAAGATACTAAAGTGTTTCAACAGGGAGATCATCGTCAACTCTATCAAATACTCCTGAGAGTTTGAGTAAAATGAGAAGAGAATGATTTTTTTGGTTTTGGCAAGGTGGAGGTCCTTGGTAACCTTGATGAGAGCTGTTTCAGAGGCACAGTGGTGACAAAAGGCTGACTGGAGTCGGTTTAAGAGAGTAGGAGGAGAGGAATTGGAGACAGTGAGTTTAGACAACTGTCTCAAGGATTGTAGCTATAATGGGGAACATGGATGTTTAATGGTAGCTGAAGTAGTATTCCATTTATTCATTCAATGCATATTTATTGAATGTTTACCATGTGCCAGGAACTTGGATACAACAGTGAACAAAACCAGACAAATCCCTGCCTTTGTGGAGACTGCAATCTAGCGGATAAGAGACACAATAAACAATAACATAATAAATTTTATAGTATGTTAGAAGGTGATACATACTATGGAAAAATTGAACGGAATAAAGGGATGGGGGGCAGATGGCATTTTTAAATGGGGAGAATAGGGCAATACCTCATTGAAAAGGTGAGATTTGAGCAAGACCTGAAGGAGGTAAGGGAAGTAGACATTGGAGATCTGGGGTAGAGCTGTCCAGGTAGAAAGAACAGCCAGTGCAGAGACCCTAAGATGTGAGCATGCCTGGTGTGTTCGAAAATAGCAAGGAGGTCAGTGTGACTGGAGAAGGGTAAGACAAGGCGAGGGAGAGTAGTAGGAAATAAAGCTGAAGAGGTAACAGGAATCCAGATAATAAAAGACCTTGTAAGCTATTATACAGATATTGGTTTTACTTTAGTTGAGATGGGGAATTATTGTGGAGGTTTGAGTAGAGAAGAGACTTTAATTTGACTTTCATGCTTAATAGGAAAATCTGGCTTGTGTTGAGAATAGATTGTGGTGAGAGGCAGAGGTAAATGACCAGTTTTGGGGCTATTGAAATAGTCCAGGCAATAGATGATGGCCTGAACCAGAATGGTAGCTGTGAAGGTCATGAAGAGTGGTTGAATTTTTGATATATTTTGAAGAGTCAGTAGGATTTGCTGATGACTTGGATGTGGAGTGTGAGAGAGAGGAGTCAAGGAAATTCCCAAGATTTGAGGTCTGAGCACATGAAAAGATGGAGTTGTCAATAACTTAAGATGGGAGGAAAAATAGGTTTGGGGATGGGTGTGTGTGTGGGGGGGTGGAGGTGGGGTGGATGGAATGGAGAGAGTCTAGAAATACAGTTTTGGACATGTGTTTGAGATGTCTTTTAGATACCCAAACAGAGATGTCAAGTAGGTAGTTGGATATACAAGTCAAGTTCAAGGGGGAGATCTAGGCTGGAGATATAATAAATGTGGGTGTCATTGGCATATAAATGGTATTCCAAGCTATGAGACTAGATGAGAGCACCAAGGTAGGGAGTGTGGAAGGAGAAGAGAAGACTAAGGACAGAATTCTGGGAGACAAGAAGGAATCAGTGTAGGAATCTGAGAAGGAGCAGCCAGTGAGGTAGGAGGAAAATCAAAAGAAGACGATTGAAGAACGTGTTTCCAGGAAGAAGGAGTGGTCAACTCTGTAAAGTGGTGCAGATAGGTCAAGTAAGATTAAGATTAAGTGACTAGTGGATTTAGTAATGAGGAATTTACTAATTACTTTGACAAGAGCAGTTTTGATAGAGTGGTTGGGGAGAAAGGCTAATTGAAGTAGGTTCAAGAGAGAATAGGAGGAGAGAAATTGGAAACAACGAGCATATACAAGTCTTTTCAGATGTTTTGCTATAATGGGGGCTCATAAATGGAGCTGGAGGGAGAAGCTGGATCAAGAGAGCTTTGTTGTTTTTTTGATTTTTAAGATGGAGAAGTAACAGCATTTTTGTAAGCTGATGGGAGTGATCCAGTAAAGAGAGGGAAAAATGGTGATTCCTGAGAGATAGGGGATAAGTGGTTAAGCCATGACGTGAAGCAGCTGAGAGGGGAGGGGAGCTGGTTCACAAGTGGAAGGATTGACTTTAGGAGCACAGATGAGTCATCTATAACAACAGTTCTCAAATTTATCTCAGCACTCAAAAATTATGGAAGACCCCAAAGAGCTTTTGTTCATGTTGGATATTTCTATTAACACTTACTATATTATAAGTTAAAACTTAGAAATTTGAAAATATTTATGTATTGGGGCTGGGCCCGTGGCGGAGTGGTTAAGTTCGCACGCTCCGCTGCAGGCGGCCCAGTGTTTCGTTGGTTCGAATCTTGGGCGCGGACATGGCACCGCTCATCAAACCACGCTGAGGCAGCGTCCCACATGCCACAACTAGAAGGACTCACAACGAAGAATATACAACTATGTACCGGGGGGGGGGGGGGTTTGGGGAGAAAAAGGAAAAAAATAAAATCTTAAAAAAATTATATTTATGTATTTGTTATAAAATAACAATAAGAAAAGTCTCACATGTTGACATACCAACACATTTTAATGAAAAATAACAATATTTTCCAAAACAAAACAAAAAAACTTTAGTAATAAGAATGGCATTGTTTCCCATTTTTGCAAATTTTTTAAATGCCTTGCTTAACAGAAGCTGAATTTTCATATCTTCTTTTGCATTCAATCTGTGTGATATGTAGTTCTAGTAGAAATATAGAGAAAAATCCAACCTCATACAAACATCTAGTTGGAAACAGGAGGACTTCATGGACTCCCAGAGGTCCTCAGACCACACTTTGAGAACCACTGATCTATAGTAATGGGAGAGAAGACCGAGTATCTGAGTATGCTGGTAGAATTGGATAGATGGGGTGGCAGGAGTCTGTGGAAGGTATTGGGGGTTGGAGGAGAGAAATGGTCACTAGGGGAGACTGAAAGTTCTATGCTGTGCTGTCCAATACTTAGCCAGTAGCCATATGTGACTGCTGAGCACTTGAAATGTGGCTAATATAACTAAGGAGCTGATTTTAAAATTCTATTTAATTTAATTGTTTAAATGTAAATATAAGTAGCCATATGTGCTAATGGCTACTGTTTTGGACAGCACAGATTATAGAATATTTCCAACATTGCAGAAAGTTCCACTGGACAGCACTAGTCTAGGAATATATAGTATGACTGCCAGGCAGCATTAAGGGCCCAGTTATGATTAGTGGTCATGAATTTAAAATGAAGCCAGTCAGCATGGCTGTGTGTTTTTCTCCAGCCATATTCAAACTGGATCTAGGGACAGAGAGTGGGCAGGGTTAGATTTAACCTGGGTCAGATTTTGCCAAGTGAGTGTATCAAAGTGAGAAGAGGAAAGGGACTTGAGGGTATATGGAATGGAGTGTTTATGATTGACCTGGGAATGATTGAACTGGGTAAGGAGACAATTAAGAGGATGACAAGGGTGAGGGACAGGGAGCAGTTGGTAAGATCGATGGATTGGAGGTTTGAATGGGGGTAAAGGAATATTGCAATCAGACTATTAAAGGGAGTGATCTGTAAAGAGAGGAGGTGGTGGTCAGAATGGAATACATGAAAATGAGATTATGATGGGGTTTCAGTTACTGTAAAGGCAAGGTCTAGGATATGACTATGGGAGAGAGTGGCTGAGATAAAGTGGAGGGCAAGCAAGATCATTGGAAAAATGGAGGTCAAGGAGCTGAGTGCAAAGGATGTTGGAAAGATCGATTAAGCATATATTGAAAGATTCAGTAATTATAATAGGACTAGTGTTGGGGTGACAGAATCCCTGGAGTTAAAATTGAGAAATGAGGGGGAGTAATCCAGAGGTCAGCAGATGACAGGAACAATGAGTGCCGGTGGATGGGTAATAAAATCTGCTGACATGGGGACCGGCCCTGTGGCACAGGGGTTAAGTTTGCACGTTCCACTTCAGCGGCCCGGGGTTCGCTGGTTCGGATCCCGGGTGCGGACATGGCACTGCTTGACAAGCCATGATGTGGTAGGCATCCCACATATAAAGTAGAAGAAGATGGGCACGGATGTTAGCTCAGGGCCAGTCTTCCTCAGCAAAAAGAGGAGGATCGGCAGCAAATGTATGCTCAGGGCTAATCTTCCTCAAAAAAAAAAAAAAATCTGCTGACATGAAATTCAAAGAGGGAAAGTTTTAGGGAAGAGAGAGGGGAAGGGTCTCTCTCTGGGTCTGGAAGTGTCGACAAGGAACCAGGAGGACTCCTACCCCACCTCGTGGGACAGTAAACAGCCTCATCTGAGGGCTATAGCAGAAGCCATGACTGCAGGGAAGATCCAGGTTTCCTTTAGAATAAGAAGGTGAAGGGAGCACATAGAGAGGAGGCTGAGAATATAGGAAGTTTTGTTGATGGATGTGGTTTCCAGAAGATACAGTGGAAAGACTTCAACAGTTGGGGAAACATGGGAAATGAGGACAGAATAGGGGGTGTACAGATCCAAATAGAGATGAGAGTGGGTGAGATGAGGGGTGACTCGGGAGTCTGGGGCTTCTTATGGTGACTGGCATAAACGGAGACAGGTGTTCCAATGAGAGCAGTCCCTGGTGGACTCAAGGTAGACAGTGATTGTGAGGTTGTAGGAAGCAATAGGTGTTTGGGGCTCCTACTTGAATTGTTGACAGAGCCGAGCAAGTTTGGGGAAGCTTGAAATTTGCCCCACTCTGAGCCCTTACTTGGAATGCCTGGGCCCCCTCTTGACCACTGTTGACAGTGGGTGAAAGCCTTGAGGAGGTATGGTTTTAGTCCCAGTGCATGAGTTTGTTCCTGAATTCTGCCAGGGGAAGGGTGGTGTATGGGGTGCCCACTGACCTCCTGTTGAAGCAGTTGAGGACTTTTGAGGTTAAGATAGGTATTAGAACACAGGACCCAGACCCCTGATGATGGGAGGCCAGTAGAAGGTCTGAGAAGCATTGGAGTTCTTTGGCTCCATCCTAACCTTTGATCCTGTTGTAGGTACCTAAATGACTATCAGAAGAGAACTGGTTAAATAAATTATGGTACATATATATTATGGAAGGCCCTTTAGCTATCAAAAGCAATGAAGTTTGTCTGTCTGTCTATCTACCTATCTACCATCATCTATGATCTGATGTGGAAAAATCTCTAAGATAATCTCTCGCATAAAGTGAAAAAAGCAAAAGCAAAATAGCATGCATAGTATGATCCCATTTATGTTTTTTAAAAGCATGTTTGTACAATATATATGTAAATACACCAAAAATTTTCTGGAAGGATACACACAAAACTATCCCCAGTTATTACCTATGGGGTGGGAAGGGAAGGAAAGAAGGGAAGAGCTGAGGAGGGAAGGGTGGCAAGGGGCAGGAAAAGGGAAGGGGACTTCAGAGAGTGTGACGTAGAGACCAGAGTTGTGACTGGTTGGGTTCAAATCCAGATTCTGGTACTTCATAAATTGGTAATCTTGGGCAAGTTAGGCTCCTTAACCTCCTTTTTCCTCAATTTCTTTACCCATAAAATGGAAATAATAATAGTATCTACTTCACAAAGTCACTCTGAGAATTAAATGAGTTAATACATGAAAGTACTTGCAACAGTGCCTGGCATAGGGTAAGTACTCAATAGAGGCTAGCTGTTATTATTGTCATTGTACATCTGTGTTGTTTGAGTGTTATATGATGTGGGCATATTCACGTATTTCCTCTGAAAAAGCTGAGAGGAAGGAGCCAGAGAGAGGGAGAGGTTGAAGATACAGGAGAGGGATAATGATAGATTGAGTAGAGTTACTGAGGACCCATATGTGAATGGGATCTGGAATGCACATGGAGGATTAGACCTAGATTGGAAGAGGACTAGCTCTTATTTTAACAGTAGAAGGATGGCTTCTACTAGTTAGTTTGGTAGTAGTGGGTAGTAGGAAGTTGGTTTCCCATGTGGAACTTCTATCTTATCTTTAAGAGGTGAGTTATTTGGTAAGATTGAAGGGACCGTTGGAGAGTTGGAGTTTTGAGGAGAATGGAGAGGCTTTGAAAGAATCACTGGAGAGAATGAGCTGAAAACATGAGAGGATTCCCCAGGAATATTGAAGGCCCACTTGAGGCTGGTGACTACAAATTCAGAGTGGTACCAATTTATTCAACGGTGTGATTTTCTCTTGCAGTGTTTTACAGCTCTAGGGTGGAGAGAAAAGGCTGTGAACCAGATGACAGGATCTTTAATGAATGAGTAGAGGACAGCAAAGAGGGAGTTAAGGTGTAACCAAATGGTGTGAAACTCAGAGGGACAAGAATCAGGGTTTTTTACCTGAGGGTGAAGGAGGAATTGTCTGGAAGTTGTAGTGTGGCTGAAAGAGGATGCTCACCTCACCTCCCAACTCTGCAGTACATGTAGCATGTTCACATAAACCACTTTCACTTGAAAGGGCTGTCAGGGAAGCTCCATCCTCATGAGAAAGCCAAGAATATCAATGGATATTCAGGGATGAGTTGGAGGATGGTAGGAGAGTTTGCTAATCATGGGATGGTGTTCCAGGAGGCACAGCAGAAGTACCTGGAAGTTAAGGTAGAAATGAGAGGTCAGGAACAGGGAGAAGAAGCACAGAGGAATATGGGGATGAGGTTGGAGGAGAGGAATAATGATAAAAACAATAATAGTAATTTAATAATAACAATAATAATAATTTAACAATGATTTGCATACTTTGCTTTTAATCCTCATAAGAACATGATAAAGTAGAGCTTTTATTTTACAGATGAGAAGACAGACACAGAGTTTAAGTGAGTTGCCCAAGGTCACAGAGCAAATAAGCTGAACTGGGTGCTTACATATTGGGTGATGACAAAGGCAAACAGGGATTTGAGTGAGGCACGGTGGGTTCAGCTTATCACAGGTTTGGTAAGATGGTGAGAACTGACAGTCTTCTGATAAATAGGGGGCTCTCAGGTCTCTCCAAATTTAGCTGTATTTGGGACTAGAGGCGTGGGCTGCTGTTTTGTTGGTGTTCTGTATATTGCTCAGTATGGAATGATCCAGGCAGTGGTGAGGCCAGTGAGTTTTCTCACCTGTGCTCTGTGAGTGATTGGTGGTGGGAGTAGTGGTGTGAATCTTAGGTATGTCTTGTCTTTGTGGAGAATATAAAGCCAGGCTGCAGGGAGCTCTAAGGTGTAAGACTGAGAGGCAGTTTGTGGGAAAATCGACTTTAATGGAAGACTTCACAGGCTTTCTGAGATGTGAGGCCCAGCAGGAGTCTGGCAGGGGTCCAATTCTTTCTTGCAGTGAAAGCAGCTTCTCCAGCGTTCAAAGCTGTGGCCTACCTCCTAAAGAAAACTTTCTTTGCTGGACACTCTGGAGGGTTTTGGTACCAAGCTTATTGCTCACAGAAGCTTATGAAGAAGAAAAGGAGGCCTTACTGCAAACTTCCATGGGCAGCGTTTTAGAGCCTCATGTCAAGAAGACCCTATAAAATCTTTTCAAAATTCTAAGAAGGCAAATACAATCATTAAATGTTTAATGCTTATTATAGCTAGGTTACTTATTTTAGTAAAATACATGATAGACTTTAATTTTCTGTGTCCTGTGCTGCATGTACATTGAGGACCCTTGTAAAATAAATTGCACAGAACATTTATGCACAAATTATAGTACAGAGAGCATGCATGTCTAAAACATAAAGTTCCTTTATAACTATATATCACATGAATAAATGAAGTTAATTATTTTAATTTTTGAAGAGGTTTACTTTGAGGTATTTCTTCTTTTGTGACATATTGTAACAATGATTTATTTGAAAATGAGTCCTTTTTCAGGAGCAAACCCTCGATTATAATCTTGGAAAAACAGAATCCACTTTATCATGATACACTTACAACACAAAACTAGAAACACCTTGTGGTGAAAAGCGGGCCCTGCTTATGCATCTGTGTAGGTGAGTTATGAATGAAGGTATTCATGCACACTTGCAGAACTAAACACCTCTTTAATACTAATGACCTAACTTGGCATCTGTCATAAGCCAGATTCGGTTTCTGTGATTATCAGAGTGTATGAAAGTGGATTGAAATATGTATGTACATGTAGCTATATATCTATTCCCATGCATGTGGGATTTGTTATAATTTAGAGTATGTATAATTTTTATAGAATTAAAAGTTAGCTATTAATTCTAGTATTGCAAATATTCAGCATAATACTTTTTAATAAGTCTAAAATTAGAAGCTTTCTCAAACAAAAAGTTCAAGAAATTAGGAAATCCATGTAGGTGTTAATTTTTGAGTCCATCAAGTTAAATTTTATTTACTAGTGGAACATTTAGGTATTACTATGGTGTTATCACATATAGACCAAATAAAAATTACATATTTTCACTCATCTCAAACTACTTAATAATAACTGTTTATTGCTGATATAATGTATTTATTGTTACATGGTAGGCTCCCAGAGCGATGTGAGAGTTGCCAGGAGAGGAAAGCTGTTTGGCAAGAAGCCCAGCGGTGTAGCACTAATCATAGCTTGGGGTCTGGGCTTCAGTTTTGCATGTTCATAAACTCAATATTCTAAATGCCACAGAGTTGATTGATGCTGAGGATGCGGATTCACGCTAAGGACCTTCACAAGAGACTGATGTATAAACCAGGATGTCAATTTATTAATTTACAAAGACAAACTATTGTTCATGCAGATTTGATTTGAAAACAGTAAATTCTTTCCAGGCAGATGGTCACGGGAAGCTAAATTATAATCAGAAGATTATTGCTACTGTAGAATCAAGGCAAGGTGAGTTAGTTGTACAGTTCAAACACATAGTAGCATTTGTTATGATTGCTCCAAGCTCCCATCTTCCCCAGTATAGAGTATTTTCCCCTGGAGAGGCTGGTGTATTTGTTTTCCAGGTCAGGGCACATCCACCCCACCGCTTGAGTAGCGCCTGTTTAGGTTTTATATTTTTCTATGCTTTCTTTGCCGATCAAAACCCTTGATTCTTTCTCCTTTTTAAAATTACATCAGTAAACCGTGATTCTTTAGCTGTTATCTCTTCAATCAAGTTAGTCTAGTATTGCTCGCCTAGAGGCCATTCTATCATTCAAGGAGATTACCTCTCTTGATTTATAGCTCAACGTGATAGGTATGGGTGTGAGGCAGGGGACGGCAACCTAGTGAATAATTCTATGGGGTCACCTCACTGTGGCCCGTGAATATAGTTGCTAGATTAAAATACAGGACGCCCAATTAGATTCAGTTAACAAGGAATTATTTTAGTATAAGTATGTCCCAAATATTGCACGAGGTATAGTTATACTAAAAAAAGTATTCATTGTTTATCTAAAACTGAGATCTGTGTGTCCTGCATTTTTATTTGCTAAATTTGGCAAGCCCACGAGTACATTAACATGATGGCATAAGGCTTGCCTGAGTTCATGCTGGTCCTTAAGCACCAATCCATTCGGTTGCCTCAGGGCACAAAAACCATTTCCACTAAAAAATTATTTAGGCTAAGAGTAGGTAGCAGCGAAACACGGAATAATCTTGACCCTTTGAGGAACCCGTAACTGACGCAACTGCCATAAATGCTGCCTGGCTTGATTTCCCCGCCCCGTCCATTCTTCTCTTCCTGCAACTACGACGATTGCTCTATCTGTTCTTCCTTTTCAAGTCCCGCCCTTTGAGCTATCCGCTCTGGAGAGGAATCGGTAGCCCAAAAAGGGGCGGCAAAAGCGCCGACGTGTTCAGAGGAGCGGAAGTAGTCAAATTTCATTGAGAAGCGTAAAGTGCGGCTGCCTGTCTCCCTTTCCGGAAAACGACAACAGCTCCGACTGTCAGTGCCGGCCTTCCTCGTGTAAGGGGATCTGCCTGACCCTTGCTAATTCAATTTTTTCCCCATTCCGGGCCCTTCCCTATCGTCGCCCCCTTCACCTTGGATCATGTTCAAGAAGTAAGGACATGCTGTGGCCTCCGTCGGCTGCTCACAAAGGCGGTGGGGGTGGGGAAGAGGGCGAGAGCAAAGATCCTATTTCTCTCTCCCCTACCCCTGCCATCCTTATTCCCTAAGATCTTCTATAATACTATGCTCTCACTTGCAACACTTCTTTAAGCTTCCCATCCCTAATCCTCAATAGGGGTTCGGACCTCCCGCACTTGTTTTCTTTCTCCTTGCCTCTCTTTTTCCCCCTCTCCCAGTCCTATTTCCATTCCTGGGGTTCTACCAATTACATCCTTGCGCTGTGATTTAGGGGCATATCCTCTTTAGCTGAGAGGAGAGCCCTGCACTCAGTGCCGTATGTTTATTAGTTATGAACTGGATAAGGGAAGGCTTGACTTCCTGGGTCATGGGAGTGAAGGAGTCTGGGTGACAGGAAGGAAGCAAGCGGCCTGTCATGCCTTTTGCCTAGCTGCCAGATTAACCTTGGCTTAAAAATAGCGTGATTGCCTTATAGGCTATTCAGTGTAAGGAAGACAAAAAGTCTTTGGGAACCAACCTAGTCTGTTTGCCTTCCAGATTTGGTAGACACAAAAAGCAAAGGGGGAAAATGGGCAAAGGAAGGTGGGTTTTTTGCATGACATTTTGAGCAAAAATAAATAGGGATCTTAGAAATCATCATCATCATCATCACTTTTTAAAAAATCTCGGCAGATTACATAGCCTAACAGGTGCCGATTTTCTGTATTACATTTGGGTTGATCTTTTGTATTTCAACACTTGGGGGGTTTTCTATTTTCTTTTGTTTTTTCACACAGGTTTTGTTAGATGGGAATCTTTGTTTCTTCCTGGGTAGAAGTGAGTAAGATTTTCCAGGAAAGGCATTTGTGTAGCTGATTACAGATTATAATGTGAAATATGCCTCATATTCTCCCCCTACCCCCACTAATTGTGTATACATGACAGCTTATTTTAATGGTGTATTAAGACGTTGGTTTTGTGCTGGACAGAATAAAAGGGAAATGGTATTTTTAAAAACAATTCATTTCATAATTATTTTAGGCATCTAAATACTTGCTTGGGAATAGATGACTAAAACAATACCTTTAGCTGTTCTGATATGTCTTCTTAGAAATGCCTTTTTTTCTTGCAAAAATCATTTGGCAGATTCGATGAAAAAGAAAATGTGTCCAACTGCATCCAGTTGAAAACCTCAGTTATAAAGGGTATTAAGAACCAATTGGTAGAGCAATTTCCAGTTATTGAACCATGGCTTAATCAAATCATGCCTAAGAAAGATCCTGTCAAAATAGTGAGATGGTAAGTCTTTATTTTTCTCTATGTAAAGCTCAGAGTAGCTGAATGTTGTATAATTAGATTGCACTCATAAAAAATGGAGTTATTTTCACATTAACTATTGATAGATTAATTGTGGGAGTAGATGAATAGAATAAAACATCAATATTTGTATTTTCAAATGTTTTTCTGTGTTTGTGAAAAATGTGGCTTTGTGTACTGTTTTATTAAAGAGTTAGATGTTTTTATTTAGAATTGGATTTAATTTATTTCCATTTATACTTTAAAGATTTGTTTTATTGAATTATCTAACAGTGAAATTAAAATAACAAAATGTGAAGTAAAATAGTAGTAGGTCATATTTTTCTCTTTTTTCCTACTGCATTGATATGGTAGGTAAAACAATTTAAACAATGTTTTTTTACCCATATCTTTATTGAAATTAAAAGTTTGCTGTATCTCTGTATATGCATGTTTCATATTATACATTATTTAAATGATGTTCGGCATATTCATTTTTGAAAGAAAATATCTAACTTGGTATTTTGTGACATTTGTCTTACAGCCATGAACATATAGAAATCCTTACAGTAAACGGAGAGTTACTATTTTTTAGACAAAGAGAAGGCCCTTTTTATCCAACCCTAAGGTTACTTCACAAATGTAAGTCTTGTTAGAAATTATGTATTTGGGGATATGAAGAGACAAAAAAGGTGTTGAAAGTGACTTCTGGTAGTTAACTTATTTATTAGTACTAGGTAATATGGAATATAAAACTTAGATGAATCCCCATCTTGTGGTAAATCTGAAAAATGCAAATTCTTTCATCATGCATTCCAGAAAGCCCAAGAAAGAGCATTCATTCATCCTTTCAACAAATATTTATTGAACTTA
Organism: Equus przewalskii; assembly: GCF_037783145.1. Classification (NCBI taxonomy): domain Eukaryota; kingdom Metazoa; phylum Chordata; class Mammalia; order Perissodactyla; family Equidae; genus Equus; species Equus przewalskii. The sequence continues at coordinate 96,954,216 of NC_091863.1, forward strand.
CTATGTTCCAGGCATTGAGCTAAGTACTCAGAATGTGATGGGAAGCAAAGACAGACGTGGTCTCTGTCCCTTGAAGTCAACAGTCTAGTTGGGGGAATAGACAACAATTGGATAATTACACAAATATATATTCCCAAACTATGATAAATGCTGTGAGCATTTTCTTTTAAATTTGTATCTAGATTTGCCTCATAGAGATAATTCTGTATAAGGGAAAGCATTGGGTAATTGTGGGAGTCCCAGTTATTGTAAGTTGAGTGCCAAGGTCAGGTGTTATGAAACAAAATAATGTTTATTAAGTATCCACCTTTGCATGTTGTTAGATTGAGTACATTACAAAAGAAAATCCAAGGGAAGATACAGTCCCAGTGCACAAGCAGTTTTTAGTTTTTTTTTAAAGATTTTATTTTTTTTTCTTTTTCTCTCCAAAGCCCCCCAGTACATAGTTGTATATTCTTTGTTGTGGGTCCTTCTAGTTGTGGCATGTGGGATGCCGCCTCAGCGCGGTTTGATGAGCAGTGCCATGTCTGCGCCCAGGATTCGAACCAATGAAACATTGGGCCGCCTGCAGCGGAGCGCGCGAACTTAACCACTCGGCCACGAGGCCGGCCCCTGCACAAGCAGTTTTTAACTGTGAAGTAAAATTTCTGCTTTTCAAACTAGTATGTATCTGGTATTCTAGCCAAGAGGCAGAAAGGGAGTGACTGGCGGGCTCTATAGGTGGTATTGATGACTTAATTAATGAGTTTGGTTTTTGGTAAGAGGAGATAAATTATGAATTACCTGGTGGAGCAGAGGTCTGGAGCAGTAAAGCTATTAGGCACGTCTTAAAAGAGGTGAAGCACTTTAATGTTTATAAAAGAATATTTACAATTATTTGATTAAGTATTGATTTCATCAGGTTAAAAAAACCACAATGGAGAGAAAGTGTCCTGATGCAATGGGAAAATGTTTAAAATGAAAATACTTTGGTAACATTAAGACATTTTGATGACATTAATTCCTACTCAACTAAAAGAGAACAGAGACAAAATAATCAAATGTATTGCATGAATCTAGATTGGATTCTGGTTTGAAAAACACAAAATTCAAGCACTCCTCCTCTCTGCAAAATAGATATAAAAGACTTTCTTGGGACTGTTGGGGAAAATTTGAATATGGTTTAGCTATAATATGATATTATAGAACTGTTGTTAAATTTTTAGGTATTATACTAGTATTGTGGTTATGTAGGAGAATGACTTTATTCTTAGGTGATGTGTGCTTATTTATGGTGAAGCGTCATTTCTGAAATTTCAAATTGTAGAGGGAAAGAATGTGTGTGTATAAATAGAAAGAGGTAAAGCAAATATAGCAAAGTGTTAATGAACAGTTGTTGAGTCTAAATGGATGGTGCACAGGTGTTCATTGAACTGTTCTTCCAGTTTTTCTATATGTTAAACATTTTCATAATAAATTAGAAGAAAAAGATGTTCCTATTTAATAATATTTTGCTGGGAAACAAACTTTTAGAACATCTTAAAGTTATTCTTGTGCAAGAAGCAGGATAATATGGTGGTTAAAAGTATGTGCTTGGAGTTAGGCAGATCTGGGTTCGATTCTCAGTGCATGTCACTTTTGTCAAGTCACTTAACCTGTTTAAGCCTTGTTTTCTTATCTTTAAAAATGGACACAATTGTATATTACATCTCCCAGGATTGTGAAGATTAAATGAGATAGTGCATGTAATGCAGCTAACACAATGCCTAGGACATAGTAAGTGCTCAATATATGATAGCCATTATCATGCTGTAGTAATTGTTCAATAAATGTCCACTACTACTATTTATTTTCATCATCATGATCAGGATCATCATCATCATTATAAAGGGAAGATACTAATGAGGATGGAGATCTAGAAAACAAATTATGGCTTGTGAGTAGTAAATGCATTCATTCATTCAGGTTCCTTTTTATCAGTAAGATGTTTATATTAATTTGGAGCCATGTTTAAATTAATTTGTAGTCTTGGTAGGAAAAAGACTTACTTGTTCTCTGACTAGTGGGAGGGCTAGTGGTAAGATATTAAAATGAATGAATTTTACCCATTATTGTTGTTATTATTTCTAGAGAGCCCTGAGAACCCTAAAAAGTTTTTCCCCCAGTCATTGTTTTAATTCCTTCAGGGATCCTTTAATTGTTAGGTTATGAATCATTTGTAGACACACATACACACAGGAAAATAAATTTTTTAAGATTACAAAGGGAATGTGTTCATTCTAGAGATTTGGAAAATACAGAAACAAAGTCACCTGTATTCCCATGACCTAGAGATAACCATTGTTAGTATATCAGTGTACTTCCATCCAGTTATTTCCTGTGTTGTGTGTGTATCTGTGTAAATGTATATTTTTTTCCTTTTTAAATTGGGCTCTCTGTTAGTTTTTTTTAACTTATAGGCTTTATTTTTTAGAGCAGTTTTAGGTTTACAGAAAAATTGGGCAGAAAGTACAGAGTTCTTATATACTTCTCCCCCCTTCCTTTGTTATTAAAATTTTGCATTGGTGTGATACATTTGTTAGAATCGGTGAACCAATATCAATACATTATTATTAACCAAGGAGCATAGTTTACATTAGGGTTCATTCTTTGTGTTATACGTTCTGTGGGTTTTGCCAAATGCGTAATGTTATCTACCCACTGTTTTAGGACCATACAGAATAGTTTCACTGCCCTGAAAATCCTCTGTGCTCTGCCTATTTTTCCTTCCCTTATCCCCTCCCCCCACCCCCTAGCAACCACTGATCTTTTTGGTAGTTTTTTATTCTGCTTTTTCCTCTTAACACTATATTATGAACATTTCCAAGTGATTACATTTTCTCCAAAACCATGCTTCTATTTATATAGATATTATAGACATACCTCAAATCATTTATCTCTTACTTTACTGTTGGACATTTAGGTTGATTCTAGTTTATTTCTGATGTAAATATTAGTGCTGCAGTGAATATCTTTCTACCTAAATATATTGTACATCTCTCATGTTTTCCTAGGATAAGTTCCTAGAAGTAGAATTACTGAGTCAAAGAGTTTGAACCTTTTCAAGGCTATTAATACATCTTGCCAAATAGTCCTAAAGAAAGGTTGTACCCGTTTGTAAGCCTACTAGCAGTATGTGGGAATGCCAGTTTTCCTACATTCTTGCTAGCATTGGAAATTGCTTACAAATATTTACCAATTTGATTAGTGAAGGATGGCGTTTCCGTTTTATTTTGCACCTGTCAGAGTACTATAATTTGGGGAAATATCTGTTCATGTCCTTTGCCTTTTCCTGTTGAGTCATTATTCTTATTAATATATGTTATGTATTTCTTTTCTTCTAGATCCTTTTATCCTGCCACACCAACAGGTTGATAAAGGAGCCATCAAATTTGTACTCAGTGGAGCAAATATCATGTGTCCAGGCTTAACTTCTCCTGGAGCTAAACTTTACCCTGCTGCAGTAGATACGATTGTTGTATCCTTCCCAGGCTATAACTGTTGAAAAATGTATTCATTGTATTCTTGTCGTTACTGAAAGATCTGTCATCCAAGAGAACATCAGATGTGCTTTTTTGGAGATTACTGTTGTCTCATGCCTTTCTGCTTACATTTGAAGATGTGGGAAGTAGCATTATTTCTTGAGACTAGATTATGTCCCATTTTAGAAGTTAAATGAGAACAAGTAATAAAAGAGTCCCAGCTGCATTTCAGCCCAGATAGGCCCAATGTTATCAGACTCAGGACACGGTATGAAACTCTTGATTATTAATGGAGAGGATGTATATGATATGATTGGATCACTTCTTTGGACATCAGTTTGCTGCTATGACATTTGACTTACCCAGATACACTGGAGGAAAAGCACTCAAAAGGGAAAAGAACTTAGGCACTAGGTAGGGTGTTAGAAGTGGATATTGGGAAATATTAGCAATCCCCAACTTTTATTTTAAAATTCATTTTAAGTTGGTTGTTTGGGGCTCAGAACATGTTTTCTCAAAGAGAAATGTTAGTCCCAGATAGTCCTTCAGGAGTTATTCAACTCATAATGTTGCTGAACAATTCTGCATTATTTCCATTTCTACCGTGCTGTTTCAGCTATAATGTAGATTAAATAGGTTATTGTCAACTACTCTGGACAAAAGGACATCTTCTTTGTCATAGATAAGGTGGCCATTTGTGTCAGGTTCAGAAAAGGAACCATACTTGGTGGGAATGCGGAAATCATTGTGGAGTGGGCGGGCCATTGGAATCGGTTTAAGAATGTGTCCCCGAGGCCAGCCCGGTGGCACAGTGGTTAAGTTTGCACGTTCCGCCTCTCAGTGGCCTGGGGTTTGCTGGTTCGGATCCCGGGTGCGGACATGGCACTGCTTGGCACGCCATGCTGTGGTAGGTGTCCCACGTATAAAGTGGAGGAAGATGGGCACGGATGTTAGCCCAGGGCCAGTCTTTCTCAAAAAAAAAAAAAAAGAATGTGTCCTGTGTTCACAAGAAGGATGCCCTCTGTTATGGCAGTTACATCTAAGGGCTAGTGTAAGTTGTATGTTTATATCTTAGAAACAGCTTGTATTGACATAGATACTGGTCACATAATAGGTGCTCAAATATTTGTGGAACATTTGAATGAATGAATTGAAAACCAATGGAAAAAAGTATTCTGTGAGGACAGATTACCCTTTCAAGTTTATGGTTTTTTTAAGTGTGGTAAGTTTATAGTTCTGGAGTTTCTCTTAAATGGAAGATTTTCCCAGTATCTAGCCTTTACTTTTTAAATAATTTTTATTTTGAAATAATTATAGACTTTTAGAAAGTTACAAAACTAGTACAGAGAGGTACTGTATACCCTTGAACTTTTACTTTTTAAAGTACGTGCTGCAGTGTTTAACATTCTAGATGCTTCAAATGATAATCAAGAACATTCTGGTTCTAGAAAGGTTGAAACTTACATTGGGTTCTTAAAGATAGTTTGGGGATATAATTATTGTTTTAATGTGTACTTTATATAAAACCACCATTCAGTGATTAAAACACTGGAACAATTGATATTTATTCATAATTTTTCATATTCACGTGTAAGAAATTTTATCTCCTTTTTTATGACTTATTCTGGTTTTGTTGGCACTGGGTTATAGTATTAACATTTGACTTAAAAATCAAGAATGATTATTAGATTAATTCATCTACCATTTACTGAGTATTTACAGCGTGCCCACAGAATCTCCTAGGTCTCTGCCCTGAAGGAGTTAATGGTCTAGGTGAGGATACAAAATGGGTTCAAAGTGGCTTAACTAGTAGGATTATTATTGTTTGACACCCCCCTCTCCAAGGCATTTTGATAGATAAATAGTTTTCTTAGCTGTGTGTTTTCAGGCAATCATGGCAGAAGGAAAACAGCATGCTCTGTGTGTTGGAGTCATGAAGATGTCTGCAGAAGATATGTAAGTCTCATGTTAGGCCCCTTAGCTTTTGAGATATGGGTAACCTATGCAGGAAGCATCAGAATTACAGGTGAAATTTGCTCTCATTCATACCACATCTTACAAATATTTAAGCACAGAAGCCTCACTTCTGATTTTTCCTAACACTTTAGGAAGTCATTGCCACCTATTTTGTCTCCAGGTTGCATTCTTTCTTAAGTACCCTGAAAAGAACTCGTGTGCCAACACAGCTGTTTTATATGTATGTATGTGGTATTTTAGGAATTTTTTATTTAGTATGATTTAAATTGGGTGGAGGGAAAGATGTTTTGCTGCTAGTTTTTAAAACAGTGACATAGTTCAGCACCACACAGTATTTATCTTATATCTTGAGCTGGTGGTATAGAATATTAAGGAAATATTAAAGATAAATTGTCAAAATATAGTCAACATATTTAAAAACTTTGTAACTCATTTGATGACCAAAGTGTTCCTATTAATTTAGTTTCAGGGTTAATTGTAACACTTTGATGTTCTCCTGGTATGGTGACATCATTAGTCTGTTTCTATAGACCCACTAGTCAGATCACTAGAGTCACTTTAAGATGTGAACTGCAGCAGAGTAATGTAGTTTAACGTAGACAATAATGTGTAATATAAATAAATTCCCTACATGTGGCTCAATAATTGCAAAATAGCAATGCACTTTAAATTATATTTACCGTGAGTAAGCCTATAAAAATGCATAACAATATGTTTATGTGCTTTTTTCCTTCTACAGTGAGAAAGTCAACAAAGGAATTGGCATTGAAAATATCCATTATTTAAATGATGGGCTGTGGCATATGAAGACATATAAATGAGCCTCAGAAGAAATGCACTTGGGCTAAATATGGATATTGTGCTGTATCTGTGTTTGTGTCTGTGTGTGACAGCATGAAGACAGTACCTCTGTGGTTATGCTGAATAAATGCAACAGATGCTAAAATTCTGTTAGCTTCAAAAATTATTTTAATTTTTCTTAAACTCAAGTTAAAATTGAGTAACAAACTTGGACATTAAGAGGTATCCGGTAAGTAACCAAACTCAGACAACTTAATGCCCTTTCTTAGACTAATGATGTAAGAGGAAGGGCAGGACTGTAAAGGAAGTTGCTAGTATATGGCTGACCCCCCAGAGAATCTAACTGCTTAATTGGGCTAGACTGGGCAGCTAGAGCGGGAATTTTATTCCATTAACCCAGGGCCCCTTTTCTTTTGTATGTGTTTTTTGTTTGTTTGTTGTTGTTTTTGAACTTTTCATTATGGAAAATTCCAAACATTTATAAAAGTATAGGGAGAACAGTATAATGGACCTTTTCTGTATCATACCGTCACCCAGCATCAATTCATGGCCAATCTTATATCTATATCTCACTCCTTCCCAGCCCACTCCCTGATTATTTTGAAGCAAATCTCAGATATATCATTTCATTCATAAGTACTTTAATATGTATCTTTAAAAGATAAGTGGTTTTTTAAAAATAAAAATCATAACCACAATACCATCATCACACTTAAAAAATTTAACTATTTCCTAATATGATTAAATATCTAGACTGTGTTCAAATATGTGACAAAAGGACCTGATTGTCTCTCTTTTAATTTTTTTAAACTGTTGGTTTGCTAGAAATAGGTACTGAACAAGGTCCATATATTGCATTTGGTTATTATTTATTTGTCTCTTTTAATCTGTAAGTTCCCCCTCCTCCCTTTCCCCTTTAAATTAATTATTTAAGAAATCTAGTTTTGTCTTATAGAGTTTCTTCCCACATTCTGTATTTTGTTGATTGTATCACTGTAAAGTAATTTAACTTGTTTTTATGCCCATGTATAGCCTGTAAACAGATTGGCTTGATCAGATTCAGGTTCAATTTATTTAGTGCCTTCTCTTGAAGCCAGGTAAAATCTTACTACACAGATGCCCAGGACTTCCAGATTTGGGTCCCCACTGTATTCCCCCAAGAATGTGTATCTCCTATCATAAGTGGCATATGAAGGCCGTGACCTACTTCAGTAAGGACAGTAAACTGTTTGGGGAGTTAAATGAGCAGTTATGAATTTATATGGTGAATTTATATAGTGATAATAGGCCCTTCTTCCTAATAACCTTGCTGTTATTCTAGTGTCTCAGCCATCTTCATTTGGTTGTTTACAAATATATGACGTGTGATTTTATTTTTCAGATGGATACAGACATTTACAAGATTGTGGTGACCTGTGTTACAGTTAGAAGTTGGTGAGAAAGGTGAGGGTGGATAGTAAAAAGAGAGAGACCATTTGGCTGGCTGTTACAGCTTGGCCTCCCAAGAAATAACATAGGTGAAGGTTATAGATCCAGGGTCTGATCCTCAGAACGAGAAACTGTTTCCCACTAATGAAACTTATAAGACTTGGAGATTCCCACATTAGAATGTAAATGTATTAAATTATAGTGATAAGTCTGCTTAGAGTAAGCAATTAGTAAACAGGAAGTTTATTGGTGAACATGGATAAGAGCAAAGGAAGGTTGATAATTTGGGGGACTGTTTCATCTGGGTTGGCGTAAGGTTTAGAGAATTTATCCTGCTTCATCATCAATTAGAATGCTTATGTCTGCCAAAATCTCTCTTTGCTAAGCTGTAGAGGTGTTCTGATATTTTACTTCCTATATCCTTTTTAAGTTCTATGTAGAATATTTTCCTTTGTTATGACAGTTATATTTTACAACTTATCATATTATATTATTTATTCCTGGTGGATAAAAGTGTAAATAGTCTCATCAGTAATACATTTATAAATCATCTTTTAGATAGTCTCATTTTATGCTGATTTACTGGTTTCAGATTCGTATGTCTCCCCATTTAGGGGATGAGGCACCCTATTTGAAGCCTGTAGTTCCTTATATTCTTACAAAGAGAATATATAGGTCATTTATGTCCAAACCAAACCTTGAACCTTTCTTTTTGGTACTACTAAGATTAATGTTAATTGACCAAGATTGCCTATGGAGTGTTAGCAATGAAAAACAAAGCACACACACATATTAGAGAAGTTAAAACCTTTAATTCCTGGGTTTCTGAAATAATTTATCCTTGTTTCTAACCACTATTATGGTGGGTGTAGGGAACACTTTTAAAATATACAACATCATCAGTGCTTGTCTTTCTACTATACCGAGGTACACTGACTGTGTTGCCTTGGTGATGTGGACTAAATATGTATGTTTCCTGCTTCCCCTGGATCTGAGTCCTCAGGTCATGGTGTTAAACAGGGGTGTCACTCTACACATGGGAGCCTGGTCAGTTTCTAAACATTAGGTCATGCAGGGAAGCGAATTCAAACAGGTTAAACTAGCAGATATATCAGCCTCTTTGGGCACTCTGCTTAAAGGAAACTTAGTTTACCCACATTCCTAAGAGCAGGAATACAGGGGGAGCCTGTTTTCTCTGAGGCATTGTGTCTTCAGTTCATTTTTAGTTTGAAAATTAATTTTGTGTTAAGTCAACCTACAATCTGAGTATTTGCAGAAGTATTTCATTATAGTAAATATTTCATTTTTTATTGTTCATGAGAATATTAATAATGTAGCAATTATATATTAATGGGAATATGAAATGAATGTATACCCAAACAAAATGTGGTAAACATTTTAACTTTGTTTATCTAGGTTCCTTAATTTTGAGAATCTCTCTCTCGAGGCTCTTCAGGAAACTCAAAATGTTCCAATTTCTAAAGGAGTATCCACTAAAACTGATTAATAATGAAAGAAACAAAATGAAAATGTATGCATCTTATGTCCATATAACCATCACTTCTGAGGTCTCAAGCAATCAGAAACTTACCCAAGTTATTCAATAACCTGTAAGAGTTAGGCCATTAAAAAATATTTTGAAAGCCCTTTAGAACATTTAATGTTTAATGTGTTATTAACTGTATTAAGGCAGTAAAAATTAGCCCAAATATAATTGTATTCTTAATATCCCAGTCTCAGCAGTAGTTCCTAAAGAAATCATGACTGTCAACATGGAGACTGATGCATGTAAATGTATACTTTGTATTACTATGTTTTTACACTTTGTATGTATACTTTACTTTTTTATAGCAGATAAAAGAATGAGTAGATATAATGAACTATAATACCAGTTTGTTTAATGTTGTATTAAAACTAAAACTAAGTACTTGTAAAGGACTACAACTCCATCAGAATAGGAATGAATGAACGGCATTGAGAACCAGTTTTTAAATTTATGTTGAGACTGTTAGGCAGGTTGGTTGGTTGGTCTAAGAGGCTGGCCTCTTGGAGAATATAATTTATGTATGGAAAGAGATAGAAGAGATGATTCACTGGAATTTCTCCTAATATAATGTTCATTAGAACAGGTCATGGGGAGGAAAAATAGATAAAAAACATCCAAACTAATTAGTAGTATTAATATTTGCCTCTTAGAGTGAAAAACTAACACCAAATTTTATCCTTGAACACTTTGAGAAATAAAAGATTAGTGAAATAATTTCTACTTAAAACTCTAGTTGTTACAGAGAATGACATGCCTCATTATTGTCCAATTCTATAATTAAATGGATTATCTTATACATTTTCTTTCTTCCCCAAAGCCCCAATACATAGTTGTATATTCTAGTTGTAAGTCCTTCTAGTTCTCCTATATGAGCCACTGCCACAGCACGGCTTCTGATGGATGAGTGGTATGGTTCCATGCCCAGGAAAGAAACCCAGGCTGCCAAAGTGGAGCGTGCTGAACTTTAACCAGTAGCCCATCAAGGCTGGCTCTCTCTTATACATTTTTGAGGTCCCATTTTAAAAGTAAAACAAATCATGATTTCTACATCCTAATTTTTATTGCTCTTGTTCCATTCCCCAATTTTAAAATACTTTAATTTTAGCCAATATGTGAATATGGAGGACTTCTAAGGCATAATCATTCACTTGACTCCCTTCCAGTTCATTGTAAGTGTTCTCAGAACTCTACCATGGGGGAAAAACCCTAACGTTAAAAGATACAAAGATTTAATTTTGTTTTCTTCTAATTTTATTTTTATGTTTTATCATAAGATTTGATTGTCAATGATAACTATTAACTGTCATTTAATCTCTTATGGTGAAATAAGTAATTTCTCATTTTCACAAGCGTGTGAGCAAAAGACTGTGGTTTTTTTGTTGTTTTTTGAGGAAAATTAGCCCTGAGCTAACATCTGCCATAAGTTCGCCTCTTTTTGTTGAGGAAGACTGGCCCTGAGCTAACATCCGTGCCCATCTTCCTCTATTTTATATGTGGGATGCCTAACACAGCATGGCTTTCCAAGCAGTGCCATGTCCGTACCTGGGATCCGAACCGGCGAACCCCAGGCTGCCAAAGCGGAACATGTGCACTTAACCACTGTGCCACCAGGCCAGCCTCCAAGACTGTTTTAAGCAATAAATTATTTCAGCATTTGCTTGGAGAAGGTGCCATTTCTCCAAACATATGCCTTGAAAACAAATCAAACTCAGTTCCCTTTTTGCCTCAGGGAAAGCCATACTGGGGAGACTTTTGAGGTTAGGCAATTAAGTTTTATTCTTACCAACTTCTATTTCAAAAGGGGACACTTTCTGTCTTTGTCCCCAAATACTGGGGTTGTCCTTCTATGTTGATGCATGATGAAGTCCTGAGGCTTGGAAACTTGCAAACCGATAAGATGATTTTGTGATGAAACTGCATTTAGGTTATTAATAGTCCTTGAATGAGCTTAAATTTGAGACAACTTTTAAAAGCAGCATGCCCTTTCTCCTAGCTTTGCTTCCCTATCAGTGGGGCTTGAAAGGTCTGTTCCTGCATACTGATGTTTTAACACATTTTTAGTTTCTCATGATCTGGAAGATTTTTATGTACTTCTTAGTCTGGATACTGCTTTCCTCAGTTCTCATGCTGTCCTATTCAGAATTCATTTCTTAAAGCCAAAACTCACTGTGCACTTAAACATCTGGACTAGATTGGGCAGGGTGAGGAGGATGGGAGGAGAGTCCTTTTCACCCTGTAGGCTCTGGACAGCATTCTTAGAGAGTTGACTTATCCAGGATTAGGAGAAAGTATGCTTTTGCATGACTAAGTTCTTTCTAAAGTTTGCTTTTGTCAGCATTTTAGATTTAAGAAAGTTCAACCTGACATGTATTTGAACATGGAGTAGAAACAGCTTCATTTACTGGGATAACAGCAATCTCTAACCCATCAAATTAATATCTATCTCCTAAATAACTTTCAAAAAGCACATGACTGGAAAATATTTTTCAGTGGCAATGCTTTATTCTGTTTTAAAAATACTAGGGGCTAAATGTAATAAAAACCTGGACACATACTGCACTTATTTTATGTCGTGTTTTACGAGGTGAAAATTTTATATTTTCTAAAATGTTTTGAAAGGAGTCCGCAAGGTAATTCCGCTTTCTTCCTCTCAAGTGCAGAGGTCTGAGAGAAGGCACATGGCCTCATTAGCTTCTGGGTGTTGTCAAACGCAATTCTCACTCAAGCACCAAATGCCCAGATGCATTTAATGGGAATGCAGGAGTCTCACTTAAGCAGTGGTTTTTGCTGATATAAAGAGAAACATCTTGATTAAAGTAAAGGAGATAGAAACTATACCAATTTGGGCAATTTTGGCTCCAATAATGTCTAATTTGCCGTGAAAGGGGAATGTGTTCTAAGTTAATGTTCTTAAAAGCAACTTCTGAATTTCTCCTTAAAAAATATTTACTTTATAAAAAAGCTGTTTGAGGAAGAGCTGTTTTAGTGTATGGCACAGATGTTATCTTAAAGCTATTAATTAAGGAGTTCCCTTGTGAATTTGAATATTCAATACCAGCTGTTATTCACACCAATATTTTATCAAGATATTTAATAAAAAGGATTGATACATATTTAACTGTGTAACGTGCTACTCTTGTTCAAATGGGTAAGAGGGAACGGGAATAACATTCCCTGAGCACCTACTGTATGCACAAGCTCAAATGACATATTAAGCTGAATCTTTACCATGTTTCCTTGAGGTAGATTTTAGTTCTTATCTTACAAATGAGGAAACTAAGGCTCCAGAGGGATTGTGTAACTTTCCTGAAGATACATAGCTAATAAATGGCAGAATTGGGATTTGAATTGCCTGGTTGCAAAGCCTGTTCTACGGGAAATCTCCCCTCATTTCATAAAATGTTAACCTCAGCCCACAGTCGCATCACTATCTTTGTTTATGAGTTATTAGAGAGTATAAGTTGGCCAAGCCTCTGTTCCACAGTGGGAAAATGTGTGTAGGATTTGAATGCGATGAGTGGGTTGCAAATAGTGTCTTATTTGTGCTTTTGAGGGAATGTTTTTGTTTCCCTCTTCATCAGCAAGGGTATACTGGAAGAATCTTTTGAAATTGGACTCAGTCCTGAGGTCTGAACTTTTGCTATTATTAGTCACCAGGTGATTTGTGGCCATTTAAAGGGTTATGCCATTTAGAAGCCTTTGCTGGATTTTTTTAGAGAAGGATACAAGGGGGAGGGTTAGTTAAGAAGTGGGGGAGATGAAAGTATTGAGTGTAATGTGCAAAGGCAGGACTGGTAGCTGCTTTGAGATTATCAATATATCCAAAAGATAGATGAGGAAAAGGATTAGTGAATATTAAAATTAACGACAGTCTGAGAAGCTCCTCCCTTGTCCGTGGTAATACCGTCAGTGTTCAAAGCACTTCAACAACTACTTTAGGAATGTTTTCTGGGCTACGGCATTTGATTATAACGTTTGAGTGTTGCTTAAATTTTGTAAATAGTAAATTTTATAAACCAATACACTAAAATTTAGTAACTATAGTATGAATGATAGAGACAGAATAAAAGTAGATTATTTGAGATAATAAAACATTATGGAAATTAAAAAAATGATTGACAGGAGGAGTTTGGTTCAGTAATAATCTAAGGAAAAACTCTGAGGGGTCTAATCTACATTTTGCTCCAGATCCAATGATTTAATTTTGAGAAGGAGGATTCACTGATTTAATTTTGAGGAGGAGGATTCAATGATTTAATTTTGAGAAGGAAGATCTAGTGATTGAACTCATGCAAGGAGATGGCCTGGGGCCTGCTAAAAGTCAGGTTGCAATTTCCTTAGCATTCAAGACAAACAGAAAAATAAATAGGACTTTTAGAAGAAACTTCACATTTTCTCCCGTTCACGTGCCAGCCCCCTGCTGAGGAAGGGGTTTAACACTTCTGGAATTGGTTAGACCTTTGCTGTAACTGTAAAATACATACTGGATTTCAAAGACTTAGCATAAAAAGAATGTAAACTATTTCAGTTTTTTTCTGTTGATTACATGTTGAAATGACAATATTTTGGACATATTTGGCTAAATAAAATATACTAAAAGTAATTTCACTTGTGTCTTTTTTAATATGGCTACTTGAAACTGTAAAACTACACATGTAGCTCACATTCTATTTCTATTGGATGGCACTGGAATGGAGAATGGGCAGTATTCCCTGAAGGTTCCTTCTAGAGGTGAGTGCCTTAGAGTGGTAAATACGGAAAAGATCTCCAGTGCCAGTATTCAGTCTTCCGTCAAGAAGGAAGGATCAGTTTTTCCCCTTTCCCCTCCGATGGTATGAGGCTGGTGTTTTGATTATTAGAACATCTCCATTTATTCAACACTTGGAGTACCTATGTGGATGTCTCATCAATCACTCACTAGATCAAAGCATTTCTTATTTTTTTTTTCAAATGCAAGCCTGTCAGATATTAAGGCCATCCTTCCTCCCTCGTTCCCATCCATCCATTGAGAATCTGAGTCTTATTTTTAGATCTTGCTCTTCCTGCCAAAGCTTTTGCCATATTGCCAAAGGCGTAGCATAACCAATGTGGCCATTCTTGCATGGAATCAGTGAAAACTACTAAAGAAATGGGAATTATGTGGGTTAAAAGAAATAGTATTTATCAAATTGAGGACTTTTGAGACAAAAGGACCACCATATTCTAAAAATAAACTATGACTTGTTTTATTGGTTATGCAAAGCTTACATGAAGTGACTGACAACCCGTATGAGTCATGAGTTTGGGCTCCTTTTGCTTTCCACAAAATGGTAGGCCTAGTGTTGAGCTCATAGATACTTAATATATACAAGGAATATTATAGTGTATAGACTTCACGTGAATAAAGGTAGATTTCTCTTTATTATGATAGAGGCCTGAGATATACACCATCATTTCATACTTTCCAAACAAATCATTTTCCCCATTACCCTTTAAGTACTTTATAGTATTTTTATCTCTGATGATACTGGAATTATTTTTTTTTTGGTGAGGAAGCTTGGCCCTGAACTAACATCTGTTGCCAATCTTCCTCTTTTTGCTTGAGGAACTTGTCGTTGAGCTAACATCTTTGCCAATCTTCCTCTATTTTGTATGTGGGGTGCTGCCACAGCATAGCTTGATGAGTGGTGTGTAGGTCCGCACCCAGGATCCAAACCTGTGAACCCTGGGCTGCCGCAGTGGAGCGTGCAAACTCAACCACTACACCACTGGGCCGGCCTCTGAGTGATGATTTTTAATTAAACTATGGGGGACTCCTCTGCAGGGAGGTTGGCAAAGACTTCCGAATTTCTTTGTATGCCAAAAGAAAGCTAAACTTTTACAAACACATGCTCTTCACTTAACCACTCAGATATACATTGAATGCATCAATCCAAGTCAGCTGGCACTAAAAGGAACACAATATTCTTGACAAATGAAGGAAAAATTAGTGGAACATCATCACCAGAATCTGTGCTTTCAGTAACTTTTCTAATACAGGTGTGTCCTGCTTGTAAGCAAGCCCAACAAGGGTTTGTTTAAATACATTGCAGAAAAATCTGGGTGTCATAAATCAGATTTGATACACAAGCAATCTTTTAGCTACATGAAAAAAAAAAAAGCCAAGGCGTCTAATTTATATTTTGCTTTGAATTCAATGTTTTAATTTTGAGAAGAAGATCTAGTGATTGAAATCACGCAAGGAGATGGCCTGGGGCCTGCTAAAAGTGAGGTTGGAATTTCCATAGCATTCAAGACAACCAGAAAGATAAATACAACTTTTAGAAGAAACTTCAAGTTTTCGCTCATTCACATCCCAGTCAGTGGGTCTCACATTTCTGGAATTGATTAGACCTGTGTTGTCCAATATGGCAGCCTCTAGCCATGTGTAAAATATATTCATCACAATCATGATAAATTTTCATTAGACCTCCAATCTTCCCAACTCTCTCCCCAATAACAGAGTGGGGTTAGGGTTAGTTTTCAGTTCTTAAATGTATGGTGATCAAATCTGTAACTACAACCTCAGTGGTACTATTTTCTATGTTACTGATTCAGATTTTTATCCACAAGACTGGGTACAAATAAGTTCAAAGAGACAGTATATTATTTACAACAACTAATATTTTATAAAGGAATACTCATGTATAAAAATACAATCAAGAGCATCAATTTGCTTTCAGAGGCAATTGTTACTTTAGCATTTACCACAAAGTCAAGCAATGGAATGCATTCCCTGATCTATTTATTACAACTATTCCCTGCTGCACGAATATAATTGAAGGTGATAAATGCCGTAGACATTTTTTTAATATATTGGTGTTAGGGACAAGGTGACACTTATAAATTGGGTGTCACGCTCAGTGAGATACTATTTATTGTACTCACACTGAACATTTGATTTGTAGTAATTGCATCTAAGAACATATATCTAAGATATATGTTCTATATATTAGAACATATAAAGAGGTTTTATTATTTTTCAAAAATAACCCTTCATTTTAACCAAAAGCCTCAATAAGGAAAGATAAATTAAAACAAAGGGTTTCCATACTACTCTAATGACCAATAAGATGAAGCCCGAGGCCCTCTTGAGGAAATTCTCTTTCTAGTTTGCAAAAGCTGTGGGAGACCATTAACATCATGAGGTCAGTTACAGGAAATATTGATCTCTAAAGTGTCATGGTCTTACACCTTATGGAGGCTTATGGATCTGACTTATAGCACATGTAGACCCAATTATAGGACAAGTCAGCTCCAAGTATTTCACACATTCATAAGCACAGGAGCTATTTTGTCCACCACTGGATAAAGCTTCTGGGTAGCTACTGAAATCAGGCAAATAGTATGGTAAGCCAAAGTGAATGGTGAGGTTAAGGCCTCCACACCAAAAACAACTGGATGTGGTGCAACCATGAACATAGGAAAAATCTCAGAATTTGAACAAGTAAACAAAAAACAGGACAGACTTAATTCAGGTAAGTGAAACTGCCAGACTGCCAAAAGAAGTTCTTCAAAGGAGACTTCCATGGGACTCATTTGCCCAGCAGGAGTAAATAAATCTCAACTGATACATTTTTATCCAAGCCACAGGTGAGAGCTTGATTCACCGGGAAACAACACAGTTATGATATTACATTCTTCGTAATTACCATTCAAACTTCAGTATCTGCATAGAGAAGTACAGAGAGTTACACTGAAATTGTGTGTGCTAAGGAACGCCCCTAACTTAGCTCCCAGGAAAATTATTAACTTTTATAAGTAATTTTCATTTTTTCTCTCAGGGATAGAGTTCAACTTTCACTTTAACATTGGTTGGGAACGTTTCCTTTGTTGCTTGGTTGTATGTTTTCAGAAGGCAAATCCATTGGCATTCAAAGAGGCTTAGAACATAAACCAACATTAGAGGCAATAAAAACACATAGCTAAAAGTTTAACTTTAATCACAAATTCACAACTAGAGATTTCATTTGCACATCTTAGAAAGCTAAAAAGACATGTTAAAATTTTTAACCAACCAGCAAAAATATGTGCCACACAGATTTTTAATGTTCATAATTTAGAATTTATCACATAAATATATTTATAAATATATCCCTTATTTGCAAAATTATTACTCTTAAAACATTTCTTTCCAATACATTTGAAATTTTCATGTGTTTTAAGGAAAAAACTCCATCCTATTTAAAAATGTATTACTCAACTTTAATGTGTGATTAAACCAGTGTCGCCAAATTAAAAAAAAACAACATACTGCTGTGTTGGATATGCAGTTGTTACAACAAATAATGACAACACATGTCCTATACCATCATCATGTACGTGCTCTTGTTTAATTTATTAGTCATTATCAGAAACATTTGGAGGTAAGAAAACCAAAGCATCATTGAAAACATGGCCGAATGCCCTAAGACGATATACCCCATACATCATCACATGCATCTGATTAGGAGTCAGTCCATTAAAAGTAACGGCCATATCTGAACAACATCCTTCTACTACCAGGTTGGGGTGATTAGTCATTGCCTCTTTAATAAAAAGCCCAACAGATTTGGTATTAAATACATCTTTTCCTTCAGAATCTTCTGCATTTTCTGCAAGGACTCCAGCGTATTTCAGGCAGACTGCTAGCTGCTTATCTTCAGATATCTTCCAAATCATCCCTCCCTGTTCAGGGCACTTTTCAGGGATACTGAGAAGGTGGTTAAGTCTTTTCATTGATTCTATACTTAAGACAATTCCTCCTTCCACACTCACATATTCAAGGTCTCCAGATTTTACAGTGTGGCCTAGATAGAAAGGTTGTGATGGATCCTTCTTTAACAAAAAGTACTTTAAGTTTTCAATAATAGCAAACGTAGTGGGGCGTGCAAGAAAGAACCAGTTGTATTGGTTTCTATAGTTATCAAAGGCATATTTGTAAGCTTTTCTCATCATTAACCACATATCATTTGTTTCCATGTTAATTGACTTAAACACTTTAACGTTTTCAGAACTGAAGAACTCTGCTTTGTCACAGTGTTTGGTCCAAGTTTCCTTCACTGCAGCCCAAAGACTCACATCTTTGGGTTTTACAAGGATGATACAGTATACCCGAAAGCTCTTACTGAGCTCCATGCGTTCATCCTCCGAAATTTTCAAGATATCTTCTTTATTAGGAGCTTGTAGGTGATGATGCTCATGGTGGTACATTCTACTTCCATAACCAATCCTAACATGTCCTAGTATAGTGATCAAGGCACAGAAAATGCTTCCAAGCATCACACCCTTCAAAAATGAACTGCTTTCAGAAAGCATTTTCCCTATAAAGAAGAAAAAGATCCTTAGGATACATAACAGAAAATAATCAATCTAGTGATTTGATTTGGTATTCTTTGTATACTTACATTTTTCTCTTAACATTAAAAAAAAGGTTTCCAAGTTTGAAATCAAGTTAGTTCCATATAGTACCAAGGAGTCTAAGAATCTGTAGCTTCCAAAGGTATCTGATTACCATTCGGTATAAACTGGAACTTTGCAGTAACACCTCTATGCAGTAGAATTTTCTGAGAGGTTATTTTTACACTGCATTTATGGAGATTTAATTAACCAATACTAAATCAAAGCATTAACCTTAGAAACCAATGTTACAGAGGTTGTCTGTCCATCATTCTCTTTAAAGGAATTTCGTTTCACAAACTTGCATTATATTATTCAAATATCTCTGTATATATAAATGGAGTTTTACATCAAAACCTTAAATTGAACAGATAAAACCACTTACAATTGGCAAGTCACCAATGGTATCTGCGCTGGCATTTCTGTTCTCAACCTAGTGCTTTATTTAACTGATGGCTGCTGTCCCTGGGTGTTTTGAGTACATCTAAAACAAGTTTCTTAAGATTGATATCATATATGTTAATATTTACCTTTTTGTTTCTAAGACTAAATGGTTTCCAATACAGTATCCCATAATTCCATAACTGATGCCCATAATGAAAATAGTTAAATTATTTGTATGAGAACTAAGTCAATACAGGCATACCTGGGGACCATTAACAAACATTTTTATTTCCCCCAAAGGCATGTTCTTATTCTTTGGGGAAGTAAAAACAGAAAAGTCTACACTTTTATTTCAGTTAGAAATTAAAAGAAAAGCCAACATTAAATACAACTGTTGAGATTTTCCCAATCTCCCCTCTATCTCCACAAGGAATGTTCTACTGAGCTACTTAGATTTTCCCTTTGTCTGCTAAAGTTGAAAGGGGCCTTAGAAGCTACCTAATGTCATTTCTCTCATTTTACAGATAGGGAAACAGATGGTCCACAGAGGTTAAGTAACTGACCCAAAGTCACACAGTTAGTCAGTGGCAGAACTGAACTAGAAATCAGATTTCTTGACATCAGTTTAATGCTTTTTCTATTACAGAAAAATGATATCAACAGTGCTTCTAACAATATTATTGAGAATTTAATAAATGAGTTACTGAATAATCTTGTTTTTCTACAAATGGGAAAACATATGTGGGATGTGTTAACCAGAACGTGAGAGGTGCACCCAACATCATCTTACTGCTACAAGGAAACCATCCCTTAGTTTTCTTCCAGAGGAAATGGATTTTGACTTCTACTAGAAAGACAACTTGTGGAATGGCTTGGCAGATGTAATTCCTGAGTGCGGATGGGGAGGGGGGAAAGAGACAGGATGGTTTTCCTGTGTGACTCACAGAACTTGGTCAATAAACACAGCTCTAAGAAGGAAAAGAGAACTGACAGGAAACAAGCTCTGCTTAATATCAGAATTGTCAGATGCACTCTAAAATTAATTTACATAGGATTTTGGCATTTCATATTACACAATTTTCGTTATTTCTGGCCAATATATGATAACTCACTCGTCTCTCTTAGCTTGATAATAGCATACGTATACCAGAACTTTCTTCTTGACGAGGATACTACTCATGCATGGATCATTTGCACACTTATTCTAAGGAGATTTTCTTTCCCATCAAGGGAGGCAAAAAAATCTAGCACTGGAGACGCACATGATAGCATATATGGTGCAGAGGAGAGGGAAACTTAAAACTGCACACGGGCACAAATGAGGCAGAAACTACCAGAGTGGATTTTGAGATGAATCTTTTTAAAAGGTGAAGGTGTTTGGGGTGGAGTATGGAAAAGGGAGAAGGACGAAATTGAGAGAAAAAGTGAAAGGGAGAACGGTCACCTCTCGACCCTGAGGGGCCAAGGGAGCTCCTCCAGGAAGGCGGCTCTCAGTCTCCCCTACTGACTATTCCTCCCATTGCACCTGCCCTGGCACCCGGCGCGGAGCATGCTGGGAATGGGCCAGGGCCCAAGCCTTTCCGAGGAGAGGGGCAGGGTCGGCCCGCTCCGGGGTCGCTCAAGGTGCGGGCTGACGCCCCGACACTCACCCGCGTCTACAACGGCTCAGGGGCGGGAGAGCGCAGCCGCGCACGGTTCTCCTCTCACGTTCGCGCGCCACTCGGTTAGGCTCCTGGTGGGGCTGCTCTAGACGCCGGCGGTGTCCTCTCGTTGGTTTCGCTAAGAGTAGGGAGGGCCAGGAAGTGGAAGCCGCGGCGGCGCGGGCAGCGGGGCGGGGCACACGAGCCCGGGAGCAGGCGGAGCCGCTGGCTGGCGCCGACGTCAGAAGGGCCCGCGCGCACGCAGCGCGCCCTTTCTCCCCGCCCCCTGCTGAGTTCAGAGAAGCGCGTCCTGCTGGCGTGGCCCGCACGCCTCCGTGTATCCAATGGGACGCTCAGAGAGGCACGCGTACGACCCGCTGACGCCTCCCACTCCTTCACCTTCCGGATGTGGAGGCTGCGGGAGCGCGGTAGAGCATTGCTCCTTGCTGCGTTTGTGTCAGATCCCTCAGTGGTTTCTGTAAAGCACATCTGCGTCATTGCGCCCTCATATTGACAAGAGGGTGCTCCACCCAGTACTCGTGGGCTGGGACCAAAACGCAAGCCACTGAAATAGTCATCGAATTATGAGGGCGAAGATTCGCTATGGTTACTGGAATGGCATCTGAAGCCCCACTGTCTGGAATCCAGTCCTGTCTTCACCGCGTCCTTTGGTATGCTGAGAAAGTTACTTCACCTCGCTATGCCTCAGTTCCCTCCTTTGTAAAGTACAGAAAGTAACACAGTAGTGCTATCTCATAGAAGATTAAATGAGATGGTACATATGACTCCATTAGCAAAAGACCAAGCATAGAGTAAGCATTCACTAAATGTTGGTTGTTATTATTCACCCCTGTATCACTAGCTCTTAGCCTAGTGCCAGTACGCAGTAGACAATACATATTTGTGGAATTAGTGAATGTTAGAGCTACAGATGAGGAACCAGGACCAGAAAGGATAAGGAGCTTTCTGAAGCCCAGGTCTCCTAATTCCAAGTGCTTTCCGCTAAACATGTGATCTGTCTTTTAAAATTCATTTTTGTGGCAGAGAGGGGTTTTTGCTAAAAAGCACAAATTCTTACAAATATTTAAAGTGTGCTGTCTCTAGGTTCCATCCAAATAACATTGAGTGGTGACTTGGGCCTGAGTTCCTAGAGACACATATATTTCAGTAGTATTGGTGAAGACCAGTTTTAAGTAGACTGAAGGTTTCAGGAAGCACTGAAACAATGAACAAGTAGATTTTAGGCAATTACTATCCTGGCAGCACTACCCTAAATTCTGGAGATCATAGTGGTGAACAAAATTAGCCCCCTGCCTTCATGGAGCTCTCAGTCTAGCAGGGAAGAAAGACATTCACAATTTATTACAAATAATTATAATGGTAGTATATTCTCTAAAGGAATACCAAAATGAATTTTGGAACTGGAAAGAAACTCAAGACTGCAGAGTATCTCCACTATATTTTGTTAAATAATATATATTGTCTCTTGTCACATATATATAAATATATATGTATGTATATATGTGTACATACATGGTTAAGTGAAACGTTGCAGAATAGTGTGTATAGTATGATTACACTTTGGTGAAAACAAACAAAGTTTTATATGTGTGCACATACATTTGTTCTGTTTGTATGAGCAGGGAGAGGTATGGAAGGCTCCTCAGCAGGCTGTTTGTATTGATTACATCAGGAGCTTGCGGTGTAGGTGGTTAGCGTTGTCTTTATACACCCTCATAGTGCATTGTTTCACTGTTTATAGCAAGCATTTCTTACTTTTGAATTTGAAGAACAGCAAATAAAGGGATCTTTAAAATTAGAGGGACAAAAAGGATAAGAGGAAAAGGTAGCGATAAATAACCTTTTAAAGAGTGCAGAGAACCAGTCTCTCCCTGCAAAAAGGGACCAAGGAAGGATAGACAGAAATGGCACTCAGAATTCAGAGACAGTGACAGGGAGACAATTTAAAATGCTTCTTTCTAGTACAGGAAGGTATGCCAGACTGGGAGGACTGATACAGGGTGCTCTGATGCAGAATAAACCACGGCATTTTCAACACCAAAAGCACTGTTAATAACAGGTTGTCTAAGAACCCCAGTTCTCTACTTAAAGCAGAGCTTAAATATACTTAGCATTTGAAGTAAAGTTAGCGAGATGATTGGCTTGTAGTTAGGTGACTGCATTTTTAAAAAACACCATTCCACATTGTAGCCCTAATTTAAAAATACATGCAATTAGTATCTTTTAAAATTAAAAATATGTATACTCTTTGGCCCAGCAAACCCACTTCTTATAATCTCTCCCCCAGAAATTAAAGAATGTAAGGCTAAATGTGTAAGGGTAAATGTGTCATTGTTTATAATAGCAAAAGTAGGAAACATCCATCGGTAAGAGAATGGTTGAATTAATTATGGTGCATCCATATAGTGGAATATTAAGCATAAAATAAACAGCTTATTTCACTAACCTGCACTAAACACTTCATTAAACACACGAACCTGCACCTATGCGGGAAGGTTGCTTTTGAATTTGGTTGCCTTCACGTACCCAGCAGGTAATGCAAGACTGCATTCAAAATGACAACACTGCATCTTTGGTAAAGCCCTCCTGCCAAGTGCATGCATTATTCAGCATGAGAAGTCATTAATTTCTAGTAATTGGTGATTCGCTTGCATGTGAGCACTCAAATTTTCGAAATCTGTCCGAAGGCCTTTGGGAAATTAACATGGCTTTCCACACCAGTTCCCTGGAATAATAAATATTGAAGGAAATCAAAGGTGGATTGTTTTCTGCAGAACATCTTTTTGGAAGATTGAAAATGTCTTCCGTGTTTACCAAAATTAAGTACCTATAACATATGTACCTTTTCTGCCCAGAGTTTCACAACTCTTCATCTTCAATAAACAGATTCCCTTATCTGAGCAAATTCACTTTTGTTTCCATTTGAATGTACTTTAGTCCATAAATGAATCTCATTTGTGTTTCCAGGCATATTCATGCTTGCAGTCTCATTTCAAAAATGTTTTTCCATTTGATGGCCATCTGAGAGCCTTCTTTTTTTTTAAATTAACAAACCCATTTGCCAACAAATATATATTGTGTTTACAGTACATCAGACACTGTGCTAGGTGTTGTTTCTTTAAAATTTTTTTTGTGGAAAATTTCAAACATATACAGAAATAGAAAAGTGTAATGAAATCACATGTACTTTTTAGGAAGCTTCAACACCATCAATTCAAAGCCAATCTTGTCACATCTATACCCCTTTACCCCTTCCACTTCCCTCCCTTCCAGATTATTGTGAAGCACCTCTGGGACATGATATCATTTCATCCATAAACATTTCAATATGTACCTATAAGAGACAAGGGCTTCTTAAAAAAAACCCATAATACCACTAGACAACTAAAAATAAATAATTCCTTTGTATAATCAAACATCCAGTGTTCAAATTACCAATAGTATCACGAGTGTCATGATTTTTTTACTATATGAATCAGAATCTAAATAGTCTACACATCGTGATTGGTTTTTGTGTCTAAGTCTCTTTTTAGTCTATAGATTTCCTCTCTAACTCTACTCCTTGATATTTCTTTGTTTAAGAAGTCTGGTTGTTCGTCTTGTACATTTACCCATAATCTGGTGCACACAGCCTCATCTTGGTTCCTTTAATGTTTCTCTGTCATTTGTGTTCCTTATAAATGAGTAGTTGGATCTAAAGTAGGATTGCCAGATTTAGCAAGTAAAAATGCTGGGCACCCAGTGAAAACTGAATTTCAGATAAGCAATGAATACTTTTTTAGTATAAGTATGTCCCAAATAAAATGTATGGGACATACTAAATATTGCATGAGGCATGCTTACTTTAAAAAAAATTATTGTTTATCTGAAATTCAATTTTAACTGGGCATCCTGAATTTTATCTGGCAACTCTAACCCTAATCTAAAAGCTTTGTTTGATTAGCTTCAGTTTTGTTTTGGGGGGAGGGCAAAACTACTTCATAGATGGTGGCATGTGCTTCTCTCAGGAGTCACATAATGTCTGGTTGTGTCTCTTTGTGATGATAGCTGCCATTGATGCTCAATACGTAGATCTGTGATTCATTTGGGTTACAATATAGTGATCTTCTAATTTTCCAAGTCATTTTTTTATTGAGGTAACAGTGGTTTATAACATTATATAAATTTCAAGTGTGCGTTATTATATTTCGATTTTTGTGTAGACTACATCATGTTCACCATCCAAAGACTAATTACCATCCGTCACTGTACACATGTACCCTAAAACCCTTTTCGCCCTCCTCTCTTTCCCCTTCCCCTCTGGCAACCAAGGCATATTTTTAAGGGGAAGTTTGGTGTAGTGATTAAGAGGTCAGGTTCTGGCATAGGAAAGACTTGGTTTGAGCTCTGGCTGAGTCACTTCCTAGCTGTGTGACCTGAGGCAAGTTAGTTCACTTCTCTAAGCCTTAGCTTCCTCATCTGTAAAACAAGGCTAATAATAGTACTTATCTCATAAGATTTTTTGAGGATCAAATGAGTTATGTGGAGGATTTAGAATAGTGCCCAGCACACAGTAGATGCTCATAAGAGCTAGCTATTATATCTAATGAGACTCTTGAATAATTATGGCCTTTCAAATTCAAGATTTTCCACTATTAAAGACTTTAAATCCTCTATTCAACAGTTGTTATATTTTCACAAATTAATAAAAATAACAGTAAAAATTTATCAAATGAACAGCCTCTCATATTTGTCCAGTGCTTTGCAAGTTAACAAAAGCCTTCTTCACATGCATCCATTCTCGTTTGATCCTTATAGCAGCCTTTTAACCAGAAGGACTGGTCTTATTCATTTTTTACATCTGAAGAATCTTGGGCTTAGAGAGATGACTTGCTCAAAGTGTAACACAGCTAGAAAGTCACACAATAGAGCAGGGACTGAGTCCTAGTCCAAGGCTCTTTTGATGGAAAACATTAAGTGAGCAAAATCGTGTGGTTCTCCCTCTGTGCAACGCTTTCATTTCTTGGTTCCAGTGACACTATCCTGTTTTCTTTTTTCAACCTTTCAACTTCTTGTTTCTTTCTCAAACTATTCCCTCCCCATCTTCCCATCCCCATCCTTGGTGTCTCTATCTCCTCTTTGTGAATGTAGTTGTTCTCCAAGGTTCTATCCTTGGGCCATTTTTATTGCTATATTCTACCCCCGTGATATCTACTCAATAGCATCATCTATTCAAATAACTTCACCGGGAAGTTATTTCCCTTCCAATAAGGGATTTCCTCTGGGAAGATGATTTCCAAATCTATATTTCTGGCCTCTACCTCTTTGTTGAATTTTGGACCCCAAATTTCAATTGCCTGCTTATCTCCATCCTGCTTCAGACAGAATCTTACATTCAGTCGATCTGCTTATCTGGAATCTGATTTTAGCAGTCAACTATACATAAACAAACAAGGAGATGATTGAGGAAATTTGAATACTTACTGATGACATTATGTATTTGATGACATTAAAGGCTTAATGTTATTTTTTTAGGTGAGATAATTTTATGTGGCTAGAGGGGCTGGTCCAGTGGCATAGTGGCATAGTGGTTAAGTTCACATGCTCCACTTCAGCGGCCCAGGGTTCATGGATTCAGATCCCCGGCACAGACCTATGCACCATTCATCAAGCCATGCTATGGTGACATCCCACATAGAAAATAGAGGAAGATTGGCATAGATGTTAGCTCAGGGCAAATCTTCCTCAAGCAAAAAGAAGAAGATTGGCAACAGATGTTAGCTCAGGGCCAATCTTCCTCAACAACTACAAAAAAGAATATCATTTAGAAATATATACTGAAGTTTTTATGGATCATATGATATAGTGTCTAGGATTTAGTTCAAAATAATCCGATTGGGGAAATGAGAAATAGGTAAGGGTATTGAAACAAGATTGGCCATGAGTTTATAATTGTTGAGTTAGGTAATGAGTATATGGGGTTTCAACATCTGATTCTCTTTACTTTTCTCTGTGGTAGGAAATTTGCATTATGAAAATTTTAAAAGCTTAAATAGGTCCAAAACCAAATTGATCAACCTTGCCTGCATCCATCTCCCAACAATAATTTTCTTATTGATGTCCACTTGCTGGCCCAGTGGTGCAGCGGTTGAGTTTGCACGTTCCGCTTGCGTGGCCCGGGGTTTGCCGGTTTGGATCCTGGGTGTGGACATGGCACCGCTTGGCAAGCCATGCTGCAGCAGGCGTTCCACATATAAAGTAGAGGAAGATGGGCATGGATGTTAGCTCAGGGCTAATCTTCCTAAAAAAAAAAAAAGCATAAAAAAAAATCCCACCAAATCAGTAAATAGTATTTTATAAAAAAAGTCCCCTTATTTTCCCAGTCGCTTATGAAAACCCAGAGCTCTCTTTGTTTCTTCCTTCACCCTGACCTCTGTGCCCAATCAGTTGCTAAGTCAGGCCAGAGACTCCCTTCACAGTGAATCTTACTTCTGTCCTTTCTTTTTCATTCAAGCCACCACCACTCTAAGTCCCTCATTCCTTCTTGCCTGAACTAGTGTAATGGCATTCCTGAATTTCTCCCCATTTCCAGTCCCTCCTCACTCGATGTGTATAAAGCATCTAGCATAGTGGATGGTAGTTAGCCCTCTCCCTTTCTCCTGAATTGT
Source organism: Equus przewalskii (assembly GCF_037783145.1). Lineage (NCBI taxonomy): Eukaryota > Metazoa > Chordata > Mammalia > Perissodactyla > Equidae > Equus > Equus przewalskii. The sequence continues at coordinate 96,981,556 of NC_091863.1, forward strand.
GAATTCATCTTCCTTACTGCTGCCTGCTTAACCCTCCGATGATATCTCCCTTCCCTGAAGAGACTGCTCCTCGCTACCTTTCAGCGTTGCCTTCCTCCCTGTCCCTCTTGGATCCTGCAACCTAACTGCTGCCTCCATTCCACCCCAACTGCCGTACTTTGTGGAGGAAGCTTCTGTGTCTGAATAAAGACTGATTTCTCAGTTCCAAAGTTAGATATAAGAGCAGGGTTTTTCCTAGCTGTAGATGAGTGGAGCCTTTACATACAGACAAAACAGGCATCCTAAGTGTGAGTAAAAGAGAAGCAAGTTTTAAAGCTGCTTCTTGTCCCCCCAACTCAGTCGAGAAAAAAAAGGAGGGTCTCTAGTTAAGAGAGATCAGCTTCTAGATCCAGGCAGAGTAGGGTAAATGCTGATGGCGAAGAAGGAGCTGGGTGGATATTCCAGCCAGCTAGGGGCTTCTTGAGGAACTTCTTGAGGTAGGAACAGCTAGAACTGCCTCCAGTGGGCGTCAGCAGTATGGATTGGGTGAAGGTCCTGTATCCTGGGGCTGTCCCAGAGAAATGGCTGTAGAACCCTTGCTTTTTGTGGCCTGGCTGAGTGTAGTTTTGTCTGTTATGGAGAGCAGCCAGGCATTCAGGGGCTGGGCTGACCAAGCAGAAAGAGCACTTTTATCCTTTAAAAAGAAAATGCTGTAAGTCAATCACATTCTTACATTTTAAGCATAATACTTGCAACTAAAACGAAACTGCTGTATTATAATCAAGATGCGTCGGCCTGTTTTATATTTAAGGCCCACAGGCTTCAACTAATTTAGGGGACCATCTGGTGAGAAAGAGAGAAAGTCTCATTGCAAAGTGTCATTTGTTTGCAGGCTCAAGTCTCAGAAGGGATCAAGCCTGGGGACCAGCCGATATCCTGTGCCAGTGTCCAGTGCTCCTGACCCTACCACTTAAGTAGAAAGAGCATGGCTTTGGAGTCAGACAGATAAGATTCAGTTCCTCCTCCAGCATTCACAAACTGGGTGCCTTGAGCCACAGGACTTCTGAGGTTTGTTTCCTCATATGTAAAATGGGAATTAGATTGTACTTGAAATTGTTGGGGAGATTAAAGGAGATAACGTCTCCCAGAGGGAGCTAGAACTATTGCTTCCTTTCCTGTGATGCATAACTTCATCTTCCATCTTGTTCCCTCTGAGCCTTGTTCTTCTTGCCTTCTTTGCCTGATATCCACTTTCACCTGAATAGACATGAGCATACTTTAAAACAGATCTTTGCACAAAAGGTCTAAAAAATAAGTTTTAATCTAATGCTGTTGTTTACCTTCTCCAGAAGGTAAAGAATTGAAATGGAATTGCCTTGGGTCAGAAGGCAATTTTGCCTCTTCTGCAGTATGCTAAGGAAGTCTATTCTCAAAGTCTTCCTGTTTACATTTATGTAGTTGAAAGGATTAAACCAGTTAGCTGGGACAAATGCCAGTTGCAGCTCAGGGGCGGGAGGAGAGGGAGTTGGAGAACAGGTTGGTTAGAGATGGAAAATCTGGGAAAGGGGATGCTTTTAGATTCCAACTAGATAGCTGCTGCTTAGGTGACAGCTTTATTTCAAGTGAGAATATGAATTTGGCTGTATTCCTAGTTAGAATCTAATGCTCAAAATTTTCTGTGAATCAAGGAGCAAAATTAAAAAGTGATGATTGAGATTGGCAGAATGTAATTGCTGAAGCTGGGTAATGGCTACCTGGAACTTCATTGCACTATTCTCTATACTTTTATGTGTGTTTGAAAATATCCATAATCAGAAGTTTTTTGTTTATGTGACAATTATGGGACAATGGAGGTCACTCAAGAATTGGGGAGTTTGACTGTCACATCAGTAAAGCTAATAAAGCTAGTAGAGGATATTTGAACAAAAAGAATTCCCTAGAGGAAATTGATGTTGTCCATAATGCTTATCTAGTAACTGGATTTATTTGAAGGATTAAATAGCATGCAGATAAGACTTTTAGTGGATATAATATAAATTGATCTCAAAAAGCTTTTGACAGGGTCCAGCCCCATGGCTGAGTGGTGAAGTTCGTGCTCTCTGTCAGAGGCCTAGGGTTCACCAGTTTGGATCCTGGGTGCAGACCTACACACTGCTCATCAAGCCATGCTGTGGTGGCATCCTATGTAGAAGAACTAGAATGACTTACAACTGGGATATACAACTATGTCCTGGGGCTTTGGGGAGAAAGAAGAAAAAGATAAAGAGGAAGATTGGCAACAGATGTTAGCTCAGGGCCAATCTTTGTCACCAAAAAAGCATGCGTTTAAAAAAAAAAGTGGTCAGCCTATTAAAAAAAAAAGCTTTTGACAAGATGTCACAACCACTGTTTTTAAGGGAATTGAGTTACTATAGGACTGTGACCCTCTTTCCTCTGAATAGATATTGCTGTAGAAATAGGAAATGGAGGTAGAGATAAAGGAACTAAGGGCATTATTTTGACATTTCTAAAGTGTGATTTCTTAGGGATAGGAAAGGGGGCTAGTTTTTTAAAAAATAAATCTTTTCAAAAGATCTGAAGGAAGAAATGCATAGTGAAATCTCCAAGTGGTCGATTACATGAAACTTTTCCTGAAAATAAAAAGCTTAGTTGATGGGAATAAGCTATAAAGAAATCCCATGGGCATGGGTGTATTCACTGGTAGCTATGAAGATTGGCTTTAGTTGAGTTGTTGCTAAACTATTTAGGGATATTATGAAGACCTTGCTTGGCAAGGCCCTGGGCATGAAGGCTCATTATTGAATGACCTAAAGATAATTCACATATGTAAATGTACACATATGCATTTCACACTAGAGTAGTGGCTGGGATTGACGGTGGGTCAAAGGAGAAGAACAGGTTTTTCTCCTGCTGGGATCAGCGTTTTGGAAGGTAGGGCAGATGCTCTAATATGGACACCCACAGTCTATCCAGTTGGGCTGGGAGAGAGTGTAAGCTAAAATCTAGTAGGGGAGAAAACTAATCTGCCCTCACAGGCTTTCCCTCCCCTTCCAGGGAGAGGGTTGATAGGCCTGCTAACAGTGGAAAAACGGAGTCAAAAGCCTCCTTGTTGAGAGGTTTTCCCTTTTACTCAAGGGAAGGGGAATGAGAATAGCAAGTTCTCACAGTGGTGGTGGTTGCAGAGCAACACATTTCAGGACGAGAGCGGAGGAGGCCAGGTATGCCTCTGACAGGACCAGCTACATAATTTTCAGGACCCAGTGCAAAATAAAAATGTGAGGCCCCTTGTTCATGAATTATTCAGAATTTCAAAATAGTGACGGCCGAATATTAAACCCAACGTGGACTCTTCTAAGCATGGGACTCTGTGCTACCGCACAGGTTGTATGCCCATCAAGCTGACCTGACTCCTGGGCAGCAGGAGTAGTGGTAGCAGAAATTCGAAAGGCATTAGTGAAAAGGTATAGAGCAGAAAATCAAGATCATCTAAAATCTCACCACCTAGAAACAAGCACTGTTAGCATTTTGGTATATATCCCAGAGATTTTTCTATATACATATGCGCATGTAGACACATATTCATGCAATTTTTTATATTATGAAAATGGTATATTGTACATTCTCTTCTGTAGTGTTTTAAGAAATTTACTACATTTTAGAAAGTTTTCCATGTTAGTAAATATAGATTATTTCAACCCTATTGTATAGAGATTCCATGTTCCATTTAATCAAACCCTATTCTTGGGTATCTGGGGAGTCTTGAGTTTTTCATTATTACAAATGATGCACATTGAACATCTGTAAAGTTGAGTGAGAATTGAATAAGTCAATCAGTGTAAAGCACTTCACAGAATACGTGGCAAATAGCAATCTCCTTATAAATGTTAGTGAACGTTATTTCTATTGTATTGTCAAATTGCCCTGTATAAAGGTGAACTAATTTACATTCCCAACAGCAGGGTGAGAGGGCTTGGTTTCCCTAAATCCTTGCCAATTCTTTCAATTTTTGCCTTCTATGTTTCCTCTTCTGCGAATGACCTGTTCATGTTCTTTGACAGTTCTCCTATTGGATTCCTCTTGCTTTAAAAATTTTAATTGATTTCTGTATTGGGGCTATCAATCTTTTATAATATGAATAACAAGTACTTTTTTTCTAGTTTTTTTGTTTGATGTTTGATTTTGTTTGCTTTAACCACACAGATATTTTAAAGTTTAATACAGTTAAATCTGTCCATGTTTTCCTTTAAGATTTCTGGCTTTGCTGTCTTCCTTTAGAAAGGCTTTTGCTACTGAACAGGTTTAGAGTTCAATGGTGGTGAAGCCTTTCCTCCCTTAGGTGAGCTCCACCAGGCTTCCTCTGGGGCTTCATTCTTCTGGGGCATGGTTTTTCAAGTTCTGTCAATGGAGTTCACAACACTAGAATACTTTAAACATATATAGGAAGGAAATATGATTATTAACTTTGAATCTACATGTGAAGACACAAGATATATTAAAAATGAATGTTCTCTACCTTTTCTCAACCCAGAAAACACTTTTGGCTTTTCATATTTTCTACTTTTTCTAGGGAGAATTCTGTCTTTACCAGAGCTATTTATTGAGGATCCAACCAAAGAGAAATTGAGTTGCAGGTGCATTTCTTTGGAGTTAGTGGGATATATTTATGTGGTTTGCTATCACTTCTGCATATAGTGAAGTTATTGCTGGCTGTACCAGTGTAGGAATGAGTTGTGGGAATGCTTCTAAAGTAGCAAATCCAAAGCTTATTTAAGATTAGTCAGTACATAAAATACTCAACATATCCTAAAATCTTATAGCTTATATATAAAAGAAATGATAGAGGTTTTCCCCAATTTGACAATAATCCAGAAAATTTACACGACGTTAATCAATGATGAGTTGTAAAGCTCAAAGAAACTTTTCTCAACTCTTGGGAAAGACTGAATTGTTTTTCTGTTCTCTTTATAGAAATTATACTACAAAAGTGGTGTCGGATGAAGAGGTGATCAAAGGATACACAGGCCAAAAATATAAAAAAGGAAGCAAGGAGGTTTGTCAGTTAATTTAATGAAAAATATTATGTTATTTTTTAAAATTTTGTGATATTTGTGGTATTAGTCAGGTTTTTTTTAAGAATTTGACAGTCTTTATTATTGGAAAGGTTTATCATTCTTTTTTTTTAATGTTTATTCTTTTATTGCAGTAACATTGGATTATAACATTATATAGCTTTCAGATGTTCGTGGTAATATATTTCGAATTCTGTGTAGATTACATCATGTTCACCACGCAAAAACCAATTATAGTCCATCCCCTCACATGTGAGCCTAATCACCCTTTTTTTTTTTTAAAGATTTTATTTTTTCCTTTTTCTCCCCAAAGCCCCCCAGTACATAGTTGTATATTCTTCGTTGTGGGTCCTTCTAGTTGTAGCATGTGGGACGCTGCCTCAGCGTGGTTTGATGAGCAGTGCCATGTCCGCGCCCAGGATTCGAACCAACGAAACACTGGGCCGCCTGCAGCGGAGCGCACAGACTTAACCACTCGGCCACGGGTCCAGCCCCCCTAATCACCCTTTTTGCCCTCCCCTCCCCCCTTCCTCTATGGTAACTACCAATCCAGTCTCCATTGCTATGTGTTTGTCTGTCAGTTTTTAAAACTTGTAATTTCTCGTGATTTATTGTCTCATTCTAAATAAATATTCAGGATTGTACCTAAGTCTACACTTTTTAAAAAACTTATTTAACCCGAATGATATAAGCTTCATGCTCCACAAAATTTGGATCTGCCATTGCCTGTGTAGTAAATATTAATGGTGATTTGGAATGTCCCATGTTAGAGATAAGGGCACATTGGCTTGCCTAAGCTTGCATAGATAGTGGTAGAGCCAGGATCCAACCCTGAGTCTGTCTGGCTTCAAAGTTTATTTTTTTTTCACTATCTAAAACTGTCTTCTTTTGGATGAAAATATATAGTAATCAACCCAAATTATAATAATAATAATAATTACTGAGTGCTTACTAGGTGTTACTCATCGATATATATTATTTCATTTAAACTGCAAAATGACCCTATTATGTAAGTATTATCATCCTCATTTTACAGATAGGAATAGAAAGATTCCGAAAAGTGAGTTAAATTGCCCAGGCTCACACAGCTAGAAAGTGGTAAAGCCAAGATTTGAGTTCATGTCTAAACGAGTCTGAAGCCTCAACTATGCTATAAACTGCCCGGGGAGAAGACTCTGGAGTCATTACAAAGGAAGACTCAGTTATCCATTCCTTCCATCAACCTCCAGATGAGTACAAAAGAGGAGAGAGAATGCCTTCTTCAATCCAGTTGTGATCAGAGGGTGAAGTCCTTCCCCCACAGATTTTGGCACAACACTGAGATGCCCCAGATGCCTCCTTCTGCAAATCCTAGACAGTGTTCTGTTACTGCCTTTGCCCACACTCCTCTCCTCCTCTGATCTTGACTGCTCAGTTGTGGTGTTCCTGATAGAGTGCAGGCCTGAAAGTGACCAGTCAAGGAGCTTTCTGGCCTCTTCTTCAGGGCCATACTCACAGTTGCCACCGAGGGCCCACTGGATCAGCACTAAAGCAATCCTGCCCTTCCTTCCTTGCATTCACCGCTCTTGCTTTTGGCAATGCTACTACCTTTTTCAACTTTTTAGTTGATGTCAAATATGGTTGCCAGCACTTGGGCTGCCATGGTTCCTTTTTCTTCGAGAGAGGTAGACCCCAGGGCACACACCTGGATCATGTCATTTCTCACCTCACTTCTCAGCTTGGAGAACAGGGACCTCTGGGTCACAGCTTTTCCACATTCTAATATGAGATTTCAACCTGCCCCTCTCAGTAGGGTGGGTGGAGGCTGGAACAAGGATTTTGATGGCCTGTGAAAATATGTAAGGCAGGGCTTGCCTTCTCAAATTAGAGCTTACTTGACTCCAAGCAAGCTTAGGGAAAGCATTTTGCAGGTGTCTTCTCACTTCCAGAGACTGAGACTCTACTTCCTTTACTGCTTCCTCTCCACTCTCCCTGCTCAGCCAATAGTTCAACATTCCACCATAAAGGAGATGCCCTTTTCTCAAACAATTAGCCCAGGCCTATGGTCCCTGCTTTCTAGGGCACCAGGTACCTAAGGATGTTGTCTGTAATTGTCCCCTTTGTGCTACAAACTCAAATTTTTGAATTGGCTCTCAAGTCTCACCAGCTCGCTGGCTCCACTTGGCAAAAAGCAATGGTTATCTTCTCCTCTGTGTCTTTTTGACATAGCACAGATCTCAAGTCCTCAAAACTGGCATCAGTTTATAAAAGGCCTTGGTGGTAGTCGGCAGCACATGCTAAAACAGAACTCTGAGCCAGGCAGACTGCCAGTCTCCCAAAGTTCACGTAAGAGGCAGGGCATGTGAGTGAAGTTTGCTCGGGTGAAAACTCCTTTGTATGTTTGCTTTTGGGGGGTCTTCTAGGAAGGGCAGCTTTATTTTGATATGCAATGTGGTTGTGCCCCAAGCATAAGTCTTCCTTGCGGCCAGGCCCTGGTATTTTGTGTCTGCCTTCTTTTCTTCTTCAACTCCTCAGGCCTTTGCACGGCCCTTTCCAATGTGTGCTCCAATTCTGACCTAATCACTCTGAGTCACTTGTTGAAGTGTTTTGCAATCTTTGAACAGTCCTTCCACCAGCTCCTGTAGTGGTTGCTGAATCCCCCAAATGTTTTTAAATGTTGGCTCCTTGCCATTCAGTGATCTTTCCAGAGTCTGTGCCTAGCCCCTGTTGTGATTTTATATGTCCGACATATTTTATTGACGTCTGGCAGGACTGGCATTTGTCAAGGGTCAGTTTTAGGCTGTGTTTCCCAGGCGATCCAGTAATATAAGGAGCCATTGTTCCTCTCCTCCAAAGCTCTGCCAGACATAATTATGCCATCTCAACAAATAAGCACCGCCAGGTGATTCATATCACCAAGTGCTTTTTCCATCAAACTCCTGAAGGTGTCTGGGGCTCCAAAGATTTGTGGGGCAGCCTTTCAAATAGGTAAAACCCCACAGGGCAGATGAAAGCTGTCTTTTCTTTGCCCCAGTCAGTCATAGGCTTCAACAATAGCACTTCTCAAACACAGCACTGGAAATTACTAGTTCCCTACCAGGCAGTCTAGAGGTTAATCTGGACACAGAACTGTCTCTGTAAGGTGGAGAAAGAGAACAGAACATTGAGATCCCTCCTGTCCTGAGTCTGCCCTCTCCTATCATGAGGTTTCCTTCTTTCCCTTTACATATTTGTTTATTCAGCTAGACAGTAGTTCTTAACCCTGACTGCCTATTATAATATATGGAGTTTGTTATAAAACATCTATCCCTGGGCCCCACCCATCCCTAGAGATCCTAACATTTTCTAAACACCTACCCTAAGCTAGGTCCTGTGCTCTACCCTAGGAGTAGAGGCAATTCAGTCATAGTCCCTGCCTCCATGTAGTTCATAGTTGACAGGCAGAGACAGATAAATTAAAAAGTATAATTCAGTGAGAAAATATGGTGTAACTCCATGTTCTTTTCTTTCTTTTTTTATTAGTCACTTACACCTGAGAGTGAATGAGTTTATCAGATTCTTCCTGAGAACAGATTTTTCAGAAACATGGAGTGCTTCACGAATTTGCATGTTATCCTTCTGGAGGGGCCATGCTAATCTTCTCTGTATCATTCCAATTTTAGTATATGTGCTGCCAAAGCGAGCACTCCATGTTCTTTTCTTAATCTAGCTTGTTTCTCATAAAACTGTGCCAGCACGAGTAAGGTAAACCTGGATTTGTTCAAGTCCTAGTATATAGGAGGAAGAGGCTTTCTTGGGTTCTTGGGTGACATAAGTTGAGAATTTTTTAAAAATAGTAAAATGTGTATGACTGTCCATAGAAATTTTATTTGTAGTAGCCCCAAACTGGAAACAGCCCAGATGTCCTTCCACAGATGAATGGTTAAACAAACTGGTACATCCATACCTTGGAATACTACTTAGCAAGAAAAAGGAATGAACAATTGATACACGTGACAACCTAGATGAATCTCCTACAGTTATGCGCAGTGGAAAAGGCTAATCCCAAAAGGTTACATACTATGTGATTCTGTTTATATTACATTCTTAAACTGATAAAATTAAGAGATAGAAGAATGTTTAGTGGTTGCGGGAGTTAGGGAATCGGAGAGGGAGGTAGGCTGTGAAAGGGCAACACGAGGGATCCTGTGGTGATGGAAATGTTCTATATCTTGATTGCGGTGGTGGTGATGCAAGGCTATCCATATGATAAAATTATATAGAACTAAACGCACATCCCCACACGCACCCAGACACAAGTGAGTGCATGTATAACTGGTGAAATCTGAATAAGCACTGCGGGTTGTACCTATGTCAATCTCTTGGGTTTGATATTGTACTATAGTTATATAAGATGCTAACATTGGGGGATACTGAGGAAAGGGTGCATAGGACTTCCCTTTACATTTCTTGTAACTTTCTTTGAATGTACAATTATTTCAAAAAAATAATAGTTCAAGAAATCGCTAACCAGAAATAAAAAGGATTAAAAATGTTAGACACATTTATAAATACAAAGCCCTAAGTAGCTACATTAGGAGAAGCAGGGAATATAGTTATTCTTTGATGTTATAAGAAGACAAACAGTCCTCAGGGAATGCTAAATTTAAAACATAGGTAAGTTTCATTTTTTTTCCAATTAAAAGAGAATGTTTCTTGTGGAAATTTAGAAAATGTACTGAAAAAAGTTCATTAATAATTCCATCATTGGGGCCAGCCTGGTAGTGCAGTGGTTAAGTTCGCATGTTCGGCTTTGGAAGCCCGGAGTTTGCTGGTTCGGATCCTGGGTGCAGACATGGCACCACTTGGCAAGCCATGCTGTGGTAGGCGTCCCACATATAAAAAGAAAAAGTAGAGGAAGATGGGCACGGATGTTAGCTCAGGGCGAGTCTTCCTCAGCAAAAAAGAGGAGGATTGGCAGCAGATGTTAGCTCAGGGCTAATCTTCCTCAAAAAAAAAAAGAAAATCCCATCAGTTGGAGATGCTATTTTTCTCAACATTTAGGGTATATCTTTTCAATCTTTTTTCTATGTATAAAATTAAGAGAAAAATTTTCAAACCCAGCAATAGATAGATTTTTCCTGTCTTTGAAGAATCTTGTATTAATATGACTTTAATGTATATACAGTATTCCATCATATGGATGCAGAATGAATTATTTACCTGATCCTCTATTTTGGATATTGAGATTGTTTTCAAGTTTTTGGTATAATAAATAATGCTGCAGTACACATTATTGCACTTGCATCTTTGTATTTATCTCTGATTGCTTCTTTAGTATAAATTCTTAGGAGCAAAATTACTGGGTCAAAGATTATGTAAATTTTTAAAGCTTTTGCTATATTTGGCTAAATTGCTTGCCAGAAAGTTTGTATGAATGTTCCACCTCTGTTTTTCCCAGAGCACATTCTTTGTTGCTGATGTTAGCCACTGGGTAGTAGGCTGGATAGACTCACTGTGGCTGTTCTTCTGTTCCTTCGTACAGTGTTATAGGATCTAGCACAATGCCGGGTACACACTAGGCCCTCAAAAATATTTGCTGATTTAATATCCTTCATAATATATTCTTTGAAACTCTTATCTGGGGCTGGTGGGATACAAAATCATCAAAATAGTGTGCTTCCACCTCAAATTATATCACTGGCGTCAAGTAAAGAGTAAGGCCTTGAGGGAATAGGACAGGTACATTTTAGTAAAGAGGAAGGACTTGGGAAAAGTCTGGAGGTTCTAAACTAGGAAGCGGAAACCATCTGAGGTTTCTGGGAGCAGAGTGAAGGGATCTGAAATGCTGGGGTTTGCTGGGAAGGGAGGCAGTGTCTGGGGCATCAACGTAATTGTTGGGAGGGTGGGAGAGAGGAAAGCTCTTGCCTGCTACCTGCTTCCTGCTATGACCCTCCTTTAAGCACCCAGGATGTTGATCGACCTGGTGGCCTATATGTAAAACATCAGTGTGCAAACTTCTCCCAGCAGAAGTCTGGGCATAATTATACTGAGTTGTGCTTTTATTTTTTATTTGGGGGTTACAGGTTTCATTTGTCTTTCGAAGTTTCCCCCTTTGTGTCCTGCATGTGGCTATTATTAGTCAAGTGAAACCAGTGGCTAGAGGTCTGGGCTTCCCATCATTGCTGCTCCTTCTACCGTCTGCCTTAAATACAAACAGGGTAGATGACCACACAAGCCCCAGGGCTCTCTGGGAGGAGCCCACCGTGGTTTCAGAAAATAACAGGCCACAGCCAGCTCTGTTTAATCACCAGAGGTGATTAAATAATAAAAATATGTGGACACTCAAAAAATTATATCAGACTCTTCCTGGATGACTTTAAGTCGTCTCATTTAATCTTTCCAACAACCTGGTAAGATAGATCCTTATTATTACCATTTTACAGTTGAGGAAATGGACTTAATGAACTTACCTGGATCACCTGGCTAGTGTGTTACAGATCAAGGATTTGAAATCCCATCTATCTGATTCTGAACACATGCTCCTAACCGCTGCCTGATTTAAAGCACACAGGGTGATATGCTCTTCCTGAATCTATTTCCTGCATTGTATTTAAATTAGATTCTGCATTTTCTTAGATTCCACCATGAGATTCAATCCTTTGGGTCATGAAGCCTTTTCCTACCCAGAGATCCTTTTCTAACAAGTATCTATCCAAAGGAGCAGCAGTGGCTTAAGCACATCAGATAATATTTGAGTGGAGGAAAATGGGCTATTAGCTAAGTCCCCCAAACAAAGGACGTGGACAATTAATTCAGTTTCCTCAAGGTAATCAGTTTTGGAGAATCAGGGACACAAAGGCCCAAAGAAGGATAGATTAGGTCAGGTATAAATTTTGTGTTGGTACCCTCGGAGGTTTGCTACCATTTAGAAAGCCATCCCTTTGGGGCCTCCTCCACTGTTTTTGTATTCCAGATGATGTTACTAGCATGTAAGGTAAACAATACATTTTAATTCTCAGAGCCCCCTGACTCAGCCTTCTGTAGTTTTTCTTGCCTCCTCGAAAATTCCCTTTAGTTTTCAAGACTATAGGAAGATTCAATCATGATCATATATCATGAGGCAGTTTTTTCCCCAGTAGGCTGAGACAGCATGCTGTCACAGGCCCTTTGATAGTCTGGTTTCAGTGTATATTTTAGTAGGTCCTTGTTCAGATTAATCGACAATCTGTAAGATGTAACAATAACATTATTGAGTGCATATTATATTCCAGACACTGTACTAAGCGCTTTTCATGAATCATCTCATTAAAGTCTCATGAGTTTGAGAACAAACTGTCCCAGAAAGGCTAACTTGTTCAAAGTCACAAAGATAGTAGCAGACTGAGGATTTAGGTCTAGTCTAACTTCAGAGTCTCACCATCATGCCTGGTGGTAGCTATAGTTAGATAATAATAATTGATCTAAATATAGATATAGGGGCTCAGAAAAAAGATGGTAAGGTATTTACTGACTAACAATGTGATCTGTGCCGCCATTTTGCTTAAAGCTGGTTCCTGGAGGGATAGCTATCAATGAAAAAGCATATTAATAATAATAATAATTTAATAATAAATTATTAAATAGCAATACTAATTATTACTGTTACTGTTATTTTCATCTGTAGCCGTAGCTAACATCTCCATCATTCAATCAAAAAATATTTCCCTTCCTGTATGTCCAGCTTTGGGCAAAGTTCTGGGGATATAAAAGTAAGCAAAAAATACATGTTCCATGATTTCTTGGTGCTTACAGTTTAGTGGCAGGAATAAACATTAAACAATCACACTAATGGCTATGTAATTACAGAGATAAGTGATCAGAAGGGAAAGAACATGGTTCTCTGTTGGCAAATGACGAAAGAACCCTAAATAGATGGTGGGCTTGGATCAGAGAAGGCCTCTCTGAAGCAGTAGAGGTAAGGGTGAGTTGGAATGAACTAGACGAGTAGGGGGCTGGAGTTGGGAGCTGAAATGCACATCTCAGGGAGGGGAACAGCATTAGTGTATGTCTTAAGGATTTGGTCTCTATCCTAAGAGCACTGAGAAGTCACTGAAAGGTTTTAAGAAAGGTGTGCCATGATCAGATTTACATTTTATAGTAAGATCATTTGAGTTGCTGCAGGGATAAGGGATTAGAGGGGAGCAAAACGTGGAAGTCAGGGGACCAGTTAGCAATAGTCCAGGCTAGAGATAGTGACTTAGACCGGGGTGGTGGCAGTGGAGATGGAAGTGAATTTTGGAGGTGACAAATTTTTTGGAGATGGTGCTGATAGAACTCGGTGATAGATTCAATAAGGAAGTGCGGGATGGGAGAGGGCAGTGGTGTCCTTTAATCTTTACAGCCACCCTTCAAGGGAGGGGTTTCTTTTTCCTTGTTTGACAAATAAGGAAACGGACTTCCCATTGCTTTAGCATAAAGTCTACAGGCTTCATAGGGCCCTCGAGACACTATATAATCTAGGCTCTGTTGACTAACATATCCTGGTCTCCCTTCTGCCACGATCCCCCTAGTTCTCTGTGGTCTAGCTGCAGTGGCCTTTTAGTTTCTTGTTATGCCAAGCTCCTTCTAGTCTTAGAGCCCTTTCACATGCTGTCTGCTTGACCTGAAATGCTTTTCTCCTCTTCTTTGCCTGGTTCATGCTTCCTTGGGAAAACCTTTTCTGACCTACCAGACTGGGTTAGGCCTTCAGGTTATGTGCTCCCATAGCACTCTGCACTTTTGCACTTACTACAGTTGTACAGGCCTACCTCGGAGATATTGTGGGTTCAGTTCCAGACCACTGCAATAAAGCGGATATTGCAATAAAGTGAGTCAAATGAACTTTTTGGTTTCCCAGTGCATTTAAAAGTTATATTTACACTATACTGTAGTCTGTTAAGTGTGCAATAGCATTATGTCCAAAAAAAGTACATATCTTGGTTTAAAAATGCATATATTTGTTGAATGAATGAATGAAGCTTATAGATGCTGAGTTAACTTGTCTACTGTTAAACAGTAAGTGACTGATCCAAGACTTGAACTAACTCTAGTAACAGCAGAACCCAAGTTCTAACCACCATGCTAGACTGTTACTATTCATGTTTGCAACTGAAACATGTCAAAGGCCATACAGCAATTTCTAGAGAACTTAGTTTTCTTTTTCCTCCCTTCCCTTCCCCTCCTCTTCCTTCCTCCCTGCTTCCCTTCTTACTTCTCTGCCTGTCTGCCTTCATCTTTCTCTATCTTTCTTTTATAAGATTTGGAAGGGCTACTAGAGGTCTTGTCCAACCTGCACATTTTATAAAAGACAAAACTGAAGGTAGACCAAATTGCCTGCCCAAAGGCTATAGTTATTGGCAGACCTAATAGATAACTTTAGCTTTTATGGTGGGCATCATTCTAGCAAAATCCATGGAGATCTAATTTATTTCAATCTTGTTTATCCAATATCCGTTTGTTATAACCAGGTTAGTTTCATCAGTGACCTGGGCACATGTTTTGCTCATTTCTACCTCAGTACATGACCCACACTGGTCTCTTTGCCTGGGATTTATTCCTTCTTTCCAACCTGTTTCTTTTACTCATCTTTCAAGCCCCAGCTCAGTTCTCACCTCCTCCATGCAGACTTCCCTGCCCATTCTGGCTCATTGTAAAGTCATATAGCAGTCTCTATAACTCATTTGGCCTGGATTCACGCACTGACATGTATTTTCATTTAAATGTTCTCAGGTGTGTTTTTTCTTCCCTGTAGGCTGCCCTCCCCACAAGCTCGTCAAAGGCAGGAACCATATCACATAGTGTGCCTCTTTTGTACTCCTTTTTATTCCCAGAAAAGCTTTAGATACTTAGTAGACACTCAAAGAATAGTTCTTGAATGAATGAATGAATAAATGATGTAAGCAAGAAAAAAAATGGGATGGTAAACTCTGCCATCTGGTGGCTATTAGTCTTTAGTGTTGCAATTTTCACTGCATGTTTTAGTGTTGAAATGAGAAAGGTGGCACACGGTAATAAACAAAGGTGATGATGGTGAAGTGGGGAAGGTTTCTTTTTCTTTTGCTCAATGTACCAGTGGCGTGGCTACTGAAATGTTTTATAAGAGAAAGCAGAGGTGGAGGGAAACCAAAAACCAAACTAACCATGTCCCTAAGGACTGGACACAGAGCTGGGGAGTATTGATTGTGTTTCCTCAGGTACAATCCCTGCTTTGAAAGGGACAAGTAAAAGAAGCCATCCCAACAAGTTCAGCAGTCCAGAGCTCTGATCAGATGACCAACCTACTTATTTGGGGGGATCTATTAATAGACCTTTTACAACAGTCGTCCAGTGAAGAGAATCTTTCCCTTTGTGTTAATGGTCCTAGGATCGTCTTAGTTTTGTTGAGCAACTGTGTGCGGATCACACAGCCTCTGTTGTCTCAGTTTTACCAGTTAATTTACTTCTTGATTTACTTCCAGGTCTGTTGTGAGACTCTATGAGACCACAGGTATGAAGATCCTTAGAAAAATTTTTAAAAAGTGATATATGTGTTTAACATTTCCATAAAAGAAAGGTAATGTTTATACTTTCCATTTCAACAGTACCTAAATATTTATAAAGTACCTTTACAGCCATTGTCTATTTTCAGTCTCACAGCAACCTTAGGAGACAGGCAGGCAGGCCTTATTACCCTCAATTCACACATGAAGCTTAGAGATTCATATTCAGAGTTAATAAACATACACTGAGGACCTGTTACATGCCAGGCATACTGATAGGTGCTTTCATATGTTAGAGAAGTGAAGTTAGTTGCCCAAGATCACCTGGGCTGGTAAGTGGCAGAATCTACACTCCCACCCAGGTCATCTGACTTCGCAACCCAGTGCTCAACTACTACTGACTTTAGGTTGGTCTAATTCCTCTCCTGGGGCCATCTGCATTTGATTTTTCTCTCTCTTTTGTGGAATTAAATATTTTGTTGCCTGTTAAAAATCTTTAAGGTCTCAAGAGCAAGTGCACCAAAAAGCACTTGGTGTAGGTTACAAACCCTTACTAATGCAGTGGTTCTCAGCCCTGGCTGTACATTAACATCACCTGAGGAGTTACAAAAATTACCCATGTCATGGCCCCACAGAGGAGTAATTAAGTCAGAGTTTCTGGGGGTGGATCCCAGGAAAAAGTCTTTTTTTCTTTTTTGAAGCTAATCCTAAGGTGCAGCCAAGGTGGAGAACCACCCTGCTCTAGCAGAATGGTCAGTGACCCAACATTCTAACAGTCAATCAACTTTCTCAGAGACTGGTCCCAGCAAACATCAAGAGCATTCAACGAGGGGCCGGCCTGGTGGCGTAGTGGTTAAGTGCACACGTTCCGCTTTGGCGGCCTGGGGTTCGCTGGTTCGGATCCCCGGTGCGGACATGGCACCGCTTGGCAAAAGCCATGCTGTGGTAGGCGTCCCACATATAAAGTAGAGGAAGATGGCCACGGATGTTAGCTCAGGGCTAATCTTCCTCAAAAAAAAAAAAGAGCATTCAATGAGGAAGAGGGAAGAGGAGTAAAGAAACACCTTGGAAATGTCACTGTTGAATTTGATTTTAGTAGTGCATGCAAACTGAACAGCAGTGACAGAGGTAAATCATTGGAGCTAAAGAAGAAACAGGAAAGAGAAGGACATGGATCCCACTTTGAGGTAGAGAGAGGGTTGGCAGACACATCATTCTCACTCCATAAGAGCAGACATTATAAGCCCCTATTCATCCATCCATCCATTAATCCATCCCTCCCTCCATCCCTCCCTTCATCTATCCATCCAGTATTTACTGAACATCTACTATGTTGCAGTCACTATTCTAGGTAGTGGGGATACAGCAGTGAACAAGGCAGATATAGACTTTAGACTCATGGAACTTTCATGCTAGTTGTGGGTTTAGGGGAATGATTCAGCCATGATGTCCTCGTGACCTTGAACATCACTACATAGGCCACATAGCCAAGGCTCAACCACGGTCTGACTCAAGTCTTGGAGGAGTGCCTGTAATCCTCTCTGAAACATGGCAACATAAGCAATATTGTGAGGAGCTGTTACAGGACCATTTCTCATCTACCTCCTTATCTTGTGGGAGGCTGCCATGAGGCAGTTTCTTGTTGGCCTCCCTGGTCCTGGTGAGGCATAGAACTTTCCACCATCACACAAACACTCCCCTGAAGTATAGCAGCAGTAATAAATTGCTTGGCTGTAGCTTAGAGTTGGCTCTTCTGCAACAGAGTGACCCACTACTCATGTCATCAGTCATCTGGCCCCTCCAATTCAATCATTCTGTGGGACTAGGGACATGGGGTGCCGACACCATGATGATCTTGCTTTTGCTGCCTGTGTAAGTAAAAACTGTATCCATTTGGGCTCATTGTCTTCTTATTGGCTGGATCTATGGAAATGTAGTAAGCCAACCTAGCAGCTGCCAATACACTGCTGCTTAAGGACTGCTTGACCACTAGACAGTAGGGACAGACCCATACCAATTAGACTGAAAAACAAAATTATTACAAGTTGTGATAAATACAGTGAACCCTGAAATGTCAGCTGTATGTGAGCTGAGAAATCACCTAAACACTGGGGAGAAGGGACAGGGCTTACTTACAGATGAAGAAATGTAGAAATGTAGAAAAAATGAGAAATATACAAAATCACCATTAGACAAATACCATAATAATTGTTGTGGACAAGATGCATGCTAAAATCAGTGGGCTAAAGTTTGAGAAGAAATAGGATATTTGTTTAGTCTCAAAGTATCTCCCCCAAGATATTTGTTAATTACAAGGGGAAAAATAGTAACTTTACAGTGGAGAAACCCAGTCCCCTCTGTTTGAGAGGGACCATATGGGAGTCAGGTAACTAATGGAGTCCTGGCCCAGGAATAGGTCACTGTGGGTCTGCTGGGTCTATGGACCTACCTGATGGTCATTTTCCTAGTTCCAGGCTCTATAGAAAAACTTAACATCTGTTGCAAACACCCTCCTAGGATGGATCCTAGAAGCATGGGAAACATGATGGCTGACACTAAGTTGGGTAGAAATGCCTGAATTGCCATGACAGACTGGATTATAAGGCTCAGGGAGGTGGGCATGCTGGAGTGGATATGTTACATGAGGCCATAAGATCCACTGGAGGATTATGTTGCACAGAAGGGCTCAGGGAACACACACTTGGTTCACCAAGGCCATGAGGACTGTGCTGGTGAGAGGGGGATCAGCATCACCAAGAAGTTCATGTGGCTCTCCTCTTCAGGCCAGGGCAGAGAGTAGGAGGAGCAATCACAGAGCTGGGCTCATAACCAGCAATGGGGATGATGGGGAAACCAAAGTAATAGAGGCCGGGTGGTTATGCTCAACTGCCAGAAGCTAGGTGGATGCAACAGTCATAATAAGGAGCTAGGTCAGAGTGGCAGCCAAGGGGACCTGACCCAGTGGGAGTTATGGAGGCAGTTAATAGAATATGATATCCTTAGGGGCAAAATAGATGGGCAGACAATAAGGACACTGCTCTGTCTGCAAAATTGAAAGCAATCAAGCTTGAATGATCAGGAGGCTGAGAGGAGTTGCTCCAATACAAAGTCATGACCTCTTGCTGTGTTTCTGGACATAAGCCAGTTTTCAGACCTGGAACCCATGGACTAAATGGAGGTCCAAGTCCCCAGGGAGGAAGGATCCAGCAATACCAATGCAAGGTGTATACCACCACAATACATATACTACAAGTATATGTAGTAATGATTCCTCCAGTCTTTTCCCAAAGGGACCCATGTTTATTTACTTGGGTAACTGTCCACTGGAGAAAGGAAACTCAAACGTTTTTACAACTGCTAGACTGACAGGCATGAGAGTACAAAAAGCTTTTTTCTCAAGGTTGTGGGGTGGGGATACTCTATAGTGCAATTTATATTCCAGAGGATCTCTGTGGGATCAGACTGAGGCTACTCTCCAGCTAAGACCAAATTCTTGCTTAGCTTTTCCCCCTGGCCCTATACTACTTGCCGTAGTCTCTTCTCCTGAGAGCACCTCCCCAGTAAATCATGTGCACAAGAATTCTTGTCTCAGATCCTGCTTCTGGCAAACCCAGCCTAAGACAAACAAACTGTGTCCATTCATACATGAAACATTCATAATACTCCACAGTATGGTTGTATCCTGGTACATTTAACCCCTCTCCAAGTGATGGACATTTGGGATTTATCTAGTCTTTTTCTGTTACAAACAATGCTTCAGTGAACATCCTTGCATCTGACTCTTTATGTCCCATATGTCTTCAAACCTCTTTATATAACTTGTCTTCAGAAATGCTTATCTAGGATTTCAGGTAGTCCCAAGAGGGCTATGAATATTAGTTTTGTGGACTATGGCTGTATTCCAGGAAACTAATTACCTAAGGTAAATCATAAAAAAGTCCATGAATTATGGAGCAACACAGAGGTATTCACAAAGGGTCACAGATTAGGGAAATGGAAAGGGTGAAGGATGTTTGGAGAAATAAGTTGAGTTAGAATAGTCCAGATAAGCTTTGAGGAAGTGGTTAGATTTAAGTAGCATTTAGGAGTATTTTTACTAGAAGAAAATTAGAATATCGAGGTTAGGTAGGGTTAAGTGGCAAACACTGGTTAGAATGTTCTGGTTAATTAGGAGACTGAAGAGATGAGGCAAGGGACTAAAGTGAGGATCTTAAAGTGCGATATTGGAAATTACAATCAAAATGGCTAAACTCACCACGTGCACCTAGGAATGAACTATTAATGAATACAAATGCCTAAGAATCACTTGTCTTGAACTCATTTCCTGTAGTGCTTTTCTGAAAGAACACTGTGCTCCTTTCTAAGCCTATTTTATTTGTTTTTATCATCATTCCTCCCTCACTTCCTGTCTTCATTGCCAAGATCCAGGTGGTAAACACAGGCAAGAGAACATGTCATGGATCATAACTGGACAAGCTGCGTGACTCAGGAGACTGAACAAAGGTTGGGTCACAGGAATTCTGCATTGGCTGTGCTCTTACACAAATGGGTCACCTGGCCTGTTTTTTAAAAATGTATCTGTTAATATGACAATGTGCATTTTGTGATTGTTCCATTCTGGCATGCTGCTTTTACTCCCATTATACTACTGTTTTCATTCTGACTTGCATTATAGTTAAAATATTTACTATTTTGAGGTCACAAAATGGTGGTTTATGGGACATCTCTGGCCCATAGATATGCTTAATTAAGCTAACGCATGTTCACATTAAAAAAATAGTTGCCAATATTTCAAAAATAGGAGAGTTCATACAAAAATATGGATTCCTGACTTCTGAAAAAACAATCTGGCACACAGGGCTCTCATTTCCTCATGACAACAACTGACTGGAACTGAGCAGTGGCTGCCCTTATTGTCAACTTGACATTGAATCTGAAAGTTGGTTACCATATTTCATGGAACCGGCATTGTTGTTCTTCCTTCAGTGACATTAAGAAGAAAGTGAAATATTTTTCTATATCCAGTTTCTATAAAAATTGGGAAAACAAAAGCTAGACTGAGAGAGAGGACTGTTGTGATTCAAGAATTAAAGGATAGAGGTGGGTTGAAGAACGGGTTAGGCTAGGAATGGAGAGCTTGGACAAAACCGCGGAGATGGCAGAGGGAGGGAGTAGAGGAGGCAGTTGGGTCACTCCCCTTCCCGGGCTTTTCACGGGGGAATCCACTCCTAGGGCATATTGTACTGTTTCTTTGCCTTCAACTGAAATTTTCATTTAGAGTCTCCATTATACCAGGAACAAAGGAGACATAGCCTCTGCTCTCATGGAGCTCACAGTTGAGTAGGGGAGCCAGACATTAGTAAATAGCTATGAAGGAAAATAAGAGGGTGCTAAGGAAACAAACACTAAAGAAATTTTTCCTCAGGGTTCATCCATGTCACAAATGGCAGAATGTCCTTTCTCATGGCTGAGTAATATTCCATTGTGTATACATATACCATATCTTCTTTATCCATGAGCACATTATGTTAAGTGAGATAAGTCAGACAGAGAAAGACAAATACTGTATGATCTCACTCATATGTGAAATCTAAAAAAGGTAAACTCGTAAAAATAGAGTAAAATGGTGGTTAGCAGGGGCTGGGGGTGAGGGGACAGGACAGATGTTGTTTAAGGGCACAAACTTGCAACGGGCAGTAAATAAACCCTAGAAATCTAATGTACAGTATAGTGAATATCGACAGCAATATTGTACTATAATCATCAAACTTGCAGAGAGACTGAACTTAATTATTCCAACCATTTAAAAGAAATGATATTATGTGACATGATATAGGTGCTAATTATCGCTACAATGGCATCATATTACAATATATGCGTGTATCAAATCAACATGTTGTATACCTTAAATTTATACAGTGTTATAGGTCAAATATATTTCAGTTAAAAAGAAAAGAAATTTTTCCTAATCTGAGTAAGGTTTCCCTGTGGAAGTAACACTAAAACTGGGGCCTGAAGAGTAAATGGAGTTAGTTAGCAAAGAGGAGGAGGTAGAGCTTTGCAGACAGAGGGAACAGCATGTGCAAATACCACAAAACAGGTGGGAGTTTGGCACCCCTGAAGACCTGACAGAAGGTCAAGTGGCTTTTGTTGGAGAGTAGGGAGGAGAGTGGCTGGGAATGAGGCTGGAAGCTTGACAAAGTCAGTGCACAGCCTTGAAAGCTGTGGGAGGGAGTCTGGATCTTATCTTCAGAGCAGCGAGAGTTACCAACAGATTTTAAGCAAAATGCACCATGATACGAATTTTGTTTTAACTCTTGCTTCACCTGCCCAGTAGTGAGTTCTTGTCCACAGAAGGCTTATCATTCTCATTGTTTTCTATGGTTAAATCAGATAAAGATTTTTCCCATAAAGGATCTTTTAAGTTTTTCATTCAGAAATAATCATTGCAGTACAAATCTCTGACTACTGTGGAAAATGTCTTTTAGGATATATAAAACAAGTCTAGAAAAAAAATGCACTCTTTTCTGGCTTGCTGGCCATATTGAAACCAATGGGAATAGGGAGGGGTGTATTTTCCAATCATGCCAATTAATTTTAAAATTTAAAGGAATACAAACAAAATCATTTTATTAATTCAGTCCTGCTCCTCTGACCTTGGATATATTTTTCCTATATATCTCTGCCATTCTTGCTTCACCAGCAACTGCCCTTTTCAGACCCTTGATATCCACATGTGAATTGTGGTCTCCTCACTATGCTCTGTGCCAACCTTCCAAACATTACATGCTTGAGCTGGAAACCATCATTGTCATCTTTCCCTGCCAGCAGGCCTGCCTATCCCATCGCCATGTCACTCTGAAGTTCAAAAAGCCCTAATAGCTCTCCCATTGCCTACAGCAGGGTTTCTAAAGTGTGGCCCATGACTCTGCTCAAATCTATGTATTTGCTTTTATATGCATAAAACATCTCTGGAAGGATACACAAGGAACTGATAACACTGCCTTCAGGGAGGGGAATAAGTGGCTGGGGGCGGTAGTGGGAAGGAGATTTTTCTTTATATAATCCTTTGTACTTTTTGAATTTGAAATCTGTGATTTTAGTATTTTTTTTAACTTAAGAAGTATGGTTCATGAGTATGTTTGTTTTCTAGGGCCGTAATAACAAAATACCACAGACTGAGTGGCTTAAACAACAGAAATTTATATTCTCACAGTTTTGGAGGCCAGAGGTCCAAAATCAAGGTGTCAGCAGGTTTGGTTTTTTTCTGAGGCCTCTCTCCTTGGCTTGCAGATGGCCGTCTTCTTGCTGTGTCTTCATATGGCTTTCCCTCTGTGCATGCATATCCCTGGTGTCTTTTTTGTGTGTCCAAATTTCTACTTCTGATAAGGACACTAGTCAGATTGGATTAGGGTCCACTCTAACTGCCTCATTTTAACTTAATCACTCCTTTAAAGGCCCTGTCTCCAAATATAGTTACATTCTGAGGTACTAGGGGTTAGGGCTTCAACATAGGAATTTGGGGGGGAGGGGCACAATTCAGCCCATAACAATGAACTAGATGCACTAGAAACATCTCTAGTGCTTGTTAAGAATGTTAAGAATCCTGTGCTCCATCTCAGATCCACTGATTCACAGTCTACTTGTCATGAGTCTGAGGACACATAGGTTCAACTCCAGAAACCCTCAGATTGGCAGGACTTCACCTTTTTCTCCTCAGAGTACATATGTCTGAGGGGAAGTCATGCTTCTCCCTTTAGTTCCTATCAATCCTTGGAGGGAGGAATTCCATTCCTTCATTCTGCTCCTATTAACCTCTTGGCACAGGTCAGGCTCTGTTATGCACACTACCTCTGCTTTGTAACCCTGGACATATGCCCCATCCAGCTTCTGCAACAGCAGAAGGTATGTACTTCCGTCCACTCTGTTTCAGTTGCTTTAAATGGACCTCACATTTTTATATATGTGGGAACATCAACAATAATAGTAATAGAAATACTATCAACATTTATTGAATGCTACTGTGTTTTAGGAATTATATTAAACATTTTATATTATCTCATTTAATCTTTACAACAAAGCTATGGAGTTAGTTATAGTCATCTCCATTTTACAGATGAGAAACAGGATCAGAAAGGTTAAGTAACTTGGTGAAGATAGCATAACTAGTAAATTGCAGACTCTGGGCTCTAACACAGGTCTGTATATCTGTAAAGTTCATGTTTTTCTACTATAGTGGGGATTTTTGCCTCTAGCTTCATGAGGAATATTGGTGTGTAATTTTCTTTTCTTGTACTATTTCAGTCTGGTTCTGCTATTGGGGTAATGCTGGCCTCATAAAATGCATTGGGAATGCATTTTATGCATTTGCTCCTCTACTGTTTTCTGATAGAGATTATGTGGAATTGAAGTTATTTATTCTTTAAATGTTTAGTAGTGAAACCATCTGGGCCTAGCGATTTCTTTTTTGGCAGATTTTAAAAATATGACTTCATTGTCTTTAATAGTTATATAGGAATATTCAGATTATTTCATCTTAGATGAGTTTTCATAGTTTGTGATTACAGTCCTGTGTCACTTAATGACGGGGATTCATTCTGAAAAATGTGTTGTTAGGCGATTTTGTCGTTGTGTGAACATCATAGAGTGTACTTACACAAATGTAGATGGTATAACCCACTACACACCTAGGCTCTATGGTACTAATCTTATGGGACCATCGTCGTATATGTAGTCCATTGTTGAGCAAAACATCATTATGTGTTGCATGGCTGTACATCTAAGTTATCAAATTTATGTGAATAGAGTTGTTTGTAGTATTCCCTTATTTTCCGTCTAATGTCAGAGACATTTCTACTGATAATCTCTCTTTCATTTCTGGTATTGGTAATTTGTGTCTTGTCTTCCTTTATCAGAATTTGTCAGGTTTATTGATTTTATTGATCTTTTCAAATAATTTGCTTTTATTTTTGTTTGTCTTCTCTATTGTTTTCTGTTTTCAATTTCATTAGTTTTTTCTTATCTTTATTATTTCCTCCTTCTGCTTACTTTGGGTTTATTTCATTCTTATTTTTCTAGTTTCTTGAGGTGGGAACTTAGATTATTGATTTGAAACTTTTCTTCTTTTTTAATATAAACATTCAGTGCTATAAATTTCCCTCTAAGGATTGCTTTAGCTGCTTCCCACAATTTTGATGTTTTACTTTAATTTTCATTGTTTTTTTTTTTGAGGAAGATTAGCCCTGAGCTAGCTGCTGCCAATCCTCCTCTTTTTGCTGAGGAAGACTGGCCCTGAGCTCACATCTGTGCCCATCTTCCTCTACTTTATATGTGGGACGCCTACGACAGCATGGCTTGGCAAGTGGTGCCATGTCTGCACCCGGGATCCAAACTGGCGAACCCCAGGCTGCCAAAGCAGAACGTGCACACTCAACTGCTGCACCACTGGGCCAGCCCCTCATTCAGTTTTATTATCTAATAACTGTTGTTAATTTTTCCATCTTTTTTCTCTATGTAATTTTGAAAAAAATCTATTGCTATTTTTTCAGATTTACTCATCTTTTCTTCTGCAATGTCTTGTTTGCTTTTAATTCATCAAGTTTACTTTTCATTTCAGATGTTGTAATTTTTCATCTCTAGAAGCTCCATTTGAATCTTTTAAAAATATTTTCCATTTCTCTTCTGTCATGCTTATGTATTTATCTATCTTCTTGAGCATATGGAACATATTTATAATAGCTGTTTTATTGTCTTTGTCTGCTATTTTCATCATCTTAGTGTCTTTCTATTGATGTTTATCCTTATTAAGGGTCATATTTCCCTTCTTTGTATGTCTAGTAACTTTATATTGAATGCCAGACATTGTTCGATTTTTGACATTGGTTGCTGGATTTTGTTGTGTTACTTTAGATCATGTTGGATTTATTTATCTGATATGCAGTTAAGTTACTTAGAATTAGTTTGATCCTTTCAAGCCTTGCTTTTAAACTTTGTCAGGACAGGCTTTTAGTCTAGCATTAAATTTGTCCCCCTCCTAAGTTGCCATCTTTCTGAGGATTCTACCAGATGACCTATGTATTAGAGATCTTTCTACTCTGGCTGGTGAGGACATGAAGTATTACCAGCCTTATGTAAGCTCCAGGAATTATTCTGGGTACTGTTTTTTCATGTTTCTTTGCCTGGCCCTGGGTATTTTCCTCTTATATCTGTGTAGATCAATACTCAGCCAAAGACTTAAGGGGACCCTTCTGCATATCGCTGTAACTCTTTCTGTGTGCAACTCCCTCCTGTCTAGTAGTCTGCTCCACAAATTATAGCTGCCTTGCCCTCCCTGAACACTGGTCTCTGTCTCCTCAACTCAGTGAGACTGCTGGGATCTGTTTGGGTTCCTTCTCTTTGCACTGCATCCTGAAAACTGCCTCAAGACAGTAACCTGGTGCGATTGTAGAGCTCACTTTGTTTCCATATGCTTGGGGCTTACAGTCCTTCACTGCTTGTTGCCCAATGTCTGAAAAACATTCTTTCATATATTTTGTAAAATTTTATAGTTTTTAAGGTGGAAGGATAAATCTGGTCCCTGTTATTCCATTTTGGCTTGAGGCAGAAGTTAAATTAACTGAATTTTAACTTTTATTTTGCTTTGCTTTTCTTATCTTGCTATGCTTAGCTTTTAAGAGAATGAGGCAAACAACACAAAAACAAGGCTGTATCAGGAATTTATTTAAAAAAAAATAAATTTGTAAAGCATGTCCTAACCTCAGTCCCAACTCAGCCAACCTGAGAACTATATGCCTAGATGTTTTCATAATGGATAATGATGACCCTTAGGCCCTGGCCAGTAGAAAAGTACTGTGTTTCACCCAGACTCTGCTCCCTCAGAAAGGATGAGCTCAAATTTTATAAAAAAGCTTTCCAAGGAGGGTGTGTTTGGTTATGGGGAATAATCCAAAGGGGTTTCTGCTTAACACTTAGCTTCCTAGAACATTCTACTGCCCAAAAGAATTGCTCCAAACTTTCCAATTAGTGTAGATTTTTCCCTGTATTTGTCATTTATTACCTAGTTTATCATCTTTACATATAGTTGCTTTTTACCCTCTTCTGTCCTTCCTCATCATCAGTTCTCCTTCCCCATAGATACCGTCTTCTTCCTGGGCCCAGCATGTCAGAAGCTGAGCTATGTATCCTAAATTCCTGTTAGGTATGAATCTTAATATAATCCTAGCGGTACTTTCCACTGCCCTCTGCCATGGTCCCTTTGCAGGCTAGTTTTCTTACTGGCTTTTGAATATTTTGTACTCATTAGGGATTTTAAGCCTATGTCCATGCTGTTGCCACTGCCTGCAGTGTCCCTTGCCATCACAAATCTTGGCCACCCTTCAAGGGTCAACACAAGTTGCAGGCAGCCATCTTTGTCCTGAGCTCCACAAGGCACACCCTTTCAATCTGTATCGTTCACTTAGGCACTTAATGCCTTTCCAAGGGTCCTGACAATATCACTCATGCGTACATCTTGTCTCCACAATTACAATGTAAACTCCTGGAAAGTAGAGACTGTTGAGAAGTATTCTTATCTTTATTTGTACTCCAACCCCTTGCCCCCAGTGTCTACCATTTTGTTATGCTCGTGGTAAAGTAAGCACCCACACAATACTTTTCTGAATGGGTAAATGAATGGAGGAATAAAAAAGCATCCTGAAATCTTTAAAATGAGCAGTAACAAAAGCTAACATCTACTGAACACTTACTCTGCCAGCTTCTTGCTAAGAACCATACGTAGACTCTCATTTCTCTCTTTTTCAGAGGGATCAGCATTTATTTCTTTTTCGAATGTTACAATAAATCCAGGTGGGATAGAATGGTTTTAGCAATTAGAATATCTATCTCTATCTATCGCATCTATTTCTATATCTATCCAGGGTTTGGCCATTATATGTTATTTACAACAAAGGGGAGGAAAAAAAAGACAGCAGGTTGTTTTACATTAGATACTCTCCTGCTACACCTCCACCCCCAAAGCCTAACCATTTCCCTACCATGTCTGAAAAAGACACAGTTGATTCACAGTCTGAGGCATAAACTTAGAGAGGACCAGTGCCCCAACTCAGAGACCCTTAGACTAGCACGAGGGACCAAAAACTCAACATGAGGTGGCAGGGTTGCATGTTCAGGGGCTGGGAGTGTGAACGAACACTCCACTTGTGGCTCAGGGGCTTAGTGGGAAGGGTAAACTAAACTTATGTGGAAAAGAAGTAGGGAAGAGAATCAGAAACTGACCTCTGCAGATGTAGAACCAAAGAAGGAGGTGGGGACATGGATAGGAGCATTCATATCACTAAACTCACATGGGAGACTGCAAGAGATCATTTTCAACTGTCCTTGAAGAAGGAAGGCCATATGGATAATGAAAGAGTCCTCAGGGAGGAGAAGGGGAAAACGTGGCTGGGAGGGGCAGCGGCCAGTTCCTTTTTTAGCACAAGGAGAAAGCCAGAGCACCAGGTCTGGCCTGTGATCTTACAACGACAGTGCAGTTTTTTTGCAGCTTAGAAATCATCTGTGTGCTCCCACATGCAACTCCTCCTGCTCCGTGGCTTTTGGTGTATGTGCTAGTCTCTGGCCTGAGGGGATGGACAGCTCTGTGGCCTGGAGCCCTGTCTCTTCTTTTGTGTCTCTGGCATTACTGGCAGAGGTAGCCTCTGCCTGAGACTCCTGGCTCTTGGGAGGGGGTGGTAGTGGGGGCTTTTCCTTCCTGGCACACTGTTCAATACTGCCAGCCCGACCTCCTCCTCCTCCTCCTCTCCTTGGTGAGTGAGGTTGGAGACACATCTTCAACCTCTTTCTGGTTTCTCTTTAAGGATAGGCCTCTATTTGAAGGGGAACTGTTTCTCCTCCTTCTTCTCTTTCTTCTGCTCTTCCTCCTCTCTCACGTGTCTCCCATTCTCTTTCCCCTCCTTCTCCTCTTCCTCCTTATTGTCCTCCTTTCTTTTTCTGAGTCTCTTGGGGGCTCTCTTTTGGACTCAAGACTGGGAGGTGCTGACTTGTGGCACCTGTGGTGGTCTGGGCTGCCTCATCTGTTCTATTCAGGTTGAGGAGACACCCTTTGCCTATGGATGTTAAATCTTTATTGCTTTTCAAGTGGCCATTCTCCTGTCCTTTGGCCTTGGTGGTGGGGTGGAGTAAGTGTTCACATTGTCCTAGGGCGTCTAAGAGCTCTGGACGCTCATACTGGGAGTTTGCTGGGGGATACCTAGAGCCTCCCCAGACCCACACCCCTGGAGGGAGCTAGTGCTAGTGGAGTGGTGGGCCTGCCTTACTGAGGGAGTGGAACGGCAGGGGAGAAGCTGCACCAGAATCTCTTGTTTAATTTTTATAACAACTCCATGAGATAGATAACTGTTATCCATTATTTAAGGATCGTGAAACTGAGTTTCAGAGTTAAGTAACTTGTTCAAGATCACACAGCTACTAAGTAGGAGGAGGTGTCTTAAATTAAAACCTATGTTTGTCTCCAGAGTCTGTGTTCTTAATCAGGATAGGTTAGGCTAACTTGATTGCAAATTAGTAAACTGTTTGAATGCTGGTACTGGCAAATATGACTTTCCTTGCTGCTGACTGTGAGGGTGAGGTTTCTAAGAGAGTAACATTTTCAGAGGTATTATTGTCCCCTCGGAATTGTGTGCCTTTTTGGACAGGGACTGGACCACCTACTGTTGAGATGTTGTGGCAGATGTAACTAGGACCTCTGAAGGGAATTGGAATAGTTGCCAATTGGACAAGTTTAAGTCACTGTGTCTTGTTCAGCAGAGCCATAACAAGTGCTGAAGGGAGCACAGCTAGTAGCTAATGGAGGAGAACCACACATGGAATCAGAATTCCTCTCATTTGCCAAGCTTCTTACCAAAAGGTTTCCTGATGTAACTCGTCTGGACTTTGTTTCTTTTCTTGAATGAGTCAGGAGTTTAGCATGCGGGCATCTGGATTCCAGCAGGGTCCTGCAGCCCCCTATTGAAGGTGCCAGCCAGAGCTCTCCTGTGAGTACAATAATTACCAAGCCGTTATTGAAATGGGCTTTGGAAGAAAACTTGTTTAAAGGGTTATATCCTGGGAATTTTTACTCCTCCAATGTTATTAAAACCCAGTTGCTGTTTTCCCAGTTAGGCAAATGTTAGAGGAAATGAAATATAAGCAGAGATTAATTTCTTCTCTCTGACATTTGATTTGCATTAGTTCTGAGTTATACTGTGTTCTTTTTAAAGCTGTGTTCTACGAGGTTTATATATATATATATATATATATATATATATTTTGAGATTGTTAATGAACTTTAAAACTCATGTTTATAGGAGAGAGCTTTGATATGACCTGCCTTTTTTTTTTGGTTTATCCAAATGGTGTATTCTTGAATATGTCATTTTGGGTAGAAATAGCCACCAAGTAGATCCCTTCCTGCAGAGCTAGGCATAGTGTGAAGGAGGATGCAAAAGCTTCCATTGGTGGCTCCCCACTTTTTCAGCCGTTTTTCTTCCACTCTGCCATTCCTGCCTCCAGCCAGCTTGTACCCATGTACTGCTCACTCTGCCTTTCCCCCCAGTGTAGTGTGCCTACCCCTCTTCTCCCTCTCTCTTTCAAGAACTTCACCCCCCTCATAATGTCCTCCTCAGGGCCTGCTACTTTCAGGTCTTTCTTTCATTCTGGACTTGAACTGACTCCTTCTTACTATTTCTCGTGGTCTGACCCCTACATGAGTCTGGTTTAAGCCTTGCTATACTCTACACTGTGCTAGAGGCAACGATAGATATTTGTTGAATGAATGAGTAGGTAAATGAATGAATTTGAGGAATTGTGGTAATTAAAAAGCATGTCAGATCTTTTATTTCTTTTAGATCATTTTAGTATGAAAAATTTCAAGTACGCAGAAAACTAGAGGCAGTAGTATAAAGAACCCAATGTACTTATCACCCAACTTCAGTAGTTATCAACATATAGCCACTCTTCTTTCGTTTTTACCCCATCTACCTTATGTCAGGCCCTTTAAGTGAATGTGGTTTAGACAAACAAGTGCATCACGGGGACACTTTAAAAGCTGCTATTGGTATCTGTTCCTCATCATCTGAATTCATTTAGACCTCCTGCTCACCCCGTCTGTTACTCTTTGTTCTTAACTTTCCTGGTTTCTTGTTTTGGCTCCTTTTTTCACTTCTATCAGGGGTTCTTAATCTGGGTGCACAAGTTCCCAAGGAATCCATGGATAAAAATGAAGGGGTCAGTAAATTTGTACGGGAAAAAATTACAGCTTTGTTTTCACTAACTTCTAACTGAAATTTAACATTTTCTTCTATCATGAATATAAGCAACGAACCACGGTAGTATTCACAGTACCTGCAACTTTTTTTTTTTTTTTTTAAAGATTTTATTTTTTCCTTTTTCTCCCCAAAGCCCCCCGGTACATAGTTGTGTATTCTTCGTTGTGGGTTCTTCTAGTTGTGGCATGTGGGACGCTGCCTCAGCGTGGTCTGATGAGCAGTGCCATGTCCGCGCCCAGGATTCGAACCAACGAAACACTGGGCCGCCTGCAGCGGAGTGCGCGAACTTAACCACTCGGCCACGGGGCCAGCCCCGTACCTGCAACTTTTAAACCAGTGGAAATCTTTTTATATCAAATTACGGAAGTTGTAGAGATTTCAAAATACCTTTTATGCTCATCGCTGCTTTGAAATTATGGTAGTTAATACACCCACCACTAGATCTTGTTATTTAATGTGTTAATAAGGAAATACATATATTACTATATCACATATAAAACATTACAGTCATATATAGTCATGGGTTGCTTAACGACTGGGGTATGTTCTGAGAAATGTGTCGTTGGGAGATTTCGTTGTTGTGCAAACATCACAGAGTGTAATTACACAACTCTAGATGGTATAGCCAGGGCGCACCTAGGCTAGAGGTACTGATCTTATGGGACCAGTGTCATATATGCAGTCCCTCGTTGACTGAAACATCATTGTGTGGCAGATGACTGTAATTGTATAGCAGTATATTTGGGTTCCTTTGTAATCCATTGTGTTTTATTTTATGCATTTGAAAATGTTATTCTGAAAAGAAATCCATAGGTTTCACCAAAATGTCAAGGGTTCTATGGCTCAAAAATGATTGGGAACGCCAGGTCTAGACACTTTGATTGAAAACATGTTTGAACTCTCTATTCTAACTTTGATTTGCTGTCTTCTTCCTCGCTGCCGTTTGCCCTCCCCTCACCACCATACTGTTTATTGCTTGTTTTCTGCCTAAAACACAGAAAAGAAGCACCCCTCGCCAAATCCTGCCTGCAGGGCTAACTGCCCAGGGCCTGCTCCTTTTACTCCCTGCCACAAGCAGAGCCTGAGCAACCTTTGCTGGCAACCTCAGAAAATGGATTCAGCCAATTATCATTTACTAGCAGTAGGAGGGCCTGATGGATGACTTTAATAAATTTTAGTTTTCTACTGCTAAGTAATTCTCATAATTCAGCTGGTTTCACATTATGATCTGTTTTAGCCCCTGACTGTTGGGTAACTAATTAATCTCTGACTCTTTGGGGTTTTGGCAAGCCCCTGGCCAGCCCTTGGAATTGTAAAGGAAGTGTGCTCCTCTACACTTTCTTTTATCAATGCTTCCCCCTGCTTTTCTATACCTTCTCTGCCTCCTCCCCCTTCATGCGCAAAGCCAGTTTCATTCCTTCTGGGCTTAGAACTCTGCTAGATGGCAATAGAAAAATATAGTGGGCCTCACAATCTGATGGCCTCTGTACTTAATTTATAAGCATGAGCTGTAGGAGCACTGCTCAGGTTGAGAGGGGCGGCCATTCTAGTTGTGTAATAAATTTCCTGTACTGGAAGTTTTGTCTCAATCTTTGCCTCGGCTCCACCTAGCTGTCCCCATTTTTCCTACCTGCTATCACTCAGCCTTTAGGACTCTGACCTAACCTGGACAACTAGCATGTGGGCGTGGTTGCTCTAGAGGTGGGGCTTCCACAGCAGGTACCAACACCCCAGGAGCATGTTTCATGTAATATCTAATATCCAATTGTCATGTAATAGACAATTGATCTCTCTTCTATTTCTAAAGTCCCTGTGCCTACAGTGAAGTGTCCCTTAAGCTGTTTTATTATGTCTGAGGATGCTTCTGTTTCTATAGATCATTTGCGGAGGAGAAAAGATTGATGTGCCCTGATTCTTCCCTTCTCTAGCTAACAGCTCCTGTCAGTTTCCCAGGTAACTTCTCCTTAAAAGGGAACGTTCTTAAAAGAATCTAATAAGTGTCGTTTATAATGTCAAAATACCTTAAACTTTCAGTTTTTTTCAGGCCTTTAAATGCAAAATCAGCCATGAAAGTCCTATAAAAATCTGAGGCTGACGGCTCGGGGTTAATTCTGGCCCACCCTAACTCATTTCATGTGTTAGCTCCCCTGCATCTCTCCAGTTTTTGCTTTATATCTTGGTTCTACATTTCTGCTAACCCCTCAGACTGGGTGATTTATGTTTTGGGCTTTCTACCAACTTGCGTCTTGGCATCCTTAGGACTCTACATTTGGAATCTGCTCCTTGGCTCCATGCTCTGTAACCCTGGGCAACAAACACATTGGCTCCACCCACAGTCCTTGGAACATCCTCTCCCCCTGCCCAACACAAATGCTGAGCTCATTCACTTTCCAGGGCCTCCAGAGATCTCTTGTATAGAGTCATGGATCATGCATCCCACCCTGCAGTTCAGCAAAGCAGCATCTGATAAGAATGGGACGAAAGTTCAAACAGCACACTGAACTACCACCATTCTTGTGCAAAAGCAAGATTGGAGTTGCTAGCACTGTTCTCTCAGGTCCCCTGTCAAGATGCCCTTGAGCTGCTTCTGCTTCTGTTACGGCTTCTCACTTCAGATGTAAACATTAACACAGATAAAGCAATTGCTTTTTTTATTGTGGTAAAATATATATGATAAAACTGTCATTTAATCATTTTAAGTGTACACTTCACTGGTGTTAATTACATTCAGAATGTTGTGCAATCATCACCTCTATCTATTTCTTAATTTTTTCTTATCACCCCAAACAGAAACTCTGTACCCATTAAGCAATTATTCTCCATTCTTCCCTCTCTCCCACCTCTGGCCTCTGGTAACCTCTAATCTATTTTCTGTCTCTATGAATTTACCTGTTCAAGATATTTCATATAAGTGGAATTATATTTGTTCTTTGTGACTAGCTTATTTCACTCAGCATAATATTTTCAAAGTTCATCCACATTGTATCATGTATCAGTATTTAATTCCTTTTTATGGCTGAATAATATTCCACTGTATAGATATACTACATTTTGTTTATCCATTCATCTGTTGATGGACGCTTGGGTTGTTTCCACCTTTTGGCTGTTGTGAATAATGTTGCTATGAGCACTCATATACAAATATCTTTTTGAGTCCCTACTTTCAATTCTTTTGAGTATATATCCAGAAGTGGAATTGCTGGATCATATAATTATTCTATGTTTAACTTTTTGAGGAACTGCCAAACTGTTTTCCATAGCGACTGCACCATTTTACATTCCCATCAGCAATGCCTGAGGGTTACAATTTCTCTAACACTTGTTATTTTCTGATTTTTTTATTATTGTAGCCATTCTGGTAGGAGTTAAGTGGTATAGCTTTGTGGTTTTGCTTTCCATTTCCCTAATGACTAATGATGTGGGGTATCTTTTCATGTTCTTGTTGGACATTTGCATGTCTTCTTTGATGAAATGTCTATTCAAGTCTTTGCCCATTTTAAAGTTGGATTGTTTGTCTTTTTCTCATTGAGTTGTAGGAGTTCTTTATATATTTTGAATATTAAAATCTCATCAGATATTTGATTTGTAAGTATTTTCTTCCATTCTGTGGGTTGTCTTTTCACTCTCTTGATAATATGCTTTGATGTGCAAAAGTTTTTTAGTGAAGTGCAATTAATTAATTGTTTTCTTTTGTTGCCTGTGTTTTTCATGTGATGTTTAAGAAACCATGCACAGGGGCCGGCCCGGTGGCGCAGTGATTAAGTTCACACGTTCCGCTTCTTGGCAGCCTGGGGTTTGCCAGTTTGGATCCCGGGTGTGGACAGGGCACTGCTTGGCAAAAGCCATGCTGTGGTAGGCATCCCACGTATAAAGTAGAGGAAGATGGGCATGGATGTTAGCTCAGGGCCAGTCTTCCTCAGCAAAAAGGGGAGGATTGGCAGTAATTAGCTCAGGGCTAATCTTCCTAAAAAAAAAAGAAAAAGGAACCATGCCCAAATACAAGGTAATGAAGATTTCCCCCTGTGTTTTCTTCTATGAATTTAGGTTTTTGATCCATTTTAAGTTAATTTTTTGTATATGGTGTAAATTAAGGTCTATTGCTTTTGATAGTCTCAATTCGTAAGTTCTCTTGTCTCTCTCTCCAAATTTAGCTTCATACCATTGTTTCTGCCATTGCTATTTTTAAATCTGCACCCTTAGATTGGCAATGCAGCTAAGACCTTGGCCCCATCAAGTCTCTGCAACCATGAGTAAGAGTCACTTAACCTATGGGCTCTCTTCCAATGTGTCAGAGAAGGATATCAGACATAAACATAGAGTCCCAGATGATTGGTCATAAACTCTAAGAGAAGGCTGTTTTCTTACAATATTATGCAGGAGAACCATGTGCTTACCACATGCTTAGTTGAATGTAAAAGGATAAAAGTATAAAAAGTATAATATATATAATTATATAATAATATAATTTATAAAATATAGAAAAGGATATTTAATGCAGAATTCAGAAGGGTTGAAGAATCCTGGGTTGCCCACAAAAGAACTGTAAGAGCTGAAGTCTGGCTCTCCCCATGTTAATCAGATGACCCAATCTTTGCTACATGCTAATCCTTGATAATATAAAGTATATATCCTATTGTATAGGATAAAAGATATATAAAAGTATAAAGTATATATCTTAACCCTTTAAAGAGTGAAGACTATACTGAGCAGATAAGGCAGCATGACAGGCCACTGTGGGGGATCATTTTGGGCAGGAAGCATTTTCAGTGCTGCTAGGTGTTCACCACGCCATGCTGCTGGTGGTTGACTGTGTAACACAGTAGGCTGAGGCTGTCCTGAAGGAGTAATGAGTTTGCATCTAATGTGAGAGAAAGAGACTCTGGAATGAAAGCCTTGCTCTGTGCACACTCCTGCTGTAGATGACAGCATCTCTCTCTCAGTCCCTCTACTGTCTAACTCTGTGGCATCTGCTAAGGAAGGTTAAGAATCACTTCTTCTTTTTCTTCTTGTACAACTCAATGAAATTTCACTGAGCATCTACTCTGGGCCAGGCCTTGCACTATACTGGAGATTGACAGGTGAAAAAAAAACTTGGTTCTTATTCTTGGGAGCATTCTCATCACAGCCTTGTTTCATTGCTGCCTTGCCCTCCTGCTTTATGGAAACTTGACTGCTTCAGTCTCTATTGTTATCTGGGGACATTTGAAGGAGCCTACATGGCAAAGAAACTCAGAATTTTTTTTTTTTTTTAAAGATTTTATTTTTTCCTTTTTCTCCCCAAAGCCCCCCGGTACATAGTTGTGTATTCTTCGTTGTGGGTTCTTCTAGTTGTGGCATGTGGGACGCTGCCTCAGCGTGGTCTGATGAGCAGTGCCATGTCCACGCCCAGGATTCGAACCAATGAAACACTGGGCCGCCTGCAGTGGAGCGCGCGAACTTAACCACTCGGCCACGGGGCCAGCCCCAAGAAACTCAGAATTTTACACTCAGCTTTCCATAGAGGAAATGGGCTTTGAGGATGCGTGTGAGAGAGGTATAGATTTGAACAAGGGAAACAGGACATGCTCCTACAAGAAAATCTTCCTTCTGCCAACTACTATGTGTTTGTATCTTGTTAGATTGTTGGGCTTTGATAATGTATTAACATAATAATAAAATAGTTAACACTTAGTGAGCACTTACTGTTGTCAGGCACTGTACTAAGCATTTTGCATGTATGAATTTATTAAATCTTTGCCACAATCATATGAAGTGGTGCTGTTATCATCCCCATTTTACAGACGAGGAAACAGAGGCATAGACTGATATGCTGGTTTTGCTGTCTTTATGTTTATGTAAATGAAGCAGCATCCTTGGGGATAGATGTTTCCTTTCAAGGGGGTGCCAGTTTGGTTGAGCTCTGCCTGAATTGGGGTTGCATTTATTTCCTAGGAATCTCTGGCTACCATGTTGATCTGGTCGGCATGGATGATGTCCTGAAGGCTGTTTGAACCCTCTTAGGAACCCTCTTCTGCCTTCACCAGGGACTGCCTCTGTTAAAAGGAGCTATGACAAGCTTTAGAAGCATGTTGGTTAATTTTAAAATGTGACCAGAAAGGTGAAGCTAATGTCAAACCTTGGGAGAACAACCTGAATGCCATGACTTGTTTTAACTGACTAAGCATCCATTTAGAGATCCATGACATGAAGATGTTAAAGTTATGAGTACTAACTCTGTAAACACTGATTAACTGAGCAAAATTTCCCCTAATTGTGCTTTGGAATTTCTTACCTCAGTCAGATTTCTCTGGCTGGTGAACTTGTTAACTGTTAATGTTGAGTGTTTTTCACGTAACCATGGCACTGTAACCTATATAGCACTTGGCCAAAGTACATCCTTGAAAGCTTTTGGGTGGGCGGGTGGGAGAGGGTTGAGTAACAAATCATGACTTCCCTGGGATAGAACATTCCCTCTTTATCTTCCTCCTCCCTCTTCTCTCCCTCCTCTTTTCTTTCATACAAAAACTCTCAGCCCAATGCTCTCACCAAAATACATAATCTGCCTTGCAAGTGGATAAAAAGAAACTCTCTGTTTAGATAGCCTCCAATCCCCTCTTCAGTTGCAATGTGAACAGTGAGCCAGTTTTGCAAATTGTGCCATTTATGTGAAAAATACTAGGTAAACTACTTTTAAAGTGGTACAGAAAAAGTAATTTTATTAAATCCCTGGTGCTGAAAATATAGTCATGGTCAGCAAGTGTGTATATTTCTCTCATATGCAAAACTTGCTGCTAGATGCTACAGTGGAGGAGATAAAAGAGTAAGACAGTTTCTGCCTTCTCCCAGAGGCTTAACCCCAATCCCCACTATTCTTTGCAAAAGTCTCTTGAATCGCCTGTTCCACTTAATTCTCACTGCTTTTCCGCCATACCTGCTTTGCTGCCAGTAGTCTCCCAGCCCACTTTCATCTCGTATCAGTCTCTCTTGTACACCATTGCCAGATTGATTTTCCTAAAATCGTGTTTCCCGAATTGTGTTTTGGGGAACGTCAGCCCTGATACATGCTGCCTGTTAAAAAGAGCATTTTGTGCTAATGCAAGGTTAGGAACCAAGGAACATTTAAATCCCTCCTGAAGATTCACGGTGTACATGATTAGCATGTTAAAGGATCTGAGAAGTCCTGCAATAAAGAAGTATCTTTAATTTTCTTTAACCCAAACTTAATTGACCACAGAACTTCTTTTTCATATAACGTCAATTAATATTACATACAACACTTTTTCAGCAATGCTACCCTAAAACATCGGGGTTTTTTTTTTTTTTGAGGAAGATTAGCTCTGAGCTAACATCTGCCACCAATCCTCCTCCTTTTGCTGAGGAAGACTGGCACTGAGCTGACATCCATGCCCATCTTCCTCTACTTTATATGTGGGATGCCTACCACAGCATGGCTTGCCAAGCGGTGCCATGTCTGCACCCGGGATCTGAACCAGCGAACCCCGGCCGCCAAAGCAGAACATGTGCACTTAACCACTGTGCCACTGGGCTGGTCCCTAAATCATCGTTTTAATCATACCACTTTCCCAGTTTTAGCATCTCCAGTGGTCCCCCTTTTTTCCCATGGGGGAGAGGTATCCACCTTGTCAGCCTTATTTCAAGGACCCTTGCAACCTGATGCTAACTTAATCCAGCCCAATTTCGTCTCCCACTGCTTCCCTACCTGGACCATTTTTCTCCAGCTACCCTACTCTGCTCATCCTTCTATGCTCATCAGCTATTAAGGGACAGAAGAGGGAGGCCAAGAATGGTTGGGGACAGAGATCTGAGGCTTTCAGTGGTCATCATTTGTGAGTAGCTTACACTTAGAAGGCCCATCAGCGGGAGCCTGGGAGTAGGGCAACCCAAGCAGGATGAAGTGGAGGTAGAGTTCAGGATGAGTAGGTTTGGGAATACCAGTAGCTGAAAGTAGCTTACAACTTGAGATATAACCATGAGCATGCAGTGCAAGGCCTGATAGCTAGAGAAATGAACATCAGTACAGGGCAGATTCCAAAAGTAAGTGCCAAAAAAAATAAATGAAAAGAAGCAGTAGTGAGATCAGGTCAACTATTTGTCATGTGCGGAAACAGCTGTGGTCCCTGCCAGGTGGAAATTGAGACTTCTCTTCAGAAAAATGCACATACACCGAATTTTGCACAGAATGTAGAGGTTTCGTAGACTCTGAAATCCATGGGCCTAAGTTTAATAAGACCTTCTTATCTAATGTTTCAGAGGAGATAGATAGAGAGAGAAAGAACTTTCCAAATAGCAGAGATGCTACCCACGCTGATCTCTTCGGTATATTTTTCCCTTTATTTCTCCAGAGCAGTCCCAATTATAAAAGCTAGCAGCATGACATCAACCAAATTGTACTTCGCTTCTGCTTATTGACTTACTCTGCTACTCCCTCTAGAACTGATTCAGTGACCTATTCTCTGTTATACTTTTTCATGTCCCTAGGAAATTCATACTCTGTGACCTTTCAATCTATGAAACACACACACACACACACACACAGAGTTGCTTAGATAGCTCCATGTCCATTTAGTATCCTGGAGAGATGGAGCCACATGAAAGAAGACAAGGGGGTGTAAATCTTCCGTTTATGTCCTCTGTCCGTGGTGGTGGATGGAAACTGGAATTTTGGTGGTGAGCACAATGCAGTCTATACAGAAGCTGAAATATAATGATGTACACCTGAAATTTACACAATGTTATCAACTAATGTGACCTCAATAAAATAGTTAAAAAAAATAAATCAAGATCCCCAGAGGGCTTTAAGGAGAGAGAGTTTTCTGTGTGTGTAAGGACAGGGCAGGGTGTGAATGAAGCTGCTGTGCTGGGTGAGTGATTACGCTGGTGATGCTTGCTTCAAAGAACAAGTGTGCTAGAGTGGTGCTCATACTAAAGTACGAGCCTTAAGTTTCTTATCACTATTTTTCCAAAGCAATGGTGTCAACCCTGGCTATATATTAGAATCACTTGAAAAGCTTTAAAAATATGCCCATGTCCAGGGGCCGGCTCCGTGGCTGAGTGGTTAAGTTCGCGCGCTCTGCTGTGGCGGCCCAGGGTTTGGATCCTGGGCGCGTACATGGCACTTCTCATCAGGCCACGTTGAGGCGGCGTCCCACATGCCACAACTAGAAGGACCTACAACAAAGAATATACAACTATGTACCTGGGGGCTTTGGGGAGAAAAAGGAAAAAAATAAAATCTTTAAAAAAAAAAATATGCCCATGTCCAGGCCCCAAACCCCAGGGATTCTGATTTAATTATTCTGAGGTGTGGCCAGAGCATCATTATATTTTATTTTATTAATTAATTAATTGATTTTCAGTTATTTTATTGAGATCATAATGATTTATAACATTGTGTAATTTCAGGTGTACATTATTATTTATCAGTTTCTGTATAGACTGCATCATACTCACCACCAATGGTCTAATTTTTATTCATCACCATACATATGTGCCCCTTTACTCCTTTTGCCCAACCCCCAACCCCCAACCCCCTTCCCCTCTGGTAACCACTAATGTGTTCTGTTATCCATGTGTTCGTTTATCTTCCTCATATGAGTGAAATCATGCAGTGTTTGTCTTTCTCTGTCTGGCTTATTTCACTTAACATCGTACCCTCAAGGTCCATCCATGTTGTTGCAAATGGGACGATTTTGTCTTTTTTTTCCCCATTGTATGTATACACCACACCTCCTTTTCCATTCATCAGTTGATGGGCACTTGGGTTGCTTCCACTTCTTGGCTATGAACATAGGGGTGCATAAATCTCTTTGAATTGTTGATTTCAAGTTCTTTGGATGAATATCCAGTAAGTGGGATAGCTGGATCATATGGCATTTCTATTTTTAATTTATTGAGAAATCTGCATACTGTTTTCCATACTGGCTGCACCAGTTTGCGTTCCCACCAGCAGTATATGAGGGTTCCCCTTTCTCCACATCCTCTCCAACATTTGTTATTTTTTGTTTTGGTACTTATAGCCATTCTGACAGGTATAAGGTGATATCTCATTGTAGTTTTGATTTGCATTTCCCTAATAATTAGTGATGTTGAACATCTTTTCATGTGTCTGTTGGCCATCTGTATATCTGTAGCTTAGCAATTCGCCACTCTTGAGCAACAGTGTTCACTTCACAGAATCTGGGTGGTCATTTTTCATACTCATCTTGCATGAATGATGGGATGACTTAAGCTGAAATGCAGCATAGAAAGATTTCTTTGCAAAAAAACTCACAAGGTAAGAACAAAATATTTTGCATAATTTACTAGTGAATACCATAAAAACTGCCTTATCTCAAGCTCTTTCTCACATATCGAGTAGACTAACAGGACATCTTAGGGTATGATAGAGACTCTTTTTTTTTTTTTTTGAGGAAGATTAGCCCTGAGCTAACTGCTGCCAATCCTCCTCCTTTCACTGAGGAAGACTGGCCCTGAGCTAAGATCCATGCCCATATTCCTCTATTTTATGTGTGGGACGCCTTCCACAGCATGGCATGTCAAGCGGTGCCATGTCCACACCTGGGATCTGAACCAGTGAACCCTGGGCCACCAAAGCAGAACGTGCACACTTAACTGCTGCACCACTGGGCCAGCTCCAGAGACTCTCTTATGATAGATGACTCACAGGTTAAAATCTTCAAATAAAACCACCATGGATGCTTCACTAGCTTTCTTTTTTTCTTTTTTTTAAAGATTTTATTTTTTTCCTTTTTCTCCCCAAAGACCCCCAGTACATAGTTGTATATTCTTCGTTGTGGGTCCTTCTAGTTGTGGCATGTGGGACGCTGCCTCAGCATGGCTTGATGAGCAGTGCCATGTCCAAGCCCAGGATTCGAACCAACGAATCACTGGGCTGCCTGCAGCGGAGCGCGCGAACTTAACCACTCGGCCACAGGGCCAGCCCCAGCTTCACTAGCTTTCTGAAGTACACTGTGACTGCACTCTGGAACTTCAATCTATTTCAAAGTCCTGGAAAATTTCCCTTACCAACTTCTGGAAAGAAAGCTTTTGGATCAGAAGGTCTATTGATTTTCGGCCTGTAAGACATGACTTGTTAAGTTGCTGGCAGCCTTAGTGACTAGCTAATTTTGTGGGGGCTTTCCATTCAGCGGGTTTGTGAGCAGAGTGCTTTGTGTCACCCATTTCCTTTAACCCAATACCAAAGTCTTAAGTTGCTTCTGTG
Source organism: Equus przewalskii (assembly GCF_037783145.1). Taxonomy (NCBI): domain Eukaryota; kingdom Metazoa; phylum Chordata; class Mammalia; order Perissodactyla; family Equidae; genus Equus; species Equus przewalskii. The sequence goes on from NC_091863.1 coordinate 97,023,581, forward strand.
TCTTTCTCTGTGCTATACCACTAATGTGCTCTAATAACCAAGCTAAGCAAAAAAAAAAGCTGCTCTTTGAATCAACATCCAACCTCTTCACTCTTAGAATCGGTGTCTTTTTAAAAAGTTATATATGTATAAATATATATACAATATATAATATATAAATACATATATAAAAGTTACATATATACACAATACATACATACATAATTTAACTTTTAAACACTAAGAAATTTTTTATATAATCACAATGACATTATCACTAACAAAATTAAGAATAATTCATTAATATGATCTTCTAATACCCAGTCCATATTCGAATTTCCCTGTTTTTCTCAAAAAATGGTTAGTTTAAATCAGGATCCAAACAAGGGCCGCACGTTACATTTTGTGGCTGTCTTTCTTGGGTCTTTTTTGGTCTGTAACAGTTTCCCCTCCTCCTTTTCTTCCCGTGTGTTGTGGGTTGAATGTTTGTGTCTCCCTGCTCAAATTCATGTGTTGAAATCCTAACCTCCAATGTAATGGTATTAGGGGGTGGGGCTTTTGGGAGGTGATTAGGTCATGAGGGTGGAGCCCTCATGAATGGGATTAGTGCCCTTATAGAAGAGACATCACAAAGCTCTGTCATCCCTTCCACCATGTGAGGATACAGCCAGAAGATGGCTGTCTGCAACCAGGGAGCAGGCCCTCACCAAAAACTCAACTACACTGGCACCCTGATCTTGGATTTCCAGCCTCCAGAACTTGTGAGAAATAAATTTCTGTTGTTTATAAGCTACCCAGTCTATAGTATTCTGTTATAGCAGCCTGAACCGACTAAGACACCATGCTATTAGAAAAATTGGGTCACTTGTTCCTTAAAATGCCCCACTTTCTGCGTTTGGCTTGTTACTTCCTTCTGGTATCATTTAACTTGTTCCTCTATCTCTTTTATTTCCTATTACTGGTATTTAGATGTAGATTATAACATTGATTTGTTTCGGGTTGATTTCTTTTGACAAAAATACTTTGTAGGTGGTGCTATGTACATTCTATTGCGTCAATCAGGCAGCGCATCATGTCTGGTTGTTTAACTTTTAGTAATGAGATTTATTTCATGATGAGGTGTCGTTGGCCTGTTCCTTGTTAAACTTTCATGTAATAGGTTTAGCATTCATTGATGATCTTTGCCTAAACCCATTATTTCATTAGCAGTTGCAAAATGGTGATTTTATAATCCTATCATTCCTTTTGCATTGATTAGTGGAATTCGACATAGTGAAGAGTTTTCCTTATCAAGTATTTAGAGGCCTTGAAATACAGTTTGACCAGGAAATGCACAATCAATGCTTAATTCTTTATCTTTATTAATTTTTAGTGTAGTGAGTTGTTGCTCCAGAAACTTCCAATGATGATCAATGAGGTGTTTTTTCTCAATTATCTTAATGAACTCATGAAATTTTATATATTTGATGTGTTTCAATCAACCAAAGTCATTTTTTGATGCTCATATTGACGGTCTTTGGCCAGAAGAGTCCCCTTCAAATTGGCTCCTGAGTTCTTTTAACACTCCTCAGTAGTCTTTGATAGTATCCTTGCTTTCTGGTATGACAAGATGCCCCAGACTCATCTTGAACATTTCCTGCCCCTGACCTGGAATCAGTCATTTCTCCAGGGAGCCATGGATCCTTTTAATGGGAAATACAATGGACATAGGTAATTTTGTTTCTGTTTTTAAAATAGACTATTTTTCAGAGCAGTTTGCGGTTTACAGAAACATTGAGTGGAAAATGCAGAGAGTTCTCATATATCCTCTCTCCCCCTCTTCCACAGTTTCCCCTATTATTAACATCTTGCATTAGTCTGGTACATTTATTACAATTGATGAACCAATCTTGATAGATATTATTAACTCCATAGTTTACATTTTGGGGTCACTCTTTGTGTGGCATAGTTCTATGCATTTTGACAAATGTGTTATTTCATGTGTCTACCATTAGAGTATCATACAGAATATTTTCACTGCCCTAAAAATGCCCAGTGCTGCACCTATTCATCTCTTGCCCCCTCTTCCTGAACTGGCAAGCAGTGATCTTTTCATTGACTCCATAGTTTTGTTCATAGATATTTTTTAAAAGTTCCATCAGATGAAGGAAGTTGCTAAAGGACCAAAAGTGAGGATGGAATGTCACCCACAGGAGATAACTGAAGGACACAGGTCCCTGCAGAGGCAACAGCAGATGGAATCTAGAAGGGATTAGCCTCTGATAGAAGCAGCTCAAGTCACCAAGAATGTTGACAAGAGTTAAGATAGAGAGGACAGCTAAGCCTGGAGGGAAATACTGCCCCAAGCAGAATTTCTACTACCACCTCCAGGTTTTCAGTGGGGTGCAGATCCCAGGCGCTCTCAGAACCTGCCTCCTGCACCTTTGTGTACCCAGGCTCAGGAGATCTAGTCTTTCTGTCTTCCACCCTCAGAGTCCTTTCCTTTCTTCCTACTCTTGGAGCCCCCTACTGTCAGACAATCCAGTACTAGTACTTACCTCTAAGATAGTTGTGAAGCCTAAATGAGATAATACATGTAATATGCCTTACATACAGAAAGCACTCAATAATAATCAGATGTTGTTGTTACTGAATGAAGGCCCCAGAACTTTCAGATCTTGAAGTCCTTCACCCTTTTATCTGTTCTCAGGTTTAATTACTACCAGGGCTTATAGGATTTTAATTAGTATCAATATTTGTGATGAGGTTTCATCCAATTCCCTTACTTATATTTATCTGTACAGTAGCCCATATTTGAGGACCCCTTTTGCTTAGGGCCCAGGACAAAGGACCACTGCCTTCCTCCCCCCCTCCAGGTTTTGCAAAGGACTTTTAGAATCCCGAATGCCTTGTCCATGGCTAGAGTGTAGGTGAGGCTTCTCTTTTACGGGAATTAGGTCTGTGAGGCTGCCAGGCTGGCAAAGTCCAGGGGTAAAGCAGTCACAATTGGCTGACATATTTGAAAGGCTGTCCTTTGGTGTATGTATGGACAAAGTTGTAAGTATTCTCCTACTCACTGGAACGTCCTCATTTCAAATATGTATTCCATCCCCTAGGGTCATCCAGCAGGCTGGAGATCAGGGAATGTGGATACTTCTCCCTTTACCATCACTATTCAGGCCTTGAATAGTGGGGTAAAACTGGGGCAAAACTGGAATTTGCTGGGGTATTTTTTCTGTCTCTGAGAGAGAGTATACTTGTTTTGAGGAGACCCAGGCCAATGGTACAATTTTAGGCCCTTGGGGAAACAATGTCTGAACTTCCAGTCTTGAGAGTTTAGCCAAGAGAGAAGACGAGAAACTATCAGACATAATGAGTCCAGATAGGATGGGCTGTGCTGAGCTACTGCTACAGGCCACAGGCTTTGTGAACAGAAGTAGGCTGAGATGAAACCTGCTGCTCTTCAGAGCTCCAGGTGTGGACCTAGAACCAGACCTTTCGCAAGGGCCAACACAGGAAATAAAGGATAGTAGTTCTGCCTGTTCCCCTACCTGGGTGCCTTAGATTTTTAGAGGCAAGGTCTAGGTCTTCCAAGTCCCTGCAGACAGTGATGAGACACTCCCACAGAAGTACTCTGTGTAGACGATGCCTCTAGGGTTGTTGCTGGAGGGGTGGGGCTTTGTGTCTACAGAGTCAGTCTTTGCCAACTACTTAATAGGCTGATGCCATCGGCTAGAAAGTGGTAGCTTCCTCCCTCAGCTCCTATGTTAACTAGGATTAGGAATCACAGAGTTGCTGTGAACTCTTCCAGGAGGTGCCTCTAGGACAAGTAGTTCATGGACTGATGTGTAGGTAGCCAGTGAAAGCTGAGCAAGCTGGGTAGGAGAGCCATTTTGGAAGGAAGCATCTGTGTAGAGCACATTGAACTCCAGGTCAGCTGGGTTGGGAGATGCCCAAGTGTTAGTGAGATAGAGATCCAAAGTTAACACTAGGATACCAGTCTGGAAACCTATGTTAGGACTCCATTACTGGCCTTAGAGTGATGAGCTTCTGGTCTTAGGTCTTTATAGCTCTCCAGACTAGACTTTGTGTCACCTCAAACTAGAGAGAAGTTAGAGCTGAAGGCCAAGGAACTAGGCTACTAGAGATCTCAGGGGAGGAAGCTAGGTAGGCTTGAACCTAATCTCTTTGGGCATGCTTCCAAGTAGCGTTTAAGTGGCCCAACTGTCTTCCTGAAATCTAGGCCCCCTTCTGTCACCCTCGCCCTTTTCTGGACAACTAGTTATTTTGCAATTAACAATGGGTTAATTGCTTGGAAATGTTTACTTCACTGAGCCAAGATTTATTTATTTGTTTATTTATTTATTTATTTATTTTAAGATTGGCACCTGTGCTAACAACTGTTGCCAATCCCTTTTTTTTTTTCTGCTTTATCTCCCCCAACCCCCCCATACATAGTTGTATATCTTAGTTGCAGGTCCTTCTAGTTGCGGGATGTGGGATGCCACCTCAACGTGGCCTGACGAGCGGTGCCATGTTCGCGCCCAGGATCCGAACCCTGGGCCGCCGCAGCGGAGTGTGCGAACTTAACCACTTGGCCACAGAGCCGGCCCCTAAGCCAAGATTTAAATTTGCTTCCAGGAAAGTATCTCGGGAGAGTCAGAAGCCTGCAATGCATAGTTGGTTGCAAAATGGGAACTAGCTGGAGAGGGGATCCATCTCTATTAATCTCCACTTAAGTAGTGATTAGACTTGTGAAGAGAGCTAAGAATTTAATTGTTCAATGTCATCAAGAAGTCAATTATTTTAATCTCTCTTCGATAGCTAGCTATTAATTAACTGAGTATAAAGAGGAGAATAATTGGAGATAGATTTTCTCAGACTGTCTTGTGCCTCGTAGAGTCAATATTCTTGGTTATTAATGATGTCTTGGATAAAAGGAAGTAGGCACAAAGGGAGACAACCAGCTAGAGGTGATGCCTGGCTAAGGGCAATATGATGGGCTAAATGGACTCAGAGTATCCTGCCACTTCTCACAGATTTTTCAGCAGTCTTTTCCCCAGGGCTCTACACAGCAATCCCAACCGTGGGGCTTCCCCGTTATATACAGACCCTCAAATTTCATATGTAATGATTAAGAATATGGGTTTGGAGTCAGATCTGAGCTAGAATCCCAGCATGGCCACTTACTACCTGTGTGACCTTGAGTAAGTTACTTAATTTCTCTGTTTCCTCAGCTGAAAAATGGCAGTAATAAAAATACCACATGATTGTTTAGAGAATTATATGAAGTTAATGCACATAAAGCACTTAGCATAATGCCTGACAAATAAAAGATACTCAACAATGAATATTTGCTTCTTTTCATGCGTTCCCACACCAGGAATCCTCTGTGGTGGAAAATCCCAACTGCTCTGATGTTTTACACATACTTCTTCCTATAAGGCAACTACCAATGAAGGCTTGATGAACCCTTGGGCCCTGCTCAGGGCTGTGGCCTGGCAGCCCCTCTGTCTTTGACAAACCCATCTCTCCCCTTTCCAATATGGTTTAATGGTCTTGAGTGTGGGCTCTGGAGTTAGACAGATCTGGGCTCAACTACTTTCTTGTATAACTTTGGGCAAATCATTTAAACCCTCTAAGTCTCAATTTCCTCATCTGTAAAATAGTGATAATAGTATTGTTACCTCATGGGACTGTTGGGAGGATTCAATGAGCTGATGCTTGTAAAACACTCAGAACAATGTCTGGCACTTGGTAAGTGCTCATAAAGTATGTCAGTGCAGATAATCCATAATCAATCTATAAGTCAAAATTGGAGTGAATTTATTATCAGCTAGATCTAAGGACTATAGCCCAGGGCCTGCCTTCCTCAAGGAAGGGCACCAAAGAAGGGGCGTGTACAGAATGGTCATATACTGTCTTGGAACAAAGAGCACACAGCACATATGATAGGAATGTCCCTTCCACAATAGTCACAAGATTGCTTTGCTGGCACAGCAGATCAGTGGTCACAAGGTGAGCACAGCAGGTTGGTAATTAATCCTTTGTTTCTAGGAAGAAATGCTTAACCTTAAGGAAATGCCAATATGGGGGAAGATACATCTCTATTTTTAAGGGCATCATTCTTGTCTTTGAGACATTGTAAATGTTTGAAGCAGATGTACAATGCGTGCTCAACAGGCCACGTCAGGCCCTTTTGGAAAAACAAGGTCAGGCTGAATTAGTTTTAAACCAAATGGCTTCCTCATATGCTCCAATATATCCTATTGCTTTTCATTTACTTATCAAGTGGGAGCTATAATATTATATGTATTATTCTTTCCATCCTGGCTCCCATTCTCTCAGAGACCTGAGGGGTGTCAAGAGTTCATCTGAAAAAATCATCTAAGTAGACTTAATGGTTTAAGCGTCCCCTCTTGTACCACCATGAAACCAAAGGTACCATTAACTAGTGACAGGTTATGGTTTCCAGGATGTGCCATTTTAAAACATGGCCACCAAATTTTTGTCACTCTTCCCATTGAGAGATAATGTCTAGTCCTCTCCCCTTGAATCTGGGTTCTGTGAATGCTTGACCAATAGACTATGGCAGAAGTGGCATTGTGCCAGTTTCTGGGCCTATGCCTCAAGAAACTGGCTGCTTCCACTTCCTGTCTCTGGGGATGTTCACTCATGGAACCTAGCCACATGCTGTGAAGAAGGCCAAGCAGCCCATGGAGAGACCCCCGTGGAGAGGAACTGAGGCTTCTGGCCCTCAGCCCTGGCTGAGCTCTCAGTTGACAGCCGGCACCAAATTGCCAGTCAATGTGAGTGAGCCATCTTAGATATAGATCCTCTAGCTCCCAGTTGAGCCAGCTGACAGCATATGAAGCGAAGATCAGCTCACCTTGCCAAACTTTACCCATGTTGTGACCAGTATAAATGTTGTTTTAAGTCGCTAAGTTTGGGGTGGTTTGTTATACAGCAGTAGATAATCAGAACACAAAGTATGGGCAGCTGGCCAATAGGTGGGGGAGATCTTTTGGGGCAGGCTGTTCCTTGTATTGTCAAATACGTCATGCAAGTGGTAACTGGTCCTATCCATGTGTAGGACTAGCCTTTGGCTGAATTATGGAGTGCAATTGTCATGGGATGTGGTTATTAAGTCTAATGCTTCAGTCTTAAGAAATAAACCATAAACACAAGATGTTTTTGACCAAAATTGTTGGACAGTGTTGCACTAAATATTGATCCCCTCCCTGTCAAATCTATTTCTCCCTCAAATCCTATAGCTCAGAAGTGATATCATGTTCTATCCAGTTACTCAAGTAAAACACGTAAGGGTTATCCATCAATCCTCCCTTTCCCTAACCCCGCACATCCGGTTCAAATGGTGCAGTCTGGAAGTGAAGGGAGTCAGTACCCTGGAGTATGAAACTTGACTAGTGGAAATAAGGAGGCATGAGGGAGCCAGGCAGATAAATTTCTCCTACTTTTTCCTTTCATGTACAACTATAAAATGTGCATGCATGTTTTCCTTTCAACCATTCTGAGCAAACATACCTGGAAAGTGACCTGCAGTTTCGTGAAGTAATGGCCAGTGAGGTAACGCGTTGCATCATATTGGTTTACATTGTTCCTTGCCTCACATACCTTTTTTCTTCATCCTTTTTGCCTTAGGCTTGCACAACTCTCAGACGGTTAGTACTTGAATTCCTTGCTCAGGCTGTTTTAGAAGACCCTGGCTAAGACATTTGATATTAGAAGTGTTTCTAGAAAACAGACTATCAGGATGGGGTTTTGGAGTTGGATTTGGATTGTTCACCTGTCTAAAAGCAGTAGGGACCCTATCGCTGGTGGTAAGTGTATGGAAATAACTCTGGACAGAGTGGCATTGCAATTACTTGGGCTCTCAGCTGTGGTATGTGGTATTTTATTGGTATGATATGGAGGTGGAGGTTAAGATATGGGAGGTCAAGTGGCTCTGGCACTTAATCGACATACAGACAATGTTATTTGTAAGGATCTTGGAGTAGAATAGTTGCTTTTGACTGCAGTAGAAACTTTGCCTCTGTGACAGATTTAAAGAAGATCTTTATCTGCTGCAGCTGCAGGACGGACTGTACTAAATATCAGGCTCAGG